>NC_045772.1:98708949-99333949 GCF_008692025.1 Phocoena sinus
GGCTATGTGTCCAGCTAAAATTTAGGGGTTTCAATACCGTAGAAGAATGGAAAATGGTTAACGGGAGACCACTAGCATTCTTTGCCACAATTGACGATTTCATTTAATGTAGGACTTAGAAGTAGGTAGGTATGCATATATTGAAGGCACCGCTCAATTTAAAAAACTGACCGGGGCGCGTAATCAAAACCATTTAGGCCACCGTTTAAGATGCTAGCGGGGCCACAGTTTGCATTTCTGGCCCCGGCTTCCGGGACTCTGACCAGTGGTTTTACTCCAAGGTCTGATGAACATGTGTAAGTTTCTGCCGGTTGGTTTCAGACCCCAAAGCCTCATGTCCTTTGGGTCTGTTTCCCAGGTCCTCTGGTGTGCCAGGAGCCGATCTGCTTTCATTAAAGGATCTTCCTTTCAGTCTGGGAGGCCGAGGGAGTGAGGAAGAGGGGTGAGGAAGGACAAGGCCAGCGTCTGACAGAGGTGGGCAGAGAAAGAAACAATGCCAGATAAAGGAGAAGGAAGATAAAGAGAAAGAGAGTGGCTAGACGTTGGGCCTGGAGCCCAGCAGAGAAGGCGGCTGAGGATGAGAGAGGCCAAGCAGCGGGGAGGGCCACCGAGTGAGATGGCCCCAAAGAAAGTGGACATTTATCTGGGGGCCGGTGAGGTCACTTACCCTATGTAGGTGGGGAAGGCGAGGGGGGCACATCCTGCTTTGCCAAGGTCATTCTGCCCTGGAGGTCATCTGGGAAGGGAACGGGGAGGGGAGCTTCTGCAGGTGGGTGGAGGGGGTGGGTCACTTCTGCACCTGCTGCACCTACCCTCTGCTCACACATGGGACAGACTGTGTGCAGGCCTTGCCTTTATTTGTACAAGTGAATTTCCTTCTGGATCTGTGTTTTTGTCTCCCAGCAGACCACAGATGTCCCCAAATACTTCCCACCTCGAGCTTGGAAGGATAGAGGTTCAAGCCAAGTGCAATGGGAACATTTACATGCCAGAGATAACTTCTACCTGGGGGAAAGCGGGAGGGCTTCCTGGAGGAGGTGGCAGTCTTGAAGGACAGGAGGAGACGCTTTAACAAGTAGAGATGGGATGGGGAGGAAGAACACCACGGTAGAGGGACCCCTGTGATCAAAGGCAGCAAAGCACAGGAGCCAAGCGGGGAGGGAGAAGGGCACCGGGGAGCTGCCTGCGTGGTAACAAGAAAGCAACAAAGTGACTTCCCTGGAGGTACAGCTGACAGACACAGCTCTGTGTATCGTGTTCTGCCTACAGAAGATAGGTCAGGACCAGGTGGCAGGGCCCCGGTCTGACAATGGACAGCATTCTGTAAAGCCTCTGTCCTGGAGGCCCTGGACATGTGGCTTCCATATCTGCAGAGGGACACTTCTTTCTCATCTTGAGGGTCAAAGCTTCCCAAGTCTTGGACACTGGGGTCATCCCGGCCACCATAGGGTAGCTGTCAATCACACAGGTAGATAGTCAACCAACAAAGAGTGATTCCCTCCCACTCTTCCCATCGCCTTCTGCCTTCTTCTACTGTCATTGATTTCTGTATGCATTTCATTCCACGTCTGTGTATTTTTTCTGGAATCTTCCATTCCGTGAACTTGCAAGACACAGGGGCTCTAATTCTCTCCCGCCCCCAACAGTGCCCTTCCTCTGTCTCCTTGCTCTTCCTTTCCCTCTCTTACTCCTTAACCATTGGCCTCCCCTTTGCTTTTTTCCTCCCTGCACACCTTGTTGGCGTTATTGTCGCCTTTGTCATGTAGCTATTTCTCTGCATAGATGGTGCATTGGTTGAAATACTTAGCAGAGCAAGGAACGGAGACCTTGACTCAAGGGGCTTAAGTAAAGAGGACATTTATCATCACACAGCGAGGAGTCCTGCGCTTGTTTCTGGAGTTGGATAATTTGATGGCTCAGTATCATCAGACACCCCCTTTCTTTCCATCATGCTGCTCTGCTACCCTTAGCACGTTGATTTTTGCCCTTAGGCTTTTCCCCTCATGGTCACAAAAGGGCTGCCGAGCTTCAGGCCATGGCTCCGCACAGAGCCACATCTAGAGGCAGGCGAAGGGAAGATTCTCTTTGCTCTCTTTTTGAAAAAAGAGATGACTCCTAGAATTTTCCAGAATCCTCCTTGCAGACATCCCCTTGCATTTCATTGTCCAGAATCATATTACATTCCCACTCTTAAACACAGATTAGGGGAATGGAATTCCCTAGGATTGTATTGGGCTAATCCAGGTTCACCCACGGCGCTGGGGTCCAGCCTCCTCTGCAAGCATGACCGCTCCACATGTGAACAAAAGTGGGGTGCAGTTAGCTAAAAGGAAGGGGGAAATTGTTGTTGGGTCATCAACAGCGTCTGCTGCAGACGGTGACCAGATCTTTGTCTCCAACTCAGATGTTCCTCCTAAATCCAACTGTGTGTCTTCAACTTCCTTCTGATATTTCCATTTAAGTATCTTGAGACGGCTAAGATTTACCATGCCCCCAGTTGAGCACCTGCCTCAGAACAGCTCCCTCCCCTGATCCCTCTGTTCTCATGGTCTCCAAGGCTGGCCTCTTCCAGCTGGTCTTTTCCCTCTGCCCTTTCTTTGTCCTGATACCTGTCACTACTAAGAATACCAATGCCGTTGATTAAAGGGGAGATTTGGTCTTTGGGGTTGCCCAAGTCAACCAGAGATGGGAAATTGTTTTTCCCTTGCATACCTCCTTCAGTTAGGAACAGTTGCCTGGAGCCCTGTGTGAGACAGACTCTCAGGTGAGTCTGGGCTCTGGGAGAAAGTGTCTTGATGGATTAGCAAGTCTGTCTTGGACACTGGAGAATAAACTAGTGAGATGCTTGCCATGTATTTGCCATCCCTGTGCTGGGGCTGGTTTAGGGAAAGTAGAAGGATCAACAGTGGAGGAAAATTAACAGCCATAATAAGGTTAGTACTTGTTAACACCGATGGAGCACAAACTATATACCAGGTGCTGTGATGAGAACTTCACGTCGATTGTCTCATTTGATAATCCCAATAACCCTGAGAGGTAAGGACCGTCATTACTCCCCTCGGAATAGCGGAGACTTAATTAAGTAACTGGCCAAAGTGATGCAGCTAGCAAGTGGAAGAGGCAGGATTCAGTCTGGCCCTTGCTAACTAAGTAACCGGAGTGCTGGACCAACATCCTCTTTTCACCTCATTAAGACACTTCTCTAGAACCTGAAATGTGGGCACAAACCACCCATGGCCCTTGTTAAAATGCACATTCTGATTGAGTATTAATATATCCAGGTTGGGGTCTGAGATTCTTCGTTTCTAGGTTCTTTTTTTTTTTTTTTTGGAATTAGCATTTAAAAAAATTAAAGTACATTTGATTTGCAATATCCTATTAGTTTCAGGTGTGGAGATTCTGCATTTCTATATTCCCAGGAAATGCTGATGGTCGTGTCCATGGACCACACTCTGAGAAGTGAGGCCTTAGAAGGTGAGCCCCATCAGAGCAGGGGCTTTGCCTGCTTCCCATGGCTCCTGGGAACACGGCTCATCTATTTCCCAGTCCACCTGGTGGTGAGATGTCTGTGCTGAATGCGTCAGAGTGACTTACACCACTTACAGACCTGGTCCATAGATGCACCCCATGAATCCTCCCTCCATCCTCTCTTCCCCTGTCTGGCAGCTGCGTGTCGATAGCCAGGCATCCTTGGAAGCCATGTTGAGTCAGCCTGGGTCCCTGAATGATGCTGTGGAGGTGCTCCGCAGCCCCAGTTCCAGGTGCACTTTAAGTGAATGCGAAACTTCTCTTGCCTTAAGGAACTGAGAGCTGGTGCTCTAGTAGCTAGCATTATCTTAAATGATGCCGTTCCCCATTTTTCAGATGAGGAAGCTGAGGTCAAGAACAGTACAGGGGGGGCTATCCCTGGTGGCGCAGTGGTTGAGAGTCCGCCTGCCGATGCAGGGGACGCGGGTTCGTGCCCCGGTCCGGGAGGATCCCACGTGCCGCGGAGCGGCTGGGCCCGTGAGCCATGGCCGCTGAGCCTGCGCGTCCGGAGCCTGTGCTCCGCGGCGGGAGAGGCCACGGCAGTGAGAGGCCCACATACCGCAAAAGAAAGAGAGAGAAAGAGCCAGAACCAGAACCAGAGTTTCCAACTTCTGCCGCTGGCCTTCTCCTGGACCGCAGCGGGGACTCACCTCACGTCCTCTGAAGGCTTTCTCACCCTGCCTGTTCCCTGCTCTTCCCCTTGGCCTTCTAGCGCTGAGGCTGGAGCAGACAGAGGGTCAGCAGGACAGAGGCAGGCAGAGTGGGGAGACCCAGCTGTAAGAAGGAACAGCCCTGAGAACACTGACGATGGGGGCCAGGCTGCTCCCAGGCAAGGGCTCCTGTGACGGTCTTCTCTGTAGCTGCCAGGACTGGACTCCACGACGGGATTTCTGGCATTCAGATGCATGCTATGTCTTTCTCAGAAACAGGGCTAGTATCCCAGGAGCTTTTCAGCTCTGTTCTTAGGAGATCCTTGGAGCTCCCTCTCCCTCCTCAGGTTGAAGACCCCACACGAAACTCCTGGGGTGGGGGCGGGGGTGTCTACCATCAACTCTTCATTGCCCTTGGGACAGAAAGAGGAACTCCACCAAAATTTAAAAATTTGAAAGTGAAAAGACAACCCACAGAATGGGAGCGAGTATTTGCCAATCATATATCTGATAAGGGGTTAATATACCAATATATAAAGAACTCCTGAAACTCAACAACAAAATACCCCAAACAACCCAATTTAAAATTGGGCAAAGGGTTTGAACAGACATCTCTCTAAAGAAGTTATACAAATGGCCAATAAACACATCAAGAGAGGCTCAACATCATTAGTCATTAGGGAAATGTAAATCAAAACCACCATGAGATACTACTTCCTACCCGTTAGGGTGGCTATTATAAAAAAAAAAAAAAAAAGGAAACTAGCAAATGACGGAGAGGATGTGGAGCTACTGGAACACTTGTGCGTTTTGCTGACATCACGTGCACGTGTCTAGCTGCTACGGAAAACAATTTAGTGGTCCCTCAAAGAGCTAAACGTAAAGTTACCACGGAATCCAGCAATTCCACTCCTAGGGATATATGTATATACCCAGAGGAACTGAAAGCAAGGACTCAAACAGATACAAGAGCAGCCTTATTCACAAGAGCCAAAGAGGAAACAATTCAAGTCTACCTCAAGAGAGAATGGATAAACAACATGTGTTCTATCCATAGAATTGGCTATTATCCAGCCACAAAAAACCGTGTAAATCGTCTACACTTCAATAAAAAAAAAAGAATGAAGTTATGACACGCGCTACGACGTGGATGGGTTTTGAACGCATCGTGCTAAAGTAAATTCGGACGTACAGAAAAGGGCAAACGCCGTGTGATTTCACTTATATGAAGCACCGAGAGCAGATTCCTAACGACGGGAGGTGGATTAGAGGTAACCAGGGGGCTAGGAGGGATGCGCGGAGATCCACTGTCTGTCTGTGAATTTCTTATGGGGATCTGTTGTTTAATGGGTCGAGTTTCCATTTGGAGTAATGAAAAAGTTTTGGAGCTGGATAGTGGGGATGGTTACCCAACATGGTGAATGTAATTAATGCCATTGGACTATACACTTCAAATGGTTAAAATGGGGACTTCCCTGGTGGTCCAGTGGTTAGGACTCTGCAGTTCCACTGCAGGGGGCACGGGTTCGATCCCTGGTTGGGGAACTGAGGTCCTGCATGCTGCGTGGCACAGCCAAAAAAAAAAAATTTTTTTTAATGGTTAACATGTATATTTTACCACAATAGGAAAACATATGGAGGTGGGGGGAGAGAGAGAGATTGATTCAGTTATCAGTGATGCATGGCTAGAGGCTCCCTGACTCAGTGCTACTTCTTCCTTCATCCAGGCTTGCTTGGAGCAGCCTACCCTCAGATGACTGGAGAGAAGTTCTCTGGCCATCACACCTGTGGGCAATAGGGAAGGAGGGAGAAAGAAAGATCTCAGCCGACATCTGACTCTGGCTGGCCCCTGCTCAGAGACGGGTCTGTGGTTTGGATATAGGAGCCCCTCAGGGATGGATTTTTGTCTTTCAACTCTGGGAAGTTAATCCTTCAGCTTCTGGGGTTGCCCACTTAGCCGTCTCTGCTCCTTCCACAAAGAAAGTGTGAAATGAGGGGCTCTGACCAGACTTAAAGAAGCCCCATAAGTTTTCAAGACCATCCCATCCCTGGCAGCCCCTCTGTCCGTGCATCACTAAGTGAATCCACATCCTCTGGTCTTTTTTGCCTTAATATCCAAATAATACAGACTGAGCATCTATTCCAGGACAATGGGAAGCCCAGAGCCCTCCCCAGTATTTCCCAGGATTCTGCTTGGGGATTTATATTCTCATGGTCATATTCGCCTTCTAATTCTTGCCCTTACGAAATTCTTGATTCTCACTTACCTTTTGTTCCCCTTTCCCCACCCCTGTGCTGGGGCAACTGTACTTCCTCATTCCTCTCTTGTCTGAAATTCAGGCTACAGCCCATTCTCCTTCTCCCAAAGCAACATTAAAACAAAGCTATTGTGCTTAGCAAACTTTCCCAAGGGTCAGGAATAGCTGGCTGGGTGGAACAGGGTGGGAAAAAACTACGTATGGAAAGTCAGACACCACTGCTTCTAGAAACTTCTTGGCCCTTCCCCGAGAAGTAATATTTTTCTCTGGCCATGCCCCTACTTAGTTCCATGTTCCGTCCAGGTGGCTGGGGATCCCTTCTCTGCATCTATCTCCTCTCTTACTGCGTCCCAATCCTGCGTAACTTCAAAATGTCTGTTTATCAGTTCACAAAGCAATTTCGCATCTAACCTTGACATCGCAGTGAGCTCTGAGATCTCCTTTGAACATCTGAAAATTCCTTTGAGGAGTTTCCCTAAGCCCCAGATATTCCACTCTTAGGTACCCAAAGAACCAAAAGAAACTTTGAAATTACAGTGTCTTTCATTTAGGCTGGATCAAATGTTAGGTAGCAGGACCCACCCATCCACGAAGCAGAGGCTGCGGAGTTTTCCTCTTGTCATCACACTTGTTTCCCTGGGTTTTAGCAAAGCTGGAGATGGGGGCTCTGCCTAGCTGGGATACCGCAAGGAGTTCCACAGGTAATAGGGGTTTTTGTGGTTGTCTAGACAGAGTTCACTGTAGGGTGAGCCAGACAAGAGTGCCCAGGAGTGATGCCCTGTGAGATCAAGGTCTTGACCTACCAACTCCTTCTGTGTATAGAGGCTCTTCTGGTGTCGTGAGTCTTAGACTGTGGCTGAGTAGATTAGGGAGAAAAGGAAATTTGTTTGGACTGGAAGGTTCTAGAGAGAGATGCAGTCTTTGACAACATTAGGGAAAGCAGAGCCAGGAGAGGCCAATCTCACACTGCTTGAGTAATTGACACTGCGGTGGTACCACAAGGGTAGACACATTGACTCATGGGATAGAATAGAGAACATAGACATAGACGCTGCATCTTTGAGACTTTGACTGTGACAGAGGCAGTGTGGCTGATTGAGGGGAAAGGAGGAACTCTTCAGTAAATGAAGCTGAAAAAATGTTTATCCATGTGGGAAAAGAGGAAATTTGATCCCTATCTCACACCACATGAAAAGAACGACTCCAGATTGACTTAACTGTCAAAAAGAAAACAAATATTTTAAAGTTTAAACTTTAAATTTAGTAGAAAACATAGGTGAATATCTGTTAGGCTTTAGAGCAGGGAAAGGTTTCTCAACACACAGAATGTGCTAACCTCAGAGAGATTAAAGCAAAGAGCATCAAAAGATACCTTAAAAAAGCTGAAAAGACAAGTTACCATTACTCAGCCATAAGAAGGAATGAAACTGTGCTATTTGCAGAGACGTGGATGGAACTAGAGACTGTCATACAGAGTGAAGTAAGTCAGAAAGAGAAAAACAAATATCGCATATTAATGCACATATGTGGAATCTAGAAAAATGGTACAGATGACCCTATTTGCAAAGCAGAAGTACAGACACAGACGTAGGGGAAAAACACATGGAAGTATGGGGAAAGGGAAGGGGTGGGATGAATTGGGAGATTGGGATTGACATATATACACTACTATATATAAAAGAGATAACTAATGAGAAACTACTATATAGCAGAGGGAACTCTCCTCGGTGCTCTGTGGTGACCTAAATGGGAAGGAAATCCAAAAAGGAGGGGAAATATGTATACGTACAGCTGATTCACTTTGCTGTACAGCAGAAACTAACACAACATTGTAAAGCAACTATACTCCAATAAAAAAATTTTTTAAAAGACAAGTTACCAAAAGATTTGCTTAAAGAATATGTCAAGAAGTTCTGCAAGTCAGTAAGCAAAGCATAAACAACCCAGTGGAAAAATGGGCAAGAGGCGTGAACAGGCATTCAAAGAAGAGGAAGCACATACGGCCTGTAAACAAAGAGATAACCCAACCTCATTAGTGATCAGAGAAATGCAGACATTCAACTGGCAAATGAAAAAGTCTAACCAAATGTTGGTGAGGATGTAGGTCCACACAGCTCTCATTGCTCATGGGTGTGTCAATTGTTACACCCGCTTTGGAAGATCTTCACATGCTCTACGACACAGTGATTCCATTCCTAGTTACATAAACTTCTCACACACATCAAAAAACATTTCATGGCAGCATTGCTCACGGTAGCAGAGATAAGAGAATAGATTAAAGCATGAAGCTTTCACACAATGGGATATTATACAATGTTCCAAATGAATGAACCTCTGTGACACCCAATGTGGATGGAGCTTAGTGACATCATTTTTACTGCAAATGTAAATCCCAAAATACACCTACAACAATTATGCCCTTTTATAACAGTAAAAATGATTTTAAAAAATAACCACTTAGAGATACATCCAAATAAAATGAAATTATATAAAAAGGAAAGCTAGGAAATGATACATTCAGAATTTAGTATTTTGTTTGTATTATGTGGGGGAGGCAGGAGGAAGAGCCGTATGTTGGGTAGTGTGTTTCTGGGAGTTTGTTACATTATTAAACATAATAATGAAACAAATAGGATTATGCATGAAACAACGTTAAGGATGCTTCGTGAAATAAGCATTATGATTAATGCAGTTCAATGCACCTGAAACCCAACTGAGAAAATAAAAGAGAGTGGGACAAACAAGGCATGATTATACTGGAAAAGTCCAGGGATTTGGAATCAGAAGATCCCTGCATGCAACTGTGGGAATGTTATTTAATCACGCGGAGGCTCGATTTGCTGCTCTGAACAGTGGGTGAAAGTACAGAGAGCCCCATCAAGCAGGTTTGTTGCGGGGACTGAACAAGAACGTGTGTGTAAAAAGCATTTCGCACGCACTGTCCAGCTTTGCGTACACTTCCCCTCGCCACTCTAAACTCTTGTGCCCAAGTGGTGATGTCCATCAGAAAATACCTTGTTTTATACCTTAGGTTTTAGAGTCAGCTGAGCCTGGTGGAATACACATGAGCTCTTGGAGCAGATTCTAGGGCTTCCCCGTAGCTGCTCTTCTGTTTCCTGGACACAGAGAAGTCAGGGTGGGCATGTGAGTGACTCATGGAACATCTGATCAGGGGATCTCCAGGCCTCACTGTAAAGCTCCTGCAAACCCTACAGTTCTGTCTTCTTCAGACAGGGGAATATGGAGTTCGCATGCTGGGGTGTCAGAAACAAGACGGAAAGAGACAGGGCTGCAGAGTTGCCTTAAGGAGGGAGACAACCCTGGAGAAAAACTGAGATCTGCAGCAGCTCTTGCCTGGGTGAGAAATAGACATTTGTTGTGTGTATTATACAGTAGGTGCTGACATGGCAGGGTTTGTTTGTTACACAGCAGAGTTTGGCCTAGCCTGACTAATACAGCTTTTTTTCAGAGTGTCTTGAGTTCGAACACCGATTCCATCATTTATAGGCTGTAGGACCTGGAACAAGGCTGAACAAATCCCCTATCGAATCTGATGCTTAGTTCTTTGTCTTTAAGATGGTAACAATATTTAATTGCATGGTTCTTATCAAGATAAAATAAGCTAATGCATTGTCTGGAACACAGCAGGTACTTGTAACTTGTTTCTGTTCTTATTACTGCTACTTGCTAGGCTCTAGGCTAGGCAGGGTAGGAATAGGATAAAGTAGAAGATACATTCTCCCTTCCTTAATGCAAATAGATTTTATTTAGGAAAATAACCCATGCACTGAGGAGAATTTAACAAAATCTTACAGGACATTGTTGAAAGTGCCGAGCACACTGTTAGTGCTGTTACACCGTGGAGGAGGGAGTGCCCTGAGGAGGTCAGGAAGAGGTAGGGAGCCCGACACACCCTGGGTCCTCTGAGAAGCAGGTAGCACATGTGAGCTGCCAAGTCACCAGCTGAAGGTTCTAGCTCGTACGGGATGGTGAGAATCTTAGACTCTGCCTGGTGGATATGATTCAAGGATTCACAAGGACTGCCCAGATGCGGACCCAAAAAAATGAGTGGCCAGGAACCCTGGGTGTGACTAACCCAGAGGGAGGGGGTGAATCTAAGGACTTACAAAACTCTTCCAGCTCTAAGAGGCTAAACCCTAAACCAGAGCAATAGAGAAGCCAGAGATCTTTGTGGCCCTTTGCTGAGTTGAGAAAAGCTTTCCTTCGGAGCCTGGAGGGCATGTGTAGGGTAGAAGGGGCGAGAAAGGAGCCAGGGTGAGCTGCTAGGTCATTAGGGATCCGGTTCCTGTTTTCATTAAGGTTTCTGATGGGTAAAGCTCCGAAGCTTGGACCAGGGCCAGGTGGCAGGGCTGAGCAGGGGTTGCTGGGTTGACGTTCAGAAGTTGAGATGCTGTCAGTGCCTTTACTGGTGATGGTAATTGCACACTTGTTAAGTATGCATTACCGCATGGGAGGAGAAGGGCAGATTTCCCTCACCTCGGGCAAAGGAAACAGAAAGCAGATTCTAGTCACATGGATTTGGCCCGAGGCTCAGCGACAGAGCATTTGCAACTTTGGGGCATTGAACCTTGGCTTTCAGATCTAGAACAACTCGATCAGGTGTCATCTGCCCACATCTCAGTCATCAGAGTAATTTTCTTTATGGTCACAACTCTTCCAAAACCAGAGACGGTTCCCAAGCGACGGTCCTGCAGACGAGCTTCTTAAAGGGGCGGGTCATGGCTCCGGCAAGTACGTTAACTTCCCTTGAGTCTCAGTTTCATCATCTTTAAACTAGGACGATGTTGCTGCTTTCCCAGGATACTGTGGGGCTCCAGGGAGGTTACCACAGAAGGAAGTCTCCAGCTCAGAGCCTAGAGCATGGCAGTAGGTCTTCAAGACAAATGGAATCTGAAATCGGAACTCGCAGGAAGGGGGCAGGACTTTGCCTTGTCTTCTAGAAACTTTTTACATTCGGGGCCGTCCCCTGCTAAGCCAAACAGAGAATAAATACAGTGAACTTCTGGGCTTTCCGGAGTTTCCCTCTCTGAAATGGGAATGACTAGGACTGCCTCCCTCCCAGCCCTCAAGGATGAGAGAGACTTCAGTGAAATGCTGGAGGTGAAAGCCTTTGAGAACCGCATTCCGGAGTTATCGGAGCATCTTTTGCCTCAGGCCCTTGAAACCTGTGAAAAGCATCACCAGTCTCATCGCAGAAAAATTGCCCAGGAGAGATCTCCTCATTCCCAGTACCTGATGGGAATCTGGCGTTCATCCTCACATTCCCCTGTGATCACAGAGTCTGGCTGGTCCAGAGACCACAGAGGGCATCTTTCTGCTGGTTTACCTGCAGGGCAGCCTGCGGCACAAGGCGAAAGTACCGGAGTATCTTGCTCGTCTCCTCCCCTCTGCTGGGGCCCAGGCACTGGTTCGCAAGTATAGTCCTCAGCACCCCTTTGGCATGCTTGCTCTGTTTGCCAAGCTAACTTTTATTTCATTCTACTTCCTACTGCAGATCCACTACGAGAATTTTGCCTACTCTTTTTTGTTTTTGTTTTTGTTTTGTTTTGTTTATTGTGGTACGCGGGCCTCTCACTGTTGTGGCCTCTCCCGTTGTGGAGCACAGGCTCCGGACGCGCAGGCTCAGCGGCCATGGCTCACGGGCCCAGCCGCTCCGCGGCATGTGGGATCTTCCCGGACCGGGGCACGAACCCGCGTCCCCTGCATCGGCAGGCTGACTCCCAACCACTGCGCCACCAGGGAAGCCCTTGCCCACTCTTGATGTCCTTGTGACTTGTATGTTTTGTGGACGCAGCATGTCCAAGGGACTATGGGTACAGGGGAGTCAGGAGAAGCCAGTGAAAGCAGGAAGGGACCACTATTCACGTCCTCACTGAGAGGTGAGGCAGACACGATGAGCAGGGCAGCCAGGGCAGACGACTGAAGCATCCTGGTTCTGGCTTTTGAGATGTAGTGTGAGGTGGAAAGAACTGGGTTTTAGGGCTAATTGGATCTGGTTCTGTCACTTCCTGTCTGACCCTGGGCAAGCAACTTCCCTCTAAGAGCCTTGGTTTTCTCAGCTATAAATCTGAGATAATAATTCCCACTGGATCGTAATAGACACTCAATACATGGTCATTGTTAGAATCGTTCAACTTGCTACTATAAATTCAACGAGTAGCTGTTGAACATGTGCTCTTCATTCCTTCATCTGTTCAAATATCCATTCATTCATAAAATATTTGTGAGCTCAGGGTGGTGTCGGGTTCAATGGAAGATCCTGCCAAGAAAGAGAAAGCTTGGATCTCTGAGGCCAAGAAACACGGACTTGAGTTGAAAGCAATGAACAAGAAGTGTTGAATTATAAAATGGAAACGTCACACCTTCTTGACTGTGTTGTGAGCGTTTAGTGGGCTAAGCCTCCAAGCTCAGCCTCTGGTCCAAGGCAGACTCACCAAAGTGTAGCCAGACGGGAGATGTATCTTACCTGGGTACAGCCTACCAAGAGGCTACGGAGCATGAGCTTTAGTGCCCACACTTACGTGGGCTTCTTCCAAGGCTCCGTAATTTTATTTTTCTTTCCTAGAGAGGACTCCCCAGACTACACAAGCTTCAAGGCAGATGAATGTTGGCTTATCCTTCATGAGGGATTGGTTTTTTTTTTTTAGTTTTGGCCACACCACCTGGCATGTGGGATCTTAGTTCCCCGACCAGAGAGTGAACCCACGCCCCCTGCACTGGAAGTGCGGAGTCTTAATCACTGGACCGCCAGGGAAGTCTGGATTGGGTTTTAACATCAGATGATAAAATAGAAATCTACAAGTGCACGCCTCACATCTCGTGCTCTCTGAGTGTCAGGAGCGTGTAGGAGAGGTAAAGAATCAGGATACCACGGATCTGAAAGGAAGGTACTGATCAAGGAAGGCTTAACAGGGGAGCAAGGATTTGAAAATTAGAAGCTGGGTGGACTGAGAGAAAAAATGCACGGGGCAGGTGGTGGTGAGGGATATGAGGGTGGGGAAGTATACTTTAAGCAAAATACTCATACAATTTTCACTTTGCACAAGAATAATGAATAATGTATAATTGGGGAATGGGTGTTTGGAGACATATCCATCTGGGTTCTTCTACTCACTTGAGTACCATGACTTTGGACAGGTCGAGTAGCACCTCAGAATTTCAGTTTCATTTGTAAATGATAACAGTAACACCTATTGCACAAAATTAGGGGGATGGTTTTGTGAAAGTGCCTTGTAAAGAGCTCTGCTTATCAATATTGGTTCCAATTCAGTTTCCTCATACTGCAGAAAGGATTTTCTTGTTCACTAGCACAGTAATAGTGAAAAGCACCCCAAGAGGAAAACAAACAAACCCAGAACTCCTAGTGAAAGCTCCAGCTTATCACATGAGCTTCAGCAATCCCTTCACTTCTCTAGACCCCAGTTTCATCACGTAAAGCTTTGCCCTTGGTGCAGTTTTTAAACACCAGTGAACTAACGTTTTGATCACTGACCTTTCAATTCCTTGGGAGGAAATAAATGAAAAGGTTCCAATTCCCTCTCCTCATTCTGACCTTTACTACAATATGGAAAGGAGAGTTTCCTCAGACTTTTGAAAAGCAGGGAAGAACACTGAGGGCCACAGCCCCACATGGGCTGGGCTGTAAAGAGGACAGTGACAGAAGATGTCACAGGGGTGGCCCAGAAGTGTACTTTCCTTTCATGAAGTACAGTGTCCGCTAGCTTTTACCAGAGTTTGCTTCAGTCTCATAATGGACCTGCAGGCTTAAGGTTAAGGTTTACACTCTCCAGAGGAGGAAAATGGGGCTCAGAATAATCGAGTAACTTCTCAAGGGTCCCACCTCTAGGAAATGGAGGAGCTGAACTTCAATCCCCGGCCTGCTTTCTTGGGGTCCACAGCTGCTTTCCAGGAGGACTGCATCTATGATCGACGGGAAGTCGAGAGACCTGGTCCACGTGAGACTGCTTGTGGGTGAGCCCGTCGCAAACTCCAGCACATGGTGAAATTGCTAGTCGTTATCTTTACGCCAGGGAGAACATTTCCACCCTTGCTGTCACAAGGACGGAGTTGGCTTCAATGTCTCATGGTTTTTGCCACCCTTGCACGTCTAGGTAACAGCATCAGAAATAAGAGGCTCTATCTTCCGTATACGTTGTGGCTGTTTCTGTTAACCCGTCTCTTTAAGGGTCTAATGAATGAGGCCACCATGGCACCTGCGTGTCACAGAACACACCTGGGCTTACATCTCCATAACGCCAAGGACTGGTTTCAAAAGCCGAGACAACAGTCAATTTTGGAGGCTTTTCCGCCTGTGGTGTTCGATAGCCTCCAGACGGTGACTGAGGAACCGACGGGACCACCTTCTGAGCGTCATACTGCGAGCGATGACACAGATGGGAGGACACTCCCCAGACCCCGACTCGCCGCCCTTCAGGCAGCATCTTCTGCTCACACTGGTTGGTTCACCATGGGATGAGTAATAAGCCCGCCCTTCCGGCCAATCCCAGAGAAAAAGTAACATGCTCAAACACCCTATTATTACCAATGATAATAAGAGGACTCATGAGCAAGAATTGCTTTTATTAAATAAATCAGGAAAGTGCACTTTACAACATGTTCCCAGGGCACGTCAAGAGGCTCTTAAGAGCTGGGACGCTGTTGCAGCTTGCACTGGTCTCCCTCAGGAGGGAGGTCCTCTCCAATTACTTGTCTCTCCACGGCAGGTCAGGACTCATCTTAAATATACACTAGCATAAATGGACTTTCTGTTTATCAACTACGTTATAGGTGTGTGTCTCCCTCCTACAAACCTGCCTTTTTAATAGGCGCATTTTGGGAATGGTACCATAATTGTAGCCATTTAAAGACCAAGATATTTAACCTTCATCTCTGGCTATTCTTCTCAATTTTGGAATTAATAGGGAAATCTTAGTTTCCTCAGCCCTACAACCTTCTCCAGGGTTAAGTGCAGCGCTCTGAACATACCAAAGTCACAATAAAAGTGCCCAATCAATGTTTTTTGAAAGAATGGATCAGGGCAGAGTTCTCATAGGTGATCTCCATCACCCCCTTGCTTCCCAGGGGCTGAAGCTATCCTTAAAGGGTAGCAGTAATAATGCAGAAGGACACATAGCTTGAGAGCAAAATATGTCCGCCTTTGAAGTGCAGTATTTGGTTGAACGATACACACTCTTTGGTGTCCTAAGTGTATTTAACTCCTGGAATAGATTGTATTTTTTATACCTCCTCGCTCTATTCCTCAAAATTATTTTCCATAATCATCATGTAATAATCATGATTTTCTTGGTTTGTTCCTTAGTTTTAAAATAACAATGAAAAAGGTAGACAATAACATTAAAGACATTATCCAAATTTAGTAAAATGCTTCATGCACGAACCAAAATGAACCACTGACAAACAAAACATTACACTTTGCAGTTCACCCACTGTCCCACTGTTTTAGATTCTAAACACAAATAAAGTCCTCACATAAAACGGCAGAATTGAAGGAACCCAAATTCTGTTTCTTTGCCTTTACAATCTCTGTGCTGTGATTGTCCCCAGTCCGTGTTTTTCTAACACCACCGAGCAATTCTCTGACTCACTGACCAGGTGTCCCCCAAATTTAACCCAGTTCAACACTATCTACAAGGATGCAGCATCAGATCCCATAGATTAAGGGCTCAGCCCCGCAAGACCCTCCCCCAACCCAGAATCCAGTGGAACATCCAGGTTGTTACCTGTGCTTCCCACTAACTGGCTATAAATCAGAGGTTCCTATGACCCCCTTCTTGGGATCAATTGATTTGCTAGAGCTACCCACAGAACTTGGGAAACAGTTTACTTACTAAATTCCTGGATTACTACAAAAGATATTAAAGGATACGGATGAACAGCCAGATAAAGAGATGATGTATGTGGGTGAGGTCCCGAACACAGGAACTTCTGTCCCAGTGGAGTCTGGGACGTGCCACCTTCCGGGGACATGGATACATTCTGGTTCTCCACCTTGGAAGCTCTTGGAACCTCCTCCTTTTGGGTTTTTATGGAGGCTTCATTCCCCGGGCGGGATTGATTAAACCATTGGCCCTCTCTCCCCATGGCTTTCCCAAAGTCACCTCATTATCATAAACCTAGTTGTGATGGAAAGGGACTCGTTATGAATAACAAGACACCCATTTCGCTTTCAGGGCTCTGAAGCTATTTCAGGAACTGAGGACAAAGACCAAATACTATAACAAAAGATGCTCCCATTGCCCTTATCGCTCAAGAAATTCCAATGGTTGGGGAGCTGTGAGCCTGGAACCGCGAATGGAGATCAACATACGCATTTACTATAAGTTACAACATCACACCATTGATTTCAGATCAACTGTTTTCATGCAGGGAGATATGATAGCACAGGAGCTGAAGGTGGGGTCTGTGTCTGGAAGAGAGGACCAGTGATGGGGAACCACCCTGCCGTCAGGAAGACACTCTGGGGGCAGAGGCCCTTCTCTGAGTCCATCTGGGTAGGGAGGTGGGGGGCTATGGGACTATAGAACTGGTTGGTTCTCCAAATTAACTGCCATATGAAATGCAATGCTTAGTAAAAATGATGAAGCTGTGTTAATTTGAAGCGTGTGTGTGTGTGTGTGTGTGTGTGTGTGCGTGTGTGTGTAGTTAAACTCAGTAATCAGAGCAACTATTTAGAACTTAGACCAAATATAAGATTTGTGTTGAAGGGGCAGGGAGCATTTTATCACTGACTTTGTTTAGACCTGAAGCCATAAGAAAAGGGGGACCGACTTCAATTAATCACAAAAATAAATGAATTTTATGAAAAGTATCAGTCTGATAAGTTGTTTGTGTATTATAAATGCAAAAAAAAAAAGAAAAAGGAGAGAAAAAAAATCTTTAAATGGATCTCCTGTGTTGGGATCAGGGCAGTGGTTGCTCCGTTAATTAAAAAAAACTCTCTGCAGGGCTTCCCTGGTGGCACAGTGGTTGAGAGTCCGCCTGCCGATGCAGGGGACGCGGGTTCGTGCCCCGGTCCGGGAAGATCCCACATGCCGCGGAGCGGCTGGGCCCGTGAGCCATGGCCGCTGAGCCTGCGCGTCCGGAGACTGTGCTCCACAACGGGAGAGGCCACAACAGTGAGAGGCCCACGTACTGCAAAAAAGAAAAAAATTCTCTGCAAGAAAGTGCCCCCCTATCATCCCTTGTCTCAGTGGAGCAGTGATCCCTGGGGAATCTCAGGGATGGGCATGCCTCTCCCTGCCCGGGATCTCATACCTGCATCGCACAGGGCTGAGGTGGTGATAAACAGAAAGAGCTGCTAATCAAACCTGCTGAGATTTTAGGGGATGATTCACTGAGTTTGGGGGGTCCTTCCTAGCGTGGTGTTACCCCAAAGAAATAGGAGTCAGTTTGCTTCCCCTTCCTGTAGACTGTCACACACCTGAGGGAACTACTGTCCCTGGCAGAAGGTGACAGCGTGAGAGCTAATAGCCACAGATGCCGGGGGGGAGCCCACCGTGCAGTGACCCTGCAGGGGCTGCCCAGCAGGAACTGGCTACATCCCAAATTATGACGTTAAGTAAGATGTCCGTGGTCTTGTCTTCAACGAGAACTTTCCCAGACGTTATCTTGGGTCAGTCTTCCAAAATCCGGAAGGTGGATACCACGCCCCCTCAGCCCTGTTTCATAGCTTAGAAACTCAGATCCAGAGAGAATCATCCAATCTCCCCAGATCATAGAGCAGAGGCTTGAACCCTGTGCTTTTTTTTTTTTATTGGGGTATAGTTGCTTTACAATGCGTTAGTTTCTGCTGTACAATGAAGTGAATCTGCTATGTGTACACATATATCCCCTCCCTCTTGGACCTCCTTCCCACACACACTCCCACCGCCGCTGAGCTCCCTGTGCTATACAGCAGGTCCCAACTAGCTATGTGTTTTACACACGGTAGTGTATATATTTCAGTCTTAATCTCCCAATTCATCCCTCCATCCCCGCCCCTGGCGTCCACGCGCCCGTTCTCTACATCTGTGTCTCAACTTCTGCTCTGCAAATTGGTTCATCTGTATCATTTTTCTAGGTTCCCCATATATGCGTTAATATATGATATTTGTTTTTCTCTTTCTGACTTACTTCACTCTGTATGACAGACTCTAGATCCATCCACGTCTCTACAAACGACCCAATTTCGTTCCTTTTTATGGCTGTGTAACATTCCACTGTATATATAGACCACATCTTCTTTACCCATTCCTCTGAAGCCGTCATTTTTCTGAGTGGCTCTTGAGCAGGGCTGGCAAAGGAGAAACCCCGAAACGTGCACTGAATATTCTGATGTCACACAGCTTTTAAAGATGTAACTTCAGATGCTGGGCTGAAAAACAAAGGCCCCCTTTTCTTTTTTAAATTTTAAACAATTGAGCTATTACTTCGTGGAGCGAAGGACACAAGTCACAGGTGGACAGCAGGCAACTGCAAGCACTTCACCCCGACCCAGATCCAGACAGACACCCACGGCCAGCAGGCTCCCCCCCACCCCCTCCCAGCAGTGCCCACCTCTGCAGCGGCAACCACCGACCCTGGTTCCATCGCGGGAGGTCCATTTAAAGACTTTTTTTCCTCCTCTTTCTTTTTTTTGCATTTATGACACACAAACAACTTACCAGTCTGATATTTTTCATAAAATTCATTTATTTGTGTGTTGAACTGAGTGAAAGCGACACACTCCATCTCAGAAACTTTGTCCTTGTGATTCCCACCGGTGAAATGAGCTTTCCCCAGAAAACTGCCCTGCTTTGCTGCCTCACCTCCACGTGCACCAAAAATACCGTCTCAGCAAAACCCCCTCTGAGCAGACGAGTTAAAATTGCAGCCCGGACCCTGGCATTCCATGCTCTCGCCCTGATTTATTTCAGGCCACAGTGCTTCCTGGTACCTGACACAGCCCAGGCTTTCCTTGTTCATTTATTCTCCATCTCCCACTAGAATGTTAGCTCCTTGAAAACAAGGCTGTTGGGCTGTTCTGTTTACTGCTTTACTTCTGTTCCTATAACACCAGTAACATCTGGCGCTCAGTCTCTGCTCAGTAAATATTTGTTTTAAGAAACGAATATCATGAATGAGGAAGAGAAAATTCTCATACAAGTAAGGCAAAAATTAATTACTCCATATATACACCATTATTTTTGTCATTATACATTATAAAGAAAGAAAAAGAAACGAGTATCTGTAGAGCCACCCCAAACACTCAAGCAAATGACTCAACACTCAGTGTGAACCTTCACTTCTAATTTGGGAAATTAAAAATATAAGCACATACGTTTTATTGGGAATTACAAGCTCATGCTTCAATGCGTTACCCTGCCTTACACACGTGAAGAAGGAAACTAAAGGGAAAATCAAGATCTTCAGAATCAGGAGGAATCCTGGCTCTGCCATCTCCTAGCTATTTGAACTTGGGCAAGTTAGTTTATGTCTATGTGCTTTCTTTCTCTCCTCTTCTGAAAAATGAGAATAGTAATGTCTAATTTGGATTATGATACTAAGTGAAAGACAGAGAAAGACAAATATCATATGATATCGCTTATATATATAAGCGATATCATATGATATCGCTTATACGTGGAATCTAAAAAAAAGATACAAATGAACTTATTTACAAAACAGAAATAGACCCACAGACATAGAAAACAAACTTATGGTTACCAAAGGGGAAATCAGGCAGGGTGGGGGGGGATAAACTAAGAGGCTGCGATTAACAGATACACCCTACTGTGTATTATAAGATGGATAACCAGCAAGGACCTATCATATAGCACAGGGAACTATATACTCAATATTTTGTAAGAACCTGTAAAGGAAAAGAATCTGAAAAAGAATATAAGTATATACACATATGTATGTATAACTGAATCACTTGCTGTACACATGAAACTAACAAGATATTGTAAATCAACTATACGTCAATAAAATAAAGTAAAAAGTAATGCCTATTTCATAGTCTCCTTATCAGCATCATATAAAGCACTGTTTAACAAATACAAGCTATATCTGTTACATTGTTCTCAGAGTCGACATTGAACATGACATAGTTCAAACCTGAGCAAGGAAGCTGGTGCGAACCTGGTCCCTGCACCTGAAGCTATAAAGAAGTGCCTTGTAAGTGAGTCATTATATTTCTTAAAGCTCCTTAAACCCTCGCTCATTCTCTCTGATTCCAGTCCACATCAGGGGGTCAAGATGAGAGTTCTATATAACCTAATGCCTTTAAGATATACCTGCCAACGGAAATTTCCCACAGAAATGAGGGACATCAAGAACACACAGTCCTGGGGACTTTTCTGGTGGCACAATGGTTAAGAATCCACCTGCCAATGCAGGGTACATGGGTTCGATCCCTGGTCTGGGAAGATCCCATATGCCACGGAACAACAAAGCCCGTGAGCCACAACTACTGAGCCTGCACGCCACAACTACTGAAGCCCATGTTCCTAGAGCCCGTGCTCTGCAACAAGAGAAGCCACCTCAATGAGAAGCCCACGCACCGCAACGAAGAGTAGCCCCCACCCGCTGCAACTAGAGAAAAGCCCGTGTGCAGCAACGAAGATCCAACGCAGCCAAAATAAAAAAGTAATTAAATAAAAATTTAAAAAGACAACCTTAAAAAAAGTCCTTTTGAGGACCTTAAAAATAGTCCGGTCGGGCTTCCCTGGTGGCGCAGTGGTTGAGAGTCCGCCTGCCGATGCAGGGGACACGGGTTCGTGCCCCGGTCTGGGAAGATCCCACATGCCGCGGAACAGCTGGGTCCATGAGCCATAGCCACTGAGCCTGCGCGTCCGGAGCCTGTGCTCCGCAACGGGAGAGGCCACAACAGTGAGAGGCCCGCGTACTGCAAAAAAAAAAAAAAAAAGTCCAGTCATAGTCCTTGAAGATTCCCTCCAGATTGATCTTCTGGCTGTGTGACGAGTTACTGGTCTTAACTTTGCAAGGAGGCTCTTTTACTCCCATAGATTCAGAGTCTGTGTGTTGAGCAGCGTGATTGGATGGCCTGTGAGGTCTTTTTCTTTCAAGACACTTAAGAGTTGGAATAAGAAGGAACAGGACAGCTGGAGGCCTAAAACTTCCCCTATAGCCTCATTGCTTACCGTGGCTTTCTTCTCTTTCACTCTGCAGGTGTGCCTGGGAGGTTTTCAGTCATTTACACCTTAGTAAGAATGAGTTTTGTAGCTGCTTTCATTAGAGCAAGTGAGATGAGGGAAGAGGGAGAAATAAGGATGAGAAGTAACTGAGGAAAATAGGCCAGCCATGAGGGGAAAGACTGTGGAAAGAGGGGGCTCTAGAGCTAGAATGAAGCCAGCCTTGTTTCCTGTGGGTCTAGTTCTGAGCCTAAGGGTAGAAGTCTCAGCTCTGACACGCAGCCCCCTCTGTGACCTGTCTGTAATTTTTACTTCATGGTTGCTCAGAAGAGATTGCTGTCCACCACCTTCAACTTATTGATACTGTTGCCAAGCCTGCAAGCTAAAGAAACTGTACATTAATTGAGGCCATGTGTAAACAAACAAACAAAACAAAGGAAAAAGGGAGGCTTCTGATGGAAGTTTTGGAGTTGATGACGGCTGCTGAAATGATTTTCCTTAGAAGCAATTAGATTTCTGTGGAACCTATTCGATTTCAGTGCAAAGAAGGTTTTTCTTTTTTCTTCTGTAGCTTATAACAATGACCGCCTGGTATACCCAGTGCAGTTGGATTCAATGGAGTAGATACTTTGCCTGGTAATTAATGATTTTATTCAAGAAATATGTGCCGGGAGCTTGCTATGTGTTAAACACAGGACAGGAGGCGCCTCTGGTGGGTTAGACAGACAAGGTCCCCACTCTCCTGGCATTCACATTCCTGAGGGTTGGGGGAGACCGGCAGCAAACAAGTAAAAATAAATAAGAAAATTTTAGGTAGTGGTAAGTTCCATGAAGAAAGTAAAGTGCACTGTGAGGGAGATGGCTGGCGTGTGCTGAGGGTGTGTGATAGGTCATACAGGAAAATCCCGTCCAGGACGTGACATTTGAGCCCAGACCTGAATTATGAGAAAGGTGCAGACCCGTGTGCACCGGGGAAATGGCTCGTACAAAGGCCCTGAGGTAGGCATGAGCTTGGCTGGTGTCATTAATGACTGAAAGGTCAGTGAACTTTGAATCTGGAAAGGAAGGTGGGAAGAAGCAGGGGACCAGCCAGAGAGATGGGCCAAATCATTAAGACCTTGTCGGCCGTGGTAAGACAACGAGGTGACAGTGGCGAATTTCATGCAGAAGCATGAATTATGTGAAGTTATGGTTTCACTGAAAATGTCCCAATCTTGCACCGTGATGGGAAAGAAAATATGCTCCCGTTTCCTGTCTCCTTTGTTTTGAAGATGCTTGCTAAATGTCTGTTAAATGAGTGAACACACCGTGTTCTAGAGCCCATGAGCCACAACTACTGAGCCCATGTGCCACAACTACTGAAGCCCGCGCGCCTAGAGCCCGTGCTCTGCAACGAAGAGTAGCCCCCGCTCGCTGCAACTAGAGAAAGCCCGCGCGCAGCCACGAAGACCCAACACAGCCAAAAATAAATAAATAAATTTAAGAAAATGAATGAACACGTAAATGAATGAAGGAACAAAGCACACGAGTGAGCAAGGTTAACAGCAGGAAGGACATTGACCTCCAGCTAGAGTTAGAAGGGGCTGCTGTGCCGCTTGCTGGCTGTGTGGCCTTGACAACTCCTGTAACTGCTCTGAATCTCCATTTCTTCATCTGGAAAATGGGGTAATACCTCCCTGAAATGCCCCATCAGGATTGGTGACGGTCAAACCAGGAATGTATCTACAGATCTACAGAGTGTTGAGGACGAGGAGTTCTTGGTTGGGTTAAAGCCACAGACGCATCTCTCTTTTTTTTTTTTTTCTTTTTTTTCGCGGTACGCAGGCCTCTCACTGTTGTGGCCTCTCCCATTGCGGAGCACAGGCTCCGGACGTGCAGGCTCAGCGGCCATGGCTCACGGGCCCAGCCGCTCCGCGGCACGTGGGATCTTCCCGGACCGGGGCACGAACCCGCGTCCCCTGCATCGGCAGGCGGACTCAACCACTGCGCCACCAGGGAAGCCCCAACACAGACGCATCTCTTGATTTTAACTTCAAAGCTATGATAAACTCTACTGTCCTAGAGTTTTGTTTGGAGTCGATTTTACTTTTCAGCCTGTTTTCTTGTCCATTGGGTGGTTTGCTTCCTTCTGTGTAAAGTAGCTCTGCTTTTATTTATCCTTAGAGCCTCAAGAGAGAACCCCCGGCTCCTGTACGCAGTAAAAACCCGTTGTCCTTGCCTTGGCACCGAACAGCTGACAAAATGCTGTCAGAGATGTTATCTTATTTGAAGCTGGCAACTCCAAGGAAGCAGGTCTGGTTTGCTCTCCTGGCTAGAACTCCACATGAGATTCACATCTGTTCTCAACTGTGTCTTTCCAGGCTAAAAAGCCCTCTAGGTTTGGGTTTGTCTTCCCAGGGAAGTGCTTCCTAGCTAGGGTGATGGGTGTATATTTCCCAGGAAAGAAATTCGAATTCCCGCTGTATTTAGTAATTTGTCAAGCAGCACTTTTCTCTAATCCAGATCCCTCTGGCTGTGATTACAGCTGTGTCCTCTCGCTCTGTCTTCAGATGCCCTCTGGAGCAGCATGGTCCTCTGGCACCAAGATGGTTGTATCGACTTACCGTGGCAGATTGTCAGATTAGGAAGGAGCCTTGGAGATCAGCAGCTCCATCTTGTTTTACGGGTGGGGACCCCGAGGCTTGCCAAGACACAGCCACTGAGCAGCAGACACAGTTAGGGCTGGCCTCCTGGGGCCCGATAGGATGTTCATGGCACCGGTGTACACGGTAAGTACACCAGTTACTCCCAAGCCTCTAGGATCAGTAGCTAAGGACATGGCAAACTTTCAATGCCAATAGCATAGTGTAAATCGGAACTGCTTTGCTGGGGAACTGGAGATGATCCTTCCAGATTCCTGCTGATGGGGGAGCTTCAGAATGAGGCAACAGAGAGAGGAAGCCAAGGGAAGCATGAGCTATTGACTGGCAACGCTGGGGCTGAGCAGCTCGCTTCCCAGGGATGTGGTGTGGTCCAGCGGGAAAGGCAATCTCCGGTGTCAGGCAGATCCGATTCCTAGCTCTATTCTCTCACCGACAAACTGTAAGGCCCTATCTGAGTCTCAGTGTTCCCCTCTGTGAAATAGGCATAGCTATCATGGAACATTTTGGAATTAGATACACTTCTACACCGTGCCTGGGCTCCACTCTCCTCTATAACTTGGGTTGTGTCTCTCCAGCTTCCATCCAGGGTTGGGATTTGGAGTAGTTGGGCTCAGAAGACCATGAGAGAAAAAAAAAAAAGGAATCTTAGCATCTTACTCATCAAATAGCTCTCACAAACCAGACTTTGCTGAGCTATTTCCAATGAATCAGACACCCTCCAATTACATTACCCTTGAAATCCAGAAAGGTATGAAAATCAGAGAACATGCTGGGGGCAAAATACTTTTTGAGTTCTGCCAACTCAAGCTCTTGCAGAAAGTAAATCCGTGAGAGACGCTTCACTGAACCTGGAGCCCGACCGGCAGCCTGGCAGCCCGTCTGGCCTCCCCGCCCACCGTAGGAGCCGGCTGGCCAGCGGGCAGCAGCAGGAGAGCCCAGGGCTGCCTCTGCCACCGCCTCCCAGGGCTCACACCCACGGCTGCCGGAGCCAAGGCGTGCAACGGGAGATGGGGATACCCTGCACAAGAGAGTTTACTGCTTAGTTCTTTTTAGTGCACACGTGCCCAGTGCTCTAGCTTCCAACAGTTTACTTGTCAATTGAGACGCACTTGTGTCCCTGATCAGGGGATACAGGATACTAAAGCCTTGGAATATTAAGAATCTTTTGTTTTCTCCTGGTGGAGGTAGGCGGTGGACCTACCTTCAGCTGCTTTAAGGTCGTATTTAAATGAATCTGCACTCCCTGAGCACACATTCATCGTGCGAGGGATGGGATGAGGATGGTTAGTGGACTAGAGGCTGGTGCTGAGGGCAGAGGGAACAACTTACCCCGTGGTGGAGTGAGATGCCCATCGTCTGACTTCGGGTTGACCAGTTGGCTTACTTGTGCCTTGGACCCTTGGTGTGAACAGGAAGGATTTTGGGGAGAGGACGCCCCTCCTGCACTGGGGCTATTGGTCTTGGTTGCTATCCATTGCAGCTCCCCCGACCTTCCCTCACCCATGAATGAGCATATGGGATGAGAGACGTACATTTTCCCCTAAGATGGTCTCTAACCCACCCTACGGGGATACAGATCTTTGCGAAATGACTTAGAATCTGCTTTTCTTGACACCTTTAGTCCTTCATCGCTTTGTATTTTGAACCAGGGGACACTGAACCCAGTAGGTTCCTCAACACTCAGGTGGCCCCGTTCATGCTTATGATAGATAAACTCACATAAACAGTGCAGCGGGAAAGAGGGAGACGGGGAGAGAGAATGTCTTCGGGGATATTTAGAGAAAGCAGCCACCCTTCATGGGCGTTGAATTCACAGGGGAAGCAGCCCCATCTCCCCAGAACCAGCTCTGGGGTGTGTCCTGCCTGAGGACTCTGTCAAGGTTTTTGATTTTGCTCTAACAAAAGCAGCGCCTTCTTCTTAAGGTTGGAGCAAAGGCTGTTTCAGGCAGCCCAGTACATACTAGGGTGAGGTTTTTGTAAACAACCCAGAGTCAGAAAGGACAGAGGTTGATGGATAACTCTGCATCAGGTTCGGGTGGAATCTTGCAGGCCTGCCCTCCCCTCCCCCACCCCTCCCTCCTTTCTGTGCATCCCTGGAACCAATCTCTGTGTCCACCTCCAGAGATTCAAGCCACATGAGTTGGTGGGAGAGTCCTTATAGGAGATTTAACCCCAAGACCCTTTTCGCCAGAGAGGCGAGGTTGTCTAAACAATCTGTCACATGAAAGATCGGCCTCTGTTCTCTGTGTTAGGGAAGGCTAACAGATCACGGTCTGTAAAGAGGATGAGAAATCCCTTTTATCTTGGCCTGGTTCTTTTTTTTTTTTTTTTTTTGTGCCGTACGTGGGCCTCTCACTGTTGTGGCCTCTCCCGTTGCGGAGCACAGGCTCCGGACGCGCAGGCTCAGCGGCCATGGCTCACGGGCCCAGCCGCTCCGCGGCATGTGGGATCTTCCCGGACAGGGGCACGAACCCGCGTCCCTTGCATCGGCAGGCGGACTCTCAACCACTGTGCCACCAGGGAAGCCCTTGGTCTGTTTCTTTTAAGCAGTTTTATCACTCTAAGGATACCTCCCTGGTGGAGATATTCCGAATGCCCACTGCCTGCTTCCTGTTTGCAGAAAGCAGGGTCCTTCCCACACCCTACTCTACCCCTACTAAGTGTTCACGCATGCAAATTGCCGCTTGTCTACTGGTCCAGAAAATAGAGCAACATACGCTGGGCTGAGAAACAAAAATGCACCCTTCATGTGACTTCCAAAGTGGAAAAGACAGGGCTGACCACGTCTGTGCCGACAGATTTATTCTGCCAAGTTGGAAGGTAGCGGGTGTTGGAAGACCAAAGACTTTGTAGACTTTGTAGTCGGCAGAGCTGAGTTCAGATCCTGTCTCCCGTGGCTTAGGAAGCTGCGTGCCTTTGGGCAAACGATTTCCTCTTTAAATACCTTCTTGGCATGTTTATTGAGAGGATTAAAGATACTGTATGTAAAGTGCTTGGAACTAGTAGGTATTAAATAAGTGATAATTACAGCAATCTGGGTTGAAGCTTTCTGCAAGAGTTCCTCACAGGTTGTATGACGTGCTATTAATTAATCCATTCAGG
The DNA here is from genome assembly GCF_008692025.1 of Phocoena sinus. Taxonomy (NCBI): domain Eukaryota; kingdom Metazoa; phylum Chordata; class Mammalia; order Artiodactyla; family Phocoenidae; genus Phocoena; species Phocoena sinus. The sequence continues at coordinate 98,736,285 of NC_045772.1, forward strand.
CAGTCAGTCAAGAAACACTGACTTATAAAACTGTTTATTGGATAGTAATGAGATTAGTAAGTATAGAATTACGTCAGGACCCCTAGACTTAGAATTTCAGAGGAAAACACTCGACAGCAATCATTTGATCCTCACCACGGGGGTCTCCCCTGCATCCTGCCCCAGAGTGGGGTGGGCTGAAGGGCTCCCTATCTGGACACAGGTCAGGTCACCACTTCTACCCGCTGTCTCTTGTTTTGGTTCCGTGTCCTGTGCGCTGGGATAGAACCTAAGTTTCTTGAGATCAGGAGCTGGGAAGTCACTGCTTATAAGTCAGTGCCTGGAGAGACTGCTTCACCGCTTCGCCTGTTGACATGTTGCCGACAAGCCCAGAGCCACAGATGCCGTGTACTTGGGTCTGACGGTAGAATCATATCCCTTATTAGCGAGTTTATAGGGGTAAGAACGGAGGGTTGCCAGGGAACTGCTGGACCCTTCGGTCTTCTGGATTTTTGGTTTCTGTATTTTTTTAACATCCTTGAAAAGACGAGGACGAAGATGGGGGGGAAGGAGTCCCAGCTCTCACAGTGGGCCCTCCACACCACTGCTCCGAGGGTTCTGAGTGGTTTACTGTGAAGGCTGGGATCCAGGTGTCATACGCTGAGTCTAACTTGTGGGATGAAGCCCCTTGTCTTCCCAAGCCTCCATGTCCTTGTCTGTAAGACAAGACGATTGGAGAGGTCAGTGCTAAGGTTTCTTACAGGACAAACAATCTATGATTTACTTCCCCCGGCTTGTGGTTATGAAGGGGGCTGTTTTGGACAGTTACCATATTGACTTTTTTCTTCTGTAGATTCGCGTGTGCCAGAGGCTTCTGGAGAGTGTGTGCGTCTCAGGGGTAATAACCTGCCACTTTCAAGTCAAGCCTTGGATGGGAATGATGTAACAAGGTCAGGAATTCATGGGCCTCTGGCCTCTTACATCAGACTACAAAAAACCACACAGCCAGCCAACAGCTGAGGAGCCCTCCAGGGCCGACCAGGAAGGAGTTAGTCTGCTACTCAAATGTATTATGACCTGGGGCAATCGATGTATTATGACCTGGGGCAATCGATGTTCTATCTCCGCAGACAGCTTCTGGGGAGGCCATAACCCCCTTCCAGTCCCAGGCTTCTTCCCATTTGACTGTAGATCCCTGAATACGAAGGAACTAAAGCTCTTACCTTACCCTTATTCCTACAGAGTCACTGGGAGTCAACTTGGTATAGTCAAGCTAGAAATGCCTGGAGGAAGAAAGTATCTCCATACTGTTTAATTCATTCATTCGTTTCAAAAATATCTGTAGAGCACCTGCCAGGGGCCATGGGCCATGCTGGTCATTGGCAATTCAACTATGAACAAAACCAAACACAGTCTCTGCTTCCATGGTGCTTACAGCCCAGTGGGGAGGCAGGTACTAATACAAGACACTAACACACCAACGAATGAGTGTTTAACTTTGAACTTGGGGAAGTGTTATAATGGAAAAGGGACAGTTCTGTGAAAGTGCGTGTAGGCGAGACTGCTGATTGCCCCCTCAGTATCCAGCCTCCCCTCTACTCGCTGAATCCGTTTTGTTAGATGGACTAGTGGGTCCAGCTAGAACATGACTTTTCCTAGCCTCTCCTGAAGGTAAAGGTGGCTTTTTAGCTCATCTGGGGTCAGTAAGATACAGTAAACGTTCTTGGGTAGGATTTCTGGGAATTCTTTTTAATGGGGGATGGATGTTGTGACGGCTGGAGCTCAGGAAGCTCTTGAGTAAACATGAGGAAGGGGCTTTGTGCGGGATACATGGTAGGGTTGCCACCAGTCTTGGCCGCCTACCTCTGGGCGGCTCATTTCAAGAGAGAAAAGAACCATGCCCCAACCTGGTGTCCCCAGCCTATCTTGTTTAAGCTGCTATTTGTGGTTTAGAGATGAATATAATTTCTAATTGATACAGCATTTGACTTAGAAACTTGACCCAGGCAGAGAGGGTGTATAAGGGGTGGGTGGCACTTACCAAGGATGAGTGGGTGAAACTGGGATTGGTGCTGGAGAGGGGAATAGCTGTGTTTGTAGGAGGCATCCACCCAGGCAGGGGCTCCACAGGGAGAGGAAGCAGTGTTCCTGGAACTGGAAGAGGGCCAGTGTGGGTGGGATGCAGAATCCGAAGGGGCAGAGAGGTGTGGAATGAGATGGGGAGGTGGGCTGGACTGTAGGAAATGGGTCTTGGTCCTCATAATAGATACTTTGGACATTTTCCCTGGAGCATCAAAAAGCCACAGCAGAGTTCGAAGCAGAGCGGCGTGTGGTCACTTTGGAAGAATTGCTGGACACAACTTTCCCAGCAGTTAAGGGAGGGGCTCTGGATCCAGATCTGGCCAATGACTTCGAGGGTATGGTGCTTGCTGTGTACAGCTCCTATCAACCATCACCCTCACTTTATTTTTTTATTTTTAATTTTTTAATTGAAGTATAGTTGATTTACGATATTATAGTAGTTTCAGATATACAACATAATGATTCAAAATTTTTACAGGGTATATACCATTAAAATTTTTTTAATTGAAGTATAGTTGATTTACATTGTTGTGTTAATTTTTTCTGTACAGCAAAGTGACTCAGTTATACATACATATATATATTCTTTTTCATATGCTTTTCCAAGATTATACTCAATTTAAAGTTATTATAAAATCTTGGGTATGTTCTCTGAACTGTAAAATATATCCCTGTAGCTTTTTTTTTCCCGTTATTAATTAATTAATTTATTTTTGACTGTGTTGCTGTGTGCAGGCTTTTCTCTAGTTGTGACGAGCAGGGGCTACTCTTTGTTGTGGTGTGCAGGCTTCTCATTGCGGTGGCTTCTCTTGTGGTGCACGGGCTTCAGTAGCTGTGGCGTGCGGGCTCAGTAGTTGTGGCTCACTGTCTCTAGAGCGCAGACTCAGTAGTTGTGGTGCACAGGCTTAGTTGTTCCGTGGTATGTGGGATCTTCCCAGAGCAGGGCTCAAACCCACGTCCCCTGCATTGGCAGGGGGTTTCTTAACCACTGCACCACCAGGGAAGCCCTCCTGTAGTTTATTTATTTTATACATAGTAGTTTGTACCTCTTAATACCCTACCCCTGTATTGCCCCTCTGCCCTTCCCTCTCCCCACCGATAATTACTAGTTTGTTCTCTATATCTGTGAGTCTGTTTCTTTTTTGTTATATTCACTAGTTTGTTTTATTTTCTGGATTCCATATATAAGTTATATCATACAGTTTTTGTCTCTGACTTATTTCACTAGGTATAACACCCTCTAGGTCCATCCATGTTGTTGCAAATGACAAAATTTCATTCTTTTTTATGGCTGAGTAATATTCATATATATATATATATATATATATATATATATATATATATATCTCCACATCTTTATCCTTTCACCTGCTGATGGACACTCAGGCTGCTTCCATATCTTGGCTATTGTAAATAATGCTGCTATGAACACTGGGATGCATGTATTTTCCAGATTAACATTTTCATTTTCTTTGGATATATACCCAGGACTGGAATTGCTGGATCATATGGTAGTTTTATTTTAGTTTTTTTTTGAGGAACTTTCATAGTGTTTTCCATAGTGGCTGTATCAATTTACATTCCCACCAACAGTGTATAAGGGTTCCCTTTTCTCCACACCCTCACCAACATTTGTTATTTATGATTTTTTTTTGATGATAGCCATTCTGACAGGTGTGAGGTGATATCTCACTGTAGTTTTGGTTTGCATTTCTCTGATGATTAACGATGTTGAGCATCTTCTCATGTGCCTCTTTGCCATCTGTGTGTCTTCTTTGGAAAAAATGTCTATTTGGGTCTTCTGCCCATTTTTTTAATCAGGTTGTTTTGGATATTGAGTTGTATGAGCTGTTCATATATTTTTGATATTAACCCCTTATTGGTCACATCATTTGCAAATATTTTCTCCCGTTTAGTAGGTTGTCTTTTCATTTTATTGATGGTTCCCTTTGCTGTGCAAAAGCTTTTAAGTTTAATTAGGTCCCATTTGTTTATTTTTGCTTTTGTTTCCTTTGCCTTGGGAAACACATCCAAAAAAGTAATTCTATGATTTATGACAAACAGTGTTCTGCTTAGGTTTTCTTCTAGAAATTTTATGGTTTCTGTTCTTACATTTTGGTCTTTAATCCATTTTGAGTTTATTTTTGTATTTGGTGTAAGAAAATGTTCTCATTTCATTCTTTTACATGTAGCTGTCTAGTTTTCCCAGCTCCACTTATTGAAGAGACTGTCTTTTCTTCCTTGTATATTCTTGCCTCCTTTGTTGTACATTAATTGACCATAAGTGTGTGGGTTTATTTCTGGGCTCTGTATTCTGTTCCACTGATCTATGTATCTGTTTTTGTGCCAGTACCATGTTGTTTTGATTACTGTAGCTTTGTAGTATAGTCTGAAGTCAGGGAGCATTATACCTCGAGCTGTGTTCTTCTTTCTCAAGATTGTTTTGCCTATTGGAGGTCTTTCCTGTTTCCATACAAGTTTTAGAATTATTTGTTCTAGCTCTGTGAAAAATGCCATTGCTATTTTAATATGGATTGCATTGAATCTGTAGATTACCTGGTTAGTATGGTCAGTTTAACAATATTAATTCTTCCAATTCAAGAACACAATACATCTTTCCATCTGTTTATGTTGTCTTCAATTTCTTCCATCATCATCTTATAGTTTTCCAAATACAGGTTTTTTTACTTCCTTAGTTAGATTTACTCCTAGGCATTTTATTCTTGTTGATACAATTGTAGACAGGATTGTTTTCTTAATTTCTCTTTCTAATAGTTCATTGTTAGTCTGGAACTGCAACAGATTTCTATAAATTACTTTTGTATCCTGAAACTTTACCAAATTCATTGACGAGCTCTAGTAGTTTTTTTGGTGGCGTCTTTAAGATTTTCTTTGTATAGTATCATGTCATCTGCAAACAGGGACAGTTTTATTTCTTCCTTTCCAATTTTGATTCCTTTTATTTCTTTTTCTTATCTGACTGCTGTGGCTAAGACTTCCAATACTATGTTGAATAAAAATGGTGAGACTGAATATCTTTGTCTTGTTCTTGATCTTAAAGGAAATGCTTTCAGCTTTTCACCATTGATTACAATGTTAGCTGTGGGTTTATCATATATGGCCTTTGTAAAGTTGAGGTACTTTCCCTCTGTAACCACTTTGTTGCGATTTATTATCATAAATAGATGTTGAATTTTGTCAACTTCTTTTTCTGCATCTATTGAGATGATCATGTGATTTTTATCCTTCAGTTTGTTAGTGTGGTGTATCACACTGATTGATTCGTGGATATTGAACCATTCGTGCACCCCTGGGATAAATCCCACTTAATCATGGTTTATGATCCTTTTAATGTACCGTTGAATTGGCTTGTTAATATTTTGTTGAGAAGTTTTGCATGTATGTTCATCAGTGATATTGCCCTGTAATTTTGTTTTTTTGTCATATCTTTGTCTGGTTTTGTTATCAGGGTGATGCTGTCCTCATAGTTTGAGAAGGATAGGTGTTAGCTCTTCTATAAATGTTTGGTAGAATTCACCTGTGAAGTCATCTGGTCCTGGACTTTGGTTTGATGGGAGTTTTTTTTTTAAATTATTATTATTGATTCAATTTCATTACTAGTAATTGGTCTGTTCATATTTTCTTCTTCTTCTTAGTTCAGTCTTGGGAGATCGTACATTTCTAGGAATTTGCCCATTTCTCCTAAGTTGTCCATTTTATTGGTGTATATTTGTTTACAGTAATCTCTTATGAACCTTTGCATTTCTGTGGTATCAGTTGTAACTTCTCCTTTTCATTTTTGATTTTATTGATTTGGGTCCTCTCTCTTTTTTTCTTGATGAGTCTGGCTAAAGGTTTATCAATTTCCTTTATCTTTTCAAAGCACCAGCTCTTAGTTTCGTCGATCTTTTCTATTGTTTAGTCTCTATTGCATTTATTTCTGCTCTGATCTTTGTGATTTCTTTCCTTCTACTATGGGTTTTGTTTGTTCTTTTATCTTCACTTTATTTGAAAGGTGAAACGAATTTAGGATTTGGTTTCAGATTGTCTTGGTTAAGTCTTGGCTTTATCATTCAACATGTATGATCTTTAATATATCACTTAGGTTCAAATAATACCCAACACTCAGATTTGCTACGGTTTAGTAAGATAATGTATGTAAAAGTACTTAAAAAAATAAAGCATTACAAATACAAATTATTAGGCTTACTACTACTAACAATTAAAATAGGAAGAAATATTTAGAACATCTCAGCTCTTGGCAACACTAATTAATAATAGTAGTTATCACTTACTGTGCCTATTGAATATCCAATCTTGCACCAAGTACTTCACAAATATTATCTATTTTTAAACTTCGTCACAACCTTTAAGAGAGATATTACTCTCCCCGTTTTTTAAGGAGGAAACTTAAAAAAGAAATTAAAAAAATTTTTTTGAAATGAAAAAAGATCAAGTAAATTTCCCAAAGTCACACAGTTAACAAATGACAGAAGCAGGAATTGAACCCGGACTGTCCGATGTCAAACTCTCAAACAGTAAAACCTATACCATGCCTGAGTCCCAGATCCTGTTTCTCGTGGCATTATTTTGTCTCTGTGGGATACCTTTAATTGTTCTGTGATTTGTATTTACAATTTACCTTGTTTTCAAATGACAGTGCTCTGCTTTTCAGAGGGAACTGATGATGCTGCCACACCTGTGAGACGCATACTCTATATATTGAATTATTTTAATGTAATGCTTTTTTTGCCTTTTAGCTTACCCTGCTTTCTTTTTCTTCTTAGTGCTTTAACATCACTTGCTATCGTGTTACATGCTTACTTCATTATCAATTTATGATCTGCTGGCCTGATGGGAAGTTAAGCTCCTTGAAGGCAATAGTTCCATCTATCTTGCTTCCTTCCTATGCCCCCCAGGGCTTAGAACAGTGCCAGGCACCCGATATATATTTCTTGAATGAATAAATACATATGGGGAGGGGCGGATCTGTAGCGGCTCATATACATTGCTCTATCCTGTCTTGTAAATCTAATTGTACATCTATGGAACAGCTGACTGGGTGAGTGGAACCTCTGGATTGCTGCTAGGAAAGTATGAAGAGTCTGTGAAGTGATTGTCAATAGAGGGGAGGCAAACGCAAAACCTTGTGGAGTTTTTCCAAATACATCGCCTGTCCACTAGCCCCTAGCCTCAATTATCACCTCTCTGTCCCACCCTTCTTTCCTGCTCCCCTAGTGCACTGGGAGCTTTCTGAGGACAGGGACCTCATTTTCATCGATTTGGTTTCCTAGACCCAGCACTCGATGAATGGGCAGGAACTAGTGAATTACACTCAGGGTCTTGGTCTCTTCACCATGATCCAAACACCAGGCGCACTGCGCCTCCATCTGTAGACCCGTGAGGACCACAGGGGCCCATATCAAGGTTGGCTTGAAGGCAGAGTCAAGTCGGGCAAGACGAGGATTTCTCCAGCCGGGGCTGCTGATGTTAGCTAGGTCTGCAGGACCAGGAGAGAGGCAGGTCCAGCAGGGAGGTGAAGAGGGGAGGAAGGTCTGGTTTGGCAGAGGGAAGGCTGCATGCACACCAGCTTCCATCCACGGCTGTCACCTAGGAGTGATAGAAATTTTACTATGTATAACTTCCGCTAATAGTTAGGGAGAAATAGATTAGAAAGGGAATAGATTCAATAGGATTCAAACTAGGTTTGAATTCCACTTCTGTCCACACCAGCAAAGTATCTTAGCTCACCCAACCTGAAGCACTTCTTCTGCAAGAAGGGAAGACAATGATACTTACCTCATTGGGTTGCTGTGAAAATACAATGAGACAGTGTATATAAAACACTCAGCACGGTACTGACACTCAGAAGTGCTGGGAAAATCATTATTAAATTGCCTTACATATGATAAAATACTGTGCTGATGAAAGAGATTATTAGAGAGGTGGTGGGAGGCTACCCAAGGGTCGGGAAGGGACCCCTCCTCAAGCCTCCCGCCTCTGGCCCTGCCCAGATGCTTGACATTCCAGCCTCCGGCCCTTGGGGAGGCCCTGTTTAAATGCAGATTTTATCTGGTACCCTTTAATGGCATTCATTCCAGTTATTAGCACCTTAACTCTAATCAGATTAACCTCAGCTTAAAAAGGAGTCTTGGGCCCGGAAATGTGGAGTGAGGGAAAAGGTAGTGTGTAGGGGTTCACAGCACCCCGGAGGTTCTTAACCCTTGGGTGGCCTTGGAGGACCAAGGGGAGAGCCTTTTAGGAGACCCGTGAGGCTGGATGCACCGCATCACTGCGAGTGGACTGGAGGGAGGGCGGGACCGGCACCGGGTGGAACATTGTTCTCTTTAACAAGCGCAGAGGCTGCTGGGATGATCACTGGCCATCTATTTACAAGGCTTTAGGAATTTACAGTGGCCTGGGCCATTCTGTAATTTCTCAATCAAAAGAGCTTAAAGGTTCAACTACCCTCCTGCAGAAATGCGGGGAGGCAGAGGTTGGGACTCAGGATGGGGAGTTGTCTTCCTTAATGAATAGATTTTATGTTTTAGAGCTATTTTCAGTTCACAAAAAATTTGAGCAGAAAGTTCAGAAAGTTTGCATATATTCCCTCTCCTCTTTTGTTTCCCTATTACAAATATCTTGCATTGGGGTAAAACATTTGCTATAACTGATAAACAAATGTGGATACATGATTACTAACTAAAGTCAATGGTTTACATTAGGGTTCGCTTCTGTTGCACTGTTCTATGTGTTTTGCCTGTTTGGCACCTCGGGGGCTGGAGAGGGCGCTGGCTTAGCATCCCTGGGATGTGATCAACACTGTCTTCCCTCCCCTCTTCCTTTTTCCTTCCTCTCCACCTTTCTATCACTAACACTTTTTCTTTTTCAGGTTTTGGTAGGTCTTTTATAAAAGATTTAGAGGCACTTTGTGAATGGTTATTTACCTTACTGCCCATTTGAATCACCTATGGAAGTTGAAAAAAAAAAAAATCCTGGTGCCTGGGACCCAGCCTGATTCAGTTAAATATGATTTCCTGGGTGATGCGCAGACACAGGTGTTGATTCAGAATCTCCCCAGGTGTCCCTACGTGCGGCCAGGGTGGCCGGCCAGTGTCCTAGGTTGTGTGCCTTGGGGGCCACTCCGGACTCTCAGGGGTGCTCCTGGAGGGGTACACCGTAGGGCAGAAGGAGATCACATGGGTCTCTGGGGGTACAAGTAGCTGTGAAGAGAGCACTTCACATTGTCACACACGTGTGCAAAAAGGCACGTACGGGATATCGGGGGCAACATTGTTTGAGATGCTGAAATACTGGGAGAACCTAAAGGCACACTAGTGGTACATGATTACATAAAAAAATGACAACTCCATACCTTGGAATATTACACAGCAGTTCAAATGAATAAGACAAACCTGTATGTATTGATACTCAAAGTGATGCTCAGGAACTGCGGCCCCTGCTTGAACATGACAGCTGACTGGTCAGAACGGATGCTGACCGTTAGAGGCAGGAACCAGCCTTTGTCAGACGGGTCCCCCAGGTGAAATACATCAGCCAGAGGATCCACTTTGCTGACACTTGAAAAACATCTCCAGGGTGTTGTTAAGTGGAAAACGCCAGCACCAGCACAGCATGGAGAGTGAGATCCCCTTTATGCATGAAAAAGAAGCCCTAAAACTAGGCATAAATATACACATTGGGCGGTAAATTAGAGGAAAAAATCCAGGAAGGAGATCTAAGTCTACAAGGATAGTTACCTCCTGGGAGGGGACTGAGGATGGCGAAGGGGGTCTGGAACATTTTAGTTCATGTAATTCTGTGTCATTTGAAAAAAATTTTTTAGGGTGAACACATGTTTGTATATTATATGCGTAATGAAAAAAAGTAAGTAGATAATTTTTTTATGAGAAGAAAAAATGCCTCTGTGGCCAAATTTCTGGATTGTAGTCCTGGATCTCTCGCCTTTGCACAGGACTTGCCACCCAACCCTTTGCACCTTAGTTTCTCCATCCCTGAAATGGGTATAATATTGTTTTATATAGTGAAGATGAAATGAATTGAGATATATGATTTGGGGTGTGGATAAAAATATACCTGAAGTGGGGTGGAGAGGTTGTCTTTCTCCAGCAGATAAAGGGAGATGATTCACTTTTCAGCAATTCCCTCTGGGAATGAGTGAAAATTATCAACATGAAATTGCATGCATAGATAACAAACTTATCGTTACCAAAGGGGGAAGGGGGGAGGGATAAACTAGGAGTTTGGGATTAACATATACACACTACTATATATAAAATAGATAACCAACAAGGAGCTATTGTATAACACAGGGAACTCTACTCACTATTTTGTAATAACCTAAAAGGAAAAAGAATCTGAAAAAGAGTCTATCTATCAATCTATCTACCTAACTGAATCACTTTGCTGTACACCTGAGACTAACATGACATTGTAATTCAAATATACTTCAATTAAAAAAATTATTACCAAAAAATAAAATAAGATAATATGTCTTTAATAAGAAAAATCTTTTAAAAAGAAATTGCATGTAAGTCAAAAGCTGTGGACAAATGGGAGGATTGTTCACTGGCTACCCCTCCCATTTCTACCAGCCACCACCTCCCTTTCATTTATGCATTCATCTCTTAACCATTCACCAAATTCTGACGAAGCAAGTTTAGACTGGTGCCTAAACTCCAGTCCCTCACAAAAGTATCCTTATTTGGAAACAGGGTCACTGCAGGTGTAATTAGATAAGATGAGGTTGTCCTGGAGTAGGGCTAGCCATTAATCCAACATCACTGGTGTCCTTACAGGAAGAGGGGACAAAGCCTAGTGATGACAGAGACAAGACACTTGCTACAGCTACATGGGCACCCAGGACTCCCAGATCTCAGCCACCACAGAGGCCGAGAGGCCGTAAGGACTCTCCTCTACGGTTTTCGGGAGCTCGGCCCTGCCCACACCTTGACTTTGGACTTCAAGCCTCTAAACTATAAACAATAGATTTCTATTACCTTAAACCACTCAGTTTGTGCACTTTGCTGGGTCTGTGCTAGGAAACTAACACGGGGGCAGTGAAAGCACACGTTTGGGCTTTGGAATCAGACAGATCTAGGGTTAAATTCTGTCCACATCATTCTAGTTGTGCGATCCCAGGTACCCTACTTAGTGTGTCTAATCCTAGTGTCCTTGTCTATAGAGACAGAGAGAACAATAGTGCCTGTGTCACAGGTTATCAACACTACGGAGTGAAGTAACATAAATAAAGCACGCAGCACAGTCCTTGTACGTGAGACACTGAGTGAAATGTCAGACCCCCCCTTCAGCATTTATTATCTAAGCCCTGAGTTTTCTATATACGTATGTGTGTGTTACATATGTGTAATACATTTGAAAAAGCATTGTTACCACCCTTGAAAGAACTGCAGCTGGGGAAAACCCAAGTAAATTGGATTGCTTGTCTCACCCTGAATTCTCCCCCAGGGTAAGGGAGATAAACCACTTGGTTTATCAGGACGGGAAATGAACCTTTACCAACATTGACTCTGTTGCATCAGGCATCATATGAGGCAACCCTATGAAGTAGGGACTATTTTCATTTCCACTGAAGTTACATCATTGCCATTAAAATCTAACCGGGAGGGCTTCCCTGGCGGTACAGTGGTTAAGAATCTGCCTGCCAATGCAGGGGATGGTGGTTCGAGCCCTGGTCCGGGAAGATCCCACATGCCGCGGAGCAGCTAAGCCTGTGTGCCACAACTACTGAGTCTGCCCTCTATAGCCCGTGAGCCACAACTACTGAAGCCCACACACCTAGAGCCCATGCTCCGCAACAAGAGAAGTTACTGCAATGAGAAGCCCGCGCACTGCAACAAGCAGTAGCCCCCGCTCGCCGCAACTAGAGAAAGCCCGCGTGCAGCAACGAAGACCCAAAACAGCCAAAAATAATAAATAAAATAAATAAATTTATTAAAAAAAATCTAACCTGGGGACTTCCCTGGTGGCCCAGTGGTTAAGACTTCGCCTTCCAACGCAGTGGGTGCAGGTTCGATCCCTGGTCCGGGAGCTAAGATCCCACATGCCTCAGGGACAAAAGACCAAAACATAAAATAGAAACAATATTGTAACAAATTCAAAAAAGACTTAAACAAAAAGGGTCCACGTCAAAAAAAAATCTTAAAAAAAAAAAAATCAAACCTGGATTCAGGACTTGTCACAGTTTTATTCCTACAGCTCAGGTCTGTTTCAGCCTTCGGTGCTCCATGCTCCCCTACAGATGCTGGATGAACCAGGCCTTAATGTGTCCTTGCCATCTCAGGCCTTGGCCCCTACTGCCTTTCCATGGTGTACGGAACCCTCTCCCTGCCATTTCAGAGCGTCTTGGCCCTGCCTAAGTGCCCTCTCTGTGTAGCAACCAGGTAGGCACAAGCTCAGCCCAGCTTTGCCCAGGTACCCCTGCAGCGCGGCACTCAGCCGACCTCGCCTCCTGTTTCCTACCCCAGGACCTGGGCTCCCTGGAAGAATCCGCTCACACAAGCACCACTTGTGGGGCTACCCTCGAGAGAAGAGTTGAGGAGCTGGAGGATAAGTGTTGTATCCTTTTGTTCTCCAGAACCACAGCCCTGAGATGGATTTCACAAGCTCCTTGAAGGATTCTGGTAGGATCCAGCATCAGCTGTCCTTAGTGGCGGCCAATGGATAGAGCATTCTGCTAGAGACTTTCCTTTCTCTGGTTTCACTTCCTTGGGCCCTAGGATCACATATCCAAATAAATATCTGAGACTCTACTTTGCGAAAACCCCTAGAAGCTTGGTGCAGTCGCCTTTCAAGGTGCAGGTCAAATATCCAGGGACGTGGGACCTACCTTCTCAGCCTCGTTGATGTCCCCGTGCTGTCAGGTCTTGCCGCTCTTCCAGCTGCCTCCCACCTTCTGCACAATTTTGTACCCTGTCACCACACTGCATTGTTATTGCTCCCACAGGGAGCTTTTCTACCAGACTAGAAACTCATTGGGGCAAGAGCCTGTGTCTTAATCATCTTTGATTTATAGTGTCTAGTAGATTATTTTCGCTTAGCAGGCGCTCAAAAGTGTACGTTAACTCTATTCCTTGGGTTATAAGGGCCCTCACGGATAGCACATCTTTCCCTGGGACAAGGTGGAGAATTGGGGCACATTCTTAGTGGTGTTGTCTCTGGGTCCCCCTAGCAGGGTCCTGGGAGGTTTGTACGCCTTTCTGGGTGATTGCTAATGTCTCCCTTCTGTTCTACCACTTGGTGCCTTCCACTAGGAAATATACGCTCACTCCTATTTCTCTCTCCCTGCCAGATATTATACCTTATAAGGAGCACTCCTGAGGTTCTCCAGCTCCTTTCTTCAATAAACAGGTCAGAAGATGCTGGATGCTGCTAACCTATGTCACATGTAAAAGTATTTCTTTCTGAGAAGATGCTGTCTAGGTAACGTAAAATGAAATGTAGGTATCAATGTCATCTCAGTTCAGAACCAGTAAAAAGTTAGGAATCTGTATTAGAAGAAGATATTTTGAAATGGAAAATGTTCATTATAGAATATTAAAGGAAAAAATCAAAAGCAGATGTGGTATGATATTAACACACCCACCACTAAAAAGTTATATGCTCAGAAAACAAGAAGCGGCTGGAAAGTAATCACCAAAATGTTAAGGTATCTTTGGTGGTGAAATTATTACTTTTCTTCCTTAATGTTTTTGTTTTCTACAACGAATATATGTTACTTTATTTATTAAATAGGTTCTGTATTTTCATGGTACACAAAAAATAGATATTTACTGAAAAGAAAGTCCTCCCATCCGTTCCTGGCCCCCATCTACCTGGTTCCTTTCTTTAGAGGTACCCAGTTACCAGCTTCCGACACATACACACACCCAACACACGATATATTTTACACAAGTGGTAGCATATTATATACGTTGTTCTGCGTCTTGCTTTCTTTACTTGACAATGTATCTTAGTAATTTTTCTGCATCAGGATAAAAAGCTGCCTCCCCCTTTTTAATCGATGCATAGTATCATGTTACATGGACGTATCAAAATGTATACAGATGGCAAAGCATTTACGTTATTTCCGACTTAATGTCACAACATGGTTGTTACAAACAACGAACGTCCCCGACCGTCATTTTTCACATGTGCAGGTGTATTTGGAGGCTAGATGCCCAGAGATGAAATTAACTCAAAAGGTACGCGAATCTGCAATTATGACAGAAATCGGAAAACGTCACTGGGCGGAAGATGGATCATTTCACGCTACTATCAGCAGTTTGTGAAGGTCTGTTTTCTCACACTCTCACGAGCAGTTATCGAACTTAAAAAAAATCTTTACCAACCTTACAGGTGAAAAGATGGCATTTCATTTGCACCGTAAGTTTGCATTTCTCTCGTAATGAATGGGGTTAACATCTTTTCATATGTTTAAGAGTTACAGATCTTTGACTTATGATGGGTTGCGTCCCCATAAACCCAGTGTAAGTTGAAAATTTCATGAGATTAAAATACATCTAGTACACCTCACCTAACGAACATCATTGCTTAGCCTTGCTTACCTTAAAAGTGCTCAGAGGGCTTCCCTGGTGGCGCAGTGGTTGAGAGTCCGTCTGCTGCTGCGGGGGACGCGGGTTCGTGCCCCGGTCTGGGAAGATCCCACATGCCGCGGAGCGGCTGGGCCCGTGAGCCGTGGCCGCTGAGCCTGCGCGTCTGGAGCCTGCGCTCCGCAACGGGAGAGGCCACAACGGTGAGAGGCCCGCGTACCGCAAAAAAAAAAAAAAAAACTGCTCAGAACACTTACATTAGCCTACAGATGGGCAAAATCGTCAGACACAAAGCCTATTTTATAATGAAGTGTTGAATATCTCATGTAATGTGTTGAATACTCTACTGAAAGTACACCATCATGAAGTCAAAAAAATCATAAGTCAAACCACCCTAAGTTGGGGACTATCGATATTTGGGTTTCTTTTTCTGTGAACTGTCCCTATTCTTTGTCCATTTTCCATTAGATTGTTGGATTTTCTCTTATTTACTTTTAGTTCTTTACATATGAAGGAATGTAGCACTTGCCTCTCGTGTGAGTTACAAATATTTTTTCCAGTTTGTTGTTTACCTTTTGGGCTTTCCGAGGTATTATAATTATCATTGTTGTTATTTTGTTTTTGTTTCATAGAAGTTGTAAGAAGTTTTTCCAGGGTAAAATTTATCGCTCTTTTCTTTTATGCTTCCGGATTTTGCATCATACTTTCTCTCAAATGAGGTTATAAAATTCTTCTCATGTTTCCTTTTAGTAATTTGTGATTTCATTTAAATCTTTCATCCATCAGAATCTATTTTGGTGTTAGTTATGAGATAGGGATTCCCTTTATTTTTTTCTTCGGATGGATTTCCCATTGAGTCAACACCTTTAATTTAATACGCAAAATTCTCATATATCCTTAAATCTATTTCTGAATTTTGTATTTGGTGTTAGTGATCTTTGTTTCTATTCATGTTGTTTTGATTTTGGAGGACAAAATAGGTTTTTATATCTGGTAGTTTCAATCTTCCTTGTTACTCTAATTTTTCCAGAATTTTCCTGGATATTCTTGGTAATTTTTCCATGTGAAGTTTAGACCCAGCTAGTCTAGTTCCAAAAAAATACCCTTTTGGTATTTTTATTGGGATGACATTAAATTTACAGATGAACTATATTGACAGGTTTATGGTCATGAGAATTCAGGGATGTGGTATGCCTTTGTATGGTTAAATCTTCTTTTGTGTCTTTCGGTAGCATTAACATTTAAAATTATAGAGCCTGAATATTTCTTAAGTTTATTCTCAGGAATTTTTTTTTGATGCTATTCTAAATAGGGTCTTTTCTTTCTTTATGTTTTCTAAGCAGCTATTTTTGTATATGTGAATGCTATCTGATTTCCATATGTATAAATGGAATTTGTTAAATTCTGTTTGAGTTTGTAATGTTTCTATTTGGTTCTCTTTTTTTCAGGTATACCAGGGATCTGCAAACTATAGACTCTGGGACTAATCTAGTCATGCACTGTTTTTGTACGGCTGAAGACTAAGAACGGTTTTTTACATTTAACAGAACTGTTTTGTTTGTGGTACGCGGGCCTCTCACCGCTGCGGCCCCTCCCGCCGCGGAGCACAGGCCCCGGACGCGCAGGCTCAGCGGCCATGGCTCACGGGCCCAGCCGCTCCGCGGCATGTGGGATCTTCCCGGACCGGGGCACGAACCCGTGTCCCCTGCGTCGGCAGGCGGACTCTCAACCACTGCGCCACCAGGGAAGCCCACATTCTACTTTTCAAAGTTGTGAACTGTAGAAAACAAACAGAGGAAGCATTTATACAATTCTGAGAAAAATAATAGAATAAACTCTTATGTACTCACCATCTAAGGCAAGAAATAAAACTTTATCATCGCACAGGTGTGCACCTACGTGCCCTTCCCCAATTGCATGGCTCCCCTTTCCTCACTCAGAGCTAATTTTGTGCTAATTACTTTCTTTCTTTTCTTTAGAGATTTCACTTCCTAAGTAGTTCTCTAAGTCACTTTAATCATGATCTATCATTTACTTCATATAAATAGAATCCTATTGTACGCTGTCTTTGAGCTGTTCCTTTTGCCCACTGTTATATTTTGAAGCTTTTTCCCATGCTGACGCACAGAGTATTTCTACGCGTGACTCTAGCTCAAGGGACTTATCTATTCTACTGCTGATGGACATATGGTTCGCTTGCATTTTTTTCTTCCACGGAGAATACCACTATAAACAACATTCTTGTGAAAGTCTCCTGGCGCACATGTGTAAAAGCCAGATAGTTTTCCCATAGTGATTATGACATTTCAAATTCCCATCAGCGCTGGATGATAATTCCATTCCCACTAATCCTTGGAATTGGCAGAATTTTGAATATTTGCTCATCTGGTGAGTCTGAAAAGTATGTTGTGATTTTAATTTGCATTTCCCTGATTATTAATAGTTGACAGTTTTATATATGTGTGGAGCGTTTGTGCGACAATTTTGTTTATTTGGGCGGGGGGAGGATGTTTGTCTTCTTTCTACTGATACGAAAGAATTTTTGTATTTTGGATACTAATCTTTTCGGTTCTATTATTCCCATGTCTTCGCCTCCTCTGTGGTTTTTGATAGTGTCTTTCGAGGAATAGGTGATCATAATTTTAATAAATGATCTTAATTTTAAAAAGGTGAGTAATTTCTTTATGGTATATTGAGCTCCTTTTCAAATGCTTATTGACCCTTTGGGTATAATCTTTCATGAAGCTCCCGTTCAAGCCTTTCGTCAATTAAAAAAATTGTATTAAAAAATATGTCTTTTGGGCTTCCCTGGTGGCGCAGTGGTTGAGAGTCCGCCTGCCGATGCAGGGGACGCGGGTTCGTGCCCCGGTCCGGGAGGATCCCACATGCCGCGGAGCGGCTGGGTCCGTGAGCCATGGCCACTGAGCCTGCGTGTCCGGAGCCTGTGCTCTGCGGTGGGAGAGGCCCACGTACCGCAAAAAAAAAAAAAAAAAAAGTCTTTTTCCTGTTATTTTGTAGGAGTTTAAAAATAGATTTTGGATATTTGTCCTTTCTCAGATATACGTATTGTGAATATTTTCTCCCACTCTGTGGCTTGCCTTTTACTCTTTAGATGTCTTTTGATAGCACAAGTTCTGAATTTTGATAAAGTTTAATATATCATTGAAAAATTTTGTATTTCACACTTTTTGCATCCAGTTTTTAAAAGATTTTCCTACTCCAAGGTTATGAAGATATTTTCCTGTTCAGTCTTCTGGAAGCTTTCTGGTTTTAGCAATCATGCACGGTTTTATGATTCATCTTAAATTAACTTCTGCGTATGGCGTGAAATAGGGGTTATATTTAATTTTTTTGTATAAGGGTATCCAGTTGTTCTAGCACCACTTATTGAAAAGTTCTCTTTTTCCCTGTTGAATCACATTGGCACCTTTGTCAAAAATCAAGCGATTGTGTTTGAATGATTTCACTTCTAGACTTCTCTATTCTATCCCGCTCTTTATTACGACGATACCATACTGTCTTATTTCTATAGCTTTATATTTTCCTGAAATAGGACAGTGTAACTTCCCCAGTTTTTCTGCCATCTTTAAGATCGTCTTGGCAATGCATATACAATTTAGAATGAGCATGTCAGTTTCTTCAGAAAGGCTTCTGGGATTTTGTTTGGGACTGCATCGAATCTAGAGGTCTACAGATCAATTTGGGACAAGCTGAGGTCTTAACAACAGTAAGCATACTAATCCATGAACAAAGCATATCTCTACAGTTATTTAGGTCTTCTTTTATTTTTTTTCCTCAGAAATATTTAAAAATAATCAGTGTCAAGCTCTTTCCCATACTTTGTTAGATTTGGAATTTGATTTTTTTTTGAAAGCCATGGTAAATGAGACTGCTTTTTGTTTCAATTTCCAATTACTCACTGCTAGTACATAGAAAATGTAGAAATAGACTATATATAAATATAGCCTACATAAACACAATTGATTTGTAAATATTGACCAGTAACCTTGCTAAATTCATGTATTAATTATAGCTGTTGGTTTTTAGATGTCTTTAGATTTTTTTAAGTATGCGATCAGAGATAAAATTTTACTTTTTTCTTTTGTAATATTTACACCTTTTATTTATTTTTCCTGCCTTAGTACACTTCCTATGATCTCCACTATAATACTAACAGAAGTGGTGAGAGTGGACATCCTTGCTGTTCTTAGAGGAAAGTATTCAATATTTGACTATTAAGTGTGATGTCACTGTAGGTTTTTAGAAAATATTTTACTGAAATTCTAGGATTAAGAATTTTAAAATTAAAAAATGATAAAAGTAATAAATAATCTTGTGGGTATCTGAACAAAAATTCTCATACGTATAAGGAGAATGCTATCAGGCTGGCTTGAGGCGTCAACAACATTCTAACGTTAGAAGAAAGTGAAGCAAACACCACAAAATGTCAAGGAAAAGGTGTCATAAGAATTTTACACACCAATAGCTGTCATTTTATGTAAAGGCACTGACAGATATTTTTAAGCATACAAAAGTTTTGGAACTATACCACCTAAGAAATCCTCCTTAATATCTACTAGATTGAGCAGATTTAGCCGGCATTTTTCTAGAGTAAAAATGGTCAATGATTAGTAGTTTAGTGGTTTAGTTTAATAGAAACATGAAGGGAGCAGTCACAGTGAAGGATTTAAATAGAGAAGGACAGTTTTTAAAACGTGTGTATTGTGGTTTCAGAAGAGAAAGTAAATGCTATCGATTTGACAATGTAGAAATAATAAGTATAAATAATAAAAATCTTGAGATGGAGAAGGGAGAGGAGATGAGAAGTTTCATTGCACTTATCCCTTCATCCTTCACGTGGGAAGAGGGGAATTTGCAGCCAGCAGGATATTATAAAGCTGGGACAGACCGTGTGAATTGTCTGCCCCCAATCCACTTGTAGCCCTGTTTTCTCTTCCGTTCTTTAATGGAAGTTGGAAAGCTAAAATTCTAGCTATCCCAGCACACTTTGCAAGTAGGGAGAGCTGGGTCACACCATTCCTAACCAATGAGATCTCAAATCTGCTTGGAGAGGATTTATGTCCAATACAAAGACACAGTTACAAAAGGAGAAGACTCTGGTCCTGTTTTTCCTGCCTGGATTACGAGTGAGAGCCCAGAGGAGTCATTTATTCACACTGTAGCTCGTGGAACTAAAAGATGGAAGGAACTTGGGACTACGATAAAATCGTGGAGCCACTCAAACAGACCGCCCAGGCTAAGGACTTTTATTTAAGCCCTTCTCATTGAAACTCTGGTTTATTTGGTTCCTGGTTATTAAAGTCAAACTCTTTCTTAACTGACTCAGATTTGGGGATCCAGAGGTGAGGCTCTGAGATCCAGACCTGGCTGTGTAGGGGAGGCACCGAGCCGGTGTTAACAGCACAGGTGCGGAAGCAGACAGGCTCTGTCTGTGTCCTGGCTCTGCCACTTACTGGCTTTGGGTCCCTGGACAAATTACTTAACCTAAAACTTAGTTCTTCATCTTAAATCTGCATAGTGAAAAGACTTAACTTGTAACATGGTTTTGCAAATCAGAAATGCATGTACACAGCTTAGCGTAGCGACTGGCACGTGGTCATGTCCATGAGTTGAGACTCTTTAAAAGCCAAATGTCAGCTCGAGCCACTCTGCCTTTCTCAGATATGATTAAACTTGGCTTGAACGTCCATTCCACAGCCCTGTGAAAATCCGGAGCCCATCTGCAGCAGGCAGACTTCTACGGTGGCCCCTATGGTCCCTGCCTCTTGGTATTCATGCCCTTGTATAACTCCCTCCCCTTGAGCCTGGGTTGGACCTGGTGACTTGCTTTTAATTGACAGAATACGGCAAAACGGAAGGGATGTTGCTTCTGTGATTAGATTATAGAAGATTGTGACTTCTGTCTTGCTAATAGACTCCACCGCCTTCCTGGTTCGTGTGCATTGGCGACCGTGCTGGAGAGATCCGCTGTAGCAAGGACCTGAGGGCAGCCTCTGGTCCACGGTCAGAGAGAAGTTGAACGGCAGCCACAATCACGTGAGCTCAGAGGAGGGTCTTTCTCCAGACGACCTTGCGGATGAGACCCCAGCATGCACGACACCCCCTAAGAGACCTCGACTGTGACCTTGTAAGAAACCCTGAGGCAGACGACTTAACCCTGTGCAGATCCTGACCCACGGAAATGATGAGATAATAAAATGTTGTTTAAAGCCACTAGGTTTTAAGGTAATTTCTTATGCAATAGAGCGCTAATACACTTTACAAAAATCTTGATATTGGTCATATTTCTGTTTGCCTTAACAATCAAGTGTCTGTGCCCCTTCACTGTTTTCCACAAAAATATCCCGTCAGATCTAGATATTTTTGCCGTGGGGTGTATTTAATGAGGATTGTGGGCTAGGGGAAATTCCATCCCTTCTCTCCTTCTTTTTCTTCATGAACAATAGCAAATCCTTCCTCAAGATGAAGAAATGAACAATAGCAAGTCCTTCCTTTGACCTGAGCCAAATAGTTCTGCCCAAGCACCTGCCAAAAGATACAGTTTCTTTCTTAAGAGAAATTCTGGAAAATCCAAGTTTTCTCATCTTGTTCCATAATAGTCTTATCGCTGTTAGTGGGGAAAAGAAAAAAAAAAAAGAAGGAACCATGGACATATCGTCAGGAGAAGAGAAGGCTGAGGTGTGAGAGAAACCTTCAAACCCAGGGTAGATTCCAAGAGTTCAAAGAGAAGGTCAAAGAGAAACATCTCTGCACACCGAGAAAGGATGAAAGGAAACAGGTTTGACTTCCACGAGAGCTGGAGGGGCCAAGATCTCTTTCTTGAAAGGCAGCGAGCCACAGGTTAAGTCAGTAATTTGTCTGGAACCTTTCAGGTGTTGCCCTCTTGGAGGCCAGAGAGTGATGTGACCTTCACAGCAGATTCCCGCCAGCCCTCTCAATTCAAATGTGAAAGGTCGGGGAGGAGAAGGCTCTCCCCTAGGGTCACTCAGCGTAACGTAGCATCACGGGTCCGAATGCTGCCTGATTCTTGTGCTATTCCCTAGACCTGCTACCTGACCAGGTCAGAAGGGGGAGGCCGGAGGAGAACGTCTCCACATTCTTGTTCTAGTGTTAGCAAGAGGGGGCGAGGAGCAGAATGGAGCCCAATCCTGGGCGTGAAAGACTTGGGCAGTGAAAATAGAGAACTCCTTATACTGGGTGTGTGGGAATGGTAGCGTCCTGGAGGTTGAATACAAGAGTTCAGGGCAGAATGTTGACGATTGGAACTAAGAAGAAGGATGGGGACCAAGTACTAAGGTAAAGCATTCGTACTGGAGACGGCTGGAAGTTGGGAGTCAGGAGCGTGTGCCTGGGTACGTAAGTATCCAAACACAGCTCTCTCTTTTTATTTGGCATCAACCTCATCACTGGCCACTCGTGCCCTGGTGTTTTTACCTTATGTCAGGGTTAGTGAGTGGTAGGGATGGGATTCTACGGAGGCCCCTGGACTCCAGTCCAGAGCATTTTCTACAAGGTGTAGGAAGTGCTACATGTCCTGTGGACCATCAGTTAGAAATCCAACTGCCCTTTGAAGGAGACAAGAAGAATAACTAGAACACGTGGAAAATCCCACGTTTACCGAGTGTGGAAACCAGGGCAAGTCATTCACTTTCTCTGCAGGTGTGTTCAGTAGTGATTATTCACTTCCCCCCCAACCCCCAGAATGCCCCACTTGCACCATTCCGCTCTCCTGATGCTATCAATTCTAATTTCAGAGGGAAGAAGAGAAGCCCTCAAACGGGACTCGCTATAGACACCCAGCTCACCACCAGCTTGTACTCACACCCCCTCCCGTCTGCGGGTCTCCCCGTTTGTTGGGGAGCCTGTCTCCTACCTTCTCAGCCTTTGTGGGGCCACTGATGACTATCCTTCTCTTATGTCTTCAACTTCTTTCTCTTTCTCTAAAGGCTTCTCATAAAGATTATGTGTTCAACCCTCTCCTACATATAAAAACTTCCCCTTGATCCCCCGCCCTCCTCTGGACTTACCTTTCTCCCTCTCTCTCTCTCTCTCTCTCTCCCTCTCCAGAGCCAACATCTTGGAAAGAGCTGTCTAAGCCCATCGAGTCCTTTTTCTCAAGCCCTACTGGGTCCTCAGTGCCCTGCAAGCTGGGTTTCATCCCAGCCACTTCAATGAAACTGTGGTCCCCAAGGTGACTATTGGGCTCCATGTCCCTAATTCAATGGACACTTTCCTGTCCTTGTTTGGTATCTCTGCAGCTTCTGAAGCAGGTGTCCACTTGATCCTGAGAGCACATCTCTCCCTGCATCCCATGAAACCACACTCCAGTACTTTACTGGTTTTCTTCCTTCTTTTCTGACTTTTCTTTGATAGACTTGCAACTTCCTCACTTCCACACACCCCTAAAATGGGCTCTGTCCTGGACCCTTTTCTACATACTCCCCCTTGGGGATCTTAATCTCCACCATGGCTTTACCGTGACCTGCCGGTGACTCCAAAATCTAGATGTTTAACACAAATTTCTTTCCTTGAAATCGCCCACTGGAAGTTTCCTTTTGGAAGTGCCAGAACCTTAGATTCAACATGGTCAAAGTAAAACTCATCTCTTCCCAACAGCTGTTCCTCCTTTTGTGTTTTCTCTCTTGGTAAATGACACCAAAAACCACTCAGGTGTCTAAGTCAGAAACTCAGACATCATTTATTTTTTTTCCATTCTTTTTCAAATTCTTTTCCCCTTTGGGTTACTACAGAATATTGAGCAGAGTTCCCTGTGCCATGCAGTAGGTCGTTGCTGGTTATCTATTTTAAATATAGTGGTGTGGACACTTCAGATATCATTCTTGACTATTCTTTTATTTTTTTCACAGACAACAGAAAATCCTGTGGTTCTAAATCCAGACTATCTCTCCAGTGCACCCATTTCTACCCTTCTCCTGTGCCACCACCTGAGACAAGGTCACTACGTTTCTCACCTGTGTTATCACAGTAATTAGTTCGTAGCTGACCCTCTTCCTTACACTCTGATTCTCCTGTGCCACCACCTGAGACAAGGTCACTACGTTTCTCACCTGTGTTATCACAGTAATTAGTTCGTAGCTGACCCTCTTCCTTACACTCTGATTCTCCTGTGCCACCACCTGAGACAAGGTCACTACGTTTCTCACCTGTGTTATCACAGTAATTAGTTCGTAGCTGACCCTCTTCCACTCTGATTCCTTCCCATTGAGTCTCCATATTGCAACCAGATTGGGCCTCCTGAAATACAAACCCGCTCATATTAAGATCATTCAGGGAGGGATAAATTAGGAGTTTGGGATCAACACATACACACTACTATATATACAATAAATAAGCAACAAGGACCTACTGTATAGCACAGAGGACTATACTCAATATCTTGGAATAACCTATAAGGGAAAAGAACCTGAAAAAGACTAGATATATACATCTATGTATAACTGAATCATTTTGCTGTACACCTGAAACTAACACGACGTTGTAAATCAACTATACTTCAATTAAAAAAAAAAAGAAATAAGACGAGTTACATGGAAAAAAAGGACAGAAGAGCAGAGATAAGAAGAAAAGAAAAGAAAAAGTAAAGACAAGATAAGGTGAAAAAAAAAGATCCTTCAGTAGCCTTTCATTGCCACGTGGTCTTTTCTGATGCTACAGCCTCTGTCTTCGCTCATGGTGGCCCCTTTGTATACGTTCTAACCCAGTGCCCCCAAATTGGCTACCCATTGGCCCATTAAAACCCACAGGTGTGTTTTATTTGGCACACACAGTATTTTTTCTAAGCTGAGCTGACATTTAAAACTAGAGAATTTCTCATAAAAGTCCAGGTTTCCAGATTCCTTTAAAAATTGGAATATACATTAATACCCTCCTCCCCCCTTTCTTGTGTGTTCACAGTCTGTTGTCCCTTTAGATGGGGCCTGAGTTGTCTAGTGCCTATGGTCTCCCACGCCCCAGGGCCTCCACTACAGTAAGTGACCACCGTTGTCATATTTGTACTGCCTCCTCTGTCTGCAATACCCTCACTCCCTTCTCTTTGCTGGGCCACCTCCCGCTTTTCCTTGGGTCTTATCTTAATCATCACTTCCCCACGGAAAACTTCCTTGAACCCTAGGGCCCTATTTATGTGCTCCCACAGCATGAAAGCCAAGAGTCTCTCCTGTGTTGGGGGAACCTAGTGCTGCCCAGGAGAGGAGGGGAGGTGGGCTGGGAGGCAGTGACCGGGGGGGACTCATGGTGAGCATGGGACTCTCCACCAACATTTGTGACCACACCATGTCCCTGAGCAGGGGCTGATATATCCAGCCTTCCCAATGGGATGTGCTTTCCTAGGTCACATTGCAAATGGCTTTCCAGCCCTCGGTTTGTCCTGTATTTCTGGGTGCCGTCCTTATGCACCTTATGATATGGAGAAGCAAGTTAGTTAGCTGTCGGCTGACGTATGCCTAAAAGTTCAAGGGTACACGGTGCTGTGCTAGGAACAGGAGATGTGTAAGTAAATAATACATAGCTTTTACCTTGAGAAGAGTATCCAATCCAGTGGGGAAGACACACACAAATGCAAATAAGTAGTGAAAGTGTTAAGAGCTTTGATAAAGGTGTGCAGGTGGGTGCAATAGGGGTGCCGTTGCAGCAGTGACAGTTTCTGCTCAAGGAATCAGGAAAAGCTATTCCGAGGAAGGGAGGTATGAACTGAATCTTGTGGGACAGATGAATCGAGAACAGTACAAAGCTTGGAAGAAAAGCCATGAGGGGCGGTCCTTCCGAATTCTATAGGTTCAAAGGACTTACGGAAATAGAATCTCCAAATACATCAAGCAAAAATCTGATACAACTGAAGGAAGAAATAGGCAGTTCGGTCACTGCTGGAGATTTCAATGCACCTTTCTTACCGATTCTTGCCCTGGAGAAACTCCTCAACCTTTTGGGCACTTATTTTGCTCATCTGTACCGTGGGGATAATGCCGTTCTACGCTGATCTTTAGAATTATGGGGACGAAGCAGACGTGGAAGAACTTAACAGTCTTTCAAGAACTGAACAAAGTGTATCACTCTCCTGACTGCAATAAAACGTTTTGCTCATCATCACATGGCAAACAAACAAAGCCGAGAATATTTACATTGTATCAGGCACTGGGCTGGATGCTGAGGGGTAGAGAGGGCTCAGACAGCGGAACGCCCTCGAGCTGCTCAGAGTCGGGTACAGAAGACAGACACTGATAATTTCATGATACATATTTACATAGTATACGTACATATAATTATATAATGTATCTAATATATGTTCTGTGTTAATATCTATGTTTATACATTATAAATAATAATTTAATTTGAAAGTCTTTTACATAGAAAGACACAGAGGTTACCAGGCATCACCAACATTTAGTATTTTTTCCTTCATGCATTTATTCAACAAATATATAGCTACTGGGTGCTGGGCCCATCCTGGGGCTGCACAAATGGTGAGTGAGACCAGCAAGGTCTCTTCATCTGTGGAGCTCACAGTCTTAGAGACCCCGTGGGGAGAGGTGATGGCACTGCTCAGATAATAAACAAATAAGTAAACAAGATCAAGCCAGATAATGACAGATGCTTGGAAGGAAATAAACAGGGCAATTTAGTAGTCCCTGGGGAGGGCAACTTTTGCCGGCGTGTTTGGAGGAGGCCCCTTCGATAGAGACCCAGAGGGTGGGGAGTCCGCAGGGTGGATGGTGGCAACGGTGTGTGTGTGTGTGTGTGCAGAGCAGAGGGGTGAAGGGCGCTTGAGATGGGGTGACAGATGTGACCAGCTGACACAAAGCACACCTAGAACAGAGCAAAGCCATCTCTGCAAACTTCTTAGAGGGAGAGACCCAGAGGGCAGGGATTTCTCTCTGCAGCCCAGGTAGGGGCTACCTTCGGGAAGTTCCAAGTACGCGCGGGCAGGGAGCAGCACACCCCGCCACTCCTGCAAATGGTGCTTAAGGGCTGGCACCCCACCTGAGGTTACCAACCAACTGGGTTGGGCGCTGCGGACTGGGAGACGATTGGGAAACGGAAAGGGATTTCCCCTCCGCCCTTTCTGAGCCTCACCCCTGCCTCCATCTGCTCCTGTCCCCTCCCCGCAGAAGTGTATGTGAGTGTGTCACCCTTGCAGGAGGTACTTGTATTATATTTAAGCCAAGAATCCTGGAAGGTTGGAAACGTTGAGGACACCAAAGGAAGTGCAGGAAAGTCAGGCACCATGTGAAGTGGAGACCACGTTTTCTCTGGGGGCAGGAGGAAATAAAGGCGTACAGCCACCAGCCGCCATGCAGCCAGCTGGGAGCTTCGAAGGTGGGCCTCCTGGGCATGTTGGTCCCGTCCATTCTCCCACCGCACCTCGGGGTTCAGAAGGGTTGTGCTGTTCTCTTAGCTAGTGTTATATGAGGAGGAAATGAAAGAGAAAACTGAGGGCTTTCGCCTTAATTCATGTCTTCTGATTAGGTTGGGGCTGGACTGAGTTAGGGTGTGAGTGTGCGTGTGTGTGTGTGTGTGTGTGTGTGTGTGTACGCGCGCCCGTGCAGTGGATGTGTGTAGCTCAGTGCGTGGGATTCCAGTTGGGGGAATGTTTTACACAAAGTGCATATCTAGCCAAGTCCATTTCCTTTCTTGTCTGCCCTTTTCTCAGAAACGCAGCATCCCTCCCTTCCAAGCCGAGGCCCCTGGTTGTCCGTGGCGTGGCGTGCCGCGCGGATGGAGAGAGGGGCGCGCGGATGGAGAGAGGGGCGCGCGGGGCAGGTCTGGGTGGGAGCCCTGGGGCACCCCTGGGCTCGGATGCCTTGCAGATGAGGTCACATCCTCTCCCTCCCGCCTCCTCCGCGGGTTGAAAGGCGGATGAAAGGCCGGGGAGACTGAAATGTCCGTGAAGAGGGCCGGGCCGGGCCGGGCCGGGCTGGGATTACCGATATGCGATCCGGCCCACCTTCCGCTCTCCCGGGAGGACGGGAGGCCGGGCCCAGGCGCCTGGAAGGAGACGCAGAGCTGGAGGCCGCTGGGCTGGAGGGAGGAGGGAGGAGGGAGGCCTCCAGGGAGGGCTTGCAGGGCGGGTGGGGATTGCGGGCAAGTCGGGGACCCGGGAGGAGAGGCGGGGGGGGGGGGGGCGAAAAGCCGAGGGGCGCGCTCCCCTCTGCATCCACTCAGCGCACTGCCTGCAAAAAGCAGCTTCAATCAGGGTACCCGGCCAGGAAAAAGGATGACAAATTGGATGGCTGTGACGTGGCAGAGGAAATCGCTCTCTAGAAAAGGGTGTGAAAGTGAAGGAAAGAGAGAAACTCAGGAGGGGAATAGAGAGCGCTGTTCGGTGTCACACCCTGGGAACCAACGTGGGAGTTGAAGCCAGGATCCAGGCAGGCGCCCAGCTCCACAGCGAAGACGGCTCTGGGGAGGCGCTGCCCTGGAGGGACCGAGGCATGGCCTTTGCGTCCCTCTAAAGTCATTTGGGACATAATTTTGAAAATGACCCATTAAGAATCTAGAACCCGTGGATACAGAGGGCTGATTGTATACACATTTTTATAATAATTTTTTTTTTACAATTTAAAAATGTGAAGTATCGTTGGTAGAAAAGGTAAAATTTTATTGGAAATGACTTCTAAATTTAGCCCGTGTATCCCTGATGAATATTACCTATGTGATTCAACACCAATTCCATTCTGATTTTTCATTTTCATGGGCATTTGTTCACAGAAAAAGTAAATGATGGGAAGTTTTATGTGACAGTGTCACTCAATTCTTTGAACTACTCCCAATTTATTTGCTAAAATATCACATAGTAATGCATCGTCAAAACTACCTTTTGTCACTCGATGATTTATCAGCTGATACTTTATGTCCTCCCTTGGTTTGTTAAAAACAAAGCTGTTAGATTTTGAAATAAAAGCCATTTGACTGAAGAATGGATTTGTTACCCAGACAATAGTGTCATTCCTTTCAATTTCTGGAAATGCAACTAAGAAGGCATTACCCAGACATAGTCAATGACTGTTAAGTATACGTCTTACTCTTTCCGTTGTTGAACCAGATGGACTCAGAAAGCTTCAGGAAGTAGAAATATTTGTTAACTTCAGTATATCTTTGCCAATACATCTTTGCATTGAAATGCCTTTCTTTTGTCACTCGCTTTATATCTATTTTCATCAGAACCTTGGTGGTGCAGATTTATCTCACTCAATTTGTGGAAAATACTTCATGGATAACTAACCAGCCAAATCAGACAGCTTCTGTCAGAAAGAACCTGCCTTCATTTTTCAAATCAAGGAGCTGTGTTAATAGGGATCCTTTTAATAACTTTGTCACTTTTGAGTTCTAATTTTTAGATGGAGAGAGATAGGAAGAAATGCCAAGGACACTTGCCATGAGTTTGTCACCTGGATGAAATATGGACGCAGCACCTTTCACATTCTCTGCTGTGGCTCTCTGGGCTTTGCTGTCACAGGACCATCCCTCGGAAGCCATATAGCCTTTGGCAACAATGGGATCAAGAGATCACTCAATAACATTGCTATCCTTCTAGTTTCGTTCTATGGTCTACCTGAATTGAGAGCGTCCCAGCATTATCCAAAACACACCATTTTTAACGCAGAGTTTTGCCCTTAACAGAAATATGTGTATATCAGAAAGGGGGGGGGGGTCACATCCTGGTGCCTTGATTAAAGACCTCACTGACCTCAACTTTTCAAACTGTTCCCCCTTTTGGATGCCCCTGAGATTTGTTGTTGCTGTTGTCGCTGTTTGGCCGCACCAAGCTGCACACAGAACTTCCCCCAAGCAGGGATTGAACCTGCGCCCCCTGCAGCGGAAGCACGGGGTCTTAACCACTGGACCACCAGGGAAGTCCACGGATGCCCCCAAGATGCCAGGATGGGTGAGAGGTGCGCCTTTATCTGTAAAATGGGAGCAGAGTAATGGAGGAAGGAAAGGTGGGAAAGGAGACCCAACCTGACACTTCGATGGATGGCAGGTGCCACCATCCTCAATGGATCAGTTTTAGCAAAGCTTGAGGAAGTTGAGGATCTGGAGATGGACACCTTTCAGATGATCCATGCTCACGTGCCCCGTGGAAAGCCTGCATGTACCCTAAAGGACCAAAGCACTAGAACCTCATCAGTAGAAATGGTTGAATTCCACACTGATGCCTGCCTTTGCCTGAGACCTTGCTCTGCCCTGTCTTCTCTGTGCTTGGTTTCCTCTGTATGAGCAGTGGTGCGTGTGAGGCTCCAGGTCTCTCCACCTGCATCCCATCAGTCGCCTGGGGCTGCTGGTATCGGAGCTGCTCATCTCTCACACGGACCACGTCACAATGTCCCAATTGAGCCTGCCGGCTCCATCACATCCATTCTCCGCACTGCAGTGCAGTGATTTGGCTAAAATGTGAGTCTTACCATGTTGTTTCCTTGGGTAAAGCCCTTCAGAGCTCCCTACCGCCCATAGGATAGAGTGTAAGTTCCTTACTACAGTGTGCTGGAACCCTGCCTGCCTTTCTAGTCTAATTTCATTTTTTTTTTTTTTTTTTTTTTTTTTGCGGTACGCGGGCCTCTCACCGTTGTGGCCTCTCCCGTTGCGGAGCACAGGCTCCGGACGCGCAGGCTCAGCGGCCATGGCTCACGGGCCCAGCCGCTCCACGGCATGTGGGATCTTCCCGGACCAGGGCACGAACCCGTGTCCCCTGCATCGGCAGGCGGACTCTCAACCGCTGCGCCACCAGGGAAGCCCCTAATTTCTTATCTTTCCTATATTTTCCAGCGTGTGTCTCTGTGATAGAAAGTGGAACTTCCTATGGTGACTTCCGCATCTTACGGTGACGAGTGCACTGAGTAGCCCCAGTTTTAGGCATGCAGGGTTAGTACTCAGCCTGTGTGGTGTTACTGGAGGCGTGTAAGGAAATCTTTCTGCTCACTCAAGCTGGCTAAAATTGCAGCATTAGACTTTCTTTCCTTAGATTTCAGGCCTTACTGTCATCAGTTGCCTTCTTTTAAAATGCATGTATCCCTGAGACGTGAATACATGTCTTCACTAACAGTACCTCAGAGGGGATTAGTTGAACTATTGCCCAGACATTTTCTACCCAGACAATTAGCTGAAAGAAGAAGGGATGCAGTAAAGAGAGGAAAAGATGACTTAGGAATATGGCTGGCTCTCTAGAACGGGTGGCCCAGGATGGGGTCACATGCTTGGCAGCAAGAACACCCACTGGGAAGGGTGATAGACCGCCTCCCTAAGAGGGGTTTGGCCAAAGGTGGCCTTTATTTGTCACCTCTATTTTCGGGGTCTGGTTACTTCGACAGTATTAGAAATGGTAACTGTTGTCACAGGTAAGCATTCCAGATGCTGGAGGTTATGCCCAGCCTGTTTTCTGTCCTCCAGATCGACAGTTAGATTGTATAACCTTGAAGAGAATATCTCTCCACTGGTTTCCATAGCAGAGCAGGATTGGGGGCAGGCCAGGCAAAGAGCGGTCAGGGACAACACTCTGTGAGAGGTATTGAAACATCAATGACGTCGAAGAAAACAGAATTTCCTTTTTTTCAGTAATCACACCTCTTAGGGGCAGCAGTATGTGTGGTTAGAATCCTTTGATAAGCCACTTGGTGGATATTTGCGTAGGTAAAGCCCCAGGGAGGTACTCAAGTAACAGCTAATAAGCTGCTTTCAAAGAGCGCAGATGTCACGGACTCCTCAGCTCTTCCTGATTGGGGGTGTGCAAGTATGGGGTCCGAGCTGAATTGCAGGGTGATGGTCGTCGTTTTTGTTACCTTTGTTGAGTTATAATTGACATATAACATCGTGTAAGTTTCAGGTGTACGTGTTGATTTGATACACTTACATACTGCAAAATCATTGCCATCATACCATTAGGTAACTCTTCTATCATGTCACCTAATTGCCATTCATTTTTGTGGTGAGATCATTTACGATTTACTCTCATAGGAATTTTCAAGTGTATAATACAGTATGAGTAACTCTTAACACTATGATACACATTAGTAAAGTAAGATAAACTTACTTTTATAACTGGAAGTTTATATCCATTGGCCAACGTCTTCCCATGTCTCTCACTCACCAGTTCCTGGTAGCCACCCCTCTGCTCTATTTCTGTGAGTTTGACTCTTTTAGATTCCACACATAAGTGATATCACAAAGTATTTATCTTGCTCTGATAGACAGTATCCTTACTCTATTCCCCCCAGGAAGCACCCAGCATCTTTAAACAAATGCTGAATACCTTTTAGATAAAATGTAAATGCTTACCTGTTCTGGTAAGCATTTTAGAGCAGAGTCTAGCCTTTGCTACGGAAGTCTGGAACCTAGAGCAGTCAATTCAATTCTCAGGCCGTTATTAATAGGCTAATTTGGTGTGATTTAAATCGTGCCATCTAATGTGGCTTCGTGAGTAATCAGGGCAGAATTCTGATATCCATCTCTTAGAGTCTGATGTGTATCTCTTGGTTTAGAACAAGGGCAGGAAAAGGGAGTGTTAAATGTTCGGCCCCCTGTATTAGTTTCCTAGGGCTATGGTAACAAATGACCACAAACTGATGGGCTTAAAACAACAGAAATGTATTCTTTCACGGTTCTGGAGGTCAGAAGTCTGAAATCAAAGTGTTGGGAGGACCACAGTCTGTCCAAGGGCTCTAGGGGAGAGTCATTCCTTGCTTCTTCTGGTTTCTTCTGCTAGCTCCCAGGTTCCTTGGCTTGTGGCAGCTTAACTCCAGCCTCGGCCTCCATCTCTGCGTGGCTTTCTCCCCAGGTCTCTTTTTCTGTGTCTGTGTGTCTCAAATCTCCCTCTCCTTTTTCTTGCAAGGACACTGGTCATTGGATTTAGGGCGTACTGTAAATCCAAGATGCTCCTTGAGTTAATTACATCTACCAAGACCCGATTTCCAAATAAGATCACATTCATAGTTATTGGGGTTTAAGACCCGGACATATCATTTTAGGGGACACTATTCAACCCAACATACTCCCCCAAACACTAACGTCTATTAGGGAGCAGAGAACATTGAAAAATAAATAACAACTGTCATTCGTAGAGCATGTGACACGTGTGGATGAGGGCTTTGGGCGCTCGGTTTTGGCTATTAGGACCCTTGGGGAGGGGGTGTGGTTGACCTTGGCCATTGGGATTACTGCTCACATGAGGTCATGTAGCTGGCTTTGATGGATTTAAAAAAATTAACCTTT
The DNA here is from genome assembly GCF_008692025.1 of Phocoena sinus. Lineage (NCBI taxonomy): Eukaryota > Metazoa > Chordata > Mammalia > Artiodactyla > Phocoenidae > Phocoena > Phocoena sinus. Next base: position 98,769,158 of record NC_045772.1, read on the forward strand.
AAAAAAAAAAATTAACCTTTTATCGATGTGCACATATTATAGGTGGACAGTTTGATGAAATTTTACTAACGGGACGCTCATGTAACCAGCACCTGAATCAAGACATAGAACACCACCAACGCCCCATAGACCCCCTCACGCCAGGTGTGACCTGCCAACTGCCACCCTGACCGTTAACAGCATAAAGATTTTTGGGTTGCCTTTGTAATTTACATACATTTATATACATACGATCATGCATTATGAACTGTGTCCGTCTTCTTTCCCACAACATTATGAGATTTTTATGAGATCGTCCGCATTGTTGTGTTTAGTTTCATCTCATTCATTCTCACTGCTCTGTAACGAAATTGGCTTTTCACAGGGATGGCCTGGGTAGGAGGCATTAGGCTTTAGGAAGCACTGGCCATATGGGACCCTCCCCTCAGTGTGTCCCTGCAGCCAAAGGCTACTTGGGCGTTTTACACAGGGATGGAGGGAGGCCTGGGACCCTAGCAAGTGTGGTTGCTTTTAGACAGATTTAGGAGACAGAAGCAGCAAGGATTTGATTAAGAGGAGACATTAAGGGGTATTAAGAAAGAGGCAAGGGTTTCATTAAAGAGAAATGAGAGCATTTCATGGGGGCTTCTGGTGTGAGAGAGTAGGACAGTTTTACTGTGGTCCTCAGCAAGGTCTCCGAGCCAGGAGACCCAGGGCTTATTCTGTCTATTTGGTAGAACAGAGTGAGTTTTGAATTTTAGAGTGTTAGTGGTCGGTAACTGTAGGCGGCATACGATAAACTACCACCCAATTCTGTACTTTAAAAAATTGCTTTAAATTATCTTCAGGAGCAAAGAGAGAAAACTACAGAGGAACTTGATTTTAATTCCTGTAACTTGACCACAAGTTCAAGAGAAACCCCCATTCTATGATTTCAAAGTGGTTCCAGATTTGTTACTGATACACTTTGACTATTGTTCTGAATATCAGACACCCGGTCTGTGGCTTCCTGTACAGAAAGGTAGTAGATTCTATTTAAAAAACTAATAAAAGGAATCAAGTCTTCTATCATAAAGAGAATTCTAAGTGTGTGGAAGAGAAATAGATCGCTTTTATTGAAACTGAAAGTCCAAGGTTAAATGTTCTTAAAAGGGGGAAATTGAAATGACGGATATATTTTATATTTTATCTTTCTTTTTTATTGAAGTATCGTTGATTTACAATGTTGACAGGCCTATTTTAGATAAGTCTAGAACAGAAACAAAGTTTGAATTCCAGTAAGGTTAAACGGAAGAAGAGAAGCAACATTTTACAAAAAGCAGACTGGAATGACTTTCCCAGGGGTAGCCAGGATCCAGGAAGATCTGAGAAGTGTCTGTCCTTTTCGATCTCCTGGGAGGACGGCTGCAGAACGAGAGTACATTGTAAGAACAATTGACAATGGCCCCCTGAAGGATGGATTGGACAGCTATGCAAAGGGGTTACGAAAATTTGGACAATGAGAGACCAAAAGATCAGTGTGAAATACTAAAAAGAAAAAAAAATCATTGAGTGAACTTTACTGTGACCAGGAAATGCCACTGTCTAAAGGAGTACCTGAGAAATTCATGGAATTTGGTCTCTGAAGAAAAGCACAGGAAGGATGAGATGCATGATAGAGCAGCCAAGCAGGACAAATGCCGAACAAGTCCAGACGCGAGAAGACGCTGGATTGATAGGAGAAGACCTCTGAGTGGGATTTTCCAGCTTAGTAAGATTTGTCTAAACAGCGGTTACTTTGACCAGACCCAGAACTAATGATTTCATATCTCCCATTGTGGGAAATCCCATAAGAAAAGACGCCGGAGGATTATGTTCAGAAAACGATTCTTGGAAAACACAAGAAAGGGCTGGCTTTATATGAAATAAAGGGTTAAACTGACACAAAGCTGAGCTTGCCTGGAAGAAGCAGGGGACAGTCAAGAGGAAGACAACACGTGAAATATCTCACCTCTGCAGGAAAAGATTTGAGGAAAAGCAATGATAGTCAAAGGGCGGATATATATATATATATATATATCTTTTTTCAAAGGGCAGATATTTTGGAGCCCGAAAAGAATGCACATTCAGAGGTTCTGACTGTTCTGGTTGGGAAAAGAAGGTACCTCAGATAAGAAGACCTGGTCAGTGGAGCCGCCATCACTGCGAATTGCTAACTTGGTATGAGGACAAGACGGTCTTTAGATCTTTAGACAGGGGACCCTGTGCATAGTCTCCCTCCCCCCATATGGCACTTACACAGTGGCAAAAGGACCCCGTCGGGGGAGATTTGACCCTATTTAGCTTAAGTGGATTCCAGACCCCAGTCTCCTATTGCCTGACTAGCATCCTGGTAGAACGGAAATGATTTTCTGAGTCCATGTCTTCTCTTCCTCCCCGCCCCAACCTCCCCCTGCCACCTTGAGTCTCTTTCTTGGCCTTCGCAGCATCACCCACAGAGCCCGGGGAATATACTTCTGCTCAGATACCTGCCCCGGGAGCTGGGGATGTACTGAGCACGCAGCCAGCACAGCACTCGTCTGTTGGGTTCGACAGCTTAGCCCCCTGGATGCTTTGTAGATGAAGCTCATGAGAGACTTGGCCGCCATCACTTCTGAGGTGCTGAAGGGTCCATGCCCCTCTCCACTAGACACGGCCCAAGCTGTGGCCGCTGAAGGGACCCCAGGTCCACCCAGACCCTCGGGGCCCCCCCCCGGCTGTGACTGAGCAGAATCAGAAATTCACCATGGGAGTGAATTTGTGTTAAGTTTGGGCTTCTCTGTGTTGGCATTTTACAGTGTGCTTATTTTTATAGCGTCCTTTCCTGTCACAGTAACTCTGATGTGCTCTATCGCGCTACATGGCACTTTGTAATCTGAGATGGAAAATGGAGTTCATTTTCCAGCTTAGGTACTGAGTGGCCTTGGGGTCAATTTAAATGTCTTGTCCTGTTTTGTTCCTGACCTTCAGGCAACCAAAGCTGCTTTGCCCAGCCATGGTTCTAGGAAGCACCCAAAGGACCAGTAGCTGGTATTGGGCAAATTTCTCCTGTTGATGAGGGCAAGACCGCCCAGGCCTGGGGGGACACACCTACCCCTAATTACCATAAGCTCAGTGGGTAAGTTCAGTGAGTTCAGTGAGCCAGGAGTTGGGAACCTTAGCTGGCAGCATATGGAGGTAACACAGTCCTCCTCCTGTCTGTGGGGGACCGAGCTGATTGGCGGCTCCGGAACAAGGAACTGAGCCTGATGCTTGATTTTTCCCTCTCTTCTGTCTTTGCTTGCCGGTGGGCAATATTTCTTCTGTTCTCCCCCTCCTGTTTTACCTGCACAGATCCTGCAGTTGCAACATTCAGCGATGGTGTGTGGACAAGTCAGGCAAATTGAGGGGGGGATATTGGCAAACGTTCTCGTATAAAACATCTAACGCCAGTTCTCCAAGAGGTTTACTAGATGGTATTTTGAGCTTCTGCCTTTTCACTGGTACTGAAACGGGGATGAGGGGATATAACATATTGGAGACCCTCAATTCCTCCCTAAGGCAACATGTATAAGCAGTTTCTTGTATACCTTTAGAGGTACCCCATGTGTAAGTTGTGTGTGTCTGTGTGTGATTTTTTTTTTCTCCCCTAGCTTGATTTGAGGTGGGTCAGAATAGCTCTTTAATTATTTCCAAAGCCATTCTGTATGAGAGGCAAAAAAATCTTTCTCATTTCTGTTTCCCATTCTAAATTCTGTTTGGAATATGAAGAAAGTAGTATATCTGCCTGTACCATTGTTGTAAGGGGTAAACGCAAAATACTTGAGCTGTGCCTGACATGAAGTGAGTGCTCAGTGAGTGTTAATTGCTACTTTAGCTAGCTAGTAGGGGTCCCCCGCCCTCAGATACAAATAGTGGCACACCTTATACAGCATTCTGCACCTTGCTTTTGCCTTAACAGTTATATCTGAGATGTGGGTCTTTATCTGTACAAACAGAGTGACCTCATTCTTTACATCAACCATACGATGTTTTACTGGATAGATACATTACAGTTAATTTTCCCAGTGTCCTGTGGATGGACACTGAATTTCTAACTTTTTGCTCTTACAGAAATACTGCAATGGATTGTACAGGTGTTAATTTTTACGGGTATGAATACAGTTGTAGCTCAAATTTCTGGAAGATTCCCTGCTGGGTCAAAGAGTATTGAACAGATATTTGAAGAAATCTGGTTTGAAGGGGCACCGAGTTATTAGGCAGTGCCTATACATCTTTTGGTTTGGCCAGATTTCAAAGGCTTAGGAAGAAAAAAATATAAAATACCAAGTTAATAATTTTTATATTGATTATATGTTAAAACGGCAATATGTTTGAGATATTGGGGTAAAGGAAATGTATATTATTAAAATTAATTTCACATGTTTCTACTTTTTAAAATGTGGCTACTAAAAAGTTTTAAATTAAAAACTTGGCTTGCATTTGTTTCTCAAATTATGCTTCTATAATTGCCAAAATTGGAATTCAAGCAGTAGATGAAAGAATTATATCAATGTTAAATTTACTGTAGTTGATAACTGTTTTGTGGTTATATAAGACAGTATCCTTATTTTCAGGCAATACATGAGGGAGTATTTAAGGGCAAAGGACCTCGAGGTATGTAACTTACCCCCCCAGCTGGTTCAGAAAAAAAAGTTACCTATAATATGTAATTACGAATAATAAAGGTTGCTAGAGAGAGAGGGCAAATGATGAGGCAAATGGGGGAAAATACTTACAGTGAATCTGGATAAATAGCATATGTACGTTCTTTCTACTAATTTTATTTTATTATTATTTTTTGCGGTACGCGGGCCCCTCACTGCCGTGGCCTCTCCCGCTGCGGAGCACAGGCTCCGGACGCGCAGGCTCAGCAGCCACGGCTCACGGGCCCAGCCGCTCTGCGGCATGTGGGATCTTCCCGGACCGGGGCACGAACACGTGTCCCCTGCATCAGCAGGCAGACTCTCAACCACTGCGCCACCAGGGAAGCCCTATTTTTATTTTTTGTAACTTTTATATACATGTGAAAAGATTTCCAAATAAAAAGTTTAAAAAATTGGAATAACCTTATCTATCTCATGGAGCTATTATTCAACATTATTCATTCGACAGGTATATCCTGAGTCCCTGTGATGTGCCTGAACGGGGGTGGAGGGATGGAACCTGCAGCCGTGGCCCTGCCCTCGTGGGACCTGGAATACACTGCAGTGGGAGGGGTAGGGGATGGGAGGGACAGACCTGGTTTGCACTAGGTCCTAGGAAGAGACAGCAAGGCACACAGAGCACTTGGCAGTGGTTTAACCAACCTCGTTTGGAGGATAAAGGAAGAATTATCACGTTAATTTCAACCTGAAGGATGAGTGGGAATTAGCTGGACTTGGGGGCGGAACTGGGGACTGGATGGAGGGAAAGTGCATTCTAGGAAGGAGGAAGGGTGTGGACAGCACCCTGGGGTGGGTGGGGACACAGTGTGTTTGAGGAACTGGGGGCTGGAGCCCAGGGAGAAAGGGAGAAAGTGGAACCAGAGTGGGTGGGACGCCGGGCTTCCTGACCAGGCAGGGGCTTCCTGATCTCCTGAAGACTTTGACTTTCCTCCGGGGACAGTGGGAAAACACTGGAATGTTTTGGGCTGAGAGTGATGTGACTGGGGGTTGAGGTTTAAAATAGCCGCTCTGGTGGCTGAAGGTTACGTGGAAGGGGAAAACCCCATCGCGAGGGCTTTTCGTTGGTCCAGGGGAGATATGGGTGACTTGGGAGAGACGATGGCAGGGGAGAAGGAAGGAGGGAGCAGACTCGAGAGATGCTTAGGAGGGAAAACCCACAGGACTTGGCCGTGGATGGGATGCACGGCCCAGAGAGAGATGTGTTGAGGAAAACTCCCGGGTTTCTGGCTTAAAAAACTTGCCAATCACACAGTTTGGAGGAATTCTAGAGCAAGAGGAAAACGGGATGATCTTTCTGCTTGGTGATGGGGTAAGAGACTCAGAAAAGAATGAGTTCAGTTTTGGAGACGTGGGGGCTGACAGGGAAGCTTCCTCCTGTTCTCTTCCCTCCTTCCCCTGTAGCCATAGCCGTTCTTCCCCGGGTGGTACCTCCCGTTCCCCTCCCCCATGTCCTGCTCTGTCCACTGTGACCAGGCTTCAGTCTCATTACTGAAACTGCCCTGGATCAGGTCCTGCACAGCCTCCCCAAGGCCAAATGTGATAGGCCCGACCTTCCCACTCGACGTCTCTGAGGCATTCAGCTGTCCTTGGCTTCCGGAAACCCCCTGGCTTTCCTTTTCCTGCTCTGGCTCCTTTTTCTGTCTCTCCCTCCCTCCCACCCCACTGGGAAGCTAGCTGTTCCCGGGGCTTGTGCCTTGGGCCTCGTGTGTTCCCTGCTCCCTGCCCCTCTTCACCGGAGTGACTCTGTCCACGTTCATGGCTCAAGAACCTCCATCTTCAGCCCAGATGCCTCCTGTGAGTACCAGATTGCAAACTTCCTACTGGATGACTCCATCTGAATGTCCCATTAGCCCCTCAAATTCAACAGGATGTGCAGAGATGAACAAGGATTGGCCAGCTGGAAGTGGGTGGTGGGTGAGTTCTACAAAGAAGAGAGAGCCTATCCAGAGCTGAGGTCACTTTTCCCTTTTCTCATCAAGGACACTTAATGTAGAGAAACAGGTATTGTCCTCGACCCTTCTCTGTTTCCCTCTCTCTGACACCCCATATTCGGTCATGGAGTTCTCCCGAGTTCACCTCGGCCCATCTTTCAGACCTGCCTCTGCTCTCCAGCCCCACGGTTGCCCTTCTGGACTCTCATCCTTACAACGTGGCTCTGGCACTGATCTTGCTGCCCTGGTTACAGCCTCACAACCCTCCTAGCTGTCTGCCTCTCATGGAGACAGAAAGACTTTTTTTTTTTTTTTTGGTGAATGAAATTTTAATATGCCTAAAATATGCATAAAAACTTAATATGCATAAAAACTGTAAAAATCAGCATTACAACATTGGTCTTCAAAGATTAACATTTACAACTGTAGTAAAATAAAGCTTCACAAAGTCAAATTTCCTTAACACTTCATTTCAATATTAATCTAACTCTTTACAGTTTATCAAAATGGTACTATTTCATCTTTTTTTTTTAAACCATGGGTGCTCTTCTTAACTGAAATGTTAACGTGGGGTCCTAATATGTAAAACAGAAAGTGTAGCTGTTCTAGTTTGTCGCGGGGCTGGTGGGGGCCGGGGGGGGTGGGGGGGTGCGTCCAGAGGGAGCCTCACACTTCCCTCGGCATCACCTCTTAAGACTCTAAGCGCCCTAAGCATAGTCTGAGACAGAAAGGCTTTTTAAAAATCACGAAACCAAATGTGTCATTCGTCTACTTGAGCCCCGTCAGTGGCATCTCCTCACCTACAGTGTAGACGCCAGCCCTGAGTCAGGCATCTCGGTCCCCACAGCCACTCCGGGATTTGGACCCTGTGTCTCTCTCCAGATTTACATCTTGCCCGGCTCTCTCTTGTGTGCAAACCCTTTGCTTCAGCCATTCGGAACACCTTGTTCTTCTGCGGTCCCCTTGCTGCTCCACACATGGGTGCTTCTGCTGTTGCTACTTCCCTGACCAGTCGTGCCCACTCTTGTTCTAGCTGCAAAGAATCTACTCATCTCTCAACAATCACTTCTCCTAAATGACCAAGAATGGTAGAAAATTACATAACAGTGGCTTCAAGTGGATTTCTTTATTTGCTTTCTGGACTATATGTCTTTCAATGGTCGTTGATTAACTATTTTAACAATGAGACTATGATGAATATTAGGAAAGTATCAGCTTTATCCCAGTGGCCCGCACTGAGATGATTTGAGTAATAAAATAAATAATGATGGGGAAAGATGGTAACCAGTAGAAGAGAAGAGGATAAATGTCCACGAATCCATACTGACATAAATAATAGAATAAATAAATACATCAATGGAAAAAAGAAGGAACAGCTCTTTTCACAGTAGAATTCCAATTAATAAATGCAGAAGAAATGAGAGATGGAGAAAACCACAATTTGGTAACAGTCCGTTAATAATTGTGGCAGGTACGTCTCATGAGTGGATGCTGAAAGCGGGATGTGAAAATACGATGGAAAACAGGAAAGCTGCAGTCTCAAAGTATCTCCACACAAGGCAGTTATTAGTGACAAAGGGAAAACAATAACTCAACAGTGGAGAAGCCTAGCAGACACCACCTTAAGCGGTCGAGTTAACATCACCAGGAATGAGAAACAGCGACATCCTGTAGCCCTTGATAGGACGCACAGAGAAGGGCACAGCATCCCATCTGTGGGATTCTTGCCCAAAATACACAGCCTCAATTGAGTCATGAGCAACTATCAGACAAGTCCAGACAGAGGGACATTCTACAGAATCACCAGCAAATACTCTTCCAAAGCATCAAGTTTGTAAAACTGAAAAAAAAAAAGAAAGAAAAAGACTAAGGAACCGTACCAGATGAAAGCAGATTAAGACACCTAAATATAACTAAATGGGATTTAGGATCAGGGATTGGACCCTGGACCTGAAAAAAGACACGAGTAAAACAAACTGGCGAAGTTTGAATAAGTCTATAATTAGGTGATAGCATCATATCAACGTGAGCTTCCTGGTTATGGTCACTGAATCACGGTTATTTAAGCTCTCAACAGTTGAGAGCACTGCGGGGTGGGGTGGAAGGGAACCCTGCACTATTTTTACAACCCTTGTAAGTCTGAAATTATTTCAAAATGAAAAGTTAAAAAACAAAGAAGAAAACAGAGTCTCTCAAGCATCCCTTGAGATGATAGAATTGATCACATCCTTCTCTGTGCCTGTCTCCACCCTCTCACATCATACTTTCTTATAGCATTTATAACACTTTATCACACTTATTGCTTTCTTGTTGGTCTCCCCCCAAGTTCTTTTTTTTTTTTTTTTTTTTTTTTTTTTGCTGTACGCAAGCATGTGGGATCTTCTTGGACCGGGGCACGAACCCGTGTCCCCTGCATCGGCAGGCGGACTCTCAATCACTGCGCCACCAGGGAAGCCCCCCCCAAGTTCTTTTATGCAGGATATTGTATTTCATCTTTGAATCTTCAGTGTGTATAACAAGTGATACTTATAAGGCACTGATAAGTTCATTCATTCATTCAACAGCTTTTTAAAAAGAAATTTACTTTATCTATTTATTTTTGGCGGCGTTGGGTCTTCATTGCAGTGTGTGGGCTCAGTTGCTCCGTGGCACGTGGGATCTTCTTGGACGAGGGCTCAAACCCGTGTGCCCTGCATTGGCAAGCGGATTCTTAACCACTGCACCACCTCATTCAACAGGTTTGATGTGCCAGGTGTTACGCTATGGCCATGAAACCCAGTGATGGATTTTCCCCCAAGTGGCTACCGGTCCAGGATGGAGTCAGACCAACTCAGAGGGAGCTCGAAAGAGTGAGGTGGGTCATGGGATGGAGCGAATGAAGGCTGGCGAGAGCTTTCCCAAGGAAGTGACTGTTAAGGGCATAACTAAAAGTTGATCAAGAATTATACAGCCAAAAAGGGTGGAGAAAGGATGTTCCAGGCAGGACAACAAAAACCACATGCAAATGTCCACAGGGGAGAGAGAACGGAGAATTTGGGAAACCGCACATTGGCTGCAGGGTCCAGGGTAAGGAGAGGGATGGTGAGAAGTGAAGCTGAGCCTGCATCGGGGCTGGGTCGTACAGGGGCTGGTGTGTCAGGAGAGAGGGTTTGCTCTGTGAGAGGATCACCCAGGAAGGTTTCTGTTGTAGAAGGAACACACTGGCTGCACGTGGAGAGCAGCTTGGAGTTAGCAGACCGGCCGGGAGGCAGTTTTAGTGACCGATCAGGGACACCTAGTGAGGGGAAAAGAATGAGAAGCTTCTGGGGTAGGCAAATGGAGAAGGAATATTGTTTCTGTGTCCACTCCTACCAGCTGTGACCTTGGTGTTTTCACTGGTGTGCCTGGGAGGGTCAGGGTTCTGTGGCACAAATAAGGTTACATGGATATATCCCTTCCATGGGGGAGGTAGGGTGGAAATGGGGTTTAGGTAGGAAAGGCATCTCACTAGGTCCCTGTGGGACATCTAAGTATGCTGTCCAGGAGGAGCCAGATTGGCTCATCTGATTCTCAGAGGAGAGATGTGGCCTTAGATACTCATGTTTGGGAATCTGCAGCATCTGGATGCGTGAAACCAGGGAAGTTGCTGGCATCGCCTAGGCAAGCGGGTGTAGGAAGAGGGGTAATCAAGAAAGAAGCTAGAAGCCCAGGAATAGACATACCTGACTGATGGGTCAGGGAAGGGAAAGAGCCAGCGAAGGTCCCGGGGAAGGGGGGTCAAAGGGGACACAGACAGGGAGAGAACACATTCATGCTGAAGACCCTGGGGCGGTGGCACCAGGGCAGGGATGCAGGAATCCGGCTGCGACAGGTAGGGCCCCCCCCACCCCCACCCCGCCCCCCGCTTCCAGTGTGATGAGCAGGGAGGAAGAAGGAGCGGGCGGGGCTGCAGGGGAGGCGGGGGAGGGACCCTCTGATTGTGGCAGGTGGGGAGACAGGTTCCAGGAGGTACAGCACCAGTCTGAAAAAAATCTGTTGTGGAGAAAGGGGTAAAGGAAACTGAGAAACGAAACAGAATTTCTGAGCTGAGGTTGGATAGCCAAATCCGAAACGACACCGGTCTCTGTGCCGTGTGATCTGCTTCTGGGAAAGGAACAGAAACTCTGGCCGGGGTTGGCTGGGTTCTGGGCTGGGTTTGCCAGGGGGGTGTGCAGGCACAGGCCTCTCCACGGAACCCCCAGGGGCCTCACAGACCCCGCAGCTCCTGGGGCTGTGACGTCGGCCCAGCTGCCCCCTGTGCCCCTTCCTCCGTCCGTCCTGTGTTGACAGAAGGCTCCTGCCTGCTTTTCAGGACCGAGTTCACAGGGCTGCTCCTCTGTGAAAGCTTCTCTCCGCCATCAGAGTTCCTCAGCATCCTGTACGGACTCTGAGGACGGCGCTGAAGCCCTTCTTGCCTCCTGACACGCGCAGGGAAGGCGACACCTTCACCTTCAGCAGAGCAGGGGCCCGGGGCCTCTCTGGTTCAGCCCTGAACATCCCTGTCCTGGAAGCCCATCGGGCCCAGGCATCCGGCCTCCACCACCTGAGTGAGTGTGTGGATGCCGAGCTGCCTTGTGGCACTCATGCCTTTGAGAGACTGACAGTGGGTGGTGGGAAATCGTTCCATCTGCCTTTACAGATCTCCTCCTCCAGGGACACTTAGAGTTGCCTTGTCAAACTCTCATTTTATAGGTAAGGAAACTGAAATGAAGGTCTTGAAGCTTAAACATTATCCAATGTGATACAACTGCTTTTTTAAAGAAATGGAAATATAGTCGATTAACAGTGTTTCAGGTATACAGCAAAGGGATTCAGTTATACATATATATCTATTCTTTTTCAGATTCTTTCCCATTATAGGTTATTACAAGATATCGAATATAGTCCCCTGCGCTCTACATAGGTCCTTGTTGTTTCTCTACTTATATATAGTAGGGTAGAGTGTACCGTTAATCCCAAATCCCTGGTTTATCCCTGCCCCCCTTTGGTAGCCATAAGTTTGTTTTCTATGTCTGTGAGTCTATTTCGGTTTTAACTACATTTGAAAAAAATTCACAGATATTTTTGAGCAATTTAATGTTTACAGAAAAATTGAGGGGAAAGTACGGAAAGTTCTCATATATCCCTCACTCCCGCCTCCAGTTTCCTCAGTTATTGACAACTTGCATTAGTGTGGTGCATTTCTTATAATTGATAAGCCAATATTAATACATCCTTAACTAAAGTCCACAGTTTACAGTAAGGTTCACTCTTCCTGTTGTTCATTCGATGGGTCTTGACAAGCGTGTAATGACATATATCTAGCACTACACTATCATACAGGATAGTCTCATTGCTCTAACAATCCCCTGTGCCCACCCATTTATCCCTCCCCCGGTCACGGGCAATTACCAATCTTTTAACTGTTTCTGTAGTTTTGCCTTTTCCAGAATATCACATAGGCAGAATCGTACAACATGTAGCCTTTTCAGATTGGCTTCTTTCACTTAACAATATACTTTTAAGGTTCTTCATGTCTTTTCATGGCTTTTGATAACTCATTTCTTTTTAGCGCTGAATAATATTCTATCGTATGGATGTGTCAGCGTTTGTTTATCCATTCATCTATCGAAGGGCATCTTGGTTGATTCCAAGTTTTGGCAATTACGAATAAAACTTCTAGGAACATTTGGGTGCAGGTTTTTGCATGGAGATAAATTCTCCACTCATTTGGGAGAACACCGAGGAGTGGGATTGCTGGATCATAAGGTATGAGTGTTAAGTTCTGAGGCTGCCCTGCTGCCTTCCAGAGTGGCTGCACCACTCCTGTTGTTCTACATCCTCATCAGCACTGGATGTTGTCAAAAATATCTGTGGGGCTTCCCTGGTGGCACAGTGGTTGGGAGTCCACCTGCCAATGCAGGGGACATGGGTTCGGGCCCTGGTCCGGGAAGATCCCACATGCCACGGAGCAACGAAGCCCGTGTGCCACAACTACCGAGCCTGTGCTCTAGAGCCTGTGCTCCGCAACAAGAAGAGCCACCACAGTGAGAAGCCCGTGCACTGCAAAGAAGAATAGCCCCTGCTCACTGCAACTAGAGAAAGCCCGTGTGCAGCAACGAAGACCCAACACAGCCAAAAATAAATAAATTAATTAATTAATTAAAAAAAAAATATCTGTGAATTTCTTTTAAATGCGTTTGGATGTTAGTTAATCTAATAGGCGTGCAGTGGTATCTCATTGTCGTTTTACTATGTGATTCCCTAACGACATACGATGTGAGCATCTTTCTATACGCTTATTTGCAATCTGTGTGTCTTCTTTGATAAAGTTCAGATCCTTTGCCTAGTTTTTAATTGGGTTGTTTGTTTTCTCATTATTGAGTTTTAAGTGTTTTTGTATATTTTTAGATGGCAGTCCTTTATCAGATATGTGTTTCACAAAGATTTTTCTTTTAGTCTGTGGCTTGTCTGTCTCCTCTTTTAACGCAGCTACTATTTGTGGAAGTATAAGATAGATAGACACAAAAATATTCACATTGTAAGCTCTAAATATAATAAATGTCTTTATATATGTACTTAATTTATATGTACTGAGTCTAATAAGTGTATAGTTTATAAGCGAACTTAATTTTTACAAAGCACACACCTTCAGCGCCCTGATCAAGGCAGAATATCGCCAGCAACCCCTCGAAGCCACCTTCATACCCCCTCCCAGGGGCTGTCAGAGGGGCTGGTTATGACTCCACTGACTTCTAACAGCATGGGTTCATTTGGCCTGTTTCGGACTCAGCGTCAGTTGAATCGAATCGAACCTGTTGTCTTTGGTATCCATCTTCACTTGTCCAAGAGTTTGTGCGACGCATCTGTACTGTCGGTCGAGCAATCGTTCTTTCATTGTGCTTTTCTTTTAAATTCCGCAAGGCACACAAGCGATGGATGGTCTGTGTGTGTGCAAGCGTGTGCACGTGTGTACATATGGATGTATGCGTCTGTGCATTCCTTCCCCTGCTGGCAGACCTACATCTCTCTCTGACTCGGGGATTCACCCTGAATTTCAAGTTCCTCCAAGTCACGGCTGGTTCGCATGAGACAGACAGCAGCTCCCGCACACTGAGCTTGGTGATGAGCTCAAGGGCCAGCCCTACCTACGATCCCAGATCCTATTCACCCTCAGAGACATCAAAGACACTAAGGAGGAGAGCTGTAGAGAGAGGACCAGGGGCCACAGGGAACTGAAATGTGGCCAGAGAGGCTGGGGGGCCACGGAGGGCTGCGTCAGCCCGGGGCTGGGAAGCGGATGGCAATCTCCCCGTCCCCACATCCTCCGGGTGCTGTGGTCTGTGACGGGGAAGCTTGGGAGAGGAAGGAGAGGTGGATATAAAGCCAGCAGAGGGGGAGGAACTCTGAAGCTTTTGGGTTGTGGATTTGGGGAGATTTTCTTTTTAGGTGTTTGGGCCCCAGGGGCTTTTTGCCTGTGGGACCAAAGGATTTTCTTCCCGGCCCGTCCCCCGTCTTCCTAAGCTGGGGTCTCCCCAGGGAGGAACTGATGATTCAGGTAGGGGTTGAGATGCACAGACAGATCCTGGGCGCTCAGGAAAGAAAACATGGATCTGTTGAGTACCTGCTATGGGCCAGGGGCTTTATGTACGTTGGCTGTTTTGATCCCTCCTTCAGCTCTCGGAACCAGGTACTATTTCCCTCCATTTGGTACTGAGAAAGCTTAGGCACAGAGAGATGAAGTAATTTGTCTAGATCACACAGCTGATAGGCAGGAGGACGAGAATTTGAAGCCCAGCGTAGCTGACTCCAAATACCTGCTCACCCCACCGTGTTTCCCTTTGTAAAATTCCCTCTGCACACCCCAGTCCTTTCCTTGACAGCGGGAATCTGGGGGAGATTGAGGGCAGGGTCTGGTGAGGGGCTCAGATGTGCCTATGGGTCATCGGGTGGGCTATAGGAGGGAAAAGCCCCCCCCGTGGCAGCACCCACCAACCAGGGCAGCGGCAGGCACCTCCATATCGCCCAGACTCCTTGGACACCTTGAGCCAAAGTTCATCACCTCCACTGAATGTTTAAAATAAGCAGGATTTGCATTATGCCTGCCAGGCCGGGAAGAAACCAGGCGATCTTAAACCACTTGTGTTAAGAGCATAGGTCCAGCATCACCTTGTCCGGTCACACAGTGCATCGAATAATTGCTTATTAAGGTACCAAGCAGTGCAGGCCAAAGGTCTGTAACTCACCTGTAGACACGGTGTCCAGGGGAAGGGGGGTCACAGAGAGACTCTACTGGCTGCTGGCGGGGGCCATGGGGCGTGCAGCAGTGCTCACTCCAAACAGCTCTCAGTGTCGAATGGAGCCCCTGCCAGACGGGGTGGCAGGAATGACTCTCGGCAGGTTGTCCAATATCTCTCCTCCAGGATTCCGTTCATCTCCCCCGAGAACCCTCGCCTGCATCCTTCCCGGGGCAGCTGCCCGGCTCCAGACTCCAGAAGCTCTATCAAAAGAGCATCACCCTGAAATGCCGTCCAGTTCTGCCCACCCGCAGCCTGTATTCACTGCAGTACCCCTACTCCTCAGCAAGCTCTGAGCTGTCACCCGCACTGTCTCTCTGGTTCCCCAAACCACCCCTCCCCCACCACTTTCCTTCCCCTCCCCCACTTTCCTTCCCCTGCCCCACCACTTTCCTTCCCCTCCCCCACCACTTTCCTTCCCCTCCCCCACTTTCCTTCCCCTGCCCCACCACTTTCCTTCCCCTCCCCCACCACTTTCCTTCCTTCCCCTCCTCCACCACTTTCCTTCCCCTCCCCCACCACTTTCCTTCCCCTCCCCCACCACTTTCCTTCCCCTGCCCCACCACTTTCCTTCCCCTGCCCCACCACTTTCCTTCCCCTCCCCCACCACTTTCCTTCCTTCCCCTCCCCCACCACTTTCCTTCCCCTCCCCCACCACTTTCCTTCCCCTCCCCCACCACTTTCCTTCCCCTCCCCCACTTTCCTTCCCCTCCCCCACCACTTTCCTTCCCCTCCCCCACCACTTTCCTTCCCCTCCCCCACTTTCCTTCCCCTCCCCCACTTTCCTTCCCCTCCCCCAGCCTCAACCATCCTTCTTCTTCTGAGTTGTCCCAAAGGCCTGATGGCTTTGCCCAGCCAGGAGTGGGGGTGGATTTCTGCCTTGGGGGTGATGGGGTCACAGCCCGCTGTGGCTGGCTCTTTCCCCAAAGCCTTGAGATTCAGCTGAGGACAGTCTGTGGGCCTCTCACAGCAGAAGCGTTCAGCCTTGGGGATCAACTCTTGTACCCTAAGACTTGACAGGGCCCTGGGGAGCTCTGAGGGTGTGTGTGTGTGTGTGTGTGTGTGTGTGTGTGTGTGTGTGTGTGTTTAAGTTCAAGGGGGTTTACTTTCCCCTACTGAGTGTTTTGGTTTTTTACATTTCAGTTGCATTAATTGATTTATTACTAGACAAGGCCCCTGACGTCTAAGGAGTTAGAGTCTGGATCTTGGGGGTGCACACGACGAACACATACTGGGGAAATAGAAAGAAACACAGACTGAGCATCGTGTAGTGGTCAGCACCCCGGGGCTCGTGGCAAGGATGAGCCCGTGGGTACTCCAGGTCAACTGGAGTGACGAAATAGAGGCAGAGGATAAGAATCGCTCATCATTCACTTACACATTTCTTTCAAGGCAATTCTGGAGCTCCTACTATGTGTCCAACATGGTGATGGAACCTGGGGATGGAAAAACAAATAAGATTGTGTCCTCCAAGCCATCACTATAATAGGAGAGATGAAGTGTTAAAACTGAAGTTCACACGGTGAGCTCTACCAGGCCAAGAATAGAAACCCCTAAGCCAGGCTAGGGAGCCGGGGAAGGCTTCCTGGACGAGGTGACATGTGGACGGAACTGAGCCACTGGAATGAGCCTTATATTTTCATGGGCCCTTATGGTTCACAAATTGCTTTCACATTCATTATCTTGTATAATTTTCTCCACACCCTTTTGAAGTGAAATGAAACGGAAATATTATCCCAGTTTTACACATTACATGTAGAAGGGGGGTGGCCAGCAATGCCTGGGGGTTAAGTTGATCGTCCAAAGTCACACACACATACACCCTGCCCCCGCAGATGGCTGGCCTCTTGCTTCCTTGTTCCGGGCTCTTTCAGCTCATCACCAGGTGGCCTGCCGGCCACCAATTTTGCCAAATGCAGCTGAAGA
Organism: Phocoena sinus; assembly: GCF_008692025.1. Classification (NCBI taxonomy): domain Eukaryota; kingdom Metazoa; phylum Chordata; class Mammalia; order Artiodactyla; family Phocoenidae; genus Phocoena; species Phocoena sinus. Next base: position 98,785,991 of record NC_045772.1, read on the forward strand.
TGGCAACTTTCTGATAATCCCAGGCAGGTTTCCTGGAACTGGTATGGGGGAACCAGGGGACACCTCAGAATAGCCCAGGGGCCTAGACCAGGACTCCACCCCCAGGAAATCCCCTGGTCTGTGGCCCCTCCGACAGGCGCTCTGACCATCTGCCCTGATGTGCCGAGATCCAGGGTTGCTCACGGATACTTCCTGCACCCTTCTCTCACCCAGCCCTGTGCTGGATGCCGGGCAGCGGGTGGATGCGGGGTAGAAAGTCCACTAACTGCTGTGGCCTTTTCTTCTGGGGAATTCCACCTTCGCCCCCATGGCCCTTTACAGCCATCAAAGTATGCTTGCTTTCTTTAAAATTAGGAAGTCACTGACACCTGTCACTCAAGGTAATCAGAGCTCTGTTCCCCTTACATCTTCATTTTCCCCCCTTCCCCTCCCCACCTAGGCCCCAGGAACCATCATCAAGATTTATCATTAACAACTCTGTTACTTCCAACCTCTGGATAAATAAGGAGTATTTGAACTCTTTTTATTATTACATAAGCAATGCAAAAATAATTCTCCCCGTAAAACCTGAGGCTTACAGATGAAATCCTGGAGAATCAGGTAGAAACTGCCTGTCTTCTGGAGCTCTGGCCCCTCTAACCCTTGTGGGCAGGGTGGGAGTGCCAACTGAGGCCTCTGCTTCCCTTCCTTCTCTTCCCACCCTGGTTCCTCGGGCCTGAGGTGTCCAGGAAGGCAGCAGCTGTCAGGAGAATGGATCCAGAGGAGGAGCCCCCAGAAGTCTGGAAGATGGCTCAGGATTCTTTAGAGGAGAATTCTGGGGTCCCAAGTTCCAGAGTATGGTCTAGAAGGGGGAGCGCGGTAAAGCCAAGGTTGCTTGGCCTGAGAGAAGGGTCTGCAGGAGGCCACAGGCAGTGTCCTGGTGCCTCTCCCCATCCCACTAAGAGAAAGAGGTTTCCCTTTAACTAACCGACATACGTAATACATGTACCCATGGAAATAAAAGGTGTTGTTTTGAAGGTTATCTCCCGCCCTGTGAATAGATCACATTGTATATATTGTTCTACAATTACTTTTTTTCTCATTTACTCTGCAGTGGGGACTTTCCCACATAGCTCTACATTTTTTATTCTCACCGCTGCTTAGTATCCTGTGGATAGGATAATTCTATAGCTTCACACATAAAAATCAGTAGTATTTGTTTAGTACAGGTTTTTTGTGCTGTAACATAATCTGGGCATTCCTGAAAAACCTTGCATTCTGCAAAACTGCACACTGAAAGTAACAGGCTAAGAACGAGCCTCACAGTGTACGCAACTTGGGAATAGGACCCTACGCGAAGCGGTGGTGGATGCCTCAGGAGGAAACCTGGACAGCTAGGTAACACGGTTGCACATCTGAGGTTGCCTCCAGGGATGTTAAAACTCTCGAGTGACACTGTCGCCTGCAGGTGACGAGCTAGTGCAGATGGAGGTGAACTCCCAGCCAGATGGGCACAGGGGAAGTGCAACCCGCTTCCTGGGATGGGTCTCTCTGGGACCCCAGGTGCAGGCGTGCTTTTCAAATTTTCTTAAAATAGACCTGAAAGTGCTCTTGCCTCAGCGAGAGCCAAGTTAAGGGCCTTTTCCTTTCTGGCTGAGGGTCACCATTCTACCTCTGCTGTTCCAGCTCTCCCAGCCAGGAAAGACTCCATCGGAAGCAACCAGCTTCACTTATAACCTCAAGGGCTCCTCTTCATCAGGTGTGGGGGGGAGCTCTTTGGTACTATAGAGACGCTTTTTACAGAGGAAAAGATGGTAGAAAGATGACTAGGGGCTTCCCTGGTGGCGCAGTGGTTGAGAGTCCGCCTGCCGATGCAGGGGACGCGGGTTCGTGCCCCGGTCCAGGAAGATCCCACATGCCGCGGAGCGGCTGGGCCCGTGAGCCATGGCCGCTGAGCCTCAAAAAAAAAAAAAAAAAAAGACTAGAACATAGTACCTGCTCAAGCAACTTTTGTAAAGGATGAGAGGGAGGGAAAGAAGGAAGGAAAGAACAGAAGGGAAGAGGGAGGGAGGAGGTTAGGATTCAAGAAAAATTTAAGGAAACAGACAGTAAACACCTTTGGTTAAGAAGAGCGGGCCCACGTCACATCATCAAGTTTGTTAACTCCTAGATGAGGTTCCATGATGGACCTCTGGTGGTCCTTGAAGAAATTCTTGCTGGTATGAGGGAGAATAAAGACCATGTATGTGAGTAGAAAACATTCCTTGAATAAACAATAAGGACCTACTGTATAGCACAGGGAACTACATTCAATATAACCATATTCAATGACCTATGATGGAAAAGGATCTGAAAAAAAGATATCTGTATGTATAACGGAATCACTGTGTTGTACACCTGAAACGAACGCAACATTGTAAATCAACTCCACTGCAATAAGAAAAAGAAAAACATTCTTTGAAAGAGCGTTTTTATTCTGAGATTGTTTTACTTTTTTTTATTAAAATGTCTTTTCTTTGTGAAAAAACAGTCAGAGCAAATAGTCTTTCTACAATATGTCTGTATCAACCTATCCCCATATCCTTATTTGACAAAATACTGAGTCATCAGCTTTTTATTGGTCCTCAAATTTGGGGGTGAAGCTTTACTGGTTTATCAAGTGCAAAAGTCTGGGACCCACTGAATGTTAGGCCATCCCTGACCTCCAAGTAAAATGATCCCTAAACCATCCTGCAAAAAGCTGTAGCTGGTCTATTCCTCAGGTCCTAGACTCGTTCAAGGCTCTGAAGGGCAAATCTTGAAGGCAAATCTTGGACCTTCCAGCTTCGTGGTAAAATCCGTATAATGCGGTCCTTTCATCATCGTTCTCTCTACTCCAGGGAGAAGGGCTACATTAAATCTTGTTTGAACTTCATGCTGTGGACGTCTCCTTCAAACATAACTTATTTTTCACAATGTAAATGGGGGAAATTCGGGGAATGGAGGCCCAGAGGGTGAAGGGGGCCCTGGATTCCCCACAGATCCCCTTGATCACCCAGCCATCTACTCGGAACTCTCTTCTCGTCCCCCGGGGCTGGTGTGAAGGTCTCTTCGCCTGCGTGGTGGTGAGACCGGGGCAGAGGAAAGAGGCTGAACCGCCTTGGGGAAAGAGTGCCTCTGAACTCAAAGCGGCACCCCGATGCCTAGGACAGACCGCATGTACCCAGATTTCTCTCTGGTGAACAGAAATCCAAGTCAGGAAGGGGTTTCCTTCCCCAAGGCGCTGCAGCCGCGGATACTGGTCTGAGGGACTCTAAGCTGATGGCCCTGCCACCGCCTCTGGGTCTGGGCCATCCCTGGCAGCAGACAGGGTCCTCCTCTGGAAGGCTCCTGGGCTCGTGCCAGCAGTGGTGGTCTAATCAGATCGCCTGCTCTGGGTTTTGGGGGACTCAACTGTTGCTGGAGGAGGCTGCCTGCAGAATCTTTCAGTTCCTTCCAGCTTCTACGCCTCACAGCCTCCCAGGTCCACCCTAATCAAAGGCAGCCATGCAGAAACGGGCTCTTTACAAAATCCAGTTGCAAAGTCCCATGCTTGGAGAGGGAGATGGACAGAGGGAGAGAGAGAGAGACACACAGCCCTCAAGATATTTATTACGTTTAATCCCAGTCTCCCAATTCATCCCACTCCCCCCTTTCCCCCTTGGTATCCATACGTTTGTTCTCTACATCTGTGTCTCTATTTCTGCTTTGTAGATAAGATCGCCTATACCAATTTTTTCAGATTCCACATATACGCGTTAATATAAAATATTTGTTTTTCTCTTTCTGACTTACTTCACTCTGTATGACAGTCTCTACATATATACACTGTTGATACTACGTATAAAATAGATAACTAATGAGAACCTACTGTATAGCTCAGGTAACTCTACTCAGTGCTCTGTGGTGACCTAAATGGAAAGCAAATCCAAAACAGGGGGGATATATGTATATGTACAGCTGATTCACTTTGCAGTACAGTAAAAAATTTTTAAAAAGATATGTATTAAGTTTAAAAGCAAAGTACAGGACAATAGTACATTACCCTTCGGGGTAAGGAGTATACAAAAGAATATTGATACATATTAGAATGTATATGCAGGGACTATCTCAGGGATGATATATAAGAAATTGCTTTCTCCTAGTAGCCCTGACGAAGGGGGCTGTGCTAGGGGTCGGGGCAAGGCTCCTCATTGCATAAACTTTTGTAACACGAATTTTGAACTAATTGGATTTTCGAAATGAACTTAGAGAAACATCCTGGCTCAGCCACTTAGTAACTACCGGTCTTTTGGCAAGTGACCTAACTTCCGGTTTCAGTTCCTCATCTAGACAAGGAAGATAATTGCCCCAGAAGGTGAGTGAGAATTAAAGGGCCGAGTTCCGTGCCTGGCGCATCAGAAGGCCCCACCGAGCGGTAACCAATCACGCATCAGACGTGAAGGATTTCAGCTCCACGTCTGGAAGCTCACACACGAGTTGGAAAGCCAGTCTCAGCAAGAAGGATGCCCCTCTGGGACTTCCCTCGTGGTCCAGTGGTTAAGAATCCACCTGCCAGTGCAGAGGGCACGGGTTCGATCCCTGGTCCGGTAAGATCCCACATGCAGCGCAGCAACTAAGCCCATGAGCCACAACTACTGAGCCTGCGAGCCGCAACCACTGAAGCTCACGCACCTACAGCCCGTGCTCCGCAAGGAGAAGCCACCGCGATGAGAAGTCCGTGCACCGCAAGGAAGAGGAGCCCCCGCTCACTGCAACTAGAGAAAGCCCGCGTGCTGCAGTGAAGACCCAGTGCAACCAAAAAAAAAAAGAAGGCTGCTGCTCTGTACAGGGAATGCGGGGTGACAGGGGGATGTCCCCTACCTTATCACCTCCTCATGCCAGCCCTGAGCAGATCAGGGGCGCTGCTGGGAGAGGAGCTGTCTTGAAGTTCACACCTCAGGATGGCAGGGCAGGGTCTAGAATTCGGGTCTTACAACCATCTGTCCTGATATCTTCGGGTCATGTTTCCTTTGAGTGAAGGCCGTTCTGCATTGGTCTGTGGGGTCAAGGGAGAAGAGAGGCCCTACTCCTCCAGCCCTGTCCTTCCCAGGCCAGCAGGACTTGTTGGCGGGTGTCTTAGGGGCTGGTGGACTGCAGCCTAGGAGGCAGTAGACAAGCAGTTCTGCGTGGCTTCATCATTTGAAAACAGCTCAGGGCTCCCCCTTTACTCCCATCCCTCGCCCTCAGTGCACTTCCCTCCTGCGACCCCTCCTGACTCCTGTCCACTCTGGGTGGAACCGAGTCTGGGAGCTACTTAGGCGGTTTTCTCAAGTGTAGAGGAAGCGGGTTGGATTGAACAGAGTATTTGGATCCGAGGATGCTGGGCTGCAAGGATGCGAAAGGTCATCTAACTCCGTGGTCCCCGATATTACCGAGAAGGAAGTGGGAGTCTGGAGGGCGGAGTGGTATCATCAGGGTCGCAAACCACTTCGTGCAGTGCTGAGACTCAACCCCAGATCTTCTGACTCCAGGACAAGTGGCGGTAGAGGTTCCTGAGCTTTTTAGCTGCAGAAGAAACAGCGCCAGGGTGTTTCATGAGGATTGATTTATGTCTCCACATGGGTGGGCATGCGGGGAGGGTTGGGAGAAACAAACATGTGCTGGGAGGGAGCCAAGTACAGGGCATTAAAGATCCCTGAGATTCAGAGAGGTGAACATCACTTTCCCCATTGTACAGACAACAAAATCGAGGTTCAGAGAGCTTGCGTCAGCTTCCCGGGGTCTAACAGCTAGTCCGAGACAGAACCAGGGTTCGAACCCAATCCTTCTTTGAAGCATAAGGTGCTTTCCAAAACAATAGAGTTGGAAGTCAGGAACAGGGCATAAAGTTTTTCATTCCAGTCTCCTTGCAGGCTCTGCAATGACACCAGAGTGTGGTTAGGATCCTGGGGCCGACGTGGCGAGTCAGTCTCTGAAAGTCTGGGGATTGCCGGCGAAACCCCCTTAGCAGGGGATGCCTGGGGTTCCTGGATTAGTGAGATGAAGCACCGGTTCCCAGAACTGCATGTGAATCAGTGTGATCAGGACGTGGTCAGAACCACTCACCCTGGTCACACGCAGTGCCCTCCGTGGCCGGAGTCCTGCTGTCCTGGTCACAGACACCTGGCTGGTGCATTGGTGGTCGTGCCAAGCCCTGGCTTCTTTCAGGTGGCTTGGAAGAGCCTCTGTCCCATAGGGGTCTTCACATGGGACGGTGACACCATGACCCAGTTGGACCCTCTCCCTTGGGAAGTGCAGACAGAGCAGCTGCTGTGTCCCAAGCAGGGAGGAGTGTGTCGTGCGGCCCCGGGCGCCCGACTGCAAAGGACTGTGCTTCAGAGGAACCTCTCATCACGGCTTCCTGGTTCTTCTAGAACTTCTCCACTTCCTTGTAAGTCCTCACACACCCAAGCCTCCCACGTTCTTCAGCCTTCAAGGCGCACTCTTTGCTTTGGGGTTCCGGTCACGCCAGCTGGAGCCCCCTTTTCCCTGTGGCTGTAGGAGGAGCTGGGGGTCCAGGCTGGTTGGAGCTGAGGTTCTCGATGGAATAAAGAATGAAAGGGTGGAAGGCAAGAAACTGAGATTATGATGGAATTGTTATTATTGGTAAAATGAGGTCTAGTATATGAGCATGGGAGCAAGTGTTTGGGGAAGGTAGAGGACAAGATTGTTGGAAAGGAGGTGCTCAGGGAACCATGTTCACAGCATATTAAACCTGTGAGATGGAAGAATAGGTGTGATGACTGGAGAAAATGACAGTGAGCCAGGAGCTGCAAACACGGGGAAGTGACAGAGCGTGAACCAGTCGGACAGGTGGGTGTTAGTGCACGTCCCTGGGACCCTTGTCTCTTTTCTGACTTCCGATTTTAAGACAGATTGTTGGAAAAGGCGTGAACTTATGAGTTTTATCCCCTGGATGATATAAGGTGACTGTCTTTTTAATAGTTCACACTGATACCCCACCAGCTTTGTTCTTATGGGGTTCATTTCAGGGCAAGGTTTTTGTTTGTTTGTTTTTCTTTGACGATTATAAAAGGAAAGAAGAGGTGAGGTTTTTAAATAAAAGTTGTCATCATGCCTGCCCCTGCTCTATAATATACTGTAATTGAATATATTCCATGACAGACAAAATCACCCCCATTTCTAACATGAACCTTAAAATAAATATGTAAGAGCCTTGAGTGAGAAGGCTTCTGTGGGTGTTTATACCTGGGACATAATGAGATGCAGGCAGGGTGAGAGTAAAGTGAGAGAAGGGTGTTTGTGAAGGAGAGGCAGGTGGATCCAGGTGGAGATGAACACGTGGAAGTTGAGCGCCAGGAAATCGGTTCTGTTAAACTGGCCAGTCTCACGGATCTCTTGGGAGATTCTTCCTGCACCCCACTTAGCAGACCACTGGTCTAGTTCACGCTGGGTCTCAGTTTCCATATCTACAAACTCAAAAGTTGTGACTCAAAAGTTAACCCTAGATGGCATTCCAGCTTTAAATACTTAATTCCAACCATCAGGCCAGGCTACTGGGTGATCCAGGCATTTGCAGAGGCCACTCCTGTCTCTGGAGAAGCACTGAATGGGCAGGGCAGCCTCGCACTCCCAGGAGAGCTGGACCCTGGCTGTCTCCCTCACTGGTTGTTCGCTCTCTGTCTGTCTCTGTCTGTCTTCCCCACACCACCTCCTAGCTGGCTGATCTTGGGCACGTTTACTCAACCTCTCGGAGCCTCAGGGAGCGTTGTGCATTCAGGGGCAATCCTACTGCACAGACTACCATATAGCATTTTTAAAAACCCTGAACTCTTAAAGGAGGTGGTGGTTTTTGGAGGATGGCATTATAGGCACCGTGTCTTTTATGCCTGCAGTGTTAAGAGTTTTTGCTATGAGAATGTGTGTTGCTCTCATATGCATGCTAACACGTGCAAGAACATGTATACTTATTTCTGTATATTTAAATGTTCTGTTTCTGTTTTATTTTATTTATTTATTTTTTGCGGTACGCGGGCCTCTCACCGTTGTGGCCTCTCCCGTTGCGGAGCACAGGCTCCGGACGCGCAGGCTCAGCGGCCATGGCTCACGGGCCCAGCCGCTCCGTGGCATGTGGGATCCTCCCGGACCGGGGCACGAACCCGCGTCCCCTGCATCGGCAGGCGGACTCGCAACCACTGCGCCACCAGGGAAGCCCTCTGTTTCTGTTTTTGACTTAAATGGTACCAACTTGCTGTTGAAATGGCGTAGTAGGAAGCGCAATACGTAATGGCTATGATGTGTCTGATATGTCTCTTTAAATGGAAGAATTGCTTCTTATTTGGTAAATAGAGTGGAGGCATAGAAAGGGGTCAGGGTTGCTCAGGAGACTGGGCGTCAGCCCTGCAGAGGGGCGTCTCCTCCACCACACCCCTGCCTCTGACTTCCGTGTGGACGGAAGTGGGTGTTGGGGGGTTCGGGCGGGGACGGGAGAGGCAGGAGAGGGCCTCCAAGGCAGGAGCGGCATCGCTGAACTCAGCACGCGGCTGGGGGAAGTGGGTGGTTTGAGTTTTACTTTCAGTTTTCACTCCAAGTCATTTCAGGATGAAACACACTTAACGGTCAGATCTCTCAGCCAGATTTCTCAGCAAACCTGTGCTCCACCCCAGCCTAGGTCCTTCAACTCGAGCTTGCGAGCGGGCTGGGAAGGCAGCAGCAGGCACGCGGCTGCCGGGAGGGCTCCAGGACTCGGAGATGTCCATCTTCTGCAAATCAGCAGTTCTCACCGAGGGGACCCTGGGTACCAACCCTGCCACCGCCTGTGGGTGATGGTGGGCAGGCATCCCACCTCTGCCCCCTGCACATGCGCGTCACGAAAGGAGCTCTAGACCATCATTTAGCTGGCACTGTATCTTCAAAGATGATAAGACACAGCCCTTGCCCCAGGGAGCTCACAGGGTAGGTGGAGAGGAAGAGGGGAAGAAAAGTAGAGGTACGGCGGGATGACAGCAGCCGCTCCTGGTGGCTGCTCTGTGCCAGGTGCCTTACTGTGTTATTTTCATAGTCCTTACTGTGACTCAAAGGCAATGCTTCTTAAAAGTTGAGCTATGGCTCACCCATCAGAATGCAGACTCCCAAGCCACACCCTGAGCCAGTGGCTAGGAATTTATGGGAGTTGGGTTGGGCGTCTTCATTTTTGACAGACATCTTGAATAACTCTCATGTACTTCAAAGACTAAGATCTGCCCCCCTCGCCCCCCTCCTCCCCACCTAGGGGGGGAGATACTTTACCTTAGTATATTTCACCAACAAGAAACCTAAGCTCAAAACAAATTGCTCAGGGTCAGCCAAGGTTCAAGTTGGAGGGACTTGGTTCGACCCCAGAGCCAGGGGGATCGGGGCCCCACTTTACCTGGAAAAATTCTGATATATGCCTGTTGTCCTGCATAATTTACAACAGCCCTTTCACTCTCAAAGGCATCCTGGTTGGGATACTAAATTATACGGCTACCCCATGGGGACTCCCCTAGCGGTTACTCTGTACCACACTACTGTCTCTTCCAAAGGTCAGCCAGTGAGGTGATGGGGACACACAGAAGACGGTGGCGGATCAGAATGGAGGTAGAGTAGGAGGCAGGTCAGGAAAGGCGTCCCAGCTGGGATGCTCACCCTAATTCCCTCTCTGTCTTCTGGACAGCGTGGTAGACAGCAGGTCTTCTAAAGAAGGAAATTGATACACATGGATTTCCTTCTCCACTAAAAGCTGCAGCCACAGCAGCCACGAGAATACACTCAACCACGAGCACAATGCTCACGGGCTCTGAGCACCCTGCAGGCACCCCCTGGATGAGTGGAGAGCCTGAAGGTCAGCCAGAGGGATGAAGCGGGGCGGCAGGCGCTCCCGGGCCGGGAAACTTGGGGGAGGTGGGTCCCAACGCACTCCTGACCCAGGACCCACGAGTCCTGTCATCCAGCTGAGCCACGAGGCAGTTTCTGCTGCAGACTTTCTCAAGTGTGACCTTTCTGGATGACGTGGAAAAAGTCAACCCCAAGATCCCGAGCCTCACAGTTGATGAAAGGAAGCTCATTTTCCCCTCTCCGGGGACCTTTAAAAGCAGAGCTGCCTGCACATCTTGACTAGTTTAGTTACAGCCCTGCCCGGAAGCAGGAGGATGGAGGAGATGACCTCCGAGGTCCCTAGGCGCCTACGGGGTCTGTGATCATTACAACCACATGTCAGAACCCGGAGACATTCCCGTTTCCTGCTCCTTCACCTGGGCCCCGGGCTGCGGGCTCCCTTCACCTGCATTGTTAGCAGGTCGTGCCCTCTTCTATGGGCCTGCCGGCCTCCTCTCCTGCCTTCCCTGCCCCCACCAGCAGGCCCCCCAGCTCTTTCTTTTCCCGGATCTCCTTTGCATTCTGCCCTCAGAAGGAGCGCGGGCGCGGATGCAGGATGGAGTCCTTGCTTTCCTCTACTTCATCTCTGCCGTGCGTCTGGATCTTCCAAGCCAAGCTTGGGCCTTTCCTGGAACCAAACTCTTTCAGTGACAAGGAGCGGGGTGCCCTCTCCCTAAAAGAGAGCCAAGACCCTCCCCAAACCCACCCCTGCAAACCTGCAACCTCTGTGGGCGTCAGAGCCAGTGGCCACCGTGGCTGAGACCCCACGTGGTCAGTTGTGGCTATTCTCTGAGGGTGCTTTTTAACCCAGGAGACCAGCGAAGGGCATCCCCTGAAGACACTGGGCCTACACATGCATTTCTGATTTAGATGGCAAGGGATTGGCCCAGGGCCCAGCCAAACAGAGGTTCCTTGGAGGCAGCTGCTTGGCTGACAGCTCAATGAAGGGAAAGAAGCCTAGTTGGGGGGAGGGGAGAGAGTGGGGGGAGAGGAGTGGGGAGGGGGAGCACAGGCTGCCACCCCATCAACTTGGGGAAACAGAGGTTTTAGGGCAGAGGCTTCCCGGAAGGCTCGGGTCAGGGGTAGGGGTGGGGAGGGACAGATGTGTCTCTGCTTCGGCAGTGGGATCTCGACAGCTCCCAGCTCAGCTCTTGGGGAGACCCCAGACACAGTCTCTGTGGGGGGGCGGGGGGAGGGCTTTCGGGAGAAGAGAAAAGCAAGTGCTAGGATCACCCACAGGTGCCGTACCTCCCACTCAGCTCACACTTTCTACTCACCTACATTCTGTATGCCAAGCTCCACGCTAAGCCCCGGGCCTGTGGGCAGATGACGCACATCTCTGGCAACCCTCCGGGGAGGCGCACGGCATGCTCAGGAGGCAGCTGTGGGTGCAGATATGTGGTGGGCAGGGCGCTGAGATTCCTTCCAGAAGGAAAGGAACGTATGCGTGAGCTAGGGGATCTGAGAGCTGGGAAGCCCCTTGGAAAGGCAGCTTGTGGGTCGGCCCCTAAAACTACCCCAGACAAAGGATTCCTGCCTCTGTGCTCTGCTTATCCTGGGGACCGGGCAGGACAGATGTCGGTTCTGCGGGTCAGAGAGGGAAGCTCCAACAGCATTGAGTTAAAGGTTTTTCTTATTTGGGGTCTTCTGTTGTTTGCTTTGGTTTTGCCGGCAGAACTTCTCAGAGCCTCTAATATGTAAATTTCCAGAACTTGGACAGTACCGACTTTTTGAGGCTGCAGGATACGCTGTGACTTCTGAGTTCTTCTGCTCCAGTGGTGGAAAGAACTTTCCTATGTTCAAGAGGGGGACAAAAAGGCCATGGATGGGAGCACTGATCTTCAGGCTTCTCTTGGGAGGTCTGGGCTTCCAGTCGGCCACTCCACCTGTCCCCAAAAGCTCTTTGAAAACCCTTCAACTAGATTAAAGATTTGTTGAACTCGCCTTTGTTCTCAGTGATGTGACCTTGGGTGAAGGCTCCCTTTCTTTATGGCCCTTCTGTTTTTCTCCTCAATGAATTGGGATAATGGGCCTCAATTCCTTCCTGTCTTCAAGGGCTATCTGTCCCCAAAGCATTTCCCTGTTGGACTATTCATTGCTACTTCCCGGAATTGTTCTGTATTATTTTCCTCTATAGGTTCTGACTGTAGAGGAAAGCACCCTGAGGGCAGAGCCCCTTCTTAAGATGGTGGCTCAAGGCTCCCCCAACAGTGTGACAGACCTTCGGGGATGGGACCTCAGGGGACTGGGTTTGCTTCCCCCCTCTGCCACTCAAGCTCCGAGAGGCTCATTTCCTTCTTCTATTAAAAAAGTGGGGGGCTTCCCTGGTGGCGCAGCGGTTGAGAGTCCGCCTGCCGATGCAGGGGACGCGGGTTCGCGCCCCGGTCCGGGAAGATCCCACATGCCGCAGAGCGGCTGGACCCGTGAGCCATGGCCGCTGAGCCTGCGCGTCCGGAGCCTGTGCTCCGCAACGGGAGAGGCCACAACAGTGAGAGGCCTGCGTAACGCAAAAAAGAAAAAAAAAAAAAAAAAAAAAAGTGGGCTAACTGAGTTGAGGGAACGTGATTTATAAATTAAGCTTCCTTAGACTCCCAGTTATTTTTATTACTCACTTATCCAGCTCACGCTGACGGCGTCCTCGGCACTGCGCAAGACGCGGAGAACCCAGAGGTGAGCCTTTGGTTCGTCGGCCGCATCCCGTTCGGGCTGTGTGTGGGTAAGGGTGATGCTCGTGGAAAGGCATACCTACAAAACTTAAGGAAACCTCAGCATTCTGAAAAGGGAGATGGAGAGCTTTAAAATGCAGGACCATCGTGTGATGCTTCATGAGCTGCGGTCCCCAAGCCATACCTCCCCGTCCGGGGCAGCCACTTCCATAATAGAGTGAACGCATGGACATGGTGCTTTGATTCTAAAAGGAGGACTGAGAGGTGTTTTGCACTCAGGTAAACTGGAAGTTGGGGTGTTGGGGGGAAGGGGCGGTGGGCGGGAGAAGCCAGCGGTAGAGCAGACAGACCCCCAACACAGACGTGCACCCGAACAGGCGCATGTCTGGAAGCTGTGCGGCCCACGTGGCTCTGTCCTGGTCCCCTTAAGGACCACCCTGGGAAGCCCTCTAGAAAACCCATCCATCACGGACAGCAGTCTGCTTTCTTTCCTCCCCGGTTCAATATCCATAGCACAAAAATGTGCTTCGCTAATGGAAACCTTGTGATGGCCTCTCGGAGGATGCTGGCAGTGAAAGGCAGAGGAGGAAGTGGGTGTGTGAACCGACACCCACAGGCCAGAGCTCCCATGTCCAGGAATGCAGTGCACTCGGACGGAGACGGGGAGCCGAGCTGGCGTGGGACACTGTGACAGTGACAGCAAGGATGCAGGGCTGCTGAGGGCTCCCCGAGCCACAGGGAGGGATGGGCGCCGCCCTCCTCTGTGTTTCTCAATGATTCAGAGGCGGCTCAGTGTGTCTGGCTGGGGTTTTCACTGGCTCTTTCAGACCGGGTTGGAGGGGGAAAAAAAAGAAAGAAAGAAAAAGATCAAATTTCAGTTCCCCTCAATTGCCCTGGGTTTGTGAAGCCAACTGTCATTGTGAGACTGTCATTGTGAGACTGTCGCTGCCTCGGTCCTCACGTGGTCAGGGTCTGCACCAACACGACAGCAATTAGCAGCCCACCTGTCAGAAATCCCCATGCTACCAACCTAACTCCTGGCTTAACCCACAGGGCTGTCTGAAGGAAGGGGCGGTCAGTGAACGCTCACAGGCGTGTGAATAAAAACCAAGGGTGGGTGCCGAAGGAGCCTGGACCCAGGTTTTATGAGACCCGCTTTCTAGTCCTGGGTCCGTAGGAACTGGCTGTGTGACCTTCGTTAGGTCACTGAACCTCTCTGATTGTTACAGCCATCCACTGAAAACTGAACAGTCTCTGAGGCTCTCCAGTTCTGTCCTTGGATGGGCATCTTATCCACTGGAGGGTACTGGCATGAAGGAAGAGCTGCAGGGGCGTGGATAATATGAAACGGTGGTGACCTAAGTTTAATTTTTTCTTTTTTACTTTCTGTTTGCCTCTGGAATGTAACTGGGGCGCACATTCAGACACCAACTTCCTCTCCTTCCCTGCCCCCTCTCTTTGCGCCTCTGCTCTGCCCTCCAGGCCTGGATGGGGGTGGGGCATGTGCCGCTGACTTGGGGGCAAGGGGTGGGTTGGAGGAGAGGAAGGTTTCCGGCTGGGGGCTGGAGGCCGTGGGGCAGGAGTTCTCCAGTCACTGCAGAACTCATCAGCTATAAAATCATTCTAATCCCTTCCCTGATCCAAAAAGGTAGGAGATTGTGAATAGAACATTCCTCACGTGAAATACTGTATATACTTGCCTAGGAGAAGCCTTGGGGAGAAACAGTCGTGTGTGTTTAAATGATGAGCCTCAAGGAAAATCATCAGAGAAGTGCTAGCTCTCATTCTGCTCAATTAACATATGTTAGCCTAGTTTCCAGCCAAGACGGGGGCCCTGCAGAAAACTGGGATCGCTAGGGCCACGGTCACGGCTGTGGGAGCGGAGACTGGAAAGGGAGACGGGCCCTCAGTGGGGAAACGAGTGTACGGTCGCTGCCATATTCACTCCTCCGTGGCCTGGCTAACGGGCCACATTCCTTCTGCAGCGGCATCTTCTATGTGAGCATATACGGTAACCGAGGCATTCCAGAGCCCAGCCACTAGCCAATCAGGACTTGGGGCCTTTCTTCATTTTTTTTCTTTAAGAAGAAGTTTTGGGTCCTCTTAGGAGCAGCAAATCAACTGCCTTCTACAGAGTTGTCATCCCCTCCCCCAATCTTCCACCCTCTGGTGTTGTGATGGGGGTGTGTGTGTGTGTGTGTGTTAGGTGGACCTTGGTCCCCACCCTGGGGAGAACCCCATGGAAACAGGCAGTCCCAAGTGTGGGGAATGTGGGCACTAGGGAGAGGAGAGAGAAGCTAGCTGACCAGCTGGGACCATTGTCCGGGGTGAGGGCACTTGTAGGGGGAAGGAAGGGAAGGGAAGAGAGAGAGAGAGAGAGAGAGAGAATTCTATAACTGTGTGTGTGTGTGTGTGTGTGTGTGTGTGTGTGTGTCTCACCCCCGGAAGCTCTCCCTACTGGACTGGACAAGTGGCAGGGTGGTGGGAAAGACAAGGAGCTTGATTCAGGATGGGAACGGAGCAGCTGTCTCTCCAAGAGACGGCTCCTAGAAGCAGCTGCAAGCTGGGGAGGGCCATGGAGCTGCCCGCTGCAGGGATGGACCGGGAGAGGTGGACGGGGTGCTCCAGTCTTGGGGGGCAGTGTACTGTGATAGTCAAGCTCAGAGCTGGCCAACCTCAGATTTCCTTCCTGTTCTTGAAATCTGGGTCCCAACCCTCCTGTCTGTCTCTCCGTCCTTCTTAGGCTTGACCGACTGCAGCCGAGCCCCTGGCTCTGTGGCTGTGACCTCTGCTCACCTGCAGGCTGGGTCCCTTTTCTCCTTCTGAGGCTTTGGATGCTGTTGTTGGCCTCTTCCAGATGCTGTCCTGTTCCTTCTTCACTTCTCCACTTAGTTTTCCTTTCGTTCAAGGCTGGACAGGCGGACAGACCCACAGGCAGCGTGACCGGCCACCTAGAAGAGCAGGTTGGCCTTCTGGGCACGTTTCTTGGTCTGAGCACCTGAGATGCTTTGCTGCCTTAAGTCTTGACTTAACACTCCCTTACATGGTAAGCTCTTACTCAGATGAGGACTTTGAGATCAACAGAGGTAAACTAAAGCAGTTTCCAACGCAGGCACTCACCCAGCATCCCCTGACCACCAGCAGCAGCATCACTTAGGAAATTCTTAGAAATGCAAATTCTGAGGTCCCACACCTGACCTGATCAGCCACTCTGGGAGCAGGGCCCCGAGATCTCTGTCCCCTTCACCCCCAATGCTGGAGAAGGGCAGCCCTGCACAGTGATCTCACTAGACCTTCTCAGCTGGAGGATGGGGCCCAGGCCACATAAACATTTGAGGTCAATTTTCCAAGCTTCCTCTTTCGGTGATTTCACTGTGGAAGGAAGTTGAATATTTACCCACAGCAGGCCTGGGTGCAAGTCCCATTTTCAGATGCGGTGGCCTCAGCCCTACTGACCTTCTGAGAATAAGGATGGTTGACTTCAGTTCATTTTACACCCTGTTCCTTCCTTCCCTTAATGACTTTAAGCTTTTCCTTTCACAGAAGCTTTTTGCGAATGTGGTAGTTTAAGGATTTCAAGCCTAGGAAGGCATATCACACGGGAGAGAGTTTCTTAAAGACAGAATGACAGCGGGAGACGTTTAGGTCGATCAGGTCGGTAGTGTGGCAGCATTGATGTGGATTTCTGGGGATGGCCTCAGTTTGAAACACAACTCCCTAGAATCCACACAGGTACGGTTATACTTGCAAGACGACATTTTAAAATGTTAATTTCTTAGTTGACGTTTGGAAAGTGATTACCACGTCGTAGTTGGAAGACAAATCAATGCCTCACGTAGGGAATATGTCTATGGGAATCAGGGAAGATGCACCAGGGAGGTCATGTTTAGTCCAACAGTTTGTATGAAGTGCCAGCACAATTTGGTGATGGGCCTCTTTGGGCAAAGACTTGAAGGATGGAGCTGGGGGTATCGGTGACTTGGAAGTTTTAATTCTGATTCTTCTCGCTAGTAGTACGGTATAAGCAAGTCCCTTAAATTTTCTGTGATTTCATTTCCCATTTTGTTTTCTTTAGGTTTTTTTTTAGCTTTTCATTTTGAAATTGTTAGCAGACAATTTTCCATGGTCTTCCCTGTTTCTGCTCATGTTGTGAAGAAAGCCATGGACAGACTTTTGTTCAGGATTTTATCTTTCTAAGAATGTTTGTACAGCAAACAGCCTTAGGTAATGGAGAGAAAGTCTTCCTTTGGAGAAAAGGACTGGTTTCTTCTGCGATGTATGAAAGATAACGTCTCTGTCCAGGCCAGAATTTGGGTAGGTTTGCATGCACCTCCTACAAGAGATTGGGATTTAAGTTGTGTGGTACAGACTCACTGCCTGTGAGTTACCTGTGTCACCCTGGTGGGACTTGGGGGCAGAGGTGGAGCCATTGTGATTATGTTACTTATGTGACACGATCTGCCAAAAGGATAAAGTCTCTGAGCCTGGAGTAGGAGTATCCTGTCTTCCGCCAGCATTAATGACATTGTAGCAGGTTAAGTTGTGAGTTTACAAGCAGGGTAAAATCTCAGATCCTTCGCAGTTCTTGGCAGAAATAATTTCGGACTGGCAAAAATGATACAATGAATTTCCATTTCTCCTTCACTCAGGTTCCCCATGTGTTACCTTATATAACCACGGTACAATGATCAAGAATTCCCTGGTGGTCCAGTGGTTAGGACTTGCTGCTTTCACGGTGGCCCCGGTTCAATCCCTGGTCGGGAAACTAATCCTGCAAGCCACGCGACACGGCCAAAAAAAAAAAAACAAACAAACTGATTTGATTACAATGATCAAAGCCAGGAAATTAGCATCACACACAATTTATACCACTAACTGGTACTATTAATTAATCTAGAGATCTTATTTAAATTTCATCAGCTGTACTACCAGTGTCACCTTTCTGGACCAGGATCTAATCCTGACATTTAATGCATTTAATTGTCATGGTTCTTCTCCTGTCCTTTAATCAAGGTTGGTCTTTCATTCTGTTTCTGTCTTTCATGACCTTGACACTCGGAAGGGTATTGACTAATTTTTTGTTAAAAGACCCTCAGTTTGGGTTTGACCCATGTTTCCATGTGATTAATGCATTTTGGGGGGAAGACAACACAGTAAGATTGTGCCTTTCTGAGTTCACCATACACAGAGGCACACGATGTCACATTATCTCATTAGTGGTGACGTCGAGTTTGCTCATGTGGTGAAGATGGTGTTTTCCAAGGGTCATCTCTATAGAAGTTACTATTTTTTCCTTTGTGATGAATAAATATCTCGTGGTGGGATACTTTGAGACTGTGCAAATATCACGTTTCTCTTCATATTTTTGCCTACTGATTTTGGAGGCAATAGCTTAACGATACTTTTGAAATATACCACTTAGCAGGTGGGACAACAAAGGGAGAGCTCAGAGGCCAGAAATGAAGACCACCCAGAACACGGATTAACGAGCAAGTACTGGGATTTGCATTTGCCGTGTCGCTGGCGACCTAGCATAGGTTTCAATAGGTCGTGCGTTGAAGACAGAAGACAAAGTATCAGGTCCATCCAAGTGAGGAGGTCCATGTTGGAGAGTCACTCAGAAAGCTGGGATACTTTCAATGGCTGAACCAAGGGAAAAACTCACCTCCTAGAAGGAGATATTAGGAAGTCTGTCCTGCTACGGCATGTAAGGGAATACAGGAAAAGTCTCCTCTGGGAATCTGCAATTTCATGCTCTTTCCCACGTGGGCTGTGACCTGACATTAAAAAAATCTTTCAGTTAAAATGCTAGCTCCCCTAATCACCTGGCAAACACCAACAGAAACTCTCTCTGAAGAAGTACACTTTAAACCCTAGCCTCAGAGAATTCCTTCCAAAGAACGAATATGAGCTCTCGCCATTAAAATGTGTTTTTTTTTTTTACAAAACACGGAAATCAGAAATTCATTAGCTGAAACCAAGCAAACTGCAGATTCAGAGAGACGAAGACTACAACCATTGTGATAATCAAATACATATGTAGTATAAGTTAATTTCCATGCATAAAAAATAAAGAGGGTGTTTAAAATATAATTGAGGAGCAAGCATCTATCAGCCTGGAACAGACATGTTTGAAAAAGAACCGAATAGAATTTTCAGAAAAATGGAAAAATGATTGAAATTGAAATTCAATGGATGGATTAACAGTAGCTTAGGCTTAACTAAGGAGAGAATTAATAAACTGGAAGATATATTTAAGGAAACCACATTGAATATAATAAAGACAAAGTCAAAAATTATGAAAGAGGTAAAGAAACATTGGAGCCAGACTGAAAAGTTTTAATATGGTTTACAGTTATGGAAGGGCAGAAAACAAAGGGAATGAGGAAGAAAGGAGAATTAGAAGGCATAATGGTTGAGAGTTTTAGTAAACTGTTGAATAGCATGGCTGTTTAGAGTCAAGAAGCTCTATAAATCCCAAGCATGATAAATATTGACATATTCATAGTAAAACTACAAAACATCAAAGACAAAAAAAAAAGATCTTAATAGGTAGAGGAAAAGACTGTTTATCTATAAAGGATGACTTTTTAGCCGCAACAAAGGAAACTAAGAAAGCTAAGTACTGAGAGAAAATTGCTCTTGATCTAGGTATACATACCCAGCAAAGCAATCTTCCTAAAGGGGGGATAAAATAAAGATGTTTTCAACAAAATCTACCAACAGGGCTTCCCTGGTGGGGGCAGCGATTAGGAATCCGCCTGCCAATGCAGAGGGCACGGGTTCGAGCCCTGATCCAGGAAGATCCCACTTGCTGTGGAGCAACTAAGCCCGTGCACCACAACTACTGAGCCTGCGCTCTAGAGCCCGCGAGCCACAACTACTGACCCTACGAGCCACAACTACTGAGCCTGCGCTCTAGATCCTGTGCTCCACAACAAGAGAAGCCACCGCAATGAGAAGCCCGCGCACCGCAACAAAGAGTAGCCCCCGCTCGCCACAACTAGAGAAAGCCCGCGTGCAGCAACGAAGACCCAACGCAGCCAAAAGTAAATTAAAAAAAAAAAAAAACTACCAACAGGTGTTCACTAAAGGAACCTCTAGACTAGGATATACTTCAGGAAGAAGGAATGATTCCAAAAGAATTGAGATGCAAGAAGAAATGGTGATTGAAGAAAAGGATAAACACATGGGCAAATCTGAACATTCAACAAAAAGCAAATAACAATAATGTGTAGTTTGTGGGGTTTAAGAAAAGAAAGAGCTAAAATAGGGCAAAAAAAGATAAATGTTGGAGTGAAGTACAACTAGGGTTGAAACATGCTAAAGTCCTTGCATTGATCAGGAGATGAGTAAAAAGTTAACTTTTGATTTTTGCCTAATAACCACATAAAGAATAGGAATGGAAGAGTATAGCATTGAAACGAGTAGAAGGAAAAATTGAATGAATTTTAAAAAAATGAAACAAGACAGAAAAGAAGGGGAAGAAATAAAGAACAATATGGTAGAAATAAATATATCAGTAATCACTAAAATGTAAATGGACTAAATCTCCAATTAAAAGAAATGAAATAATTGTTAGATTAAATTCTTCCACAGAAGGGCAAATATGGTTAGACTGGATTTAAAAATCTGATCTATGCTGTTCTCAAGAGACACAGCTCAAACATAAAAATGCTAAAAGAGTAAAAGCAAAAGCCTGGGAAAAGATCTACTTGCTAAAAAGTAATAAAAGAGGAAGTAATATCAGACAAAATTTACTATAAGGCAAAAAGCTTTATTAGACATAAAGAGACACATTCACGATGATAAAAAGTTCAATTCACAAGAAAGACACAATCTTAAACTTGTAGGTAACCAGTAATGTAGCTTCAAAATATATAAAACAAAACTGTAAAAACCACAGGGAGAAACCGACAAATCCATAACACAGTGGAAGCTTTAATATTCTCTCTCAATACCTGATAGGTCAAGCAACAGAAAAATAAAATATAGAAGATTTGGACAATGCAATTAATGAGCTTGATCTAATGGATATATATAGAGCTCTAAAAAGAGGCATTGTTTTTAAAGCGTACTTGAAACATTTAAGAGAATTGTCTACATGTTTTGCCATAAGCCAAGTCTCAAGAAGTTTCAAAGAATCAGTATCTCATAGATTACATACTACAATTACAAAGAAATTAAGTAAGAAATCAAGAGCAAAAAGATAATTTTAAAAAATAATTCTGTTTGGAAGTTTAAAGATACACTTTTATATAACTCTAGAGTCAAAGAAGAAATCATAATAAAAATTAGAAATACTTAATATTTATTGATAAGGATAATATTGTATATTAAAATGTAGGATATAAGGTTAAAACAGTGGTTAGAAGTGGTTAGAAAGTGTTAGAGGAAAATATATAGCTTATAAGCTTACATATTAAGAGAGAAGAAAGTTTGAATAGTAGCATGTAAACCTCCAAATTAAGAAATTATAATAAAAGAATAAGCTTTTTAAAAGTAGAAGGATGGGGTTTCCCTGGTGGCGCAGTGGTTGAGAGTCCGCCTGCCGATGCAGGGGACGCGAGTTCGTGCCCCGGTCCAGGAAGATCCCACATGCCGCGGAGCGGCTGGGCCCGTGAGCCATGGCCGCTGAGCCTGCGCGTCTGGAGCCTGTGCTCCGCAACGGGAGAGGCCACAACAGTGAGGGGCCCGCGTACCGCAAAAAAAAAAAAAAAAAAAAAAAAAAGTAGAAGGATGAACTAAATAAAGAGCAGGATTAATGAAACGGGAAAAAAGAGATAAAAGAAGATTAACAAAGCTGAAAGATGTTTCTTTAAAAGATTGATGAAATTGAGAACTCCCAGCAAGAATGACTAAGAAAGAGGAAAGGCACAAACAGGAACATTACAAATGAGAAAGAGAAGGGACTTCCCTGGCGGTCCAGTGGTTGGACTCCGTGCTTCCACCGCAGGGGGTGCGTGTTCAATCCCTGGTCAGGGAACTAAGATCCCTCATGTTTCATGGCATAGTCTCCCCAAAAAAAGAAGAAAAAAAGAAAAGAAAAAAAAGGAAAAATGAGAAAGAGGGTTTAACTACTTGTTATGAGTTGAACTGGGTCCCCCACAAAAGATGTGCTTAACCCTTAGTACCTGTTAATGTAACCTTAATAGGAAACAGAAACTTTGCAGCTATAATCAAGTTAAGATGGGGTCATTAGAACAGTCTATAATCCAATATGACTGGTGTCTTTATAAGAAGGGAAGAGACATATGTGTAGACACAGTTAGAACATCATGGAAAGATGAAGGCTGTGACTGGAGTGGTGTGTCTACAAGCCAAGGAACACCAAAGGGTGCCAACCATCCTCAGAAGCTAGGAGACAGGCATGGAACAGATTGTCCCTCAGAGCCCTCAAAAGGAACTAACTCTGTTGACACCTTGATTTCAGATTTCTCGCCTCTAGAACTGAGACAATAAATTTTTGTTGTTATAAGCCACCCATCTTCCGGTGCCTTGTTACAGCAGCCTTTGGAAACTAGAATTCTGCTGGTGTAGCAGCAGTGAAAATCTGGAAGAACATTTTAAGTCATTTATTGCCAATAAATTTGAAAACTTAAATGAAAAGGAAAAATTACCAGCAAAATACTAATTGCCAAAATGAACCCAAGGGTAAACGGAAAACCATTAAGTTTGGGTAAAATGAATAGTTAACAATCTCTCTCCTTAGAAAATACCAATCCCAGACGATCTGATAGATGAGTATGCCAAATATTAAAGAAAAAGATAATTCCAATGTTATCTTAGCTCTTCTATAGAAGAAAAAGGAACATTTCTTAGGACATTCTATGAGGCCAGTATACTCCTGATGCCAAGATCAGACATAGTTGTCAGAGAAGAAAAAAATCACAGAAGCGTTTCACCAATGAATGTAGATGCAAACAATTTAAACACAGCAATAACATTGACACTAGCCAAATAGAAAAAAGGATAATAAATGATGACCAAGTTGGATTTTTTCCATGGAGTCCAGCCTCAGAAACTTTCTGTATGTAGTTCACTACATAACAGTTCATTAAAAGAAGAAAGACTATATGATCATCTCAATAGAGACAGAAAGCGTTTGATAACATTGAATATTTTTCCTTACGATAAAAAGCTCTCGTCGTTGCCCAACAAGGAATCAAAGGTAACTTCCTCAACCTGATAAGGGTTTTGTGGCACACACTCATGGGTGTGTGAGCTCATATGTGTGCACAAACACAGTTCTCCTAATCACATATTCAATAATAAAATATTAAAAGTTTCCTTCTATGACATTCTGGAAAAGGCAAAACTACAGGCTGGAAAACAAATCAGAGGTTGCCAAAACCTAGGAGGTGGTGAGGGAATTGTCCACAAAGAGGCACAAGGAATTTTGGGGGTGATGAAAATGTTCTCCATCTGGATTGTGGTGGTGGGTACACCATCCATCGGGTTGTCAAAATTCCTAGAACGTTAAACCCCCAGAGGGTAATTTTACTGCATATAAGTTAGACCTCATCTATCCTGATTTTTTAAGAAAGGAACGATATATTACTTAGAGACACATCCACGAATGGCAAAGCTATTTTTAAAAGCAACTTACTTTTAAGAGTGAGGGTGTTTGGCAGAATTCGGGAGCAGCACATAGGTGACCTCAAGTTTTGACAGAGTTAAGTGTCTTCAGGTAGAAAAGGAACAGAACTGAATTGTTAAAACAGGATTATATTATTTGGGAGAAAGGGGTGAAGTGAAATACTAACCCTGTCCTCTTGGCTTGAGGTCACTCATCCACGAGGGACTTGGGGGAACTGCGGGTGACCGAAGGTGTGGGATGGTGCAAAAAAGGGAATGGCCAACATTTTTCATTGTCCCTGGAGCACCGTCCTCCATCCTTCCTTGCTGAGCAGCTGCAGAGGCAGCTGGACACCTATATCTGCCTTAGTGCTTTCCCCAGTCTGCCCCCAGTACGTACGTTTTGTTTTCTTTTTTTTGGCTGCACCACGCGACATGCAGGATCTCAGTTCCCCAACCAGGGATCCATCCTGTGTCCCCTGCAGTAGAAGTGCAGAGCCCTAACCACTGGACCGCCAGGGAATTCCCCCCAGACTGCCCTTGGAAGTGAAGAAGGCAACCAGTCCCAGGGGAGAACCTCAGGCTGGTGCCCATTCTGACCCCTACCTTATCCACCAAACACAATTTCTTACCTAAAGACAAGCTGGAGAGGAACATTCTTGAAGGCGGGGATGATATGGTAATAGAAAAAACGTGCACTTTGGAGTCAGAGCAAGTTTGGAACCCAGGCTGGTTTACTAAGTTGAGTGCCCTTGGGCAAGTGGATGAACCCTTTGAGACCTCTATTTCTTTGCTGATAAAAATGGCCATTATACCTACCCAACCTGTAGGGTTTTGCTATATTCTGATGTGTTTTGAAATAGAGAAGTACAGTCTGAAAGCCCAAGAGGAAGGGGCAGAGAAGGCGGGGGTTTCCTGGAAGACCAGCTCCGGTGGCGTGATCTTGGTCTGCGTCTGGCCCTCCATCCAGGCCTGGATCTCTGCAGGGTGGACGGGCTCATCTCACCCCAACAGAGACAGTTCTGGCATCTGAATGGAGCTGCTTGGGGCTGACACTCATTCTCTCTTTGGGGATAAAGTACTCGGGAAGTCAGGTTACACTCACGCGGCTGTTTGGTGGATACAGAATGAAATCACAAAAGTTGGTTGTAAAATGAAAATGTGTCATGCTATCATGTGATGATAATTTGATGTGTTCATCTCCACAAGAAAGACACAGCTGCCTTTAGCACCAAGATATTCTCTCCAGGCCAGCTCTCTGGATTCTCCCTAGGACTCCTCTTTTCTGTGTTTCTGTGGCTGACCTGTCGCCCCCTTTTAGGACTGTCCACCTGTTCTGTAGATGGTCCTTCAGATGGAGGCTGTATGCCTAGAGAATCATTCTCTCCTGAAGGTCGTTGCAGGCTCTGCTCTGAGGCAGTGTGTTAATTTCACAGTTTTACCCTGTGAGAGCAGTTTTATCCCCCTCATTTCCAGATTCCTGGGGGGCAGAAAGGAAAGGGAGCATCCCCATGTCCAACGTGTGTCCCATTCACCCACGGTGTTTTCTTGATAACTGTTCTCTTTCCACGTATGTCAGAGACTCATTCATTCCTCACGTTAAGTTGTTTATGGGGTTCCTTGCGTGTGTGAGTGTGTGTGTCTCTCCAGCATTGTGCAGGGACAATTATGCTGCCCAGAAACCGTCCCTCCAGATGCTGCAGCCACAAGACAGCCCCGAAGCCTACCCCTCCTCCCTCCAATTCTCTAAATCCGACATCAGGACCCACTGTGAATCATGACGTCTCTGTGGCCTGCGGGATCAAGGCTCATCCATCACCAGCTGCTCAGGGCCTTCTCCAACAAGGCCCCGACATCCCTCCATAATCTCTCAACACAGCTACAGACCTATAATCACAGCTTCTGCTGCCTACGGTCCGCCTGCCTCCGTGTCTCTTGCGTTTGTTGCCCCTGCACCGGCACCAAACATTCATTCCTTTTCTCCTCAGGCTGAAGGTGCTCACCAGCCATCATCAAAGACCTGCAGAGTCTAGCACAGCAACAAGACCACATGTCACCAAACAGCCCCTGGGACCTGGTCTTTCTCCGAACAAATGCCACCTTGTCACACCGCCCTTGGCTCTCACCATGTACTTATTTTTCAAAGCCACAGAAAGAACTAGGAGGCAGGAGGCGAGAAGAGGTCTGAGCTCACCAGGGGATCTCCCCTCCCCTAGGGCCTGGGAACATTCACTGTCTGTGTTGCCCCATTGGCCATGCTTCCTAAGGACTGCACATCCCGTAGAATTTAGGAACGATGCTCTTCCTTGGTACGTAGCACATGCTGACTCTATGTAGATACGAAGTCTCTACTTAGAATATGAATGAATGACTGAAATGAACAAATGAAGAATTCCTGGTAGATAGGGAAGAGGGTGGCTGGAAAACACCAGTTGTCACAGCATGGTGGTTGGTACCTGAATACGGGAGGGTTTCGTGGGAGGGAAAAGAGGACTCAGGGTACATTCTGAGTGACAGCTTGGTGTAGATGCTGAAAACATATGCTTTGGAGTCCGATAGGGTTTGAATCTGAGCTCCGCCACTTCACAGCTGTGCGACCTTGGCCAAATTACTGAACCTCTCTGTGCTTTTACTCTGTCACCGGGGATGAATACCTACCTTGCAGGGTCGTTATGATGATTAAATAAGATAATCTGCGTAAGTGCCTGGCCCAGAGGGATGTTCCATAAAGGATGGTTCATTATGATTAGAGAGGGCAAGGGGAGCTAAGAGGCAGACTGGAGGAAGACCACATTCAGGGAGCTTGGAAGTATGTCTCGAGCCATCCCACCCCGGTCCTGTGGTCGTCAGTGTCTTTGCTGTCTTGGCACAGACGTCCTGGAGCCCCCATTTTGGTCGTGGCTCTCTCTGGTTTCTGGAAGTGGCAGTAACAGGTGTCCGCTGGGTGGCGGCAGGGGCGGGGGTCGGTGTGAGTGGTGGTTTTGGGGAGGATGGAGAGTATTCAGGTGGGGCAGGAGGAAGGGATAGCAGTGGGGAAGCACTGCAGCTGAACCGTTGGTTTATTTCAAGGTTGCAAGACCTCCAACCAGCTCTTCCTATAAGCCCCGCTGACATGAGGGCGGGGCAGCTGAGCCGGGACCAGATGTTTCCTCTCTCTCACCATCGATGGATGGCTTGGCGACACAGGGGGAGGGAGAGGGAAGGAAATAAGGCAGTGAGACAGATTCCTTCGTTGGGAACCCATCCTCCTCCACGTGGGTCTGCAGCTTGGAGCGTCTGCCCCCTGAAGTTCTAGGAAACACTGAGATTAGTTGCATGGCCAAACTGAGGGTCATATGGCCCGTTTCCTGGAGGAGCCCCTTGGGAGGGAACTTGGAGGGTGGTTAGAAGCTTCTGCCCAATTCAGTGAAGAATAACTCAGGACAGGAGAGGCTAAGAATAGCTCTTTGTCAGAAATAGACTCACAGACATAGAAGACAAACTGTGGTTACCATAGAGCATAGCGGGCAGTGGGGGGAGAGATCAGTTAAGGGCTTGGGATTAAGAGATACACAGCATTGTACATAAAACAGGTAACCAACAAGGACCTGCTTGCACAGCACAGGGAGCTCCGCTCGGTATTTTGTAATAACCTATAAGGGAAAAGAATCTGAAAAGGAATGTATGTATACATGTACACACATGCATATATGTGTAACTGAATCACCTTGCTATACACCTGAAAGTAACACAACATTGCAAATTAGCTATACTCCAATTAAAAGATGGTTAAAAAAAGAACAGCTCTTTGTGTCATCTGTGTCACTTGGAGAAAACCTGAGAGGCAGGGATAGACTCTCAGAGAGTCCAGCACCTTCAAACTCCACCACCAGGATCTCCCTGACATCGGTTTTTCCATCTGTAAAATGGGGAGAATACTCACACCTGTCCAGATGACTTTACTCCCTCACTGGGAGGACTTCACGGGCAAGAATTGTCACGACAGTGCTTTACAAACGTGCAGGATCAGCGGGAGGGAGGTTTCATGCGGTAGCAGCGCAGGGGACCTCTTTGCAGGTGGGGGAAGTACTGAAGGGCCCACCACCTGCTGTACCACAGAGGGGCCTCAGGTTGGGGGCAGGTGCACTTCCCCCCACATTACTCTGAAATCAGTGTGGGTGCCCAGGAAGCACTTCTTGGCTAGAGAACAACTGAAAACTGCTTCGGGCTTAAAACCTCCAGCACTGACTAATCATCTTGGGGCCTTTGGTCTAATCTCCTTTCCTGAGATACATCTTTTTTTCTCACGCAAGTGGCTGTGAGGCCCCCGTGAATCGGCGAGTGTACCAAGCTAAGCTGGGCACACGGTTTTTCTTGGTGGTCCTCCCAGTTTCTATCTCTAAAGGCCAAGAAGGTACCTTCATCCCTCCCGAGACCCTAAAAGCCCAGCCAAGTTTGGGGGTCTTTGCGGTGCTACTGGGAATGGAGGGGATCGCCTCCAAGTGTGGTGGGTTCCCCAGCCCGGAGGTGGTCGACAACCAACGGGGCGCATTTCCCAGCACTGACACTGTGCGAAGGAGGCCCTTCTCGTGTGCTATCTTCACAATTGCCTCTGAAGAGGGAATGGTTATCATCACCCCCATTTTACAGGTAAGGAGACTGAGGCCCCAGGAGGGTAAGTGACCCTGGCTTCACAGCCGCATGGCGGCCTTCTGAGAGCTCGGAGATCAGGTTGCTAGGGATAAGCATGGCCCGCCAGGGGGCGACACGGCCCACTGAGTGGGGCCCAACAGGGCAGCGGTGAATTCCACCCCAGAGGGAAGGCCTTTAGCTGAACCTCAGAAAATCTACCCTGGGGTCAGCCTTGACCACCCTCACACTCTACCTACAACAGGGTGCACCCTCCACCAGGGCTAACCTTCCTCCACCTCGAGCCAGAGGGGCTGGGAGGGAAAACTGAGAGGTGGGTACAGCATGACCTGGGAACGATGCTTTTATCCTTTCATAACCATGATACTGAATGCCGTGTGTGTGTGCGTGTGTGTGCGTGTGTGAGAGAGGGGGGGCAGGTATATACGGAAGAAGAGAGTGTTGCTTTTGTATGACTCTCTTTTTCTTTCTTTCCTTTATTCCTTCCTCCCCTCCCTCCCTCTCTCTCCTTCCCTCCTTCCTTCTTTCCTTTCTTTTTCTCTTTCTTTCTTTCCTTCCTTTCTTTCTTTCTCCCTTCCCTTCCCTCTACTTCCTTCCTTTCTTTCTTTCTTTTTCTTTCTCTTTTCCCCCCTTCCTTCTTTCCTTCCTTCTCTCCCCCTCCTTCTTTCTTTCTCTCTCTCCTTCCTTCCTTCTTTCCTTTCTTTTTCTCTTTCTTTCCTTCCTTTCTTTCTTTCTTTCTTTTTCTTTCTTTCTCCCTTCCCTTCCCTCTCCTTCCTTCCTTTCTTTTTCTTTCTTTCTTTCTTCCCCCTTCCTTCTTTCCTTCCTTCTCTCCCTCCCTCCCTCCCTCTTTCTCTCTCTCTCTCCTTCTCTCTTTTGCTAAAACCACAGACCAGCTACACATTCTTTGGCAGTTTCCCAAAGATGAACTTTAGATTTTGTGGAGAGAGAAAAAAAGAAAAAAAAGAAAGAAAAGAGCAGGGGGAGGGAAGCAGTGGGGCAGAAAGCTATGGAGCACGCGCACGCACACGCACACAGCGCCTGGCAATCGGGAAGTGAGACTAGATCTTTTTCATGAATGGGCTTAGCTCAGCCTGGCTGCACTTCCGCTCTCCCATTCACCAGCATTCAGATTTCACCTCTGACCATCCAAGGCAGCTGGCTGCTGGCCCAGGAATGAGGAGCAGTTTCAGATCATCCCCCGACCACAGGCAACTGTGTGCTCACAAGGATCTTCTTTTGTGAGCTGGCAAATGCAAATGATCAGCGTATTTGTAGGACACGAGGTTTGGGGCGGGGGACACTGACCCCTGGGTCCCCCAGGGCTGTTGCTTATATCCTGGGAGGCTCAGGAAGGACAGCAAGAAGTGCCTGTGGAGGACGTGCTCCCGCCAGGGGCTGCACCCTGCGAGGTGCTCGCCTGCTTTAAGTGATGCTGGGAGAGGAGCCTCAGCGTTTGGAGAGGACACTTAGACTTCTCCCTCTGGGGGCCAGGGGGCAGGGGGCCGTGGCTCGTGGCCTGAGAGGGTGGCATTCTTTCATTCTGGATGGGAGCTGGCTGAGGACCAGGGTGCCACTGAAGCTGCTGTGCCTTGCAAATTGGTTTGGAGTTTCCAGGGGGTTCGCCCCGGTTGTGGGACATCCAGCTGCAAGATCTCGGTCAGGTCATTGCATTTTGCGGCGGCTGGGAAATCTGGGGTGTTAACGCCTTCTGCAGAGCTGCTGTGACACCTCAGTGAGCTGAGGCCGGAAGGTGGCTCCCCAGCGCCTGCCCCGGCCGAGGGTGCTCCGTCACTGTTCACAGAGGACGGACCACCCTGCAGCCCTGAAGCTCCAGGAATGGGGGCTGAGACAGGCTTTTGGTTCATGGCCTGGAAGGAGAGGGAAGCAGGGGTGGCCTGGCCCGGACACCAAGCAAGAAGAGGAAGGAGAAAGGTGAGGGTGTAGAGACCCCCGTGTCCCAGGCTGTGCTCTTCTTTCTTTGTGCTCCTTCCCCTCTGCTGCAGCCCTTCTAGTGGAAGGTCAAGGAGACAACAGAGAAAGGGACATCATTCTCCTGTCCCCACCCTGCTGCCCCTGGTCCCCACACTCGGATGGGTCGAGGGGCTCCCCAAGCACCCACGTCTTCAGCTATTTTGGCCCAGAGGCAGGGGCATGGATGAGATGACCTTCGGAGTGCCTCCCCTCTTCCGGGGCCACGAGCCTTCCCGAAAACGAAATCCAGGGCAAAGTGCTGGGGAGCTGCATCCCACTCCCTGCAGCTGCCTTGCTGCCGGGCCCAGCTCTGGGCACTGGGAATGGACTCGGAAATACCAGTGGGCTTTGTTGGGGCTTATGACTCACAGCAAAGGAATGACATCCATTCCATCAGACTTTCTAGGAACTTGCCTGCAGCTGGAGCGTCAATGTCCCTAGGTCCTCCCTCCAGCACAGAGAGGATGCTAGCAGAGGCCGGTGCCGCTCACGCCGGAGCGTGGACCGATGCCAGCGGACCCCAGGAGGGGCCAGTGTGATTCTGCTTTGATCAAGTTAGGCTCTGAGGCTCCTCCCCTGTGATAAGTGAAGGCATCTTTCTTGACCCATTCTCCTGTCTCCTCTTCCCCCTCTGCCTGCCCCTCACCGCCCCCCCCCCACCCCATACACACATGCAGAGCAAAAGAAAGCTGGATCTGAGGAATGTGCACTAGGACAGCAGTGATGTGAGGAAATGCCCGCTGATCTTGGGGGCTCTGATCATGAAAGCCGCTCTATCTCCCCTAATCCTCGTAGCCTGCCTTCGAGCAGCCCTATCGCTGTGCACTTTTTACAGATGCCTATGAGGAGCCTCGGAGAGATCAAGAAATTCTTCCCAGATTACACAGTTAGCAAATGGCAGAGCTGGGAATTCAGCCCATCTCCGCTCAGTTGCGAAGCCTGTGGGTTTAGCTCCTCTCTCTTGGGTGCACCCTATCAGCTCCACTTTTACGAGGAGGAGAGACGAAGCACCCCCGGAGGGGAAGGGCACATTTGACTTTTTCTACGTTTATCTCTACAAGATACCCGCAGCTCCTCTGAAAACACAGCGGCCAGAATTGGCTGGGATGCTGGAGGATGTGCAGGATGTGCTACCTTGGCGGGGGGCGGTGGGGGAGGGCGGGGGTGTGGTGGTCTGGAGGCCACAGGGGCTGAAGGGGCGATAGAGCAAGTCTGGACCTTGTCCCTCCTGCAGGGGCGCCCCTTCCACGGCCGTTGATCCACTCCTACTGTCGCTGTTCATGGCTTTGTCTCTCTCCTTCCCCATCTTCCACCAGGTCCACCTGCTGGGGTTTCCCCGCCTCCTGGTCCATGCCTGCCTTCTCTCTGCACCTCCTAACTGTCCATCTGGAGCCCGGCGGTGCAGTGACCACTTTTCTCTCTGCTCTCCTTCCCCAAGCCATGATGGTTTCCATGGCTCCCTCTCCCTCTGTCTCTGAGCTCCTGGACCACCCCCCATCTCCGTGTCCTCTCAGTATCTCACATTCAGAAGTCCTGCCGGAGGCTCTAATTGGTTAGCGACCGTCCCATCTAGAGCCATTGTAGCCAGCCTGACTTTCAGGCAGCTGGCCTTCTAGAGGGGACCCCAGGACCCCACCCCCCGTCCAAATTGTTGGGGCCAGGGTGACAGGGTAATGTGGTCCAAAGCATATGGGTTCAGTTGTGTTATCCCCAGTTTAAAGATGGGGACCTGACACAGAGAGGTTAAACACCCTGTCTGAAGTCAAGTATTTAGAAGACAGTAGAATCCAGGATCCAGATTAGGACACCAGTCTTCCGTGTCCAATAGCCTGAGAATTTTCTACTCTATGGTGCTCCCTCCCAAGAAAAATGAATTGTGTCTGGCTTTTGTGTTTTAGAGTAATTAATTACATTTTAAATCATAGAAAAATGATCATTTCTATAAGGTCTTCCCCTCAGCCAACCTGAAACTTCCGTCATTCTGAATAAATGAAAATATATTATCATAAGGGTGTTAATGTTAAAAACCTCAGCATTAAGTCTGACATAGAATTGCTCAAATGATGATAATATTACCAACAGCATTATTCGTTCATTACATACCAATCACTGCTGTTTGCTAAAAATAAAAACAATAGAACTGGTAGTAATAATACTGCAAAAACCTATTCAGAACAAAACGGACACAAGAACAGTGGTTGTGGATTAAGAGGCTCGACTCAGCTACCATGAGCTGGCTCTGTGGTGGGGCAAAATGACGTCCCTCTGGGACCCCTCAAACGAGGGGCTTGGACTTCCCTGGCGGTGCAGTGGTTAAGACTCCATGCTTCCACTGCAGGGGGCGCGGGTTCTTTCCCTGGTTGGGGAAGTTCTGCATGCCATAGGGTGCGGCCAAAAACAAATGAGGGGCTTGGTCTAAATAATCTCTATGGCTCCTTCTAGCTCCGACATTCTACAAAGCTAAGTATTTGTCTCTGCAGCCTCACAAGAGGCTGAAGAAAGTATGTAAACTGAGGGTATATTGCAGCTAAGCCACGAGACCTCCTCCGCCCCGCAGCTGGGTGGTCTCACGGGACTTGAAGGCAGGGACGGTACACAGAAGAGGTTCTTGCTACAACCGGAAGACTTCCTGTCTGAGCCATGCTAACTGGTTGCCCTTCAGGGACTAAAAAGCTTCCTCCACACTCCACTGGACACACACAGGTCATCCCAGTGGCCATGTCCCCTCCCTCGGTTCTCATCTGCTGGCCTCTACAGGCGGCAGAGTCTCCATCCGCTCAAGCAGCTGCCGATAGCTGCAGGGTCCGGGGTGGTCTCTGTTAACCCGCCAGCTGCTCCAACAGCAGGCGGGAGGAGCTTCCTCTGGCTGGACTGCAGCTGCTCAGAGCCTCCCTGGAACAATGGTTGACTTCCACGACAAGAATGTGTCAAAACCGATTTTTTTTAACACAGAAAATGATTTCAGATTGACTTGCAAACTAGTCCAAATATGTTCTCTGGAATATACAACATGGTGATAAAGGGCCCCCAATAATGCCTCACACGTAGCAAGTATTCAGTAAATTTTAGCTCATTATTACGACTATCAGAGCTCCCAGAATAACGAGATTGAAACGATGATGATATCCAAACTCTACTCGTCCTCCCCCGACCGGCTGGGATTCCCGTTCCTCCAGGAGTTTTTCCTGCACTCCCTAGCCTACAGTCATAAGCATTCATTTCATTCATCCATTCATGCAGAAAATACTTGTCAAGTGCTTGGGGTTCTAGGTGTTGAGGATATCATGGAGAATAAGAGTCAAGGTCCCTGCCCTGATCGAGTCTGTATTCTGGTGGGCAGAGACAGATAATAGTTAAGACATTAAAAACCACAAAACATTCATTCATTCAATTAAATACTTACTCAGCACCTACTCTGTACCAGACACATTTTTAGGTGTCTGGAGATACAGTGTCGAGACGAACAAAATCTGCCACTTAAAGAGCTTTCCTTTTAGTGGAGGGACAAAGAACAAATGGATTAAAAAGTTTCGACATGGTAAATGTTTGAAGAAAATGAAACGCGGGTGTGTGCCTGGGGTGAAGGGGGAGGGGAGGTGTGCTGCTCTAACCAAGGAGGTCAGGTTTCAATAATTTCTGGAGAATACAAATCACAACCCTAACTCTTACTGCACTCACTGTCCAGCTCATTCATTTCCTACACTGTATCGTTAAAGACTTCTCCCGTTTAAACATCTCTGGAACACTGGCTTAAATATAGTAGCCACCTGCTGTATTTGAAGAGTTTCTTACCTGAGTTTAGCAGAGAATAAGGAAAGCTGCTCTTTAACCGGATTGAAGCTACTTCTGAAGTGTTTCCGTTACAAAGGTCTTAAGAACCTGGGGGCTTGTGGGAGCAAGGGCAGGTGAGGGAAGAGTGGTGGAAAAGAACTTTGCGGGGGCACGGGAGGATGAGATTCTATAAAGAAGTACTAGAGCACGCAGGCTTGACTTCCAGTGAGAAGCCCTGAATGACATCACAGGTTGCTGAAAGCAAAGCCTGGCTCTTCCCCAGCCCAGCCAGGATGTCATTACACATCCTGACACCACCACGACCTCCCCTCTGTATCAAGATTTGAACTTTCAGGACACTTTTCTTTCCAGCCTGAGGTTTACGTCATTCTTGCGAGATAAAAGTGACAAATACTATTATCTCTGTTGAGAGTCACGGGGTGGAGAGAAAAAGGTCAAAAGTCTTATCCAAGGCCACCCAGTTAGTTGTAAGTTGGGTGAGAAACCGGGAACGGACGCACCCTCCTAATTCAGAGTCCTCTGTTCTGCCCACCACATGGCCCGTCAGTACCATAATTCTCTAGATCCGCGCGAAATATGCATTCATTCTGAGCTCTTCTGTACGTTTAGAATAATGATCTGACTTGGAACTTCTTCTTGAAGAATGAACTCTCCTTCTTCTCTTTGACTTCCCAGATGCTGCCTGGCTTTCCTTGTGGGTGGTGGGGAAGGAACCCACAGCTATGGGCAGTGTAGGAGGTGGGCACTTGGGGCTCAGCTCAGGACAGCTGTCCCTGACTAGGGAAGGGTGCACTCGAGTCCCCAACACACCCTGCTGCACACTGTTCCTGAATTGCCGAATGCAGTGTGGAAAACCTCAGCCAGACTGTTGACCAGACAGGACAGCACTGGTGGGTCAGGCTGGTGGAGACCGACACCAGGTCTCACACTTAGCTGCGACCTTCTCCTCCCAGGTTTCCCTCCATCTCAAGAAGATGCACACTGGCCTGTGTGAGGGATAGTGCCTTGTGAACCCCTTGGAAAGAGGGCAATTTCCTGTTCCTACACTGACCTCTCTTCCTCCCCTTCATCCCAATGCCCGTGCAGCCGTCAGCGTGGCCTTTGAAAACAGAACTCATCATTACTCTCTCCTGCTTGAAACCCTTCAAGAGCCCCCTTCCTGCTCCAAGGATAAAGCCTCACATGGCTCGCAACTGCTTGCAGGATGTGGTACCTCCCGCTTACTCGCCAGCATTATTTCGGGTCAGCTGCCTCTCCCTCTCTCCTCCGAGCCCAGCCACAACGGTCTTTCTGAGCCTTGAAAGTGCCAAGGTCTTTCTGCCTCAGGGCTTTTGCACAGGCCCTTCCCTCTGCCTGGAACCCTCCCTTCCTTTCCCCTACTTCTTTGCTTGAGCACCTCTTACTCACGTTCAGATCTCAGCTTAAATGCCGCTTCCCTTGATTCCTCAAACTAGATTATACTCCAGTTATATTTTCTCATAGCACTTTCCCACTTCTCTAACATGGTACCTATCACAATTGTGTTTTTTAAAAAAAACCCAATTGTTTACTAATTCACCTCCCCCTCCTCCTGGTATCAGGAGCTCCCTAGTTCCTAGGACACTGCCTGGCACTCCATTATTTGTTGAATGATTGAAGGAACGCACATGCCCTAAGGGTTGGGAGGACATTTAAGATCATCAAATCTAATGAGTTTCCTTTACAGCATTCCTGCCGGCCATCCCCTACCTGTGCTTCGGAGCCTCCGTGGAGGGGAACGTGCTGGCTCTCAGGGCGGCAGGTCAGTGTAAGGACACAGCCCCACCAGGGACTAAATTCTCAGGGCCCTGAGTACATTATTTAGCTCCTCTGGTTCCTCTCCTGTAAATGTGATAAGAATAATACCCACTCCACAGGAACGTTGTAATTATTCAATGAGATCAGGCACGCAAAACGCAGTGACTGACACCATGCAGTGGTTCCATAAATGTGAGTTAATAATATTATTATTTCCATCATCATCATCACAGAAGAGGAAATTTTCCTTACATTGCATTATAACGGATTTCTTTATAAATCTGCTTCTACCTTTGGGTCTACATAGCATGTCTCTGGCATGTTCCACTTGACAGCCATTGGAATCTTCGAAGACAGAGTCATGTTGACAGTGTCTTCTCCAGTTTACCCTGGGATAGATACTGGACAGGTTTCGAGCTTCTCACCATCTTGGCCCCTCTCTGAATAATTCCTCTTTGTCTACGTCCCCTGACGTCTTAGGCCGTCCTAGGGATGAAGAAGGTGCTGGTCCTAACAGATCCAGGGATATGGGCATCAGATAGAGAGTGACAAGGAATTATTAATATTTAGGCTTTGGACCCAGTTAAGGTAAGGTATAAGGAGATTTACGGGTTCTTTAGCAAACCTTGGGGATTTCAGTTCTCCATCTTGACATGGGAGCTGAAGGATACAACGTGAGGAGTTCAGGTCTGACCATGGGCAAATTTGACCTGTTCTAATCCACCATTTCTTTTCTTCCTACCTCTTCTTTTTTTAAAGGCTATAACTCAGGCACCCAGTGCTTACACGCCACTCCAGCTCACACACAGACTGTCCCACGTAACCAACGATGAAAGTTGCACAGAGCTTCTCTTTAGAACTTACCGGTCTTTCGTTATACTTTTCCAAGGTCCTTTCTCTCCTTAGTTAATATACCAGATTAGTTCCTGCTAAAGTGTTAATGACTAACCTTGGTCCCCTTCCTGCCTGCCATCTGCCCGCCCCCTCCCCAAAGGGCTGGATAAATTTGAACTTTAGACGTGGATGGTGGGGTCTGTGAGGGAGTTCATTTTGAGCAGGTGGAGATCTCACCTAGGGCTCTCCCATTCGCCCTGTGCAGGTGGCTTCCTCTTCTACCTGTGCGTGAAGCCAGCCAACCCTACAAGTTGCACAATCCGGTGGAAAAGAGGGTTGTTCCAGTTAGGAGTCAGTTAATATGAAGACCGCCATCTACTGGTAGATGGTATCT
Source organism: Phocoena sinus (assembly GCF_008692025.1). Taxonomy (NCBI): domain Eukaryota; kingdom Metazoa; phylum Chordata; class Mammalia; order Artiodactyla; family Phocoenidae; genus Phocoena; species Phocoena sinus. The sequence goes on from NC_045772.1 coordinate 98,822,504, forward strand.
ATCGGCCCCATTGGTGTGCTTAGTAAGTTACTGCTACTGCCCCGACTTTCCTGATTGGATTGCCTGAGCGAGGATGACCGGTCATCTCCCCCATTCCTTTTCTCTAATCTTACTTAAAAAAAAATTCCTTTTTAAACGGTGATTCCTTAATGTACACAATGTTTCACAGAGCCTTTGACCTGAAAGGGATCTTTGGAGTATATAACCACTGTAAGCCATTAACACTTTAGTATAAATTAACCCATTGGACTACCACAATTCTAGGAATTGAGCTGGAATTCTAAGGAGATGACAAGTTGGTTGTCTTCCTTCTTTCCTTCCTCCCTTCCTCCATCTCTTCTTTTTTTTTCTTTTCTTTCTCTCTCCGTTCCTCTGTCCCTCTCTCTTTTCTGTCTCTCTCCTTCCCTGTGTCCCTCATTCCCTTCTCCCTCCCTCTGGCCCTCTCTCCCTTCCCCCCCTCTCAATTTCTCTATCCTCTCCCTCTTCTATCATTGAATATAAAACTTTAGCTCAAAAGCAAAATCTTACCTGTGGATAGGAAAGGATGGCAAAACATTTTCATTTACCAAGAGATAGCTGTGGGCATTTTTTAAAAGGTGTTGTTCCACTGGCCTTACTTACTCCATCAAAGTTCATTTGTACCCATTTCTGAGTCTCTGAAACAAATGCAACTGCTCCTGAAATCTCCCGTCTTCTCCCATATTTCCAGTTCCTTCACCCCCTCTAACAGTCTCCAACCTCCCTTCCAGTTAGAAGTGTAAATATATTTGCCATCTTCTTAACCACGTTTCATGTGTGGTGTGTTCGTTTTATGTGTGTCCATCTGGCCTCTTCTCATGGGCGATTACTTGTGAAGACATTTGTCTTCTCTTTGTTTTGGGGCTTTTTTTGGGACAGAGAGTAAATCTACTCTGGGTGATTTGTTTTACAATGAGGACCGCCTTCAATGATCAGGCTAAATTGTGGATGCTGTTCATAAAATGATGTGTTAAATCTGCAGCTTTTGAATGCTTGATAACAATAAAAAATAAGCTTATGATAATATAAAATAATTTTACAAAAAAGTTCTGGCAAATATGTATTGAATTAACAATATTTCAATTTATCTAACTCTAGGTATATCAAATTAGAAGGTACCTTTAAGAAAAAGAATAACACAAGGCTTCCCTGGTGGCGCAGTGGTTGAGAGTCCACCTGCCAATGCAGGGGACACAGGTTCGTGCCCCCATCCGGGAAGATCCCACATGCCGCGGAGCGGCTGGGCCCGTGAGCCATGGCCGCTGAGCCTGCACGTCTGGAGCCTGTGCTCTGCAGCGGGAGAGGCCACAACAGTGAGAGGCCCGCGTGCCGCAAAAAAAAAAAAAAAAAAAAAAAAAAAGAATAACACATAATTAATAATTATTTGATGAGTCAAGTATTTTAAATGACTTCTCAGAAACAGAGAAGGTTGATGACTGCAAAGACTGAAAAATAGGTATTTGTAAGTCAGATGCTTTCTGATTCTTTGCTTTCAGTGATATCAGAAGAGGACCTAATGGAGTTGTCAGCTGATAGATTATTAAAAATAATTCTTGATGATAGAGCAGTATGTTATTTTTGGCATAGAACTTGGAAAGGGTTCAGAGAGTTAAATCATATCGCTATAATAAAACTCCTTCCAAATGATTTATGTGAACAAAGTTTCCCAGCATTACTTCTATAAAAATGAGAAGCAGTAATGGAATGGAATGGATACTGCTCTCTAATTCTAATAACAAGTAATATCACTCATGGATACATAAAGTAATTAAAAATAAAAGTCTTAATCTTTTTATTAAGGGATAATTTTCTAATAAAAATTCTTAACTGAACTTCTTAATTTGAGAAAATAGATGCCCATGCAGTTGTAAGAAATTTTACGCAGATATCCTGTGTACGGGCTACCCAATGGTAACATCTCGCATACAATATAGTAACCAGAACATTGATAGTGTCAAGAGATAGCATATTTCCATCACCATGAGGGGTCTTCATGTTGCACTTTTATACCACACCTTCTTCCATTCTGTCTGGCCCCTGCTTAACCACTGTTCTGTTCTTCATTCCTATGATTTTGTCATTTCAAGAATGTTATATAATAGAATCGTACACTATGTAACCCTTTGGGATTGGCTTTTTTCACTCAGTAATATTCTCTGGAGATTCATTCAGGTGTTATATGTATCAATAGTTCATTCCTTTTTGTTGCTGAGTGATAGTCCATGGTATCAATGGACCCTAGTTATTTAACCATCCACACCATCCTTTTCCAGAATGTTATATACTTATAATTGTTCAATGTGTGGCCTCTTCTGATTGGTTTCTTGAAATTAGCAACATGCTTTTAAGGTTCCTCCACTTCTTTTCATGGCTTGACAACTCACTTCTTTTTAGTGCTAAATAATATTTCATTGTATAGATGTGCCGCTATTTGTTTATCCATTTACCCTTTGAAGGACATTCGTTATCTGGCAATTATGAATAACGCGGATACAGACATTTGTGCACAGGGTTTTGTGTGGACATAAGTTTTCAACTCATGTGGGTAATACCAAGGAGCACAGTTGTGGATTGTATGATAAGATTACATTTAGCTTTGTAAGTAGCCGTTGGACTGTCTTCCAAGTGGCCGCACGCACCATTCTGCATTCCTACCAGTAATGAACGAGAGTTCCTGTTGCTCTCTCCTCACCAGCATTCGGTGTTACCAGTGTTTTGGGTTCTAACCATTCTAATAGGTATGTAGTACCTGTTTGATTAATTTACAGTTCCCTAATGCTCTATGGTGTGGAGCATCTTTTTTATGCTTTTTTGTAATTTGTGTATCTTCTTTGGTGAGGTTTCTGTCCGATCTTTTGCCCACTTTTTAATTGAGTCGTTTGCTTTCTGGTTGTCTTATTGCTGAGTTTTAAGAGTTCTTTGTATATTTTAGAGAACAGATTTTTTTAAAGAATCAGATGTGTGTTTGGCGAAGATTTTTTTTCCAGCCTCTGACTTGTCTTTTCATTCTCTTAACAGTGTCTTTCACAGAATAGAAGTTTTTAATTTTAATGAAGTCCAACTTACCAAATATTTCTTTCATGGATTGTGTTTTGGTGTTGTATTTAACTGTCATGGCCAAATCTGATGTTACATAGATTTTCTCCATGTTATCTTCTAGAAGTTTTATAGTTTTGCATAAGGTCTGTGTCTAGATTAATTGTTTTTCTTTTTGCGTGTGAATGTCCAATCATTCTTGGCACTATTTGTTGAAAATACTATCCTTTTGCCATTGAATTGCCATTGGTCGTTTGTCAAAGATCAGTTGACTATATTAGCGTGGGTCTAGCTCTGAATTCTCTATTCTGTTCCGTTCATCTAGTTGTCTATACTTTCATCAATACTGTACTGTCTTGATTACTGTAGCTTTATAGTAAGTCTTGAAGTCGAGTAGTGTCTATCTTCTGATTTCGTTCTTTTTCAATATTGTGTTGGCTATTCTGGGTCTTTTGACCCACATAAACTTTAGAATTCGTTTGCTGGGATTTACACTGGGATTGTGTTGAATCTATAGCTCATTTTGGGAAGAACTTTGACATCTGAACAATATCGAGTCTTCCTATCAGTGAACATGGAATATTTTTCCACTGATTTGGATATTCTTTGACTTCCTCCATCAGAGTTCCGTAGTTTTCCTCATATAGTTTTCTCACACATTTTATAAGATTTATACTTAAGTATTTCATTTTTGAGGGGTGCTAATGTAAATGGTGGTGGGTTTTTAATTTTTAAATTCCAAACATTATTGGTATATAGGAAAGCAATTAAATTTTTTGTATTTTTTGTATTCTGCAACCTTGCTATAATTGTTTATTAGTTCCTGAAGCTTTTTTCGTTGTTGCTGTTAATTCTTTGGGGTTTTCTACATGGAAAGTTGTGTCATCTGCAAACGAAGAAAATTTTAATTCTTTCTTATCAATTTACTTCCTTTCTTGTCTTTTTGCATTAGCTAGGACTTCCAGGATACTGTTGAATTAGAGTGGTGAGAGGGGATGTCTTTGCCTCATTGATTCAATTGTATTTTATTTTAACCAGTCTGATGAGGGTGTAATGATATCTCGTGATTTTATTTGCATTTCCCTGATGGCTAATGATACTGAATCTTTTTTCATGCACTTATTTGCTACCCTTATATTCTCTTTGGTGAAATGTCTTTTGCCCATTTTTTAGTTGGATTTTTTGCTTTTCCACTGTTAAGTTAAAAAGTTTTACTTTTCTAAAGGAGTTTTTTAAAAAATACTTTCTGGGTACTGGTATTAGTCTGCAGATATTTTCCTCCTATCTGTAGCTTGAAGTTTTATCTTCCTGATGGAATCTTTTGCAGAGCAAACGTTTTAAATTTTGATAAAGTCTAATTTATCAGTTTTTTCTTGTACAGATTGTACTCTTTGTGTCAGATCTAAAAACTCGTTTGCTTAGCCTAGATCCCGATGATTTTCTCTATGATTTTTTTTCTACCAAATTTATAGTTTTATAACTTACATTTAAGCCTGTGATCCATTTTGAATTAATTTTTGTATACAGTGTAAGACTTAAGTTGGGAAATTTTTATTGTTATTTTTTAATTTTTATTTTTATGTCCATGGCTATCCAATTGCTCCAGCACCATTTGTTGATAAATCTATCTTTCCTCCATTGTGTCGTGTTTGCATATTTGTCAAAAAGAAGTTGGATACCTTTGTGTGTGTCTGTTTCTGTGTTCTGTATTCTGTTCCATTCATCTTTATGTCTGTTCTTTCACCAATAGCACACGGTCCTGATTATTGATTTATTGAAGCTATAAGTAAGTCTTGAAATCAGGTAGATTGATATTTCTCTCTTTTTCTTTTTCAAAATTATTCGGGCATTTCTAGTTCCTTTGTCTTTCCATTAAAATTTTAGAATCATCTTGTGAATATTTACCAAAATCTGGCTGGGATTTTGATAAGAGGTGTGTTGTACATGTATATCAATTTGGGAAGAATTGACATATTTACTGTGTTAAGTCTTACGACACATAAACACAGCATGTCTCTCCATTTAGATCTTACACGTTTCATTAGAGTTATACATAAATATTTCAGTTTTCAAGCAACTGGTAACATGATATTACATTTTTAATTTTGGTGTCCATTTGTTTGTTGCCAGAATATGGGAATACAACTGACTGATTTTTGTGTGGTTATCTAATATTCTGTGAACTTGCCAAACTCACTTATTAGTTCTAAGAGTCTTTTGTGGATTCCTTGGGATTTTCTTCACAGACAATCATATCATCTGCAAATAGTTTTATTTCTTTGTTCTGATCTATATGCTTTTTATTTCCTTTTCTTGTTTTATTGCCCTGGCAAGAACTTCCAGCACTATATTGAATAAAGTGGTAAAAGCAGACATTGTGGCCTTGCTCCCAGTTTCAGGGAGAAAACACTTAGTTTTTAACCTTAAAGGATAATGTCAGTTATAAATTTTTTGTAGATGCTCTTCCTCAAGCTGAGGAAGCTCCTCTCTATTCTGTATTTTTTTCCTGAGAGTTTTTATCATGAATGGGTGCTGAATTTTGTCAAATGCTTTTTCTGCCTTGGTTGATATAATCATATAGTTTTTCTTCTTTAACTTGTTAATATGGCTGATTATATGGATGGATTTTTTTTAAGTTTAATAAAATGAAGTTTATTAATATGTTTATTATAAAAATATCAGCAAAGATATCCACATTGTAAATCTTTCCAACCTTCCTGAATAAGGAAGTAAAGTGTACTAGAGAAGGAATCTTTTTCTTCTAAAATAACAAATAGCCACCAATCAAGCCCTCAAGTCTCAAATCTTGACTATGTTCTGTTGCCTTTGATTGGTGGATTTTAAAATATTGAACTATCCTTGCATCTGTGGAATAAACCCCACTTGGTTATGGTGTATAACCCTTTTTATAATTGTTGAATTCTATTTGCCAATATTTTATTAAGAATTATTATCTATACTTATGAGATTTATTGGTCTGTAGGGTTTTGTTTCTTTTTTTGTATTGGTTTTGGTATCATGATAATACCAGCTTCATAAAATGAATGGGAATGTCTTTCCTCCTCTTGTGCTTTCTGGAAGAAATTGTATAGAATTGGTGTTAATTCTTCTTTAAATGCTTGGAAAATTCTCCAGTGAAACCATCTGGGCCTGGAGATTATTTTTTTTTTTTGAGTTTAAAGTTACAAATTCAATTTTCTTAATGGTTATAGGATGATTTAGATTACCTATTTCATATTGGGTGAGTTGTAATTATTTATAAGTTTGTGTCTTTTGAGGCATTGGTCCATTTCATCCAAATTGTCAAGTTTATGAGAGCAGAGTTGTTTGTAGAATTCCTTTACTATCATGTTGATATCTTCATCTAGCGCTCTGTAGTGATAGTCCCAGTTTCATTCCCGACATTGGTCATTTGTGGTCTCTCTCTCTCTCTCTTCTGTAAGTCTTGTTGGAGATTTGTCAGTTTCGTTGATCTTTCCAAAGAACCAGCTTTTCGTTTCACAGATTTTCTCTATTGCTGTTTCTGTTTTTAAACTTCATTGATTTTTACTCTTATCTTTATTATTTCCTTCCTTCTGCTCACCCTTTGGTTTATCTGCTCTTCATTTTCTAGGCTCTTAAGATGGGAGATTTGGTTATTGATATGAGACTTACTCTCTTTTCTAATATAAGCATTTAGTGCTACATGTTTTCCTCTCTGCCTAGCTGTGTCCCATAACTTTCGCTATGATGTATTTTCATTTTCTTTCAGTTCAATGTATTTTTGGACTTCCCTTGAGACTTCCTTTCTTCCCATGGATTATGGACAAGTGTTTTGGTATTTTCCTGTTATCCCTCTGTTATTGATTTCTAGTTTGATTCCACAGTGGATGGAGAACACACTCTGTATTATCTCAATTATTTTAAATGTGCTGAGGTTTGTTTTACCACCCAGGATATGGTCTATATTGGTATATTCTACACTTAAAATTTTCTTATCAAAATGTGCAATATTTTATACTTTTTTTGTCAACTGTATACTACCAATAATTGTCATTATAACCTAATACAGAATAATAATTTTGACAATTAGAACATAACAGTTATAGGAACTTTGAAAACTATGTTTCTGCACATATTTTTGTTGAATTACAACACGTGAAGCGAAGTAGAAATACAACTTCAAACAGAAAAGGGGACAATATGACTCACAAACGTAAAGAATTTGCTTATAAACTTTTAAATATATGATGTGTATCAAATAATTATTGTAAACGTGTAGAAGTGTCATTTAGGGATTTTGTTTTAAAATGCCAATTTCTATACTACTCTGAAATTACATCCATTTTAATTACATGTTTAACTTTTGATGTAAACTTGCGGATGTTAACTTACAAATGAAAGAGAATACGTAATTTTTTAATAATTTTGTGTCTGTGTAGGGGGTGGTGAGTAAGCTAGGAACGTCTGAAGACCACTGTTCTGAGATGAGTGAGGGGGATGGATTAAACAAAGTATCTGATGAAGATGATGTGCCATGTTGGGTGTTTATTCATTCATTGAACTAGAGGCATTATTCAGTACCATGGGTTGTTATGAGCTACTTCCTCTGCTAAGTGCTAGGAGAGACACAGGTGACTGAGTCAAGGTCCCAGCCCTCAAGTAAAGCATCAGTTACCAAGACACAAGCGGCAACACCACCATTCATCGGGGTATCTGGGTCTATGCTTGTCCTCCAGCCTTAATTGCTGTAATGAGACAATGGATAGGGAGGGTGTACAAGAGCCTCATTTTTTGAAACCTGGACCATAGAACTATATAGCCCACCCTGCTCTCATCCTTCTATACTTACTCTCACCCATAGCACATCATCCTCTGTACTAATCACTTCACACAGAGAGAGGAAGCACAGGACACACACTACAATGACTGAAGCAAATCACAGGCGTACGACTTGGTCATAGACATTCTGCTTGAGCTGGTTGACCATAAATGAAGTCTAGCTTCGCGGTTCAGACCTCCTCCGCCTCTGGCCAGCCAGACTTCCCCCATCCACCCAGCCACGGCTCCTTGAGGAAGGAAGACAGTGCGGTAGAGTGGGGAGAGCTTGGAGAGAACTTGATGGAAACGAGATTCTTGTCCCAGGGGTGACCCTGTGTCACCTTGAATAAGGGAGCCCAGCATGTTCATCTACGAAAGGCAGAGGCTGGACTCGATGATTTACAAGCGTCCGTCGACCGAAAAAAAAATGCACAAGGTAAACGTTGAGAATTATGTTTTATTCGACGGACACACTGAGGAATTAAGGGAGACAGTCTCTCAGCTCTGAAGGACTGTTCTGAAGAGGTGAGGGAGGAGCCAGGATACACAGGAGTTTTTGTTAAAACCAAAAAACAAAAAACATGTAGTTGGAACATCAAAGGATTACTGTTAAAGAAAACCCAGACACCTCAAGTTTAGGAATTTAGCGCTTTTCTACGCATGGGAAGATGCAAGAGTCTGGGCTCACTGAAATCATTCCTTTGAGGTGCTCCTCAGCTCTCTGGGGCCCGTATCCTGCTTCTCTCCATCCTGAACCCCCTCAGGGTATACGGTGGGGCCTGCAGTGGCTGCTGGCTTGATGGCCCCAGCATCCTTTGTTTACTGATATGGTGGACAAGTCCATAGGCCCTTTAGTCTGAGGACTCCATGATTCTAAGTCTCTTCGGGTCAGGTTTCATAAATAATCCCCAAGTCCCAAGCACTCTGCTCCCGATTTGCTGTCATCCCTCACTCTGCGTGAGGCTCCTCGCACAGTCTTTTCAATTCCTTAATTCAGGTTCTGCCGTCTTACTGTCTCCTGCTTACCCTCCCCAAGAGGACCCGTGTTTCTCCTCCAGCTGCTTCCTCCACAACCTCCCTCAGCATCCAGGGTCTGTGCCTGCCTCTCTCTTGACTTGGTTCATCCTTCCCGTCTGTGGTGCCAGTGTCAGCCGGGCACCTTCTAATTCCTGAATCATTACCTTATGAGCGTGGACCACTCCCACAGAATAGCCCTCCAGGGAGAAGTTGCCTACATCTATCAATGGGCAAGAACTCGTCCTCCACACCTAGGAGTGACTCTTCTCTCCTCTGCAAAGGAGGCTTTCAGATTCCCCCAAAGCTGCAGCCCTCTTGAGGCCAAAAAAAGTTTGGTTTTCCCAGGTAACTAGGCTTCGTCTTCAAACGTGGCATGCAAGAGAAGCCAGAAGGTAGTCCAGACAATCTAAGACAACGTGAAATTTAAATATTTTATCTCTTGGATAAACAACAGGATCCTACTGTATAGCGCGGGAGCTATATTCAATGTCCTGTGATAAACCATAATGGAAAAGAATATGAAAAAGAATATATATGTATATAACTGAGTCACTTTGCTGTACAGCAGAAACGAACGCTACATTGTAAACAACTATACTTCAATAAAATTAAAAAAAAATTATCTCAGAGGGGAAGGGATAGTTAGGGAGTTTGGGATTGACATGTACACACGGCTATATTTAAAATGGGTAACCAACAAGGAGCAACTGTATAGCACAGGGAACTCTGCTCAATATTATGTAACAACCTAAATGGGAAAAGAATTTGAAAGAGAATAGATACATGCATCTATGCAACTGAATCACCTTGCTGTACACACTGTCACGACATTGTTGATCAGCTATAGTCCAATATAAACGACAAAGGTCAAAGTATATTCTAGCTCTTGTCTCTATAAGCCATCAAAATATCTGCGAACCGTCTAAACCCATGAAAAGTTCTCGGCACTCAAATTGGGACAACCAGGTACCATGTGTCTGCTGAGGTGATGTAGCAGGAGGTACGCGGCATCGTCTCTGTGTGCTCTTGCTAAAACATGCACCTCGTCAAGCCTTTGGATCTCAATTTTACAGGAAGTACAGGAGACAAAAGAACAAGTTATACACACCTCAAGGAAGCAATCCCATAACCCAGGGAGTGAAACATGCATGACCGTGGGCACCGTTTCTTTGACAAATGATGATGCAGGAAAGAAAAGAGAGGATACAATTCTAAATGGAGAGACTTAGGGGACATAAAACAAAACACAGTATGTGGATCTTGCTTGGATCCTTCTTGAGACAAGCCAAATGTAAAAAGGCATCTTCTGAGACACGAGGAGAAATTAGAGTTGAACTGAATATGTAGCGATATTAAGAAACTTTGATCTGCTTTAGGTGTTTGGTTTTGTCATTCTGTCAGAAATCCCTTCTTCCCTCTCTTTCCCCCCGTTTAGAGCTACATATGGAAGTGTTTAGGCTCAAAACAACAAAATGTCAGGAATTTTCTTTAACGTACTAGAGAAGAAAGAGGAAAAGAAGAAAGGGGGAGATGTAAGTGTGGCAAAATATTGGTCACTGTTGAACCTGGGGGATGGGAGTTTATTTCCTACTCTGTGACTTTTCTGTACAACTAAATGCTGTTAGTGTAAATCAAACAAACAAACAAAAAGGTCTGAGAAATGTCAGTGTCCTGGTGTCAAAACGATACGTGACGCTCTGAGAAGCCTGTGACTACACCTCTGAGTTGAGTGGTACAGTGGTGCGTACAGGACCAGATGGCAGTCCCCGCTCTGCCCCTTGCTGACCGGGTGATCTCGGACGCCTCGCTCAACGAGGTCTCAGAACCTCACTGCTTACGTGGCTGCTGTGAGAGGAAACAAAATCCTGCACATTAAGGGCTCAGCAAAATAGGTATTTTGGAAAACATTGAAATAGAAGTTATTACCATCTTTAAGCCCAGAAGCATCAGAGAAAGCCTCTGTCTGGCCGTGTGTCCTAGGTGGGGTTCAAGAAATAGAAATTCGGAGAAGAGAGAATCGGGAAAAAAAAATATGGAAAAAGTATGGCCCACACTGTCAGAGCTGATGAGACTCTGAAGTCCCCCAGGGAAAGAGGCAGTGGCCTCATTAACCCCCAGCGCCCAGGCCAGGCGGGAGGGGCAGAGCTTTCGGCCCAAAGTCTGCGGAAGAGGAGGCCCTCGTGTCAAGCAGGGAAGTGAACCAATTTAGAGCCCTGGGAGGGGGCCGGGCCCAGGAAGAGGATTCAGGTTCACCTCCCAGTTGCTTCTGCACCCACCAAGTGCATGAGTCGCTAGGAAGAATCTAAATCTATAGCGTGTTGCTGTTGAAATGTTTCCTTCTGACAGCGCACTGAGCATTTTCTCTCATGGAGCTCAGATTCCCCATCCTGGAAAGTGAAATCGTTTACAGGCTCCCAAGGGAAGCCGGAGCCCCGGATTCATTTTTCCCCAGAGAAGGCATGTTTGCTGGAAACCAGAGAAGGTAATTGGAGAAGCCTAGGGAAGAAAAGGACCTGCAGGGGTCATGGAGTCCATCCTCCAGCCTCCAGGCAGGAGGGAAACTAACTGGTTCCAGATGGTGACTGTCCCCAGCTGCTGAAGACCGCCAAGAGAGACCCCCGGAGCCTGACTCAGCGGCTCATTCCAGGGGAGGCCCAAGCACGTGGCCTTCGGGTCACCGACTCGCGAATCAGGATCAGTCGCCTTGGGTCCCAGTTTTCCCACCTATAAAATGAGGGAGGTTGGTTCTGCCTTGCTGCCCTGAGATTAAATCCTAACACAAAACGGAAATGAACCCTGTGCCCAGGAAGAGGCCAAGGTGTAAAAGGCCCAGTAGCTTCTATTGTCAGCATTTTAAAGAGGTTTAAAAACTCTCTTAAGCTTATGGAAATAAGGCCTTATCGCCACCGCTTCTTCTGTCCTTATGGAAGACAGTGGGAGGTGGCAATATTCCCTCAGAGAAGAAAATGCCTACTGGTGCCACAAAAATAATGTACTGGTGTCATTCGCTCAGAACAAAACGGAGTCCTTGGCAGTGATGAAGTATCCAGAGGCACTGACGTCAGGGCAACACTAACAACGTTAGGGAAGAACTCAGCCACGTGTGAGCCAGGGTTACGGTCCGCTGTGTGTCTGCAGGGCTGAGGAAGACGACTCAGCACGGGGCTCGAGGGTGGGGATGGAGGCCCAGAGAGATTAAAAAGCACAGCCAATAGGGGGTGAAAGAGACGAGAACCAGAGTTGTTTGGTCCCTGCTCCGTACCAGGCACTGTGGTGATGGGTGCTGAGAAGGTCCAGCCCTCATGAAGCTTAACAGTGAATGGGGAAGAGAGACATCCAACAGCTCGTCAGTGTCACAGAGGAGGAGTCCAGGGGGTCGTGAGAAACTGGGAAGAGGCAACCTGGACCACCCGATCTAGGTCCTCAGTCACAAGGGGGAGCCGGTTATCACAGCAAAGTCACTGTGACGTGCACAGACAGCCTTGGACCTGGCCCTTGGCCTCGATCCGACCTGGATCTCTGTCACCTCTTCCACAGCATCCTTGACATCCTTTTGTAACTGAAGTGAAATTCACAGAAGATACACGTAACGATTTTTAAGTGAACAAGGCAGTGGCATTTAGGGCGTCCGTCACGTTGTGCCACCACCAGCTCTATCTAGTTCCAGGACAGTTTCATCACCCCAAGTAAAGCCCCGTACCATCGAGCAGTTCCTCCCCACTCTTCCCTGGCCCCAGCTTTTGGCAACCTCCAATCTGCTCTCTGTCTCTATGGAATTGCCTGTTGGGATATTCCGCACACACGGCATCACCCAGCATGCGACCTTCGATGTCTGCTTTCTTTCACTCAGCCTCACGTTGCGGTCCTTGCATGTTGTAGCAGGTATCGATCCTTCATTCTTTTTATGGCTGAATAATGACACTGGTATTTTTATAAAGGTCAATTCATGGTTGTTCTAGAAATAGCACTGGAATCAAGGAGGAGACACCTGCCTCTTCCAGATACAAGTGAATTACTCTGAACCTCCGTTTTCTCATCTATAAATCAAATGGTAATAATAGGAACCCAGCTCACCTTGCAGGATGACTGGGAGATAAAAAGAGATACTTATAAAGAATAATACATTTTCCAAATGTAACTATTTGCAACAACTAAAAGTAACAGTTAATCAACGGCTCATGTATGCATCTTGTCTCTTCAACTGCATTTTAAGTTCCATGGAGACAACGACCACGTTATGCCCATTTCTACCCTCACGTCACTCAGAATGATTACTAGCCGCTTACTAGCTGTTCAGTACATGTCTCTTGAGTGGGTAACGACTTGAATACTTGAATGGATGAAGGATGAAATGCTACCTGACTGAGGGAAACTGCTTCCTTCCAGGGGTGGAGAGGAAGCATTACCCTCTGGCCTAGACTTTCAAGGCTCTGCCTTCCCTCCCTCTACCTGGGCAGCGGCAGTCCTAGACTGGCCTAATGGCCCAAAGGGGATGACTACTGAAAATAGCAATGGTACCAAGGGAACACAGACTTTCAGCCTGGAAATGATGTTCTGGGCAAAGAGAAGTAGGGGTCCCGAGACCATCTGCTCTGGCAGAGAGTCTATCCCAAGTACTGGGGCTCCAAAGAGGAACAAGTGTGGTGGGCATGGACGTCAGTACAAGCTCAGATGGCTCACTTCAAAAATAACCCAACCAGCCAGACCTCCCTGGGGTTGGCTAGGAAAAAGGAGGCACGTAAAGGAACAGCCCTTGTCATCTGCAAATTCATTGTCCTGCCTACCCCTCCTGCCTTGAGTAAGATAAACAAGGTGGGGGGAGTCATCCCAGCACAAAAGTACTCATGAATGAACTGATCTCTTTTCAAATTAATCCACCTTCAAACAGCCCTTACTTTTTCAAACTTTATTTTAGTTTATTCTATTTTTTAAATTGAAGGATAGTTGATTTACAGTATTATATTAGTTGCCGGTGTACCAAACATCCCTTCTTAGTACAGGTATATCTTCACAAAATAAAGTGACAAACCTCGCAAAAGACTCTGAATCCTATCAGGTTGACTAAAGTGATGTTGGAGAACCACTCAAGTTCCAGATAGAGCCACCAAGCAGGGGAGGACCTGGCTCAGTTATCTAGTAAGGGGGAGGGGGCGGGGGGGGGGCACTGAGGGGCCACCCCCAAAGAGGGGGCTGGGCTTCCAAAGAGAAAGGTTTGAGTATCAAAGGATTAAGGAAGAGCCCTTGAGATAAGTGATGAAGTGACTCTCTGTACAATTTCATTTTGAAAGGCAAAAATTAATTGAAAGATGGCTTATGGTACCATTATAAAATTGTGCAAGAAAAATGATGCCCAAACAAGTCCATTTTTCAATCACTATTTATTCTATGATTTTACAGGTAGCGGCAACTACAACACACATTTCCTTTTTTTCATTGCATGCTTTCATAATCTGTAGTATAATTTTTCATTTTTTTTTTTTTTACTATTTACCGTAAAATCCCAGGATCTATTTTTAGGGGCCCTTTTCCTGTTCTAATTATGCTTTGTGACAAGCAGCTCCTGTATCCTTTTCAGACATGGGCACCGTTATAATTCTGAGCTCACTGTAGTTGATGCACGTGACTCTCTATCAGGGGTCAAGAGACCTGAACTGTATTTCGGTTCCACGCTTGGTTTCCTGTGTGACTTTGGCAAAGCCGCTTACTGTCTTTGTGGCCCCAGTTTCTAAGTCTGGGAAAAGTAGGATAATGATCCCTGTCTGCCTTCTAACTCCACAGGGGTCTTGGTGGGACAATATATGATCCTTATGAAGGGTGGTCCTCAGGGAGAGGATGAGGCTGTGACCTGATCAGGTCCCCATTCCTGGTGCTAAAGAATGGAAGACCCCTAAACGTGATTTCTATTTACTTTTGGTATCATTACGATAAATGAATTTCAGGTTTCTTTCAGCCCTGATATTCGATGATATATGTCTTCAGAGCAGATTTGTCTTCCTAATTAGAGTTTCCTCGGGGTAACTTTATAACTCTGTTTCCTAAGCGCCCTCCCACTGATGGATGGGGAAGCAACCCAGGGCTGTTATGATTGATTTATGTGCTGATTCTCAGGAAGGATCCCCATCACCCTACCATTCACTTTGCCCCATGACGTGCTGTGAGGTCGAGACCTGGGCTTTCCCCCTATTTGACAGATATGGAAATTGAGGCAGGCTCTGAAACTGGCAAAACAGTTCACTCACCCGGGCTTAAATCTGCACCTCTCCATCCCCATTTTTTTTTATTCTATTACCTCCTTTGTAAGATTGCAGAAACGAAACCAAAACCAGCCAGGGTCCCCACCACTGCCACACAGTGTTTTGGCACCATACTGGGAAGCAGGGGGAGGGGCCCTGACATCTAGGTCAGGGGACACAGCGGGGCAGAGGGAGGAGGTCGCCCAGGGTCTTGGGCAGCTTCTCCAGAGCTGAGCCGAGCTCCGCCCCAGCGCCACGGTGCCAAGCCCTTTCCTCCTAATTGTTGTAGTTTACGAGCATTGGGAGAAAAACGTCATCCAGCTGGTCTGGATTTCTCAGCACGTAAGGGATCCAGAGAGTGTTTTGTAAGCTCTTTTGGATGACCATCCTGGGTCTCTGTTAGGAATCAACTGGAGCCCTTTTCATTAATGGAGGGAAACTGCATTTCACCAGCTGTCCCAGCCCGGAGGTGGAAGGGCTGCCTGGAGAACGACGACGTAAGGCCCTGGTGCAGAGCAAGGACAGGGCTCCTCACAAGTGCCCTGCTGGCTGGGCAGTCGGCTCACAGCAAGGTTTACAGACCGCAGGGGTCACGCTGGCCCTTGCACGGCCCCCTACAGCAGGAGGACCAGCCCAGGTTTGGGAAGCAGAAGGGGGTCACTGAAGTAGTGGGGACGCCCCAGCAGCAGCACGGTAGAACCAGCACTGCTGGTCCCGGGGCTTGTTGCCCACAAAGCTTCCATCACCGACTTGGGTCCAAATCTTGGTCTGTGTGACGTTGGGAAATCACCAAATGATCATGAACCTTAACTTTGCTCATCTTTGAAGTGGGGATGATAAAAGCTCCTTCTTGGAATGTTGGGAATATTAAAATAAAAGCATATATACCAAATACCCAGCATGTTGCCAGACAAATGGTGGTTTATTGAATTATGAAAATACATATCAACCAGCAAATGTCCCCAGGCCTCATGTATGAGTGACATAGGCAACAAGCATTCCAAATTTAAAGAGGGGAGTTCTCTGTGAATTGGGCAGATCAAGGAGGGCTTCTCGGAAGAAGCAGAAATAGATCTTGTCCCATTTGCCACAGAAAACTCAAGTTGGTTATTTAGTGACCCTGCTAGAACTCTTCTAGAAGCTGGTTGTTTATCTTCTGACGTTTGCCCACGTCTTTGCAGGGGGAAGGGGCAGGACAGATGGAGCCTCTGCTCCAGTCCTTGCTGGGTGAGCTCACTCCACCAGGGCCAGGAGGAGGCTGACCACCAGACCTGCTGCCGTTGGCACTGGTGGCAACTGGGCCAGAAGTTAAGGATTGTTCCCAAGTTCTCAGCATCTGGGTCACTATTCCCAAGAAGTCTCCAAAGCCAGCTTGTCTCAAGAGCTGTATTTCCCTGGGATACTTGTGAGCAACGTTAGGGGCTTTTGTCCATTTGGAGGGGCAGCGGGACCTGGGGGTGTCGAACCCAGAAGGTAATCAGGACAGTGGTCCCAGAGAGGGATGCTTTCCAGAAAGCAAATCCCCTGGGAGTTTTCCAGTGTGGTGTCTTCAGACGCATGAGTGTGTGTGAGAGAAAGGGCAGAGAGGGGAGGCGCAAGCAGTGATAGCAAGCACAGCATTGGGAAGTTTGTTTTCCACACGGCCCTTAATCTGCTGTCAAATATATTTCCTGGGAAAAGACAACATTTCTCAGGGCAGTCCCACGGGAACCTCTCTCCTTCTTGTGATTTACGTCGGGGCTGCTGGGAGCGTCTGTGGCCTCATGGGGAGCGGGAGGGGCTCCAGGGCTCCGGTGGGCCCTGCAGGTGGAGGGGACAGTAGAGAAACAAGAGGTACCCACCCTCCCAGCCTGGCAGCCGGACCTGGCCTGGGTCTCATCTACACGGAGCGCCCGGGAGCTGGATTGCAGTGTGAACATGTGATGGGGCATCGTTACAGCCCAATATAAAGGCCTCATCACGGTCTGCCCGCTGGCCTCTATGCCTGTCCCCCACCTCAATCACAGTGTCCACAGCTATACAATGGCAGTGACAGGACCACGCGAGGCTGCAGAGGCAAATGTGTGCTCGTTACATTAGGAAACACACAAAGACATAAGTTGTTCTTAAGTAGTCGGTGTCGAGGAAGGAGCCTGGGGTTGGGGTCAGAAGATCTGGGGTCCCAGCCCCCGACAGTGGCGGCCACAGCCAGGTGTGTTCCAGCTGTGTCTTCTCTGCTTCACCTGAAAAGTGGAGGGGAAGCCCTTCACCCCATCTCACTGGGGCTCACGGAGGAGTCGGTGGGTCATGACTCTGAAAGCACTTTGTATGGTGAACTGCTGTATACAGTCCTGGGTTCATGTTATTAGAAATTATATTTAGGGCTGAACCAGCTCAGAGGACAAACGGGAGCTTGTAGAGAAGGACCAGCCAATATGTTCTGCCCTTTACTTCAGCTACTGGAATCCCTGGGCTTTCCCGGTGGCCTGACCACTGGAGAATATTCTTGCTTGGAGTTAAATCATTTTTTAAAATTGAAGTATAGTTGATTTACAGTGTTGTGTCAATTTGTACTGTACAGTGAAGTGATTCCATTATATATATATATATATATATATATATATATATATATATACATACATACTTTCTTAAAATATTCTTTTCCATTATGGTTTATCACAGGATATTGAATATAGTTCTCTGTGCTTTACAGTAGGACCTTGGTGTTTATCTAAGGAATGAAATCAAGGCACCAGGAATGAAACAGGTCCTATAAACATCAACAGGATAATAAAGGAGTACTACAAACCACTCTACATATGTGAATTTGAAAGCTTAGATGAAATGGACAACTTCCTTAAAAATACAAACCACAACTCACCCAATATGAAATTCAAATTTTAAGTAGCCCTGCAACTATTAAGATAATTGAATTCATAATTATTAAACTCCCCCAGAAGAAATCTCGAGAGCCAGATGGTTTCACTGGAGAATTCTACAAAACATTTTTAAAAAATTAGCCCTAATTCTACACAATATCTTCCAGAATATAAAAGAGGAAGAAACTTCCCAATCCATTTTATGAAGCTAGTATTACTGATCAGAAAACCAGACAAAACACTACAAAACAAAAGAGAACTACAGACCAATATCCCAACATATAATCCTTAAAAAATATTAGCAAAAAGAGTTCAACAATATGTAATAGGAAATATACACCATAACAAAGTGGGGTTTATTCTAGGGATGCAGTGCTGATTTGATATTTGAAAATCAGTCAATCCACCATATCAACAGGCAAAAGAAGAAACAAAATTACATAATCATATCAAAAAATGTAGAAAAGTGTTTGACAAAGTTCAATACTCATTCATGTTAAAAACTCCCAAGGGAAAAAAAAGGAAGAGAGTGAAACTTCCTCAACTTCATAAAAAGCATCTTCAAAAAACTTACAGCTAACATTATAATTAATGATGAAAAACGGAATGCTTTCTCCCTGAGATCAGGAACAAGGCAAGGATGTTCACTCAATAAAGTGCTGAAGTTGTAGCCAGCGCAATGAGGCAAGAAAAGGAAATACAGGGCATACGAATTACAAAGAAAGAAAGAAAACTACCTGAATTTGCAGATGACATGGGTATCTGTCTACAAAGAAAATCCAAAGCAATCTACAAAAAAAGTCCTAAACTAATAAGTGAGTTTAACAAAGGTACAGGACACAAGATAAACACATGGAAATCAATTGTATTTCTGTATAATAGCAATGAACATGTGGACACCAAAATTAATAACACAATACTATTTATACTTACTAAAAAAATTAAATACTTAGGTGTAAGTCTAACAAGACATGTATAGGGTTCTATGCTGTAAACTCTAAAATGCTGATGAAAGAAATCAAAGAATATCTAAATAAATGGAGAGATGTACTATATTTATGGATCAGAAGATTCCACATCATAAAGATGTCAATTCTTCCCAAATTAATATACAGATTTAAAATAATTCCTATCAAAATCCCAGCAAGGCTTTTGTTGGATATACACAGTATTATACTAAAACTTACGGAAAAGCAAAGGAAGTAGAATAGCTGAAATAATTCTGTAAAAGAAGGATAAGTTGGGAGGATCAGTCTTCTCAATTTTAAGACTTACTATATAGCTAGGGTAATCCAAATGATGTGCTATTGGCAGAAAGATAGACACAGAGATCAATGAAACAGAATGGAAAACCAAGAAATAGACCCTCAAAAGTATGTCCAACTTTTTTTTGACAAAGGTGCAGAAGCAATTCAACTGGTGGAAAGATAGTCTTTTCAACAGAAGGTGGTAAAGCAATTAGTTATCCATAGACATAAAAACGAACCTCAACGTTAAGTCTTAACTCAGAATGGATCACATACTTAAACGTAAGTCTTTTACAGAACGTGTAGGAAAAAAAATAGAAGAAAATCTTCACAACCCAGAGCTAGGCAAAGAGTTCTTAGACTTGACACTGAAAAAGTATGATGCATAAAAGGAAAAATTGATAAATCAGACTTCATCAAAATGAAACAAATTTTTTTTTGCTCTGTGAAAGACCCTGTTCAAAGAATGAAAGGGCAGACTGGGAGAAAATATTTGCAAACTTCATATCTGAATACAGTCTTGTATCTAAAATGTATAAAAATAACCTCCCTGAACTCAACAGTAAAAAACAAGCCAAAAAAACCCAGCCAAAACAAAAACAACCCAATTAGAAAATGGGCAAGAGACGTAAAGAGACATTTCACTGAAGAGGATTATGGATCGTAACTAAACACATGAGAATATGTTCAGTATCATTAGCCATTAGGGAAATGCAGATTAAAACCACAATGAGATAATCAGAAACGCTGAATTTTACTGTAGTTGGATTTATCGTTTTCCTTAATATATAGAAATTTTTGTCTAAGATATCTTTCTCTATCTCCAAGTTAATAAAGATATTCTTCTGTATTACCTTCCAAAAGCCTGTCGTTTGTATTTCCCATTTAGGTCTATATGCACTCACTGATTTTGTGTAGTCCAACCTCATTTTTTTCCATATAGTTATCTAATTGCCCTGACATCATTTATTAAAGACGTTTGTATTTATTAAAGAAAAAAATCACAATGAGATATCATTGCATACTGATCAGAATGGCCAAAATAAAAAGTAGTACAGGAGAATCCCCAATAATTTATGTAGATACTTCCTCCCCAAAGTGGTGGAACTAAGCTCCCAACCCTGTGAGTGTGGGCTGTGCTGACGATTTGCTTTCAGAGGGTAAAGTACGGAGGAGGAGGGGGCAGGTAACTTGACAGTGGAGACCCCAGGCAAACACTCCCTTACCCGGATGGTCAAGGTTAACCTCATCCGTCACGTTGATTGCATGTACCTTCCATGTGATGTGGCAGGAATGGCGCTTCACCTTTGTAGTTATCCTCCCCCAAATCCATTACCCTGGTCTAACCATGAGAAAAAACAAAAGAAACCTCAATTGAAGGATATGCTATAAAATACTTGGCCAACATACCTCAAAACTGTTCAGGTCATCAAAAAACAAGGAAAGTCTGAGAAACTGGCAGAGACCAGAAAAGGCTAAGGAGACGTGACAAAGGAAAGTGATGTGGTACCCTGGATGGGATCCTCCAACAGAAGAAGGACGCTAGGGACAAACGAGTGAAATCCGAGTAAACTGTGGAGTTTAGTAAAAAGTTATGTTTCAGTGTGGTTTCCTCAGCTGTGACAAGGGTACCCCACAAATGTAAGACGTTAACCATAGAGAAAGTGAGGGAGGGGTACATGGAACTCTCTGTACCATCTTTGCAACTTTTCTATCTGAATCGATTCTAAAATTAAAAATGTATTTAAAAGAATAATATGTAAAAAAAAAAAGTGAGGCCACCAAATGCCGGAGAAGATACAGAGAAACTGGATCCCTCACGATTGCGGGTGGGAATGTAAGATGGCACAGCCACCCTGAAAGACCGTTTGGGAGTTTCTTGAAACATTAAACATGCAACTATTGAATGACACCCAGAAGGTCCACTGCAACACATTTATGCCAGAGAAATGAAAGTTTATGTTCACACAAACACCTGTGTGTGAATCTTTATAAAGGCTTTCTTTGCAACAGCCTCTGACTGGCAACAACCCAGGTGTCCTCCATTGTACGGATGGTTAAACAAACCATGGTCCCTCCATGGAATATGTCTCAGCAGCAAAAAGAAACAAATTGCTGATATGATGCTTACAAGACCTGAATGAATATTGCTGAGTGGAAAAAGCCAATCCCAAAGTGTTATATAAGGTATGATTCTATTCTATAACATTGTGGAAGTGACAAAATCATCGAAATGGGGAAGACATGAGTGGTTGCCAGGGATTGGGAATGGGTGGGTGAGGGAGGGAAGTGGGTGTGGCTGAAAAAGGGCAACGCGAAGAATCCTCGTGGGAGTGGAGATGGCTGTATCTTGACGGCATCACTGTCGCTATCCTGGTTGGGATATTGTACTATAATGTTGAACGATGACACCACGAGGGGAAACTGAGTAAAAGGTACATCGGACTTCCCTGGATTAGGTGAATCTACAATTATCTCAAAATTAAAAAGTCAAAAAAAAAAAGTGAAAGTCCCAAACTGAGGCAATTTCAAAATCAGGCAACAGACTACGTAGAATGTCTCAGTGTCAACAGAGATCACAGAGATCCTAGTATCTGTAGCAGCTCAAGCCCTCTCCCTGCAAAAAGAGAATCAAAAACACGGGGTTAGAAATACCAGGAAACATTCGCAGGAGTCAAAATTGACATGTAATACAACAGGAAGGAAGAGGAAAAGCGGGTATGGAAGTAATAAGGTGGTGACCCTGAGAAACACTTGCTCCTGGCCCCTCTCAAGCAGTCAATCTGGGAGACTGGTCACTTCTTCTGGGAGCTACTAATGCTGAGAAGAGTTTTGAAATCTCTTCCAAACACGCCTTGGAGTCCACGGTGTGTAACGAGCTATACCTCACCAACCTTCTGCCATCTAAAGCGGATTTTATTTTTCTGAAACCAGTAGAAGAGCTGGGAGGCATGGTATACTGTGATGAGTACAGCCTTGGGGCCACTAAGAACAGGTTTGGTTGCGTCACTCCCTGCCTCACCAGGTGACTGCGTGGCCTTAGGCGTGTAACTTCATCTTTACCCATGTCAGTTTCATAATCTGGAGAATCGAGCTAATTACGCCCATCTCCCAGGATTTGTGTAAGATTAAGTGTGATAGTGGATAAGAAGGCTCTAGTCCTGTGCCTGGCCCAGAGTCAAGTCTCGTATTTAAGGAGTTTTAATTAAGGTTGAAGGGCACAAGTCGATTTTCTTGTGAGAGACGCCCAAATGGAATTTGAAGGCCATCCAAAGAAGGGTTCAAAACTGTACTGAGTTGCATCAATCGACTTCTTTGGAATAGGCTGATCGTCTCTCGGGTTGTATGCAGAACAAGTCACATTTTGTTTGGGAAGTTCTGGCATGTTTGTTATAAACCAACTTTATCTCATTAGAGTTATATCCCATGGTGATGTGGCATCATCTATTGAGGAGGCGGTCAGCATCTTCTCCCCCGTCAGACCCAAAAGGGATCATGAGTAGTTATAAGATGACACTCATGATTTATCAAAATCTGTGGGCTCAGGAGATTTTGTTTAAAACCACAGGGATGCGTTTCACATATTCCTGTACAAAATGGTTCAGATACATGTTCTTTTTAAAAAAGCTTTGTCTTAAAAATAGGACCATTTGACCATTAAAAAGAATAATGACTGCAGTGGACAGTAATACCTCAAATATATAAAAACCTATGAATTCAGGGAACATATTTGCAATCCATGTATCAAACAAAGGACTTATATCCAGAATATCCAACACTATAATAAGACAAGTAGCCCAATAAAAAAGGAACAAAAGATTTGAACAGACACTTCACAAAAGAAGACATAGGAATGGCCAATAAGTCCATGAAAGAATGCTCAAAATTTCATTTGTCATCAGGAAGTTCAAATTAAAACTTTATGAGATATCATTTCGTACCCCCTAGAATGGCTAACATTAAAAAAACTGACAAAACCAAGTGTTGAAAAGGATGTGGAACAACTAAGACTCTCATATGTTGCTGGTGGGAGTGCAAGAGGACAACCACTCTGAAAAACAGTTTAGCAGTTTCTTATAAAGTTAAATATTCACCTACCATACAACTCAGCAATTCTACTCCAAGAGAAAATGAAAGCATTTTTCCACAAAGAGACTCATACATGAATGTTCACATCAGCACTATTCACAATAGTCAAAAGGTGGAAATGCCCCAAATGTCCAACAACAGATGAATAGGTTAAAAAAATACATAGTCTATTCATAAGGCAGAATGTTACTCAGTAATAAAAAAAGAAACAAACTGTTGATACATGTAACAACACAGATGAATCTCAAAGACATTATGCAAAGAGAAGGAAGCCATACACAAAGAGTATATACTGTATAACTCCTTTTATATGGCAGTCTAGAACAGGCAAAACCAATTAATAGTGAAATAAAGCAGATCTGTGGGTGCCTGCAGATGGAAGTGGAGGGATAATTACCGCAAAGGGGCACGAGAAAAACTTTGGGGGGGTCATAGAATATTCTGTATCTTGATTGTAGTGATTATGTAGTAGGTTATACATTTGTCAAAATGAGTGCAGTATACTTTATATAAATTATGCTTTGATAAAGTTGATTTTATTAATAGAAAACTGTCCATAATGATTACTCAAAACAAAGCAACAAACATCTTTTATTGGATGTCCTTGGAAGTTGCTAGGGTACCTATTATTATTCTGAAAATAAAGAGATTAAATAAATAAAATATTAAATAAATAAAGTATTATGAATTTATACTGATTTTCCCAGGATATCCAAAGAGTTGAAAGTTCTATTTTATATAAGAATACCAAGGAACACATCTAGAAGAAATGGCATTTTGCAATGTCTGATAAACCAATGTGATATCACTGGATGGTGAAACCATTACGTTTCTGGTAGGAAACATCGTAATGGATGAGTCAGGTCGCCAATCCCTAAACCCACTGATCAAACTTCACGTCACTAAGAATGGGATATGACCCCTGATGCTATGAAATATGAACCCGGATCTACGTGGGATCCCAACTCGACACATTTACAGCAAATAAAAAGAGGAAAACTGTAAATAACAGCACAAGAAAAGAATCAGACAAAGTCAGAGAAATTTTATAAGACGAGTAATCTAATTGCTCTTATTTGTTAAGATATAATATGAAGTATTCTGGCGAGAAATTGTAAGATGTCTGGAATTTGTTTTAAAATTCTCTAGTAAAATAAGTAAACTAGATAAAAATAAATGAAACCGTATTGGAAACTTAAAAGAAACCCTAGATGATGGGTACATCAGGATCCTCTATACTGTTCTCTTTACTTTCATGTACATTTAAATAGTTCCATAATAAAAGTTTAAAAAAAAAGAAGTTATGGCTTTCAGAGTAAAGCTTTAATTATTTGGGAAATCAACTTAATTGTTTGATGATGTCAAACAAAATAGGCATCTCCAGGATGTTTCTTCTTTCAGTCTGATTTTATTTAAGTCAAGCTAATACGTGTTTGAAAAGTCAGACAGTACTATAAAACTTAGAATAATTATCCTGCTAGTTCTTGATTTTTTCACTTTTAGACATTGCTTATTGATCTTCAAATGTCAATGTCTGTCAGTCTTTATCTTAGGTCAGTTAATTTCCCTCTAGAGGGACATTCCTCTCCGATTCTCTGCTCATGTGGGAGAAAAGGGTGGGAAAGGAGCAGTTGCCTGGCTGCCTGGATGGGGGGAGAATTCTCATCTAATCTGTGAAGAAGCCCTGGTCTCTGGCCCCACCTTCAAAGGTACTTGGTGCCCCCGCTCCTGGGTGTGCTGGACGGGTTTCCTGTTCATGGCTCCACCATAGGTATCCATGGATTGCTCAGCTCAGCTAAGTCAGTATCCATTCACCCACTGACCACCATCATCATTTATCCATTTGACAAATAATGTATTGCGGGCCTGCGATGTGATAAATACTGTTTTAGGTGCTTGGGATATAACAGTGAACAAAACAGGCAGTGGGTATAATAAGTAAGTATGTTATATATGATATTAGAGCAGGAAAAGATAATCAGAAATGGGGGGAGGAGGGTGTTGGGTTGTAATCTTAAATAGGGTAGACAGAGTGTGGGTGGCATTGACAAGATGACCTTTGATCAAAGACCTGAAGGAGGGAGGGGAGCCATGTGGTTGGATTGGGGGACAGCCCCGTTTAGTTGAAATCTCTTGCCTGTGTGGATCCCTCTTTTTGTCCTTGTAGGGTGTATCTTTCTATTCTCTTCCACCGTGTCGATGGGGTTTGGGAAGGGAATGGACATAAATGTTGATGCGCTCAATCCAAATCACATAACCAGAAGGGCCTCCTACTAGCCCCCACCTCTCATCCTAGTAAGTTTCCTGTCTTTCTCACATTGTCCGGCACCAGATGAGTACATAAGACGTCGATAATTAATATCTGTTTATTCTTACATTACATTAATAAATCATTAATAGCTAAACCATTAGTTTCAGAAAGCTCTATTTGACTTAAAATTTTGTTCCGCCTCCTACAAGTTCATTTCTTTTCTACGTCCCCTTGAAGAGCCACTCCACACCTTGTATTGTCAGCAATGAAATGGTGTGCGCCCCATAGCAGTCAGGGTCCTCAGGAGTGGGTGGGAAAGTGCTCTTCGTGAGGGTTACCTATTCAGAGTAGGATCTTGAAGAAACAATGCATCTCATTGACGAAAATACGGAAAGTAGGGAACTGTGTGTGTGTGTGTGTGTGTGTGTGTGTGTGATGGAACTGTGTCGTATAGTATTGGGGTGGTGGTTATCTGACTGCAAGCACTTGTCAAAACCCCCAGATCTGTACGCCACAAAGAGTAAACTTTACCATACACAATTTTTCTTTTTTTTAAATTAGGATTTCCAGTTTCTGATCCAGCGTGAAAGAAGCTTGGAAGTCACCACTCTGTCCTAACAAGAATAAAACACTGAAAAAAACTGAAAAATCAGCAACTCTCCTTAGATCCATAGAAGAAATTATGTCAATTCTCTATAATCTCTTTCAGAAGACAGAAGCAGAGGGAATACTTCCTAACTCATTCTGTGAGGTCAACATGACCCTAATGCCCCATGCAAACAAAGATATTACAAGAAAAGGAAGCTACAGACCAATGTCTCTCATAAACATAGATGCAAAAGTCCTCAACAAAATATCAACAAATCAAATCCTACAAGGTATACAAAGATTTGTAAAACTATGACCAAGTGGAGTTTATGGCAGGTATGTAAGGCTGGTTCAAAATTTGATAATCAGTAATGTAATCCATTATATCAATAGGCTACAGGAGGAAATTCACATGATCACATTAGTAGATGTGAAAAAACATTTGATAGAATCCAACACTCAAATTCATGATAAAAAGTCTCGGTAAACTAGGAAAACAGGGAAACTTCCCTAACCCAGTACAGAATATCTACAAAAGACCTACAGCTAACAGCATACTTAATGGTGAGAAACTTGAAGCCTTCCCGAAAGGAACAGGAACAAGGCAAGGCTGTCCCCTCTCACCACTGCTTTTCAACATCATACCAGAAGTCCTAGCTAATGCAATAAAACAATAAAAGGTATACAGATTGGGAAGGAAGTAATAAAACAATCTTTGTTTGTAGATAACGTGATCATCTATGTAAAAAAGGTAGAAAGGAATCTACAAAAAATCCTGGAACTAATAAGCTATTATAGCAAAGTTGCAGGTTACAGATTAATACAAAAAGTCAATCACTTTCCTATATAGCAGCAATGAACAAGTGGAATTTGAAATTTAAAACAATATAAACATCCTCCTAAAAATGAAATACTTAGGTATAATCTAGCAAAATGTGCACAAGATCTGTACAAGGAAAACTACAAAACTCGGATGAAAGATATCAAAGACCTAAATAAATGGGGAGATATTCCATCTTCATGGATAGGAAGATTCAATATTGCCAAGGTGTTAAGTCTTCCCAATTTGATCTATAGATTCAAAGAAATTTCAATCAAAATCCCCAAATTAGTTTGTGGATATCAACAAACTGATTCCAAAGTTTATATTGAGAGGCAAAAGATCCAGAATAGCCACCACGATTTCGAAGTAGAAGAACAAAGTTGAGAATATACGCTACCAGACTTCAAGTCTATCAGGCTAGAGTAATCAAGACAGATTAGATCAATGGAACAGAATAGACAGCCCAGAAACAGACCCACATAAATACAGTCAACAATCTTTGACAAAGGAGCAAAGGCAATACAAAGGAGAAAGGACAGGTTTTTCAACATTTCAACAAATGGTGCTGGAAAAATTGGACATCCACATGCGAAAAAGAGAATCCAGGCGCAGATCTTACACCTTCACAAAAATTAACTCAAAATGGATCACTAAGAACTAAGTGTAATATGCAAAACTATAAAACTCCTAGAAGATAGTATAGAAAAGAATCTGGATGACCTTGACTCTGGTAATTACTGCTTAGATACAACACTCCAGGCATGTTTCACAAAAGAAATAATTGATAAGCTGGAGTTCATTAAAATGAAAAATTTCTGTTCTGTGAGACACACTGGCAAGAGAATGAAAAGACGAACACCCATAGAGGGAGAAAATATTTGCAAAAGGCAATCAGATAAAGGACTATTACCTAAAATATACAAAGAACACTTAAAACTCAATAATAGGAAATCAAACATCCTGATTAAAAAATGGGCTGAAGACCTTAACAGACACCTCACCAAAGAGGGCATTCAGATGACCAATAAGCACATGGAAAGATGCTCCACATCATATGTCATCAAGGGTAATCCAAACTTGAACAACGAGATACCACTATACAGCAGTTAGAATGGCCAGAACACAGACAACATCAAATGCTGACAAGGGTGTGGAGCAACAGGAACTCTCTCATTCACTACGATGCGAATACAAAATGGTACAGCCACTTTGGAAGGCAGCTTGGTACTTTCCTCACAAAACTAAACGTACACTACCATAGGATCCAGCCGTCACACTGTTTAGCATTTATCCAAAGGAGATGCAAACTTATGTCCTCACAGACATCTGCACAGATGTTCATAGTAGCTTTATTCCTAATTGCCAAAACTTGGAAGCAACCAAGATGTCCTTCAGTAGGTGAATGGGTAACTGTGGTCCATCCAGACAATGGACTATTATTCAGCACTAAGAAGAAATGAGCTATCAAGCTACGAAAAGGCTACATACTGTGTGATTCCAACTATATGACGTAATGGAAAAGGCAAAACTTGGGGACAGGAAAAAGATCAGTGGCCACTAGGGGCTGGAGGAGGGGGAGAAGGGATGAAAAGGCTAAGCACAGAGGGATTTTAGGGCAGTGAAAATACTCTGTGTGATACTATAATGATGGATACATGTCATGGTACATGAGTCCAAACCCCAAAGTGAGCCCTAAGCTAAACTATGGACTTGGGGTGATTATGACTTGTCAGTGTAGGTTCATCAATCATAAAAAATGTACCACACTAGTGGTACATTTTGATAACGTGGAGGCTGTGCATGTGTGGGGTGGGGCTGTATGGGAAATCTCTGTATCTTCTGCTCAATTTTTTCTGTGAATCTAAGACTGCTCTCAACAATAAAGGCTATTTTAAAAAACCAACCAGGAGGTCGGGGGATCCTAGAATGTCATGCAGACTTTGACAAATGGATCTAATAACTGTATCGCAAATGTATGACTTAACCACACTGAAGGGGGGGGTCGGAGGGGACGGGAAGGGGGGAAGGAGCTGACATAAGTAACTGTGGGAAATGGTGTTTTAACTGGAAACGGTAAGGCTACAGACAGAAAGCACCGTACAAAACACTGTCCTCTCATTGGAAAATGTGTTTCTCACAGAGGCACAGCTTAGCAATTCTGAAACTACTTTATGTGTAAACCAGGGCTGAACAAATAAGTAAATAAACTGTGGATAAAAGAGCCAAATTTCTCACCACCAGAAAAAGAAGTTACATTTTCACTGGAGGGAAGGCTAGAGTCCAGCGTGCAGCTGGAGAGAGCGGTAAGAACTTATTTAATATGTATATAGATCTAGAGATACAGAAATGAATATAGATATGTGTGTGTACACGACTTAGCACATATGCATATATTTCCTAACTCTGTCTGTAGAGAGGACCCAGAAGCAGCCACACCCTCTTGGCAACAAACATACCCAACGCTTGGATCCTTATTTCTAAATAACATTCTCCAGTGAAAGGAATCGGAGCTGTCTGGAGAAATGGCTGATTCTAGGGCTAGGACAGGGAAAATATAAGATGAGCCTGGAACATCTTTTGGTGTCAGGAAGTAAAGAAGACACACAGAGACAGAGAGACAGAGACAGAGAAAAGGAAGGAAAAGAGAAGAAAAGAGAAGGAAAAATGGGGACGTGTGAAAAAGGTACAAATGCTAACCTGGAAGAGCTCCCCAGGGCCAAAGCTGGAACCATTTGAGGAAACGAACAAACAGATTCGAATCTAAAGAACACAATAAATCTTCCTGAGTCCATATTGATTGTATTGGATCGAATCGTGTCCCCTCAAAATTCATGTCCACTGGAATACCACAATGTGACTTGGTTTGGAAACAGTGTCTGAGCAGATATAATTAGTTAAGGAACTCGAGCTGAAATCATCCTGAATTTAGAGTGTCCTTATAGGAAGAGGAGAAGGTGATACAGAGATGGAGGTAGAGACCAGAGGGAGGCCTTTAAGGCCAAGGAGCAGCAAGCGTTGCCAGCAACCACCAGAAGCCAGGAGAGAGGCGTGAAACGGGACGGTCCTCCCTTGGACCCTCTAATAGGAACCAACCCTGCCAACACCTTGATTTCAGACCTCCACCCTCCTGAATTGTGGAAGAACGCATTTTTATTCTTTTAAGCCACCCCGTTTGCGGTAATTTGTTATGGTGGTGCCGAGAAACTGATACACTAATATAAGTAAATCATTAAACAAACAAAGGAGAGAGAAGGAACAAATTTCCCCTACAGGGGAATTTCAAATAGTATGTCTAGATAATCCCCTCTCCCAGAAGTGAAGCTTAATTCTTCTCCCTTTGAGTGTGGGCTAGACTTAGTGACTTGCTTCCAAAGAACAGAATAAAAAAAGAGAAAAAAGAACAACTCTGCAGAAAAATAGGAACTCCACAGAAACATACCCCTTTAAGCTAGTGATCAAGTTAATATCACCAGTAACAGGTCATGTTGACGATGTGTATTCCCCATCATGATGCAGTGAGAAGGGCACTTCACTTTCATGGTATTCTTTCCCCAAACTCATAACCTCGGTCTAATCATGGGACAACATAAGATAAACCCAAATTGAGAGACATTCTACAGAATACCAGACCATCACCCTTTAAAGCTGTCAAGGTCATAAACAAACAAGAAAAAGACTGAGAAACTGACATCTATCAAAGGATACTTAAGGAGCTATGACGATTACATGAAATGTGCGATCCTGGATTGGATCCTGGAACAGAAAAAGGGCAGAAATGCAGGAACTGGTGACCCTGAGTAAACTGGGGCATTTAGTTAATAGCGTGGCACCGATGTCACTGTCTTAGTTTTGTCGCACGCACCGCACTTAAGTAAGATGCTAACAGCGGGAGAAGCTGGCTGAGAGATATACAGGAACTCTCTTTACTGTCTTTGTAACATTTTGGTAAGATAATTCCAAATTAAAGATTTCGTGTTTTTTTTTTAAAATACAGCTGTGAGTAAATGATCTAGAAGCCAGTCAGCACTTTCTCTACCCTGACTTTCCATCTGTGGTTTTATTTCCTTTCTCTGAGATGGAAGAGAATCTTGACTCAGCTTTTGTTTGACACCTCCCCCTCCCAACCTCTTTCCCAAAATAACAAACACATTTTAAAAATAAGAAAGTAAGTAAATGAATGAATGAATGAACGAACAAATAGATAACTTACAGTAGAGTGAGGGCATCCGGCAGTTTGGTGGGAACCATTAGAAAGTGTAAATATTCAGCCCTCACGGCTTGCCCATCGCAAGGGCAACAGCCACACCAGCACAGTGGTTCAAAATGAAAGTTCAATATTTATTCTGGTTCCCCAGTCTCTCGTCCACCAGGGCTCCCTGCACAGCTGGCTTTCGGATGGAGACAAGGTCCCTCCTATGGGCCTCCCGATTTCCCACTGCACATGTGTTGTAGGTAAACAATCCGCTGGCGTCCACTCCATCTTATTGGCAGTCAAGAAAGAAAAGCCCGGTCAGAAGAAGGGGAGCGCTTCTCACCCACTCTTGGATATCTTCAGCAGGTGTCCATGCAGATCAGATGCACTGGATAAGTTACTGAGTGTTGCCTGGGAACCGGAAAGCACTCCGGAATCTCGGGATCTTGTAAGGCAGTGATGTTGTTAGTATTGGCCCTGTGCTTTGGTTCTCTCTGGAGTATGAAGCTCTCCTTGCCACAGGACCAGATAACCTACGCAGGCATCTAACACACAGCAAGCCAGCCTGACTTGCTTTTCAACCTCATGGCAGCTCTGTGCTAGGTATAGGAACACAGAGATACGTAAGACACGATTCCTAACATGGAAGCCATCACTCTTGGCCGCTCCTTTGCTTTGTTTCTAATCCCATGTGGTACCCTAGTTTAGCTTTCCCTCTCTTCTCCAACTCCAGGCTTGTCTCTCTCTCTCTCTCTCTGGCTGGTCCATCCAGACTACTCCGCTGGCGATGGGATTCTCCAGTTTGGCTTTGGACTCCCTCCCGTTGGGCCACCCCCAGCATGGCAGCAGCATAGGGGAGAGGAAGTAGTTTTGGTGTCCTTGCTAATTCTTAGCCTTGGAGGTTCAGGAGTCTGGCTGTGCTGGCTATCCACCTTCCTGCCTGGGCATTAAGTTTCTAGAGCTGCTTGCTGCCTTTCTCCCTCACCTGTTGGGACATTCTGGCCATCCTTGGGACATTCTACTATGTCTACTATGTCATGTCATCCACGTCCTGTCTGGACCCCAGTGGACTTTTGTACGTACCCCTGAGCACCGATTTGCCCTGCAGATGGAACCTCCGGGCCGCGGCGCTGGGACCTTGCCTCCATCCCATCTTGGTCCCGCTAAGGCATGGGAATCTTCTTCCTGATCACAGTTCCTCCATGGCTGCTGAGAGGGTCCAGCTCAAAATGACTGGACAACATGTCACCTTAGCAAGAGGAGGGTTCTGCCCCAATTGGGAGAAGCACAACTGCTAAGCACCCTTAAGATTTTCATCTTTTCCAGGAACTTCGACAAGAGGCACTTTCTTGCTCAAGTCTGAACCAGTTTTCTGAGTCCTACCAAGCGATCAAAATCTAGTCTTGAAGCCAAAATATCTCATTTTTGGCCTTAATGTCTGTATCTCTTTTAAAGTTTTCCTCTTTTTTTTTTTTTTCCAGAGATTGGGGAAACCTAACTGAGAACGGCTGTACTGGTCTGGAGGTTGGCAGAGGTTAGGGTATCAGCTAGCAGCAGAGTTGCTTGGAACACGGCTTTCCTTCTGACGTCCAGCAACCCAGTTCCAGGGAGAGATAACCATCCCCTCAGCCCTCAGGGCCAGTCACTTCTGCAAGATAGCAGAGAGCAGGGAGCTCCATTTACTATGTGAATATCATTATTTTTCCTATGTGTTCCATGATGTGAAAATGGTTGAGAGGCTCTCTTGTAGGTTCGGACATCGACTGCTACCTTCCTCATTGCTCTGGCGGAGACAATGCCTTAGAATTCTGAGGTACAGCTGGTGGGGAGGAGAGAAGGATGGACTAGACCAGCCGGAGAGAGGTCCAGGAGCCACTCATAGGAGAGAATGTCTCTCAGTTAATAATCTCAGAGATGCTGAAGAGAAAAAAGTGAAGAGCCAAGCTTTGGACCATAAGACCAAGGAGTCTAGATCTATCATTGACTCAAGGGAACTGGGGGAGTTTCTGGCCCAGATGTGAAGGACCAGGAAGTGAGAGCATCGGGGAGCTGATGAGAGGACCAAAGGAAGGGAGTCTGAAAGATGTTGCATCCTTGTTGGACTTTCACCTGGGACCCTTGAGAACTAGATGCATTTCAAGGGCCAGAGTGGATCAGAGAAATTCATCATTGGCAAGCCCTACACTACCAGTGCTTGCCACTGGAAGCATTCTTTTCCCTCGCTTCCACCTCTTCAAATCCTACTCCTTCTTTGAGGTCCAGCTCAAGACTGACCTCCCTCTGTAACTTGCCATGTCCTCTGAACTCCCACCACCATCTTGATCTCCATCATTCACTTTGGCATGTGACTGCTGATGCATTGCATTGTAAAGGCTCACAGGTACCACCTTAGACTAGTTTCTCTCCTGGAAACAAGGCACCCTGTCTTAGGTCCTGTCATAACCCTCCCTGCATCTAGCATTCTGTTAGGCTTAGTAAATTCTCATGAAATGGACACAGTCATCAAGTGATATTGACATTCTCAACGGCCCAAATGCTTCACCAAACTTGGGTGTTGCCTGTCTGGCTCCATGCAAATAAACAAACGTCTGTAAATGGAAAGATTTTCCTAACACGTGTCAACTGGTAGAGGCTAAACTTAGTGCCAGTAGGAGAGGCACACCATGGGGCTTAGCAAATTAGGCTAAATCAGTAGTTCTCAACCTTGGATTCCCATTTTCGAAAGCTCCATTCTGATTTAATTGGTCCAGGATGGAGCCCAACCAAGAGTGTGTTTTAAAAGCTCTCTGGATGATTCTAATAGAAAACTGGGATTGAGAACTTCATTTCATATTCTGAATCTTTTCAATGTGCTTTTCGTACTCTAGTGTCCAATCCTATCTGATCCAGTTTGCCCATCCCAATGTCTAACCAGTGTTTTCTACTTTTGTTTGTATAATTTGATTTATTTATCAAGTACTTAGTACATGATGGGCCAGGCAGAAACAAAGAGAAATCTGGTGGTCTGCCCTCAAGAAACCCACTGTCAAGGGAGAGACACTTTTATGGAAATAAATAAAGGTACAAGTAAACTTTGCTGCCTAAACTCGAGAACTTAAGAGATTCAGATAAATTTTTGGATCACACCGTGCTGTCTGGATTCTCACAGCTTTTGCTACCTGAAATTCAGAAACCAAACAGATTAAGACAGTGTGGGACTCCTCGCTACACAAATTTACCATCCAACCTCTTGCTAACACTCAAGACCTAAACAGACTGGGAAAGTACACTCTTGTAAGTGCTGTGGAGGGGATGAGTTGAGAATGGGCGGGAAGGAATGGCCACCCAGAGGAGTAAGGCTCCCTGGTCTTGGGATCTGACAGCTCCCAATAGCCAAGCTGGGTTAAAAAAGGAAGCTGTCTGGGCGAAGTGTGTCAACGCTGTGCTCAGTCTCGGCTGGAGATATTTTCTTTTTTCATTTTTGAGACTTTGGTGTCTCCAGTAGCACCTGAATGTAGTTTCAAAGAAAAGGCTAAGAATCTCCCCCGTTTGGTTTAGTTGAGTCCTACAGATGGCCAGTGACTAGTCAGAAAAATTGGGGGTATTTGGGAGGAGAAGTAGGTATAAAGGAGAAGGCAATCAAGGGATGTTTCTTAGCACGGGC
Source organism: Phocoena sinus (assembly GCF_008692025.1). Lineage (NCBI taxonomy): Eukaryota > Metazoa > Chordata > Mammalia > Artiodactyla > Phocoenidae > Phocoena > Phocoena sinus. Next base: position 98,857,299 of record NC_045772.1, read on the forward strand.
CAAAAGATTGAAGAGAAAGCTCGAATTAAGAAGCCAGCAGCGGTCCTGCTGAGTCCAGAAGTACACCCTCCGGGTACCACGCTCCACGCCCTCAGTTGACTGCCATGCCTCCTTCCTGGGGCACTTGGATGCTTTCTACAACTGCTCATCTGCATCTCATCCCCTGTCTTAACCTTGACTTCGATATATCTTCAGATACGTCTGCGGTTACTGGTAACGTGAACCTGTCCATCACTCACTTACCTCACGGTCTTAGGATAAACGTGAAGGGGCTTTAGAAGTCACCTCTTTTGTGTCCCACCCACCAATGAGCAGAGGAAAAACGCACTCTTCCTCTGTGGGATCCACAGGTGGAGGTTCTCCACCAGGGCTGGTATCTCACCTCCTCTGATGCTGCCACTGAAGCCCAGCCCCCAGTTCTGGACTCCTAATACGCCTGCATTTCCCAACGCATGGCTGACTCTGCCCATCCCCATCTTTGTCTCCTCTTTCCTCTGGCCTCCTTCCTTCTGCAAGTTTTTTCTGCACTTGACTCCAACCATAAATTTTATTAATACTTTGTTAAACTAATAACAAAGACAACAACAATAATGAATGGCCGGGTAGCTATATTGGAGACTTTCAGATTTTTAATAACCAACCTTTGGGGAATTTAGTAACTATTAAAGCATCTACCAAGAGAATCCTCCAGGGACTTCCCTGGTGGCACAGTGGTTAAGAAGCCGCCTGCCAATGCAGGCGACACGGGTTCGAGCCCTGGTCCGGGAAGATCCCACATGCCACGGAGCAACTAAGCCCGTGCGCCACAACTACTGAGACTGCGCTCTAGAGCCTGCGAGCCACAACTACTGAAGCCCGCGTGCCTAGAGCCCGTGCTCTGCAACAAGAGAAGCCAGCGCAATGAGAAGCCCACTCACGGCAACAAAGAGTAGTCCCTGCCCACCGCCTCTAGAGAAAGCCGGCGCCCAGCAGTGACGACCCAACGCAGCCAAAAATAAATAAAATTTTAAAAAAAGAAAATAAAATCCTCCAGAGAGACTTATAAATTAAAAAAAGGTGGCTATTTGGGACTTCCATCTGATGGAGTTCACTGCACCAGAAAAGGGCCTCGTGTTGCAATTTAAGAATGCTCTCTCTGAGTTATGTCCCTCAAAACGATTTCCCAGGCCCTTCATCTGTTGGCCCACAAAGGAGGATTGATAAGAGAGTTCAAGGAAGCCGAAAGCCAGGAGCATTCCCCATGCTGGGTCGAGGAAAGTTTGAAGCAGGCCAGGCACCAACGCTTCAGCTCCTTGTCAGCAGCCTTTGATCTGCGTGGCAGCTGACACGAAAGTAGAATTTGGCCCTCCAACTGTACAGGACGAGACTTGACAAGGAAATCAGTTTCTCTGACAATTTCAAAAGCCCTGACACTTTTGTCACTTGGCACTTGGCCCTGGGGAATGGTGCTGTGGACACACAGGCACCCACCAGAGAAGCCATTTCCCTGGAAGGACTGACAGGCAAGTGAGGGCAAGTCTGTGAGGAATGAAGGACACGCTCTTCCCTGCCCTTCCTGGAGGACAGGTGTTGCGGAAACCAAGAGAATTTTGATCGGAGAACTGAAGGAACTTCCTACCTGTCTGTCTGGGTGGAGAGGCACCAGGAGGGGTGGCCAGGGAGTCTGGAGAAACTCTTTCAGTCTAAAGAATAAGCATAACTGCTCCGGGCTTGTAGGTCTAAGCAGAAGATGCTGTAGATGGCTCCGGGAAGGATCATTCCACATTGGCGAGGCTACGTGGGATTCAGATGTGCATTTTCAGCGTGCGTCACTGAACAAACCAAAATACATTGTGTTTGGCCTTTTATTATAATTCCATCTTACAGTTTGGCTGCCTGAGTGCTGCTGTCAGTGGACTCAGCCCTTCTAGGCTGCTCTGTTTGGGATTCATGACAGATGCTAAGGTGCCAGGCTTGGTTCAGGAGCCCGGCTTGGCAGTGAGTCGAGCTGACACCTTGAGTGTTCTTGATTCAAAAGCCAGCTAAAGTACAATTACCTTTCAGGGATGCCTAGGACGACACCTGTTCCAGTGAGAAGTGGACGAAATGTCCTCAGAAACGGACAGCCAGAGTCTCTGACATTTTGCTTTGGTGATGGGCTCAGGGCACCATTAAGTCCCAGAGGCTTCTGGAAGCCAGGCTTGACAGGCGGCACTAATTATTCCCCCAAAGACGAATGAGTCTGCAACTGAGTTTGGTGGGGAGGTAAGATGAGCATAGGAGACGCAGTTCTCTCCCTCCGGCGGGTCCCGGCTGACACGGGGTGAGAGACCTCGGGAGATGCCAGCAGTGCACGCTTATCTGTTAAGACGCAGACTGAACTCAAAGTTAGTATGTGGAGCTGCAGACGTGATGTCAGAGCTACTCACACAGGCAGCCAAGAGCAAGAGAAGGGGCAGATTCTGAAAGCTTCTGCAGTGGATGGGTAGTAAGGGTGTTAGAGGCCGACGCAGTCACCTGGCTGCCGAGAGGGGGGCCACCTGTTGTAGGTCAGACTTCCCAGGAAGCAGATTCTGAAATGAAGATTACTGTGAAGGACATTTATTGGGAAATGCTCTTTGGATCACCACCTTCGGGGGAAGAGAAGAAAGCAGGTAGGAGCAGAGGGTGGGCTGGGCTGCAATGCAGTCCCAAAGGCCTCAGCTGGTCCATCAGTTACAGGGGACGTGCCCCCAGAGGTGTGTCAGGCTGAGTCATGGGGCCATGTCTTTGTACCCTTACTGCCCAGGCTGCCTTGGGAAGGGGATCTGTCCATGGAGGAGGCATCTCTGTTCAGCAAGGGCAATTCCGGAGACAGCTGAGAGCTGAGCGCTGTGAGCCACTGCATCCCTGCCGGGAAGGGGAGTAAATCCTTTGGTCCAGAAGGGAGATCTGAGCAGTACAACGCAGCATCTCCTACACCTGTCAGTCAGACACTTCACAGCTCACCTAGATTCTACTCTCGGACTGGCCTTGGGAAAACTTGGCAGAATTTTCCCGTGGTGCCCCTCACGGTCCTCTCCAGCATCTTTTACATCTCCCTCTCCTTCTAGCACCGCGGAGCTTCAATATCTCCGTATGATTCCACACTAAGGGCTCAGAACTCATTATGTTGCCATCTCCTAAATGTCAAGGAGCATTTTAAGGGTGTTTCCAAGGGATGCCATGTTTAATTCAAAAGAAAAGGCCATTAGTGGTGCAATTTCCATATCAGTCCAGATTGTTAGAGAGAAATCAAAGCCAGGATCCTTTCCCTCAAAGGTATGCTGTTTGGGGGGGATTTTATTTCCCCGGAAGACATGTTCCCTGAACTCTGAGCGAGATCCAAAGCTAGTGAAAGTTTCCCCTCCTGGGTAAGTTCCCAGGAAGGGTAGTGACAGACTTGCGATGCTTGGCAGACGTGAAGATGGAGCTGCGGGACGGTGGTGAGCATTGGTGCTTCTGAACTCCCGTCAACACCACATCGGTACTCATCGCTCTCAGCATCCCTCTCCACCACCACCAGAACCATAGAAGTAGCCAAGGGAGGGCTTCCTTAATTAAAGCAGCTATCTTGCCTACCCATCAGCGCAATTCGAATTTAATGAACACAGCCACTTCCTTCAAGCCTTAATAGTCACATGCTGAAAAAAAAAAAAAAGCCACCGTCCACTCTGAAAGCCTAAGAAGTGGCAGCGCAATTGGAATGAAAGAGATGGGGTTGTTCCGTGCTGGAGAAAATAACCAAGAGAGATGGCTTGAGAAGGACCAGAGGAAAGGCGATCACTTCCTTTTAAGCACTGCCAACTTCCTGGCATGGGGGCAGGGCAGGCATATTAATCAACCGGTCCATTAATAAGCATTTATGCAACACCGCTTTGACCAGGCCCTAGGTTAGGTCCACGGGAGACTTGACAGGAAGGGAAATACAAAGATAAAAACATAGGACCTGATTTCAAGGAACTCACGGACCACTTCAAATGCTACTTCAGGCACGAGCACTGAAATCGTCAGCTAATAAGGCAAGAAAGTCAAGGCCATCTGAAGTCCCAGGAGTTCCAAGAAACCATGCTGTTTTGGAAGACGCAGATCCCGAAGAGGTGGAGGGGAAGTGGAACGCCTTCCAACAGAGGAAATTTAAGTCATTAAATGCTCACAATGACCTTAGGAGGTCGATCTTATTCTTATCCCCATTTCCCAGATGGGGAAATGGAAGCCCACAGGGATTCAGGAACTTGCCCAAGGTCACACTGGGAGGATGTGGCAGAGCGGAGTCTCAAACGCTGCTGGTTTCATTCCGGACCCTAGAAACATCATGGGAGCTACAGATGTCAGCCACGTACATAATTTTAAAGAGTCTAGTTGCCACATGAAACGTGAAAAGGAATAAGAGGTGAAATTGATTTTAATAATATTTTATTTAACCCAAATTTCTAAAATATAATCATTTCAACATGTCATCAACATACAAATTATGAATGTGCTATTAGACCTTTTCTTAATACTAAGTCTTTAAAATCTGGTGCGTGCTTTACACTTAGAGCACACTCTCAGTTCGAACAAACCCCGGTGGTCGCAGGGTGCCGAGACGGGGGAGGTTAGCTGCAGCAGGTTGGGGAAGGTTCCTCGGGGCAAGTGAAGGGGTAAATGGCTTCTAGAGACCCCTTTAGACCCGAGGTAACAAATGCGCTGCCTTATATGGGAAGCGAGCTGCACCCTCTGGTGTGATCCGCTCAACGGCACAGAGAAATTACTGCGACTCGTTTCCTAGAGGTCCCGTGGTCCAGCAGAGGAAAGCCTTGATGTTGGAGCCCGGGAGACTGAGGCGTGGCCCTGCTTGCACCACCTACGGGTTCTGTGATCTTGGGTAGATTATTTAATCTCTTTAAACCTTAGAGTCCACATCTACAGCTATAAAATGGGAAGAACATCACCCCGCTATTGTGTGAGGATTACACCATACAATAGAGTTAAAGCTCTTAGGACGGTGCTTGGCACATTGTAAATGCTCAATAAGTGTGAGCCATTACTGTTATCAGGAGCTCCAAGCTACACAATTACCGAGTTCCAAGTCGCTCAGAGAGCCGGTCACTGGATTGTCACCCAGGTCCCCGCACACTGCCTTCCCATGTGGCCTCTTTCCGTGGTGCCAGGTAGAGCCCCATCAGCCTGGGGATGAACTAGCAGAATCCATGCAGTGACCTAGGAGGAGTGTGGTGGGAAGACCCAGAGGGTCACTGAGAGCCCATCAGCTTGAGAAAAGTATTTAAGAGATGAACTGGAGGGATGAATAATACCTCCCGGACATGGATTCTCACCCAGCCAAGAGGTGTCGTTGCCTTTGCCAGGCAGCTCCTTAGGGGCAGAAGCCAGGAATCTCAGTTCCCTGTCTAGGGGTCCACACTTAATGAATTCTCTGGGACTGTGTTGTTCTCCTGTCAGCCCTGGCGTGGTGTCAGGATCACCTGGAAAGCTTTTAAAACTTACAGCTGGGCTTCCCTGGTGGCGCAGTGGTTGAGAGTCCGCCTGCCGATGCAGGGGACGCGGGTTCGTGCCCCGGTCCGGGAAGATCCCACGTGCCGCGGAGCGGCTGGGCCCGTGAGCCATGGCCGCTGAGCCTGCGCGTCCGGAGCCTGTGCTCTGCAACGGGAGAGGCCGCAGCGGTGAGAGGCCCGCGTACCGCAAAAAAAAAAAGGATCCCAAGAATCATCATTATGAACATGGTTTACACTTTCTCCAGAGCCTTCACTCTGCTGATCTCAGATTACTTCTCCCAATATCCCAATAATGTCAGAGGGAAGAGGAAGGCAACTGAGCAGAAGGAAGTGGCTCCAGATCAAGGGGGAAACTTAGGAAACAAGAATCCAGATCCCGTCCCAAAGCAAGGCTGGTTAGATCAACCCTAACTCTGCTGCATTAAGTCGCTCAAAGGCAAGAAGCCGCCTCTCTTTTGGGGCTAAAGGCCAGACAATTTCATTTCCCTCTATTAGAAAAGGATATGTTAAAAGAAGCATTAATTTAAAAAAAAACAGAGAAAGGAAATAAGCAAATTTCCATCTCTATTTTTTCATTTCTCAAAACACCAGCCTCTTCTGTCCCATTGTTCTGAAAAAAAAGAAAAGAAATTTCTTTTGCATTTTTGTACTTTTTTTTTTTTTTATTTCCCATAGGTAGTTGTAGTCACCTTTCCCCGCTCGTATCATTTAATTCAGGTTCCTGAATTTGGTATCGTTTTGTCTACTCCCTCCAAATATCTCATTTCATCTCTTCTCTGTCTTTTTTATTGGAAGAGTTTCTTCAAGCTGTAAGAAAACTCACCCCTTGTCTTTTCCCCATCCCCACTCTTTCCCTTTCAGCTGCTTTCCTGAATGGCTGCTGCACCAATTCTGTTTTCTTGACCACAATTGGTGCAGCTGGGATAGAGAAGGACCAACTGAAAAGGAAATGCTAATCAGACCATTTTGCAGAGCACAGTGAACACACACACACGCACACACGCACGCACACACGCACACAAATTAAAAAGGGCTCTGACTTAAGGAGAAAAATATCTTTTCTCAGTATCCCACATTGCTAGGGTCCTGGGGTTTCTGACATTCTCCTGATACGCTTTTCCTCCAGTGATCCGAGGAGGCCAGGGGACAGCCACGCATGGCTTGTCCTCTCCACAGTCCCCTCTTTCATTGAGCGGTTTCAGACTGAGCTGGAACATTCGGAGGGGGGAAAGTGCACGTACGCTTGAAGGCACATTCGTCAGCTCCATGTCTGGCTAGGGGCTGCCGCGGGAACTAGAAAGGGAGCCAGAGGAGGTGTCCAGGTAGCAATGGGGCCGTGAGCTTGCTTCTGTTTCGGTTGGGAAACACAGAGAAAGCTCAGGTGGACCTTTGCCCTGAGACCAGCGGCACGAACCGTATGACGTAGAGGGCTTGTTGTTGGTCTTTTGTTTTGTTTTTTAACATGGGGGAGATGAAGAGTAAGTGGCAAGGCCACAGCTGATGCTCCAAATCCCTTGTGGCCTGATATCCAAGGTGCTTTACTGGATTTCTTGGAGGATATTCTCAAACCCCTAGCTGGGAAGGAGGGAGGAAAACTGAAAGAGAAGATGAGCAAACAGGAGGAAGCTTGTCGGAAAGGAAAGAACCCCAGGTTTGCAAACAACTCATGTGCAGCTCTCGTAAGGGATGGGACACATCACTTACTCTCTCTGGGCTCTGCTGTCCTCATCTGCTGAAACAGGTTTAAACTGATGAATCTCAAAATGACTTTCCAGCCCTGGTATTTACATTACCGAATAGTAGAAATAAAAGCATTCCACCAACAAGGACCTACTGTAGAGCACAGGGAACTATGCTTAATATCCTGTAATAACCTATAAGGGAAAAGAACCTGAAAACGACTAGATAGATACATCTACGTATAACTGAACCATTTTGCTGTACACCTGAAACTAACACAATATTGTAAATCAACTAAACTTCAATAAAACACATAAGACAAAACACAAAACCAAAGAATTCTCCTTAAATTAAAATCCGCTTTTGTTGTGGACAAGCACATTGGGCTGTTACTTACTGAAGCTTATTTCTCCACAGAGAAACTAAACACAAAGGGGATGTAATGTACAGTATGGTGACTAGAGTAATAATACTGCATTGTGAATTTGAAAGTTGCTAGAGGCAGTAAATATTAAAAGTTCCCGGGACTCCCCTGGTGGTCCAGTGGTTAGGACTCCGGGCTTCCACTGCAGAGGGCATGGGTTTGATCCCTGGTCAGGGAACTAAAATCACGCATGTGGTGTGGCAAAAAAAAAAAAAAAAAGTTCTCATCACAAGGAAAGAAAATAGAAACGCATACCTCTGGTCTGTTTTGTTATGGCGGGGGATACAGAATAGTCATGAAGTGGGACTTAATTTATCTTGGGCAGTGTCTCCACCAAGCCAAAAAGCACCATCTTTGAGTGTGAGCCTTGCTTTCTCTCTCTCTCTCTCTCTTCCCCTCCCCCTCCATGTCTGACGTGGCAAGGGACGGGGAGTTGGGGGGACGCAGGGGAGAGGAGAGCAGGAGATGGGAGTTTTCTAATGATCTTCTTTAGTTAATAGGCGCAAGTTGTTAGCTGGATCTGAGAAGGCTTCTTTCCCTGTGTGCCAATACTCCCCCCTCCTTTCTGTAATGGGTTTAGTTCCCACAGCTAATGTACTGCGTAATGAGGCAGAGGGGAGCCAGTGCTCTGGAGTAATGATACGGAGCCTCCCGGGCCTGACAAAGGACAGAGAGCCCGGCTGGACAGTCTTAATGACGGGTGCAGGCTCCTTTCACTCACGGCGCGTTGGAGCCTCCTGCCAGGGCTGGTGTAAGCAGAGTGGCACAGTCCAGGCCCTGGTGTAAAACCCCAAGCGGTCCTGGGACAGGACAGATCCCTGCCAGGCCAAGTTCGTTTCTTTCTCCGAGCCCTGATCCGACCTCCCCGCTCCTCCCGCCTGGTCTTCCATCCACTGGCTCAGGGGCTCTTGCTCTCAGGATGGGGTACCCTTTCCCCATAGAACCCTCTCCCCATAGGGTAAGAAAGGCCCCTGCCCTGTTCCGTCAGCCTTTATCAGGCTGCAAATGAGTATAGAAGAGACACAGGCAATGGCCCAGCAAGAGAAGTGGCCACCTTGAGGAGGGGACCCTAATCCCCTCGGCCGGTTTTGATGGCTCAGGCCTCCGGGTCCCCCAGCACTTTGCTCTGGTGGAGCTTCACCTGCTTTACTGTGCAAGGTCTCCCCGTGATGTGTGCATCCATCACTCCCGCTCGACCTGTGCTCTGTGATGTCCCCTTATTCACCTTCAACTCCTCACAGCCTCCAGTTATAACACACAACCCAGACTGGAAGCTCACGCCATGTGTACTGAGTTGAAATTATTTGAATGACCAGGAAATGGGCTCTGAATATTTATGTCCTTGGGAAAAACTTAGGGATCATTATAGATTATTCCCTGAAGCCATCGACCCAGTGGGCTCCAGGGATTCCCAAAGGGAAGGGAGGAGAGGAGGAGAGGTAAGGTCAGAAACAAGGGGGAAAATATTTATCCTTTGGACAAATCCAGTGTTCACTTGTCCATTTAAAAAAATTAAAATTCCACAGCCAGGGGCTTCCCTGGCGGCGCAGTGGTTGAGAGTCCGCCTGCCGATGCAGGGGACATGGGTTCGTGCCCCGGTCCGGGAAGTTCCCACGTGCCGCGGAGCGGCTGGGCCCGTGAGCCATGGCCGCTGAGCCTGCACGTCCAGAGCCTGTGCTCCGCAAAGGGAGAGGCCACAACAGTGAGAGGCCCGCGTACCGGAAAAAAAAAAAAAAAAGTTAAAATTCCACAGCTGGGAAGTTCAGGAAGGGGCACTTCCAACGATCGGGAGGAGAGTGGTGGGAGAACGTCACTGGTATGACTGCAGCCTCAGTGTACACTTTAGGGTTTACAGAATGGGTATAATACTGACTGGGTCTTCCTAACATCTAGGACAGCACCCTAGAAAATGCAGGCATGAAACCTGGGCTCCCAGAGGTTGGCTTCCAAGGGTGCACGGCTAGTGAAGGTTAGAAACAGTGCCCCCGGCCCTGTGCTCTTGTCACCGTACCACGGATCTGGAAGAATCGATCAGCGGTAGAGAGAAGGCTGCGAATAGAGACAAGTTTGCGAAGCCCCAAAGGACCAGAACGGGTGAAAATATTCTGCCTTCACAAACCTATAGGTTACCTTCCAGGGTGACTGTTGAAGCTTGAATGAGATAAAATGGGGAACAAACAAGAAGACGGGACTTTTATGAGGTGAGCAGGAAGTAAGCTTGTGGAACTTAATTAGATAAGAAATAGCAGGGCTTCCCTGGTGGCGCAGTGGTTGGGGATCTGCCTGCCGATGCGGGGGACACGGGTTTGAGCCCTAGTCCGGGAGGATCCCACATGCCGAGGAGCGGCTAGGCCCGTGTCCCACAACTGCTGAGCCTGAGCTCTAGAGCCCGCGAGCCGCAGCTGCTGAGGCCTGCGTGCCTGGAGCCCAGGCTCCGCAGCGGGAGAGGCCACCATGGTGAGGGGCCCGTGCACCGTGGCGAGGAGTGGCCCCCGCTCTCCGCAGCTAGAGAGAGGTCGTGCACAGCAATGAAGACCCAACGTAGCCAAAACTAACTGAATTAATTAATTAATTAAAAAAAAAAAGACTCCCCACTCCCAATGCAGGGGGCCTGGGTTTGATCCCTGGTCAGGGAACTAGATCCCGCATGCCACAACTAAGAGCCTGCATGCCGCAACTAAAGATCCTGCATGCCGCAACGAAGACCTGGCGCAGCCAAATAAATAAATAAATAATTTTTTAAAACCAAGACCAGGGCTTCCCTGGTGGCGCAGTGGTTGGGAGTCCGCCTGCCGATGCAGGGGACACGGGTTCGTGCCCCGGTCCGGGAAGATCCCACATGCCGCGGAGCGGCTGGGCCCGTGAGCCATGGCCGCTGAGCCTGCGCGTCCGGAGCCTGTGCTCCGCAGCGGGAGAGGCCACGGCAGTGAGAGGCCCGCGTACCGCCAAGAAAAACAAAAACAAAAACAAAAAACTGGAGCCAACTCGAGGGCTAGGTCCCCAAAGCACTTCTCCTTCTTCCTGGCCTCATTTCATGGGCAATATCTAGAGCAGTCATCGTCACCGCTGCTACCACCACGGCTGTTATTATTTGTTTATCAGCACGATGGCTAATGGTTTCACAAAGATTCATCAGACTAATATGACCCTAGTAATTAATGAAATGCCTATAATAGAACAGCAGTGCGCCTGGCAGACAGCAGCAGCTCGGTTACCCTTTGTTCACTGACTCTCGAGATAGTACAGGCTCTCAGTCAAGAGGGTCACAGTCACAACGAAGGAGCTGTGACCATCCATCAGGTGGGGTCTGTTAGGCACACACCAAGTTTTGGGGGCTTTCCGGTACATCCTTATTCAGTTCTCTCAAGAGCCCCAAGACGCAGGCATTCTCATCCTCCAAGGTCACGGTTAGTACCTGAGGTTGCTGGTATTCCCACTCAAGTCTGTACTAAACATGCCCTGTCCTAGAAAAAGTCCTCTCAGTTACTCCTGGAATAAGCCCTGGTTTCTTCACCTGTAAAATGAAAGCACTGGCCCGAGAGAACTTTTTTTTTCAAAAATGCAAGAAATATTTTTTTATTGAAGTATAGTTGATTGACATATTAGTTTTAGGTGTACAGCACAGTGAGTCAATATTTTATAGATGATACTCTAAAGTTATTACAAAATAAAGGCTATATTTCCCTGTGGTGTACAATATATCCTTGTTGCTTTTTAAAATTTTATGCAGAGTAGTTTGTAGTAGATACAAGCTACTATGGCTAAAATAAAGTACCCGGAGACCTCTAAGAAACCTTGCAGTTTTAAGTTCTAGATTTTCTCTCCCCTCTGCCTTGGTGCGAGGAGAATCATCTCATGCTCACATAATGAGCTTTGCCACCTGCCTCTCTCTCGGCAAGATCTGATGACTTCAAAAGACCCTCAGATAATGTCTCCTCGCTTTACACCTCTTTTTACTTCTCAGAGCATTCTCCTCCTCTGAAGAGGTCGTGGGATCCCCCTTTGGATCTCATTTCCCTCTCCAGGAAAAGGCTTCCCCCAGGTTCTGCTCCACCTGACACGCACCCCCTCATCAGAAACCAGCGACGCCCTCTCTCAATTGGCCCCATCACATCCTCCTGGTTTCGCCCAGAGCTGCTGCCACGACTTCCCACCTCGCCTGTCTGGCGAACAGAACTCCTGTGTGCTAGGGCTCGGGTATCGGAAAGGAAACGGGACACATTTCCACCGACAACCCATAAGTCCATCAAGCCCAGGAGGTCGGGCCAGCCTCTTCATCAGTCATCAAAGTGAGGGAATTAGGACCCAAGCCCTCCTCCTAGAACCAAAGTCTATTTACCCCAAACACCAGCAGTCACTAGCAGAGTGATGCACCAGCTTGATTTGGGAAAAAAATTCCTGGCATTCTAGGCTGCAAGCACGAAAACATTGCAAGGACTTACTGGTTGGGAGAACAGAGGGGGTTTATGATCCACTTAAAATATTTGCGCAAGGAAAGCAGGGATTCACCACCTGTTCCCCGTCCCATTGATATTTATGACAGCTGAGGAATCTTACCCTTTACGAAAGCCTAGGCTCCATGCCCGAACTTTCTCGCCTATTCTTTCCATTCAGAGTAACATTTTCATAGAAAAGCCTAAATCTCATCCTGTCATGAGAAAGCAGAGTTCTCCCAATGCCTAGCGGGGTGGGGAGCATTTTTCTACAGGTCTTGACAGCTCAGCCCCAACTTCCGGTTTGGAGTGTGAGATGCATGGGCTGACCTACTCTTCCAGATCCGGCCCGGTGTTTGGCTCTCAGCATCTCCTGATGGAGGGAGTTTAAGAACGGGGTGCACGGTAGGTATGCGAACAAGAGGTGGCAGTCCCCCCAGCCTCTCCTAGTGCCTCTTACTCCTAAAGCATCATTGGCTTCCTCCTGGAAGGTGACTGGGTGGGTGGGATCTATCTCCCAACCCTCCACCACTACCTTCAAGGGCTTGTCATGCCAGGAACCCTGTAGGTGAGGTTCTCCCCTGCCCCTGAGGAGCTTACAGTCTTCCGGAGGGGGGCACCCCTGCGAAAGCAGATTTCAGAGCTGTAGGTGCCCTTCAAGGTGATTTGGTCCAAATCTCCTCCTTGAATAACCTGGAGACTGGAGAAGCAAAGTGAGACTTGATTCAAGGTCACCCAGCTCATGGGTGGCAGGCAGGGACTCCACCTGAGCTTCTGACTTCCAATCCAGTGCACTTTTCATTGTGACATCAGGATCACGATAACAAATAATGGATTGAGCGCCTGTCTTTGGAGGGAGCTGCTAAACAAAGCACAACTGATGGACCTGGTCCAGGCCCTTTGCCCAGAGTCTCGCGTGAGGACAGAGGGCTGAATGCATCCACGCCGGCAGCACTGTTGGAAAGGATGCCATGGTCAGAACACATATGCTTGACCAAGGGGAATGCAGTCACCCACGTGCTGCTGTGCTGCAAGGGTTCTTGGTGGAATGATGACATTCTAGCAAATCCTGTAAGTCGTGTCAGAACGGAGAGACGGGAGAGTAGCTGTGGTTTGTTGGGCGGTGATAGAGGCAAGGAGGCAGCCTATTGAGAGACACTGGGCCCAGATGACAGATTTTGCACACGCTTCAGCATCACCCTTTCACCCCCAACCCCTAGACATCATGCACTTTAAACATCCATAAAATGCCAGGAAATGGGAAGCCTCAGGAGGTTCTAGAATGCCAGGTTTGGAGAGCATTCTAGAGCACCCCCAGAGGCCAGCCCATCCCTCCTGGAGGAAGGTCTCCACCCATATACACCTGCAGGCTTTTAAAAAGACTTATCTACACTGTCTTAAAATCGAGAGAGAAGAGAATTCTGCAGCCTGCAGGGAGCACTCTCCAATTCTGCCCTAACCCTCATCCCCGGGGGCCTCAATTCAGCGTGCTTCATCTAATGGCCACTCTTGCTTGCCTTGGAGGGAGTAGAAGCAGAAACTTAGCTGCATTTTGTCGCTACCGCACCATCCCTCGTTGAGCTGGACCATATGAACTATGCCCTCTGTATCCCTCTCCACCCTCTCTAGCCATTTCCTCTGCAGATTACAGAGAGCTGCAGCTTTCCAAACTTCATGATCCTACCAGATCCCTCCTCTTGCTTCACCTTCGTACAAGCCCAGAAAAACTGCTTCTACATTCAACCCTGGCCACCCTCCTGTGGCAGATTCTGGATCCTCTGGAGGGCTTTTCTGACTGTCTCCAGAGTGAGGGTCATGAACTGGCCAATATCATAGCCCTATGATTAAGCCACTAATAGTTGGGCGTCATAAAGTAATAGTCACCAGCTCATTTTAAAGGAGCTCTTTTTCCCCCGAGTCCAATGTGCTTCCTAAGTGTTATACCGCCCCATCCCCTTATTACACGAAAAGCCAGCAAGACAGTGTTGAAAATCTTAACCCAAATCTCTGCCTCGTCCTATCTTAGCGTCCTTTCCCCTCATGTGGTTCATTGTAGTCCGCTGAAGCCACCCCTATTTGCCTCTGGATCGATGGTCAATTCTCAATTATCCACATATAGAGTGGCTATTTTGTGGGTCTTTATTTGCTGATGTGTTGAGACACAGTCCTAAGGCTGGGACCTGGGACCTGGGACCTGGGACCCTTTGCTGCAGTGCTTGCACCTGGATAAATGTCTCCTGGAGCAACAAAATACAAAGAAACCATGAGGGACTAAAAATAACTGTGTGCATGTACAGTTGGGCCAAATTATGGACAACAAGACACAAAAAGACCAAAAAGACCCAACTGCCACTTCTGAAGAGTTGGGAGCAAACACAAGGTGTTGGGAGCCAAAGCAGGGTACTGCGCACGCCCCCCGCTCACAACACTACCGGAGAGGTGAGCAAGTCCCCTCCCTAATCCACCCCTCTGGCCCGACACCCTCACCCATAGAAGGAACCAGCCTGCTGCATCCCCACCCTGGGCAGTGAGCAAGGGAACTGGTTACTTCTTTTTGCTCCCCCCTGCTGCAGCAGGGACCCCAATAAAGCCTCGCCTGAATTTCTTGTCTGGCCTCTAGTCAATTTCTATTGATTGGAGAAGGCCAAGGACCCTGGTTGGTATCGGCGCGGCAAGGACTTCCAGAAGCCAGGCCGTTCAGTGCAAACTATAAGAGGAAAGCAGGCTTCTGCGCCACGGAGAGCTGAACACAGAAACTTGGAACGGCCAAGCTTTGGGTAGTTGGCCCACCGCAGGGACCAGGTGATGTGCGGTCAGCTCCTCGGGCTTAAGGGAGAGGAAAGTCATCTGCTCTTCTAAGAAAGCTGGGTCCTGGGTGATGAGCAGCATCCCCCCGTGAGCTGAACGGGGTGCCGCAAATGTTCGTTGATGAACAGGCGTCATTAGTTAATCCATCTGCAGGCTCTAACCACCCACAAGGGATTTGAATTCCACACGACTGAAGCAGCAGCAGAGGCAGCAGCTGTCGATCGGCACCTGCCACAGGGGAACTGGCCAGATTTCAGAAAGGGTCCTCTGAGGCCAAAGACCGCAGGAAGGAGAGATTCCAGGGGGATCGGGGGCGACAGCTGGGGCTGGAGGGGAAGGTGCGGAGAGGAACTCGACGGGGAAGAGAGAAGGGAGAATGTGCAAAGAAAGCAAAGGACCCTCCATGAGCATAGGAAGAAAAGGCTAAATGGCAAAGGAGTGACCTCAGAATGAAGCCAGAGATGAGTTAGGGGAGTCCCGGCAGGAAACCTCAGACAGCCTTTCCCAAGGACACCATCCTGCTATTTTGGCCACCAGAGGGCTCCTGTATTCCAAAAATATTATGGAAAAGTGGCAAATGTCTCCAATATTTTCCACTCTGAGCATACACACGTGAAATTAGCCCTTTCTGTGTATGCATACAGAAAACTGTCTTTGGGAGTTGGAGATTCAATTCTGATTTCGACGGGGTCCGTGAGTCAATACGGACAGAAAGTATCAACCTCTCTGCTCCGTTCCTCTATCTGCCAAAATGGAGGGGTGGCCCCATATCTTGTTACAATCCACAGCCAGAATCAGGTGGGAGAGAAGGAGAGGGAGAAAAGGGCTCTACTGAGTCAGACTTGAGATTTCAGAAAGACATCACCTCTTCTTAGTATTTATATTTAGCTAAGGATAAGAAGGCCTGTATCTTGGATGTCTTGTACCACCCTTGCCCTGGTGAAACTCGTATATCAAGGAAAAAAATTAATGCACATGTGTTTGGCCAAAGGCTCAGGTTAATGGGACAGTTCTGTCAATTTCTAACTATATGGCCTTGGCCTAAACCCCTAACCTCATGTGCTACAATTCCCTCCTCTATAAAAGGTAAAGTGTTCTTATCTCAGAGGCTGGATGCAGAATTGAATGAGATCATGTCTTTGAAGGGAGTTGGCACACCGTCAAAGCTCAGGATCCACACACTTACTAGAATCTGCACTACACGTGAAATTGACATTACAGAGGGTAGCAACACGATTGCAAAACTGGCACAGACTGGGCGTGAGGAAGAGAAGACTAAGAATGCCACCATCCCTGCCTTCAAATATTTGAAGGACTCTTACGATTAGGACTTTTATCACCCCAAGGTGTAGAAAGAGGACTCATGAGTGGCAGAATTGGGGAATCAGATCAAGCTCGCTAGAGAATGACTGCAATTTCCAAACGTGAAAGCTTCCCCCAGACGGAGTAAGTAGTCCATGTCAAACAGCAGTTAGCAGTTAGTGTTCCAGGAGAGGTCGGCTGAGCGACAGAAGGGAAGTGACACTGCAGGTTCCTGCATCAGGTGGGAAGGGCTGGATTCGGTGACCCACAAGAACCTTTGCAACTCAGGAAATTCTATTATTCTCTGTTCCAAGCAAAGGGACAAAAGGGAAAGCATTGTTATGTCAGGCTGGTGAGAAGGATGGTCTGTTTTCCAACCTGGCAGTTGTGACACTTTTCCTACATCATATGCTCTTTATGCACCTAGCCACCTCTGATCTTTTTTTCTGCGTGTCGAGCGGCTGGTGCTTAAGCCTTGAATAATTACTTCTGTGCCAAGAGTAGGGTTATTGCACATCAAAGATGGCTAGTATAGACTCACTCCAATATTTTTGGAATGATTGATCGGCGTTTCTGACACAATAGTGATGTCCAGAGGAAGGTAGAGATGGAGGGCAAAGCTGTGAATAAGTGCTGAAGAAACGGGGATAGGTTGGCTCCGAGTTCAAGCTTATTTAGATCAGGAGCTGTGTAATTTGGGCCACTTTCCTTTCCTCTCTTCTATCTGACGCTGAGAACAATCCCTTGTTTCACAACCAGGGAACTCCATAAAAAGGCAGAAGTCTGAACATACAACTTTTGGAAATTCTTCCTCTGTATGAGTCCCAGTGCAAGACTAACTTCCACTTAGACCTTCTATCTTAAGGAGGTAAGTGAGTTTTCCTGCTTTTTCTAAGATAGAATGGGCCAAGAGAGAGAAGGTATTCCCAGCTCTTGGGGAAGGATGGTTTTGAGAGGAATCAGGAGATGCAGTATATCTCAGGGGTCAAAGCATGGGTTACTATCTCAAGAAACTTGGTTTTGAGACTCGGCTTGATCATTCGCTAGATGTGAAACGTTTAACAATGTCCAAGTTTTGGAGCCTCCATCTGTAAAAGAGAGATAATAATATCTCCTGGAATTTTGCTGAATATATGAAGTGTCCAGTATAGGGTGTGGTACAGAGTGGTGTTCAGACCACGATTGCTTGGTCTTGCTATTGCAAATCCGGTACCAGTCAGGAACAAGGGACAAAGGAACTGGAAAAATCCCAGCTCGGATAGGAAGGATATGCAGATTTATGGAGTCCAAGAGAGGCGTGGATATGTTTGCCCTGAAGTTGTAACCAGGAAGCTGTATGCCTGGAGCTACATAAATGGGCTGGTATCTGTACCACAGGGTTTGGTTGGGGTAGGGAGAGGAGGGCGCGGGTGTGCACAGTGTGTCGTCACAGGCAGTGTCAGTCACCTTATAAAGAAACAGACTGGACCACGTTGCATTACAGCAAGGGAGCAACATTCTCCACGTGGCTGAACTCTGGAGAGCAACAAAACCCTGTTGTACGTAAGGCTGCCCGAGTTAGGACAAACGTAGACCCTGAGAACCAGTCTTAAAGCAGTGAGTATGTCCTAGGGCCTATGGTGGCAGCAGCTCTGGTTTTTGTGAGGCCAGCAGAAGGGAGATGTCCTATGACTGCATAAATGGGAAACTACATGTGAATGAAAAACGGTGCCGTCGTATCAGTAAACCAAGGATGTTGCAGCCACCAAGCCAACACATTACAGCTGCCCCGACGGTGAGCGCTGACGAAACTCAGGATGGAAGCAGGATGCCCACCATCAAGCCGTCAGCCCCTGCAGCCACCCCCCCACGGTGCACCCTGAGAGGACTCGCGGTGGGAAAGCACAGGATACCAGCCCCAGATAGCTGAAGTGCATATCAAAGGAAGGACTTCAGTGAGCCCAGAGTTTTGCATAGAAAAGCGCTAAATTCCTTAACTTGAGGTGTCTGGTTTTTCTTTAATTGACAATCTTTTGATGTTCCTGGCTACCCAGTCTTTGTTGCAAAAACCCGTATAGATCCGGTTCTTCCCTTACCTCTTCAGAGCAGTCCCTCGGTGTGACTTGAGATGCTGTGGCCCGGGCTTAAGTCCTCAGTTTTGTCTGCCAAATAAAACATAATTCTCAACTTTTAGGTTGTGCATTTTTTTCAGTTGACATACATTATCCCCACAGGGCTTCCCTACGCTCAGGTCTGTTAAGACACTGGTATTACTGACCACAGACATTACGAAGTCATCTTCTTCAGTGCTTTAAACATAAGTCCATTACTCACGAGTGGGGGATGACGTCTGTCTCCCATCTTCACTGAACTGGTACCCAGACACCAGTCACACCATATCAGGGAACCACACACATCTACTGGCCCCCACTGATGGCTGCAGTAAGTGCATCACGTTTCAGTGGAAGAATGGAAAAACACCATGGTTTTAATCACAGCATGATTTGTACCAGGATCATCAGGGTCTGGGGCAGAGATTGGAAGGAACCGAATTCCAGCTCCTGGCCGTGTTATGTGCTCTGTCAGGCAGGTGTCCCGCCAATGCAGCAGGCTACCAAATACTTCAATAGTCCCCTCCGTCATGCAGGGCAAGTGTAATCACCTTTCCTCTGCAGAGGAGGCCTTGGAAGAGATCAGCTAACTGTCTTCAAAAGTTAAGCAACTTCCTTCTCAGGAACTTGAAGTGGGAGAGAATGCAGGTCGCCTGTTGTTTGCAAGAACTTCCTGCGTCTCCGCCCTCCAGCCCACCCCCCTGGAGGGGCTGCAAATGCAATGGAGTTCAGACTTTTAAGATCATGACTGACAGTAATAAGTACCTTTTATATCGTGACCCAGGACACACATACAACCATACACACAAAGACATATACTTCATGAACCAGTACTTACTACGTGCATGTTCTTTGACGTTTTCTATTTCATTCTATACTTATCCATTCCATTCTTAAGTTGTTCATGACCTGAATTTCACTGTATAACCTGACCTTTGAACTATGTTCTTCACCACTGATCTTGCCTACCGATTCAAAAGCCTGCAATTCCTCTCCATTTCCTCCCAAATAAAGCCCAAATTCTTTAACACGACAGATAAGACCATTTAAATGGTCTCTATCTTCCATTTCAGTTCTGCCATCTTCACCTAAGCACCCTATGCTCCCAACACACCTGGCACCTGCCTCTCCTAGGTACCTCAAGCCCACTGTGCACTCTCCCATCTCTCTGCCTTGCCTGCGCCCTACCCTCACCATAGATGTGCTTCTCGCTGCAGGGGAAACTCCTCTCCAACCTTAAGAACTATCCCAGATGTCACCTCCTCTGAAGACTACCTTGACCTGCCCAAGCAGAGTCAAAATCTTCACTAGATTCCCACGGTCTCGAGGAATTCCCTTTTTGCTTATAGCATTTAGTGATCATCTGACCCTCCTTGTCATAGCTGAGCTGGCCTTTTCTATTTTTGAATTGGTAGAAATAACTTTAAAAGAAAAAAATACCACTTTGGGTCTTTTCTTTCCTTTACGATTGGCCCTTGTCTTCCTCCTTCTTTATCTTCAACCTACCTCTCGCCACACCACCATCTCCACGATGCTCAGAAGCACCAGGAGAATGGGAAGGTCAGCTTAGGAGGAAGAGGCATATGGTCAAAATTAGTGGTGGCGAATCAATCTGGTTCTAGCGTCCCTTCCTCCAGACTGACAGGGAATCCAAGCTTGGTAGAGGCACAACACAATCCATCCGAGTCACAGGAGGTTGGAAAAGGCAAGGGGAGGTGGAGAGACCAAGGCAGAGTGAGAACACTGGCGAAGGTGCTGACGTGAGGAGGAACGGAATAAATACTGATTCACGGGCTGCAGCAAACCCTGATGCCAAACAAAGGCCCTGTGGCCGCCTAAGATGGTAGGCAGTAGAGGCCCTGATAGAGGCCCTGATTTACAACTAGTCGCAGAGTTTAACTGAAAGACCCCGCAGTGCTCTGTTGTTTTCAGAGCAATTATCCACACATTATTCCATTTCACTATGGGGTGTCAGAGCTGGAGGGAAATTTCAGAGGTCAATTAGCCTTATCCCTCCTCCCACAGCAAGTCAAAAGGCAGGCAAGTGACTTGTCTGAGGTCACATCCCTGAGTTAGCAGCTGAGTGGGATGCTCTTTTATCAAACCTGCTTCACACACACACGGGTGCCCAGAGCTCCCCTGTTCCGGCGGATCCAGAGGGCTCTCACAGTTTTACACAGCCTGCATTTCAAAGCCCCTCAAGGAAGCAGTGTGGTGCCTACCAGATCTTTGAAAGATTCCCAGGCAGAGACTCTACAGCCTCCCTCTGGTCAACCTTCTTAAAATTTGCTGCCATATCCCTATGACCAAGAGTGCCTAAGCTATGAACTCACCAGTAACTCGTGCCAAGCTGCCTCTTCTTTTGCACAAGACGTTCATTTAAAATCAAATTGCACATAAATCCCTCCAGTTTCTGCTCATTTCCCTCAGCCCTTGGCCTTTTTTGGTCTTTTTTCCCCTCTCTGCTCCCAACCCTGTCTGCTGCGAGTCTCTGAGATGACACACGGGCAGGGAAAGCTGGGCCGTCTAGGGGAGCATCCTGGAGTCGCGCTGGAGCCGATGGGCGAGCCCCAGGGCCGCGTCCGCCCGAAGCGCACAGGCTCCCTGAGGGGGTTACAGGGGTGGCCTGATGCAACTACCCTCATAGATCTGGAACGCCCCTTAAGGACTCTTCTAGAACAACTCCCTCATCTTACAGATGTGGAAAATGAGGCCCGGAGTGCAGAACGACTTGCCCTTGCAATTGGGGAACCCAAGCTAGGAGAGCACCCTAAGTGGCCCCTCTCCCGGACTAGTTCACTTTCTGGACCGCTGCCTCTGACTCTGCGGATGAGGAAACTGAAGCTTAGAGAGGTGAAGAGATCAGCCATGATCCCAGAGCTACAAAGTGCGGGCGTCAGTACTGGACCCACAGTGCGATGGGAGCGGCAGCTAAGGGAGACCGGGAAGGGGTTGGCCAGCCATTTCCCACGCGGCGGGAGACGCCTGAACAACTCCAGGGGGCGCTGTTCGTGCCGCCCCGCCAGTATGTGCCCCGCTGGAGACCGGGATGGGGGCGCAGGGTGGGGAGGAAGGTGCCCCGATCCTGCTGACAATCAGCCCCTGGGCCCGGCATGTCGGGGGCGCCCGCCCAGGTTGGGGTGCCTGGCCCCCCAGCACCGCCCGCGGCCCCTGTTCGGGAAGCTGGGGACCGGGTCCGAAGGCCTTTTCCCATTCAGTGGGATTATGCCTTTTGAATTGTTTTTTTAAAAAAAAGCTGCAGCGAGCGAACCCTGCCTGACAACACCGAAGGAATTTTTCCCAGGGATCGGCCGAAAGCTGACTCACATTTAAAGACTTGCCCAAAGTGGTCATGCCCCTCTGAGCAAATACCACAGGCATGTCAAACCCCGCTCCCCACGGCCCCGCCGCCAGGCCCCGCAGCTGCCCGGCCCGGCCCAGCCCGGCCCGGCCCGCGATTGGACGAGCGCCGCGCTGCTAAGCCGGGCCAGCCAATCGCGGCTCCGTGTAGCCGGGCCAGCCAATCGTGGCGCCGCTTAGCCCGGCGCAGCCAACCGCAGCGCCTCTTAGTCGGGCCAGCCAATCGCAGCGCCGCCTAGCCGGTTGCTATCCGGGTCCCGGGTCCTAGGGAGGCGCGGCGGATGGCGGTTCCTGCTTGTTTTGTGTCCCGCGGGCGGGGGCGGAGCGGGAGGCTCCGGCTGTGTGTTTAGGCAGGTAGGGCCCCGGAGGGAAGTGAAGAGTGAGGGCTGAGCCGCCTACGAGGGAGGGAGGCTGCCTCAGGGCCTTGAGCCGCAAGGTCCCACTGCGGCACGTGAGCTGCCGCGAGCTGCCTGGGACTCCGGCGCCGGCGCATCCCTGGGAACCCGTCCTTGGGAGCCGCTGACAGTCCAGTGCCAGGCTGCCCCAGAGCTCCACAACCCGTCAGTCTTTTCTCCTCCAGTTGTGGAAGGCAAGAAGAGGCACAGACCCATCAAGAGTGCAGAAGGTGCTAGAAAGATAGCAAACGTCCGAGGTCTCTCTGTGTTCCCAGATAAATACACGTGTGAGCCTGGCTGAGTCTCTTCACAACTATGGTTCTCGATTTTTCTCATCTTTAGAATGAGAGCTCTGGGCCCCTGTCACCTCTAAGATTCTGGTTCTTATCTCAACACCTAGAGGAACATTGAGGTCTGGTTCTGTTCTCAGGCCAAACCACTTTCCACCCGGCAGCCCAAGGGCTTTTCTTAACACACGAATGGGATCAAGTCGCCCCCCCGCCCCCCCCACCACACCCACACACACACTTAAAACCTGTTGAGCATCAACATACTCCCTCCACACCCAGCC
This sequence comes from Phocoena sinus, assembly GCF_008692025.1. Lineage (NCBI taxonomy): Eukaryota > Metazoa > Chordata > Mammalia > Artiodactyla > Phocoenidae > Phocoena > Phocoena sinus. Next base: position 98,879,854 of record NC_045772.1, read on the forward strand.
TTGTCCCCTTCCCCCACCCCCACCTCTTTCCTCCCTCGAGGGCCTTTGCACATGCTGTTCCCTTCATCCCCCCCACCCCAGCCTCTCCCGTGGCCAACTCCTAACTCCTCCAGGCCTCAGCATAAACGTCACCCTGATCTGAATTCGTCCCACTGCCATTCCCTCTTATGGCACCCCGTGGTTTTCCATCATAGCACACACCCTAAACTGTAATTTTATAAGTTTATTTGTGTTTATTTGCTTAATGTCTCCTCCACTAGAAAGGACAGAGGACAGTTCTGTTTTTTTTTTTTTTTGTACCACATCCCCAGTGTCTACCACAGTGCCTGCCACTCGGTAAATATTAGGTTGAATTCATTAAAAAAGTATCTTCAGGAGAGTAAAGAATCATTGTACCCATTTAACAGATGAGGCTGTGGAAGCTCAGGCGGGTTAAGTAACTTACCTACATTCAAATGGTCAAAAGGTGACCAAACTTATCTCTCTGGTCTTCGGTTTCTGTTAGGCAATTGTATTAGGAGATCATAGGCCTTCCAAGAGGTAGCAAATAAATACTAGAACAGACGGTTATAGCATTTTGGGTGCTGTGGTTTTCCTTCTGCTATCCAGGATTTTTTCCAGCCCATTGAAAGTTCCATTCACTTATTCATTCTACAGATACTTATGGAGCATCGATTATGATGAGCCCGGCAGCCCAAGGTTAAACAGGAGAGTTCCCTTTCAGAACTTACTGGTAAGTGTGAACTTTCAGACCACAAGCTATAGCCTTGTCTACCAAAGAGCAGAATCTACTCTGTCCATTTAGTAAAAAAATTTGGTCATCTATTCTGATGTTTTGTTGATTTCAGTGTCTGTTCTGGTATGTAGTTGGCTTAACCTGTATTTTTAACTGGACTAAAAAATTGCATTCCCAAAGCTGGAATATATTTTTTAAAGTTTAACCTACTGTTTCTTTGGATTAGCAGTGTTGTCTGGGAACCAATCATGGTTATTTCTAAAGGAGAAAGATGCTACAGCAGGGAAATGTACACATGGCAAGAGACTTTTCTGGGTACCATTCCCTTAGCTGTGATCTAGAAGCTGGCTCTGCTGTCAGCTGCACCAAGAACACACGCACACCACCAGCACCACTGCCACGGCCACTGCCACTGCCACCACCAAATGGCTGAGTCAAAATGACATAAAAGGGAAGGGAGATAATACGCAGACCAAGTCCCAGCTCACCCATATAGCCAAGCCATGTGATCTCTGGCAAGTCTCTGCCCTTCCAAGCCCCAGGCTCCTTATCTGGCCCCAGTGCTTTCCAGCTATGAAGCATCTGTAAAATGAACTGGCTCCATTACTTTATTCCTTTACTTATTCAGCAACATTTATTAATCATCTCCTATAGGCCAGGCACTCTGTCCAGCACTGGGACTACAACTGAGAATAAAACTAACTATGGTCTCTGTTCTCAGAGAGCTTACGCTCCAGTGGCAGATACAACCATCAATTAAATAGTCACTGATCAAACAATCACCATACACATGAATTACAAATTGAACTGAGTGCCACGGGTGATCACATTGGCGTGTGCACCAACCCTGAGGCAGGAAGCCTCCTGCACACTGAAGGGACCAGGGAAATCCAGCGTGGCTGGAAGAGAGCTGGGAGGAGAGGAGGGCCCGAGTGGTGCAGGGCCTTGAAGGACATGTTGGGGACTTCAGTCTTGATCCTGAGGGCGATGGGGAACCACGGGAGGGTTTTAAGAGGAGGATTCGATGTTTCAGTTTTTATTTTAGAAATATTTCCAGCTGAGGTATGGGGCATGAGTTAACAGAGTGGAAGTGAGAAGACAGGTTGGGAGGTGAGAGATGCTGGGAACTTGAATTAGGATGGTGATGTTGGGGAGGATATGATAGTGATGGGGAAGAAGTGATGATGGTGGGGAAAAGATGATGGTGAAGAGGTGATGATGGAGGGGAAGAGGCGATGATGGAGGGGAAGAGGCGATGATGGAGGAGAAGAGATGATGACGGTGGGGAAGAGGCGATGACGGAGGGGGAGAGGCGATGACGGAGGGAAGAGGCGATGACGGAGGGGAAGAGGCGACGACGGAGGGAAGAGGCGACGACGGAGGGGGAGAGGCGACGACGGAGGGGGAGAGGCGACGACGGAGGGGGAGAGGCGACGACAGGGGGGAGAGGCGACGACGGAGGGGGAGAGGCGACGACAGAGGGGGAGAGGCGACGACGGTGGGGGAGAGGCGACGACGGAGGGGGAGAGGCGACGACGGAGGAAGAGCAAGAAGCTGTCTAAACTGGAGGGAGTGCATCAACACTGGTCTATCTTCAAAGCCCAGTTTCTCATTTTTTTTCCATTTTCTCCCAGTAAAAAGTGCATGCGAGACTGTAAAACTCAGCCCTTTCCATACCTGACACTGCACCAGACTTGGTCTATATGTGCTTGTACTGGTTCCCATTTACTGTGGATTCTGGACACCCAACGTGGATCCCAGAGCTGAGAGTCTACAAAAACATATGTGTATCTTCTCTCACTGTCCCCCTGGCTGTGAACGAGTCACCACACATCGTCGCCTCTGTGGGTGCTTCGGGAGGGGACGTCTGCCTTTCCCTTGAACTGACTTCCAGAGCAAGTATTGCTCCTGGTGCTTTACCTTCTGTTGTGGGTAACGTCGGGGAGGGTGAGAGCCTGCAGTGTGGACTCCTTGTGGGCAGAGCTGATGGGGAAGGGTGTGGCGAGCAGCCATTTTCCACGTTCACGCTAGGGCCCTTGTATAGACCTGATTCACTGGAGTCAGCCTTTCCCTTCTTGGGCCCATCTTGGCCCTCTGTTCATCCTTCCTGTGAGCCCCAGCAAGGCCCCTTGCCTGATTCACTTTCAGTTCCCCAGCCTCTCTCTCTGTCTCTGTCTCTGTCTCTGTCTCTGTCTCTCTCTCTCAAACACACACACACACACACACACACACACACACACACACACACACACAGCCTCAGGCTGTGGTGTTTCCACCCAAGAGGGAACACATCACCTGCTCCGTACGAAATGAGTCTTGTCTAAATGAGAAAATGTGCGCGTATGTGTTTCCTTGACTATTTCACAAAACTGCCCTCTTTAACCCCCATCTTCATGGAATCCTTCTGCTGACTCCACCTGAAAAGGTAGATCTTTGGGTAGCCAAGCCCTGAACTCCACTGGCGGGCTCCCTGGGGTGGGGATCCCAGTGAGGACCCAGTGCACTGCCTCGGGGACAGGGAGCTCCATACCAGAGAGCATCATCCCAGCTCCCCTGGCCTCCTGCCACCCAGGGCCCCCGGCAGTCCCTGTCCCAGGAGAGTCTAGGTGAGCGATGTGAATAGCTCCGGGCCCTCCCGACTGCGGTGTGTGTAGGAGGTGAGCGTCCCCTTTTCTATAAAAGCAGCACTTGTTCGGAGTTCCGAGACTCTGACAGCGTCCACTTAGCAGCAGCCAGCGAGTGGGTCTGGCTCGGGTCTGTGCTGGAGAGAAAGCGGGGTGCCTGATGGGTTTGACTCTGATGAGAAAGCAGTGTACAGAAGGCTTTTTTTTTTTTTTGGTAGGGGTGGAACTTTTCAACTTTATTGAGAAACGACTTGTGTAAAATGAACTACATTCAGAGTACAGGTCCATGAGTTTTAACGGTTGTGTATACCCGTACAAAACATTTCCATCACCACACAATGGGGTTTTAAAAAATCATTTTAGATTGTTATATAGTATTACACTTTCTCCTGACTGGCCCTTCCCAGGTTCCATTCATTCTTTCCCTTCATCCACTCACCAGGCTAAGAGGAGTTACCCAAAGGCAGGATCATATCGTATGCATCTGTATATTCCCGCCTCTGAGCACAGAGCGTGTTCAGTGAATGGACCCATTTGGCGACCATTCACCCCGTGCCATGCACGGCCCTGGGCGACCCAAGGCGGGTACAGGACACCGTCCTTGTCTTCTGGAACTCGCCGTCTGGGTGGAGAGTCGGCTGTGGCAGAGCGATGGCCCAAGTTGTAACTGTAGGCCAGGGCTGGAGGTGACCCTGCTGCAGGTGACGACTCCACCCTCAGGAGGAGCTCCTGTCCTGTCCCTGATCCCTCTCCTGCTGCCTCTGCACCGGCTCCAGGCTTCGCGTCTTCCACGGCCTCCCTGGGGTCCCATGGCCCACGTCGGGGGTCTGCTTTCCGCCTGGGGACAGGCGCAGGTCTGACAGTGGAGTTGGGATCCAGTTTCTGTCAGTCCCCTGCTGTCTGACTTGCACGTGTTCTCAAGCCTTCCTGAGCCTCGGTTTCTTAATCTACGAAAATGACAGCCAACATCACAGGCCGTTTCCCTGTGCCAGGCTTGGTTTTGACTTATTTGGTCCTCCCAGCACCCACGGTCTTGGTTTTACAGATAAGAAAGTGAGGCCCAGGGAGGGAGCAACCCGTCCACAGGGGCAAGAGCCGAATTGAAACCCTGGGAAGCAGCTCCCAAACCAAGCCTGACTTTGGCCCGCGCCGGCTCTCAGGCCCCCTTCCCAGGCCCCCTTGCTCTCAGCCTCTCAGGCCAGCTGCACCCAAGCAGAGCACGTCTCCTGGCATCACTGGCCTTTCAGAAACACGGGTCCCTCTGTCTCTTTCCGCAGGCCTTGACCTCAAGTCCAAGCCCAGACTCCAGGCGCGTCCTGCCGCCCCGCCCCCTGGGCTGAGCTCCCTCCTCCCCTTTCCTGGGCTCACAGCCTCAGGTCAGCGGTCAGCGGTCAGGTTCTCTGACCCATCCCCTCTAGCACTCCCCTTTTCCCGGCCGGCCCAGCAGTCTTTCAACCTCAATTGACTCCTGCTGTTTTCTCCTCTCGGGCTCTCTCACTTCCTTTGCCCCTTTCATCCCTGCCCCCCACTCGGCTCCCACATCCTGCCCTGGGGCCCTCTCCCCGGCCCCAAGAAGTCTGTCTCGGTATTGTTCTCCAATTCCAACATTAGCATTCTCAAAACCCACATTTGCATTTTGATGGCTCCTGTCCCAGCTAGACAGGGGTATTTGATGCCTATATATTTTGGAGAGGAGAGCTTTCTCCCGCACAGTCTCCTTTTCCACTTTGACTCCAGTGCACTCTCTGGTTCTGGCCCCGATTTACTCTGGGCCAAGACAGTCAGGCCAGCACCTTTAGGCTATGCTGGGGCTTATAGGCTCATGGGCGGCTTTGCCAGTAGGAGCTCCGGAGAACAGAAGTCTCACTTCCCCCACCTCCCAGCCCTGCTCGGAACATGAAAGCTTCTTGCAAGCTCGCATCTGCAACCAGTGTTCTCTCCTCCCAGGCTCCAAGACCTGGCCTCCAGCATTCCGCAGCACAGTTGCGGAGGCCAGGGACTGGGGTTCGCGGTGTCACCTCTAGCCGGGACACCCACCTGCCATGTGAACCATCTCCGGCCTCGGTTCTAGGAAAAGCCACGAGGATGCGATAAAGAAGCCTAGTCAGCCAGTATTTCCCAGGGCAGGGGTGTTCCGGCTTTTAGTTTTTCTCTGCCTCTGGGCTTCTGGGGTTCAGCCAGAATTAGAACGGCCAAGTGCCAAGCAACTGAGAGAAAGGGATCTCCTGCCAGGTCTCCAGGGGGTTCGAGGCCACTTCTTACAGAGGTTTAGGGAATTGCGGTTTGCATGGCAGGGCTTCCTGGGGTTGCGTCACAACTTCAGAGTGATTTATGACTCCTGTTCCTTTGAGAAGCTCTCGACCTCCGTTTCCACCTACAGCCGAGTCCTTCCGCTCAGCGACCCTACAGAACATCTTATATGTGTGGTGCGGGGGTAGGTATTGAGGCACTTGGGCTGGGGAAACAGAGGCACTTCCGGGGGCGAGGGGAGCTGGGCGGGACGTGATCCCGGAGGCTTCTGACTCCAGAGCGCCAGCGGGCCCATCCAGGGCAGCAGCAAAGGAGACAAGAGGAAATCTTGATTCCTCCAGTTTTGTCAGGATTCAGCTAGCATTGCTGGGAAGAGTTCTGTGTTCCTGGCTCTGTGCTGGTGACTAAGGTTGATGCAAAAAACAAAACAAAACAAAACAAGAAGAAGTTGGTGAGCCTAAAACTCCAAGTATTTATGTTCTAGTGGGAAATACATAAATGCACCATATTATTGATAATGACTGCCCATCGATCACTTGCTCGTGTGGAGTGTTTACACGCACTATTTCTAACTTTCAGCAAGTTTATATTCTGGTGCCAGTCTTACAGATGGGGGAAGAAAGGCTCCTATTAAAGGCTCCGAGGTCACACGGCTAGGAAGTTGCTGAGCCAGAATTTACACCCATTCGAAGTTCGTGGCCCAGGCTCCTTCCCCAGCACCAAAGTGCAAGACGAGGCTCAGCCCAAGTACCAGAGGGTGTAAAATAGCCATGTGCAGGGGAGTCCAGGGAGGGAGCACCCCCATCTCGCTCTGGGAACAGGAGGTGCATCCAAGGGGGGTGGGCATCTCTGGAGAGAGACCCCCAGGAGGACGCAGGGAGCAGAAGCACCGAGGTGCACCAGAGAAACAGTGAGTCATCCTGTTACCGAACCAAACGTGGGGCTGCTCGCCCGTGCACAGTGAAGCCGATCTACTGACCCCAGGTTGTAGGGAGGGAAAGAGCAGCATTTACTGCAGGTGCCAAGCAAGGAGTCGGGGACGGCTAGTGCTCCAAACACCCGAACTCCCCAAAGCGTTTCAGCAAAGCATTTTTAAAGGCCAAGTAGGGGAGGAGTGTCCCGGGGTCTGTGATCAGCTCGTGCACTGTTCTCTAACTGGCTGATGGTGAGGTGACAGGGCGGTGTCACAGGGGTTCACATCAATCCTTAGGCTCCAGGAGTCCTGGGGTCTCTGTGCTCATAGTCATCAAGTAGCTTCTCCCATTTGATGGGGGGCGGGGGCGGTTTCACATCGGTAAATCAACTTGGGACATGTGCATCAGATACTATCGGGTTGGCCAAAAAGTTCCTTTGGGCTTTTCGTAACATCTTGCAGAAAAACCCGAACAAACTTTTTGGCCAACCCAATATTATCTAAGTCCTTCAGAGAGGAGCTAAAGCAGAGGATACGGGAGAGAGGTCTGCCCCGGGAAGCCCCCGTAGGTTACAATCCTGGAGTCTAGGATCTGCGGAGAAGAGAGTAGGGAGGAGGTTGGCACCAGAACACAGAGGCGTCTGTAGGCATCTGGCTATGTTCTGTAGGTGTTAAGGGAACATGGAAAAAATTTGAGTAAGCTAGTGATGTGAGAACTCAAGAAGACATAGGTGAGGAGTCTTGGGATGGGGAGAGAATAAAATGACACAGGAGATTCAGGTTACTGAAATCCCAGCAAGGGGCAAAGAGATCTGGAAAAAAGTAGCCTGCGAATGGCAAGATGGTGTTAAGTATCTGAAATGATTTGGGGATGAAATGGGGGTCTGGAGCACGAGGTGAGGTGTGAGCTGGAGCTACAGGTTTGGAGATTGCAACTTAAAAGGTGATGCTTGGGACTCCCTGGTGGCGCAGTGGTTAAGAATCCGCCTGCCAATGCAGGGGACACGGATTCAAGCCCTGGTCCAGGAAGATCCCACATGCCGTGGAGCAGCTAAGCCCGTGTGCCACAATTACTGAGCCTGCGCTTGAGAGCCCACAAGCCACAACTACTGAGCCCGTGGGCCTAGAGCCTGTGCTCTGCAACAAGAGAAGCCACGGCAATGAGAAGCCCCTGCACCGCAAAGAGTAGCCCCCGCTCCCCGCAACTAGAGAAAGCCCGTGCACAGCAACAAAAATCCAATGCAGCCAAAAAATAAAAATAGAAATAATATAAAATAAAATTAGAGGGAAAAAAAAAAGGTGATGCCTTAAACCCTAGGAATGGATTTAAGCAACAGGGGTAACAGAAGACAAGAGAGGCAGGGATCAAATCTAGAATCAAAGGTCAGAGGGCAAAGGTGAGACGCAAAGGAGATGGAAAAGAAGCAGTGGGAGGGGAGAAAGTAAATTCCCAGGTGGCTGCCTCAGTCAACTCTGTCTTGTCCCTGCTTGAGACTCACATACCAGATTGGGGCGTGACTGCCAACCCTTCCACCTGGCCTGTACTCTGAGCGTCAGCGTCCCATTTTGTAAAAGGAAACAGGGCATGAGTGTGGCATCTTACATGATGGCTGGAGAAACAGAGCACTTCCTAGGGGCTCAGTCAATGGCAGCTCTCATGGTTATAAGTGTGGTCTATCTACCCTATTCTTTTCCAAGTTCAGGACCTCCTCGAGATCAGGGACCAGATCTTTGTGTGTACCCCAGTTGACACTGGGTACATTATAGTCACTCTTCAGATGTCTCTCGAATGCTGAGAAAGTGGGATGGATGAGGATTTCCTGTTGCCACCCCCATCGTTTAGCCCTTGTTGGCTGTTAGTCAAGAACCAGGCCCTCCGGAGGCTCTGAGCGCCAGCCCCTTCCTGTCCTCGGCTTCGTTTTCTCTGCCTAGAATTTCCATTGATAGGGCCATGGGCAGAGGCCTGGGGCCAAGACAGCAGCCCTGAGACGTGGTTGGTGCCAGGCCCCGTTCTGCGTGGTGTATCGGGGACTTATGAGGCCACCTGCGTCACTCAGACAAGGTCACGAGAAGGACCTGCTGCTTTCTAGACTTCCATGATCTCAGTTGGTGAGGGATGGGCGGGAGAAGCTTGGAAAAGCAAGGGTACCTACCCACACCCCCTTAGTGAGGGGCACGGTGGGGAGCAGAGGCTGGGCAGGACCGAGGCCAGGACTGTGTGGCTGCACCTGATCCAAGGGGCTTTTTTCTCAGCCTTGAGGTGAGAGTAGAGACATCCATCCCATGGGTCTGGTGAAAGGATTTGGGGAAGGATTCTTTCCCTCTCATCAGCACATCCTGGCGTGTCCTTGCAAAGCTGGCTCAAGGAGTCTGCCCTGGGAGCTGTCTGTTAAAATCCGCTCTCCACTAACGATGGCTTTTTTTTGCGGTACATGGGCCTCTCACTGTTGTGGCCTTTCCCGTTGCGGAGCACAGGCTCTGGACGCGCAGGCTCAGCGGCCACGGCTCACGGGCCCAGCCGCTCCGCGGCATGTGGGATCGTCCCAGACCGGGGCACGAACCCGTGTCCCCTGTGTCGGCAGGCGGACTCTCAACTACTGTGCCACCAGGGAAGCCCTAATGATGGCTTTTTTGCCAACGTTTGTTTGAGTGAGGTGGAGGTGTGAAGGGCGCAGAGTGTGTGGAAGCCCAGCGTCCCCCTTGCTCTTGGCTGTCCCAGGCTCTGATAATGCCGGTGGCCGAGGCAGCCACTGAGCTATCAGGCCCCCGCTCTCCGAGCTGGCGGCTCGGCTTTCATCTCTGTTTGTGGCCAAGGACAGGGACAAGGGGACCAGTGCCCAGGCTGGCTAATGAGTAATGGGAGCCTTGTCTGTCTGTGGCCCTGGACGTGCCCCTGGGATGACCTTGAGGTTGCTGGAGCTGGGCAGGCCAAGGCCAGGGGGCCATTTCCTCTTTATCCTCTCTGCTGCTACACACCCCTCCATGAGTCTCCCACCCCCTTCACCTAAATGCCTTGGTCTGAGTCATTTATGAAAGTTATTCCAAAGGCTTTCCTCCTCCACTCTGCTTTTATTACACAGTGGAGGACGATGGGGCAAGTCTGGTGTCCATCTGAGTCAGCGAACTGTACAGCCTCTGGTTACCTTCTTCCTCTCCCCACCCTGAGTGTTTGTGCAAATCTCCCTCTAGGGATGATGAACAAAGCCATGGAGGGGGCAGGCGCACACCTAGGGCTACGTCATCTTGATCTTCCTTCCTCGGGTCAGATCGCTTCCTGCCTTTCTCTCCAAGGGCCTTGAATGGTGGCCCAGTAGGAAGGCAGCGGCCTTTGCTTCCTCCACGTGTGCCTTCCGTGCCTGCCCACATGGGAGTCTCTTCCCTGTGCCCGTGACTTGCTTGCTGCTCTGGGTCCCTGGCGCGGTTACCCAAACTCTCCAAGCTGCACCAAGGGGCCTGCAGCACCCCTTCCTAGGGCTAGCGGGGAGCTGCACAGAGGGCAGATGTCAAGTGCGAACAACAACAAAAAGTTAGGAATTCCCTGTTTTGGAGCCTCGTGTCTGTCCTCCTCCCTAGCAGTAGCATGAAACACAACACGTGAAAAATGTTTCCCAAAGGAATGACTGAATAAATGCATTGCTAATGGCAGCAAATATATGTGGGCATCTGTCCTCAGGGAATGAATCAGTTCATTGATTCTGAAGTGTCACTGTCTCGCAAGGACTTGAACCAGGCACATGGAAACCACGACCTGAAACAATTGAATTGGGCCTTAAAAAGTAGCAAGACTTTCCTATTTTATGTTGGGTTAGTTTTTAGGGAGATGAACATTTGAGAAAGAGCTCCAGCCGCTGACAGAGCGTAATTAGGTTGTAGCGTCTGTATTTTGTTAGGTGTTGGGTATATTTCTATGGGGTGGAGAAATGGATGAGTGACAGATTAGCCATCGGCGATGGGAACAGTGCTTATATGAGCTGCTGGGGCTTGGGTACTTTTCAGGGGTCTGGGTACCAGCTTGCCCTACGGTCTTTGCGATGCCTCTTACCTTCTCTTCCTCCACCTGCCTGCCCCCCAATCTGAGGCGCGAAGCGCCACAATCCCCAATCTCTGCATCTTACAGGAGAGCTGGAAGGCGAATACAACCTGGGACATAGGCCTTCAGCAGCCTCCCAGGCCAATCTCCTATGAACATGATCACCTATCCTTCTGGGGCCTTTAGAGCAAGCAGAGTTGAGGGAGGGGAAGAGAAGAGGATGACGGGGGAAACGTGAACTGGACAAGTCACCGCAGGGCAGTGAGGCCCAAGAGAGCACCTTTATCTCCCTCCCTGCTGTCCTGTCTCCAGGCAGCATCCATTCTGCCTTCCTGCATAGTTAGGCTGTCTCCTAGGGACTGGGCCTGGCAACACAGAGGAGAGGCAGGCAGAATGCTGGTGGATTAACTTGCAAAGCTCTTTCTCATCCCCTACTTTAAAGCAGCTGTTTCTTCAGGAAGTTCTGACAGGCCTCTCAGAGTTGTGATGGGGCCTGTGGCTGGTGGGGCTCTGGGCTGCCTCAGCCGGGGGCTGCACTTTCTCAGCTGGGAGCCGGAACTTTGTGACGCATCCTGCAAGGAATTCCAGGAGGGCTGGTGACTGGCTCTGGAGCTTAGAACAGCTGCTTGGTGATGGCAGAAGTTCCAATCTCACTTCCTCCAGGAAGCCTTCTGGGATTCCCCAGCCAGGTACTCCCTTCCCAAGTCCTGTAGAACTTTTTTGGGGACACTTAAGACTCTCTTTTGTAGTCCCATGCTTGCATCGTTGTTTTCTCCCTTTACTAGTCTGGGAGCTGTTAACAGGAATGACCCTGATCTCATTTTTCCTGCATTGGTTGAGTGTCTATAAATACTGTTGACTCAATGAAGAAATAAATGGCCATGTCGCCTGTGCTGGCCTTCTCACCTCTCCAAGTTATTTCCAGGAGAAAGGAGGCAAAGTTTAAAGCGCCTTCAATACCTATTTTGGCCGCCTGTGTTGACGGTGCAGGCAGGATGAGGGTGCAGCGCCCCAGGGGAGGGAAGTCCAGGAAGTAAAGTAATGGGCGGACAGTTTAGCGGAATGGAATTCACGGGGGTGCTAACCCTTGGGTCCCATTTTCTGGTTTCCTGGCCTGCCCTGTTTGTAAGGTCACGGTGCCTTTTGCTCTGTGAAATACTAGCTTGAACAAACCTGCCTTTTTACAGCCCCATTTTGGGCTTCAAAGAGTGAGCCCCTCTTTAAGTTTCAAGAGGCAGGCTAGCAAGGTGGGTGGGATCTCAGGTTCTAGAACCCACTTCCTAGATTCACCGCTAAATGGCTGTGGAAACTTAAGCAAGTTACTTAACCTCTCTGTGTGTATGCAAAGGAGGAAAAGAATAAAAGCTGCCTCCTAGCATACGGAGGACTGAAGGACTTGAGCAAGTGGAAGGCTCTTAGAATGGTGCCCGGCGGTGCTCGCCTGCCCTGATGGAAGCATCGGCGTCGAGAACGGCATCTTTCGATCCTAAGTTACCGAGGTCCTGCTTCCCAACAAGCCACGCTGATATACCTGTTAATGGAGAAACTTTTTCTGGGTCTTCCCTGAATGCAAGATGCACTGGACGTCCACTCCCCACCACCATCAGCGCCTCCTGAGCTTTATCTCCTGTGACCCCTGACCCCGACCGGGTCAGAATGTGGAGGCTCAGCCCAGGGGAAAGACGGGCTGACCCTGGGTCAGCCTAGACAAACACCTGCCTTCCGGGGAGGCCAGGTGATAGCATTCCTGAGGCCTGAGTGGGCTACACTATGTGTCAGCAGCAGTCCTGTCTGCTCACTGCCTAGGACCCCTTCATCAGGTGGCCGGGTATCCCAGCAAACTCCCCAAGGCCTCTGGCTCGGTTAGAAGAGCTTCAGGGGCCTTGGCGCACGCACTCTCAAGCCCGGAGTTAGAACGCATACCTGGCTGTGTTCAGTGCCGGGTCTGGTTGTAAGATCCCCCTTCCGGAGAACAGGCGAAGGAAAGGGAGCTCATGCCCAGGGGCAGGTTGAGTCAGTGGTCAGGACGGTCGCAAACTCTTCTTTAAAATAGGCAGTTTGGGGTGGGAGGAATTGGGAGATTGGGATTGGCATATATACACTATTGATACTATGTATAAAATAGATAACTAATGAGAACCTACTGTGTAGCTCAGGGAACTCTACTCAGTGGTCTGTGGTGACCTAAATGGGAAGAAAATCCAGAAAAGAGGGGATATATGTATACGTATAGCTGATTCATTCTGCTGTACAGTAGAAACTAACACAACATTGTAAAGCGACTATACTCCAATAAAAATTAATTTAAAAGAATAAAATAAAATAGGCAGTTTTAGGGTCGATGCACAGAACAATTTCAGAAAGGAAATCCAGTGGAGCAGTTGACGAAGACCTGGGTGGGAGGTAAGGCTTCGAACGCCAGCCGGTGAGAAAGCCACGTCCTAGTAGAACTGCAGCATTTGTTTCATGGACAGGCAGGTGTTAGGTGCGGTGCACCACCTCGGCACAGCCCTCTGAGCTGTGCTTGAGGAAACAGACTCAGACAGCGGCCGTCACACGACTTGTAAGTGGGGAGGTTTGAACCCCCGTCTCCTGGCTTCTGGCCCACTTCTTAGTCCATTGTTCACATCTGTTCATCCTGGAAGGGGCCCTGGAGCTAGTCCTGCCCAGACTCTGGCCAAGTAGAGCATTAACCTAGCAGGATGCCTCCCCAGCAAGAGTTCTGTACAGTCCATCCTCCCCCCCGCTCCCCCCGCCCACCGTGGAGATGCATGAGGAACGGTCAAGGCTCTGAGGCATCCTGCAGTAGAGACCCACGTGTCCTGGTAAATGGAAGCACAGGGTGAGGAAGGAATTGCCTGAGGGCCGCCAGCCCGTTAGTGGCAGAACTGGGATGACAACCCAGTCTTCCTGACCCTCAGCTATATTTTTCTGCCACGCCTGGCTGACGATGTTCATTAACTTGGTATAGACCCAGTGGGGACCCAGAGTGAGGAAAGACGGAGATTTCACCTCTGGCTGGACACAGGTCAGGAAAAGGTCTCAGGAATATTTACATTCAACAGATCAGCAAAAGTACATCTTCAAGGGTAGTAGGATATCCAGCTGCTGACGGGGGGTGAGATCAAAGCCTGGGCTGTGGGTTGGGTGATCCTAGGAAGGATTTCTGAAAGATGGAAATGTGGAGACAGATTTTGACAGGCTGAATCACTTGTATTTCTTAATTCTTTTCTGTTTTAGTATTTTTTTAATTGAAGTATAAGATGTGTTCATTTCTGCCCTACAGCAAAATGATCCAGTTATGCATAGATATAAATATTTTTATATTGTCTTCCATTATGGTTTATCATAGCATATTGAATACAGTTCCCTGTGCTGTACAGTTGGACCTTGTTGATCCGTTCTGTATATAAAAGCCTACATCTGCTCCCACTCCATCCCTCTCCCAAGCCCCTCCCCCCTTGGCAACCACCAATCTGTTCTCTACATCCTTGCTGAGTCACTTTTAAAGGGAAAATAATTAAACGTCGAATGTGAAAATCTTATTTTATTCATTTAAGAAAACGATTTTGCACAGATATGACTCCTATAAAGATTAGCTGACCCCCCCAAAGTGCCTTTCCCTCTTGCCTCCAGATGTGCTAATTGAATATCTTACATGAATCACCACGATTCACCCACCATGATCCACCCACCACGATCCACCCACCATGATCCACCCTGACACCTTGTGCTCCAAGGAAAGGCAGCAAGCATTCAGGGGCAACAGCAGTATACTTGGAATAGGAAAAATCCATGTTTGAGCCCTGGCTTTGTGATTTGGGGTCTTTCCCTTTATCTTTCTGGGTCTAAGTTTTCTTAATAAAAAAAGAGAGGATTAAACCCAAACATGGGTCCACAGGCAGACAGCGTCAGCATCACCTAGGTTAATGAAAGGGACAGCTTCCTGGGCCCTACACAAGAAGTACTGCAGCAGAATTTCCAGGGCCCATGATTTTGACAAAGGCACTAAGTATTTCTGATGTGGAATCAGGCTTAGGAACATTGGACTAAATTATTTTTGAGCACTTCCAGCTCTCAAATGAGTTGTTTACGCTTACAGAATGTCAGTATTCTTGTCGTAAAATGAGACATTAATATGCACCTCCAAGTCATATATATCAACGTATTGAGGACTTCATCAACTCTAAAACCACCTACAAATAATATCAATCTTTGTAGAAAACAATTTTGATGTACAAAAACTCACTTCACAGGGAAAATATAGAAAGCTCACACCCAAGTCTGTGGGAATCTCCTGCATGGTATGTGCATGAGACCTTAAAATCGAGCTGGTCTCAAGCACGACTATGAAACAGATGAAATTTTTACTTGGTCATGGTTTTTTTTTATATAAATTTATTTTTGGCTATGTTGCGTCTTCGTTGCTGTGCGCGGGCTTTTTCTAGTTGTGACGAGCAGGGGCTTCTCTTGTTGTGGTGCACGGGCTCTAGGCACGCGGGCTTCAGTAGTTGTGGCTCGCGGGCTCTAGAGCGCCGGCTCAGTAGTTGGGGCACACGGGCTTAGTTGCTTCACGGCATGTGGGATCTTCCTAGACCAGGGCTCGAACCTGTGTCCCCTGCATTGGCAGGCGGATTCTTAACCACTGCGCCACCAGGGAAGCCCCACTCGGTCATGTTTTTAACCTTTTGGAACTTTTCCAGCTCCCGTTAATCTCCCTTTACTTTTCTGGATTATCCAGAGAGAAAGCCGCAGAAGTGGTTTACACAAAGTCAGTGTTTCCCAAAGTGTGTCCTGTGGAACGCTAACAGGTGTTAGGGAAAGAATGGGGGAGGTTTCTGGGTCAACTGCATTTGGGAAACGCTGTGCTGACCAAGTTTTATCAAGAATTTCGAGAGCCTTTACCACGCTAATATTAACAGCAAATCTGCAAGAAAGCAAAAAGTATGATTAGTGTTGCCACGCATATTTGATCAGGGAGACCCTTTATCGAGGGCCATCTCTCAGGACCAGGATAATTTTGCATTAAGGTCCCAGCCCTTTGGGCTCATTCCTCTGAGGTGTCCTTCCTTTTCAAATTAGGACAGCTGGGAAAGCAAGACTCAAATCAAAGTGAACTAGAACCTGGCTGTGGATCACCGGGGGAGCATTTAACAGATGCGAATCCCTGCTCTCCACCCCCGGCATACTGCATCAGTGCACAGCCAGCCCCAGATCATCTTTGGACCAGTGACTGGGAATCCTCCAAGGAATGAATCACTTCAGGCATCTAAGTGGGAGGAATGCTTTTGGGTGTAGAGGGTAGAGAGGGAGGAAGACTGGTTGGTCCTCCAGCATTCCTTAAATTGCATCAGGCTGTCAGGGCATCAGCTCTCTCTTGTGAAGCTGGACCCTCCCCAGAGGATGGGAGGAGGCTTCTCAAATGTTCTCAAATGTACCTGAAATCTGGAGACTTGGATTGCTGTTCAGATGTGATCGTAGCCTCCCTGTGTGACCATGGACCAGTCCCATAACCTCTCTGAGTTTCACTTTTCTCTTTGCAAATTGGCAGTGTTCATAGACACCTTGGGCCCTTTATGGAGACATGGTGGAAACAAAGGAGGCTAGGTAAGCAACAAGGATTTACTGTATGGCACAGGGAACTATATTCCGTATCTTCTAATAACCTACAATGGAAAAGAATCTGCAGCTGTACAGCTAAAACTAGCATAATAGTGTAAATCAACTATAGTTTAATTAAAAAAAACAACAACGAGGCAACAGACAAGGCTGTGTTTCTGGCTCTTCCAAAAGCAACAGCAAGTCAGGCTATTATGATTATTAATCCAGATTTAATGTCTGTTAAAAACTAGCACTTAAGGTGCTAAGAGACACAACCCTCTTTCTTTCCTCTGAAGAACCTTTGCATACAGTTTGAAATAGTGAATCAACATTGTATTTTTAAATAAATATATTAAGGAAAGGATCAGTGAAACAAGCAGGTCTGTACTGGGCAAGACAGGGCAGGGACTGGCACAACTGTCCTGATCACTCAGCCCCAGGCATCCCCGATTTGGGGTGGGGATTATCTAGAAAATTGCCTCAGCTGTCCACTTCATTTTCGGTGCTTGCTCAATGGACCACTGTCACATACATTTTTTAAAAACCTTCCGGCCTGCCACTAAGATAGTCCACAAACCTGGGCGTGTGGAAAGAATTTCACTTTTTTTATTTTTATTTTTTAAAGAATTTTTGATGTGGACCATTTTTTTTAAGTCTTTATTGAATTTGTCACAATACTGCTTCTGTTTCATGTTTTGGTTTTTTGGCCCCAAGGCATGTGGGATCTTAGCTCCCTGACCAGGGATCGAACCCACACCCCCTGCATTGGAAGGGAAAGTCTTAACCGCTGGACCACCAGGGAAGTCCCAAATTTCATTTTTTAAAAAATACATGATGTCCACTGGATTAAACTAATTGGGGCAAGACCACGCCTCTCAAAGAAATTGAGACTGGTTATGAAAGCACTGTTTACCAAATACCCATCATGTGCCAGGTCTCAAACTAGCTCCTTTTGTAAGTGTCACCTCATTTAATCCCCAGATCCGTTTAATTACTTTAAAGTAGATGGGGGATAAACAACAAGGTCCTACGGTATAGCAGAGAACTGTATTCAATATCCTATGATAAACCATAATGGAAAAGAATATACAAAATAATATATATATATGTATAACTGAATCACTTTGCTGTACCACAGAAATTAACACGTAGGTCAACTATACTTCAGTAAAACAGTATTAAAACTGGAAAAAATTAAGTAGATAGGTAAGGAACTGGAGATGTTAAAAAAACAGCCAATTAACAAAAAAAGCAAAAAACTGTGGCCCGAAGACCACAGTTGGTGGATTTGAAGACCAGTGTTTCCAATGCCTGTTGCTACTTTCCTTCCTAGCTCCTTCCTTCCAAAATGGGAATCTTTTAAACTTAGAAGTCTCAAGGAGGCATAAGATCTATTCTCCTTTCATATTTCATATGAGGACAACACAGGACATAGAAAATTCTTAATTCTAACTATGCAAGAGTAGAGCTCAGGGGGGCTTCCCTGGTGGCGCAGTGGTTGAGAGTCCGCCTGCTGATGCAGGGGACACGGGTTCGTGCCCCCGTCCGGGAAGAGCCCACATGCCGCAGAGTAGCTGGGCCCGTGAGCCATGGCCTGCTGGGCCTGCGCGTCCGGAGCCTGTGCTCCGCAACGGGAGGGGCCGCGACAGTGAGAGGCCCGCGCGCGTACCGCAAAAAAAAAAAAAAAAAAAAAAAGAGTTAACTCTCCTACACTGGGCTTTTCAAAAAAAGAGGATTCACCATTGCAGATCCAGCACGAGGGCATGCCTGGATGGTGGCCCAGCACCCCTTTAGAGAGGGGCTGTGAGCTGTGCAAGGTACAGATGAAGTGGGAAATTATACCCCATCCTAATGGTTGGGCCTCAGTGTTCTCCCCCTGTGAAAGGGGAGTGAGAATAACTTACTCACCTGAAGTCCGGAGGTGATCTTCCGGCCCAGGCAGGGAGGCTGCACTTCCGAAGGATGGATGCCTGGAGAGCTTCCATTTCCCCATTTGAATGGGCTCCCCCCTGCTCTCCCCTGAAAGGTACTTCGAGCAGGACAGTGTCTTTCTTCCCTTGTGGGTCCACTTAACCCTGAATAGAAGCCGGGCATCCTGCCTTCCAGCCCAAGCTAGTCCGGACCTGGCACATCCCCACCTTGTAGGACACTGTAAGCCTACGTGTGTAAGATCTTTCAAAACCATCCTTCCCACAGTCTGTGGGATGTTCAGAGGGCCTGGCACCCAGGGAGAAGGGGCAGGCAAACCGCCAGCCCAAATACCTTTCCTGAGGAGGCCCTGGGGAGGAGAACCCATCAGTGGGAGGGCACGTGCCACTCAGGGAGGCAGGGGCTGGAGGGGCCGGGTCAGATTCAGGACGATAACAGGAAAGTCTGCACGTAGCTACCAGCCCAGGCAGGGATGTGTTCACCTGGAAACTCGGTGCCCCCAAGAATGGGTGCAGCTGTGGGGTTTGCCCCTCGGGGTCCCAAGCTCCCGGCCAGGTGGTAGGAGACTGCCCCTGCTGGAGCAGGCGCTGCAGGTCTTGCCCTGGGAGGAGAGTGGGGCGCTGAGGGGCAAGATGGCACCAGGGAGCCGCAGTCCCTGTGCAACTGGCACCCGGCACCTCCGGGCACAGATTTCTTATCCACAGCTTCCGGAGGTTGCTCTCAGCCAGGCCTCGATGTCTCTCCCGGTCCTGGCATTCATCGGCACCCAGGGCTTTGTGCAGTGACAGCCTCCTCTCTTGACTCAGACCCAGCTGAGCTTCCTAAAGCTGTGACTCTAGTGAGCCCGGGGGTCGGGACCTCCTTGTGTCCCTCCTGTCTTGGCTTTAAGTTGGCTGCATGTTTTGAGAAAACCACCTGACCTGCTGTACCTTGGATCCCCCAGCTCCATCTAAACACCTGGTTTATGAAAAGCAAAGGTGGGGACTCCCTGGCGATCCAGTGGTTAAGACTCCTCGCTTCCACTGCAGGGGGCACGCGCTCGATCCCTGGTCGGGGAACTAAGATCCCACGTGCTGTGCGGTGGTGCAGCCAAAAAAAATTAAAAAATAAATAAAGTGTATAATTCAGTGGTTTAAAAAAAAAAGCAAAGGTGGACGTAGAGATTCTGCCAATCCTGGCCATTGAGGAATGAGAAAACTGGTCTCTCAAAGATGGAAAAATAATTATTCAGGACAAAGTAGAGCTAGGTCTGCTAGTGTCTCTAGTAGCTATTACCTGCTTCTTCCTTAGAAAAGCAATCTGTAACATAAACAGAAGGATGACATTTATCGACTTCCCTTGTGGCCAGGAGAGTTTAGGGGAAGTGTAGTGGGCAAGTTCCTGGAAGTGTCTTTAAAGGGAAGAAGTGCGTCCCTCTTCACTGCTTCCTTGTTTCGGCAGGTGGGCTGCCGGCCTGGGAGCTGGAGCTCAGCAGTCATTCTGAGCCATGAGGTAGCAGCCAAGCTCTGAGAATACCAGACCACATAGAAGGATCCTAGGTCCCTGATGACCTTAGCAAGCCTCCCTGGCACCCTTGCACTAACGCCTCCAGACTTCTATTGGAGGGAGAAATTACTTTCCATCTTGTTTAAGCCAATACTATTTCTGTCACTTGCAGTCAAAGCTAAAACTAATTGTACCAAGAAGACAGTACGTGGTTCATTTGGAAGAAATAACCAGTTCTAGAGACCTGCTCCATTAGGAAAGCTTATAGTTTAATTTGCGTAGAAGAAAGGATCTCGTCACCTTGGAAGAGGCGGTCTCTTGCTTACAGCTCAAGGCCAGGGTCTAGAACCTTAAAGAAAAATTTCAAAAGGGGAGCTCTGTTTTTATTGATTGAAAAATAAAAAGAAATGCCTTTTTGGGAAGGTCACTGCCCCAAAGGAGCTGACTAGGTAACGTTAACCTATGTGTCGCACTTAGGATTGGGAAGGCGGGGAGGGGAGCCTTACAGCACATACGTCCACAGCTGGGTGTGAAGTAGCATCTTTGTGTGGCCGGCAGGGGGGCAGGGATAGGAGCCCTTAGGAGTGGAAGGAGGAGGTGGGTGGAAGTAGTCCAGACAGTGAAGTCATACACGGCCCATTGCATTATAGTCATTTATGCATTTACTCTAGTTTATTAAGCAGCTATTAAGTTCAAGGCAAAAGAGGACACAATGATCAGACACAGACCCTGTCCTTATGCAGCTTATGAAGCCTGGTAGGGAAGGTAGGATGTAGCTTACCTTTGAACACGAGATACAGTGATACACACCTGGGCAGGGGCTGGGTCAAGTGCCGTGGGTGTGCAGAGCGTGAAGAGGTCCCTGCCAGGCGTGTTTCAGGGAAGCTTTGTTGGGAGTGGGCTTTGTCTGCGGTCTTGCAGGGTGGGTCAGGTTTGGACGTGCAGGCCCGGTGGGGACAGAGAGTGCCTTCTCCCGGGTCCGCCTTTCTCCGGACCACTGGTAAGATGTCCACTTCCTGGCAGTGTGATGACTAACCAGCCCCTCCCGAGGCTGCGGATACCGTAGCTGTTCGCGGCAGGCAGGAGTGTGTTCTATATCAGATGCAGGTGGCTTGGGGATGTCGTTATGGTCCAAAGCTGAAAGAGGAAGGGCCAGGCTAGCCCTTGGTTTCTGAGGTAGATACACTTCGACTGCCATCTCAGCTCAGTTCCTCGAGCTCCTCAGGGCTGGAGGCTTGGATTGAGATGGCCCCGCCAGCTGTGGCCAGGCCTCAGAGGCGGGCCTTAGGAGAAGCCTAGGGAGGTGGTCGGAGGGGGCCGGGAGCCGGGCCTCCCCTGAGCCCATCATTCCATCTCCAGGGCCCTAAAACCACGGTCTGGCGTAGGAGGCAGCTTCAAGCTCAGGGACACGGGAAACACCAAAGCAGATAAGTGCCCGGGAGAGGCCGTAAGAGGGCCGGGTCCCCTGGCCCTGGAGGCCATAGGAACTGATGGTCAGGCTGTCGGGAACACTGGAGGCAAACCATGAGGAGGACCCCTGGCGCTCGGGGCTTCATGGTACATAGATGTGCTGGCCGCGGGAGGAGTGGCTTCCCCATAGCTCCAGTGTTCTGTTCTGTTTCTTCCCTTCTCTCCTCTCCTCTCCTTCCCTTTCCTTTTGAGGGTGAGCGAGCACAGACCCACGAGGATTCACCACCACCACGCCTAGGACGCACACCCCCACGCCCAGGGTCCGTGCTCAGACGTGACCATACCCAGGGGAGCAGGAGGTTTCGTCTTTGTCTTTAGTTTCACCAGTACCTGGAGGCAGAAGGGTTGAGGGAGGGGCGGTGATCAGTAAGGGAAGCAGAAATGCTTTTGCCTCCCTTCGCAAGAATAATGCGAGAAAAAAACTAGACCTCAAACGGTGAGGTGTTTGTTGCCCCGGAGTAGAGCGTGTCCGGGCGTGGGGAGTGAGGGCACATTTTACTGTTCATCTTTGAGACCTTTGCCCGGAACCAGGAAGTTTGTTTGGCCCACTTTACCTGCCGGGGTCACTTTCTATCTACCTGGAGGCACAATCTGCCGTCTGTAATATCTGGGTCCGTTGCCGTGGAGACCGTGACGTTAGCACATCAGCCTTCTGGCTGGAGGAAGGGAACAGTCTGCCGAGACGGGGCCCCGTGTACAAATAAATACATTCCAGAGCAACAGGTGAGCCTCAGAGAAGCCAGGTCTCTGGTTTCCACTGAAATGTTTCTGACATTAAACAAACATCGGAGGAAACACAAGCATCTGTCTAGAAGCGAAGCCTGGAGCTCACGAATTCCAGGGCTGCGCCAGGGCCCCTGCATCTGATTTCCTGTGTGGGCTGAGACCACTGGCTCAACCTCTCTGTGTCTTGGTGAACTGGCTGTCTCTCCTTCCTGGCTTCCACCCTCAGCCCCGGCCTCTTGGTGAGCTTAGGGGGGCAGATGCAATTGGAAAGTAGAAGGAAGTGTTTCATTCCACGGTGGCACTAGGCAGAAGTGGGCAGGAGAGATGGTCACCCTGCCAGGGCTCATAACATCCTCTCTCCCGGCAAAATACCACCATTGGTTAACCCCTTCCCATCTGCAGTTATTTCACTGTACTAATGTGGGGAAAAAGTCCACAGGACGCGGTACCTCTTAGGATGATCTGTGTCTTAAGGGCAATTTCAGCTCTTGTTGGGGAACCTGGCACGTGAAATAGTGCCTCAAGCCCGTGCATTCGGCTTCACTGTGTGCTGGATACGTGGTTCAATTCCTGAGCAAGATACACTGTCTGAGCTGACTCGTAGCTAGCTTGAACGTGGGGACCCCTCATCTCCCGCAAAGCTCAAGTCACTGGTAACGCGTCCTAAATTTCCAACCTTCTTCTTGGTACAGACAGGCTGAAATACCAGCGTAAATAGTTTGGTTTACTTCGAAATTCAAACATACAACTAGCTTATGATCATCTCTAAGTCATAACTGAGCACTAACATTGCTTTGCATATAACAAGCAACTACTGAATGAATGAATGAATGAATTAGGGTTAACATTCGTAATCTGGGTGCAGTGGTCCGTGTGTGTGTGTGTGTCCGTGTGTACACAGATGAATATTTAATCCTAACGTTTTAGAGCCAGAAGGGGCTTTAGAATCATTTGTTCCAGCATCTTATTTTGCGCAGGGTGGGCCTGGGACTCAGATTGATGCAGGGACCTTCCCCAAGTTGCAGCTAAAAGCACCGTCAGACTAAACTCCGAGACCATAGAGTCTTAGACCCGAAACCATAAGACTCCTAGGAGAAAACATAGGCAGTAAGCTCTTTGACATCAGTCTTAGCAGTATATTTCTTCAATTTGTCTTCTCAGGCAAGGGCGGCAAAAGCAGAAATAAAAATCTTCTGCACAGTGAAGGAAATCATTAACAACCTACTGAATGGGAGAAAGTATTTGCAAACAATATAACCAATAAGGGGTTAATATCCAAAGTTATTTATAAGCACTCAACTCAATATCAAAAAAAAAATCTAATTGCAAAACGGGCAGAGGATCTGAACAGACATTTTTCCAAAGAAGATATACAAATGGCAAAGGGACACATGAAAATATGCTCATCATCAGGGAAAGCAAATCAAAACCGCAATGAGATGCCACCTCCCACCTGTCAGAATGCCTGTTATCAAGAAGACAAGAAATAACAAGTGTTGGTGAGGGTGCAGAGAAAAGGGAGCCCTCCTACACTGTCGGTGGGCATGAATTGGTGCAGCCAGTGTGGAAAACAGTATGGAGGTTCCTCAAAAAATTAAAAATAGAACTACTATATGATCCGGCAATTCCGTTTCTGAGTATTTGTCCGAAGAAAATGAAAACACTAATTTGAAAAGATACATGCACCCCTATGTTCACTGCAGCGCCATTTACAATAGCCAAGACATGGACCAAAGATATGGACACCAAAGTGTCCATCCATAGATGAATAAAGAAGATGTGGTATATGTTTATACAGTGGAATATTACTCAACCCCCAAAAAGAATGACATCTTGCCATTTGCGACAACATGCATGGACCTAGAGGGTATTGTGCCAAGTGAAATAAGTCAGAGAAAGACAAATACCATATGATTTCACTTATATAGGGAATCTTAAAAAAAAAAGAAGCCAAAGGAGCAAACACACACAAAAAGGCAGAAACAGACTCATACATACAGAGGACAAATGGGTGATTGCCAGAGGGAAGGGAAGGGGGGATGGGCAAAGTAGGCAAAAGGGCTTATGAGGTGCAAAGTCCCAGTTATAAAATTTAAATGTCACAGAGATGTAATGTACAGCATAGCGAATATAGCCAATAATATAGTAATAACTTTGTACATTCCAAAATGATCACCACGATGGTAACTAGACTTATCGTGGTGATCATTTTGGAATGTATAAAAATATTGAATTACTATGTGGTTCACCTGAAACTAATATAATACTGTACGTCAGTTATACTTCAATTGAAAAAAAAAAGGCCGTGGATTCCCAATCCATTGCTTTTTCTCTCATTTCCCTCCGCACTCCTATGCTGCACCCTCACCCCATCCTTCCTTCCCTCTTCCTCCTGATCCAGTGGGGAAAGGCCACTCAAGCTTCCTGAGGTCACGGGGACTGCACACATAGCTCTGTACTGCCTTTACTTGGAGCTGCACCCAGAAGGCCCTCGGAAAGGGCTGGGAGGCCAGGCTGCCGGGTCTGGCTCTCTCCCTCTTCCCAACTTGGAAGATGGAGTCAGGAGTTTTGTGTTTGAGCTTCAGCTCAGTGATGTTCCAGCTGTGTAACCTTGACCAAATCATTTCAATTCCTGGGACTCGGCTTCCTCCTCTGTAAAAGAACAGTAATAGTTCCTGCCTTGTACGTGTTCCCGGTTTGGGGGGATCAAGTGAGATAATATGTGTACGGAGACTAGGAAACGTGATACCTATATCAAGGCATAGTCATACGACAATAATCGTTACGATCGTTTTCAGTGATTTCATACCTGAGAAGAGTGAGGTACCCAGTTAACTGTGCCCTATGGTGTTTCTAAAACATCTGTAGGACAGAGGTGGGCACCAGCCACACACAACTTTGGGTCTTGACTCCACCTACATTTACCAGGGCTTCTGTCCCTGGCCACACCTCCCCCTCCACCTCTCCCAGGTCACAGGCAAACCCGTGCTTCCGGCCATGATCCTAAAGTCTCCCCATAAAGACTGTCGTTCTTCGTTGCTGGAGAGAGTTGGACACTGGACCACACTCAGTGCCATCCATCCCTTGACGTAGCCCCTTTCAGGCTAAGTACACAGAGGGTTTTATTTTTTTGCCATGTTGGAGTCAAGTCAACCCTGAGCACCAACCAGCCTTTATAGTCTGTACCTCTGAAAACCAAGACTGACGGCGTCTTCCTTTTTTGCTCTTCCTTGCAGCTCTGTAAGCCCAGCAGCTTACAGCCAGTGAGCCCCCTCCCACCCACAATGTTTGGGGTGGTTTGGGGTTACCTACGGGGAACCTCCCACCCGAGAAGGTCTTGCCCGAATCCCCCATCCTGAGCTTCCTGCCACCTCTGTGTGGAAGCCGGGCACCTTGTTTGTTTCCACCAGTGCCTTCTACCCATTTGTTACAGGAGAGCTGGCTGTGAAATCAGCTAACGGGAGAACCACGGGGAGGGTGTGCACCCTGTGTTTGCTCCAGTCTCATCTTTAAAATGGGGCCGTCCCTGCTCTGAGGTTTCAGG
Source organism: Phocoena sinus (assembly GCF_008692025.1). Lineage (NCBI taxonomy): Eukaryota > Metazoa > Chordata > Mammalia > Artiodactyla > Phocoenidae > Phocoena > Phocoena sinus. Next base: position 98,905,162 of record NC_045772.1, read on the forward strand.
GAGGTGCCGGGCATGGAAGCGGGCTTTGTAATCGAAGGATGATTACTTGGATGTCATTGTTCTCCCTTCCTGTATGACACCTGCCTCCCCCCTCCCCCACCCCCACCCCCACCCTTAGGGCTTCCAGTGCACACCACGCTCAGCCCCATGACGCCTGGCCTGAGCCTGCACACGCCTCACTTTCTGGAGTTGGTTTTGTCCCAGAGGGTCACTGTCTGCATTCTGCCGGGTACCGCGTGGCTCCTCAGTTTGGAAGTGGCGAGTTGGTGAATTCAGTTCTCCCATTTATCAGATGAAATAACTGAGGTCCAGAAAAAGTCAGGGGTGAAGGTCGTCCACCAGGTCTGTGGAGGAGTACTCGTTTATTACCCTGGAGTAGAAAGTCTCCTTTCCCAGAGTTTTGCAGGAAAGGAATGCAGGGAAACAACCTCCTCTGGTGCTGATTTGCATGCAGTCGGTTGGGCTCAAGGGGCCCCAGGGGAGGAGAAGTCCTTTCGGGGAACCAGTGCAGGCTAATTATGCCCCGACTCCCTCTCCCTCCCGAATGCACAAGTGCTTGACAGCTGCTTCTTTGTACCCTTAAATATTTGAGCAGCCTGCGATCCTGGGATCCTGGCTGAGAGCTTGTCACTGGCGGCTCCCTCCACCCGGAAAGCGCCCAGGTCTTGCTGGGCTGCCCCTCATTCCTGTGATTAGATATGGTGCCTGTCAGGAGATAAAGAGGGGTCAGAGGCCCCAGGGGAAGAGGGAAGGAGGCGGCATCTTCTTTTCCCAGAAAACAATCCCCACGGTCTCTGAATGTTATTAAGAAGGTATTAATGTAGAATTCAAGTTCATTCCAGCACAGAGTGGGTTTGCCAAGTCCAGCCAAGGGGGTTTTGTGGGTCAAGGACTATGACCTCAACTGTCCATCACTGAAGTGTATGTATTGACCGAAGGCAGGTCATTCTGTCTTGACAGAAACAGCAGGAGAAGCTGACTCTGGAGAGAAGGAATAGAGAAGAGTGGGGGCTGCAGTTCGTAGACACACACACACTCGTAGAGACACACACACACACACACACACACACACTCGTAGACACACACACATACACACACACACACACACACACACACACACACACACTCTTGTATTAATTGACAAGTCACCACTGCCCTCTACTGGCAAAGCTATCACCTTCTCCCAGTGTTAGAAACCGCCTGGAACCTTTGTTGCTTCCGAAAATAATTTGATGGCTTATTGCATGATTTTTCACACAACTTGCAAATAAACTGTATTTCATAGGTTTTAGACAGTGCGTTCATTCATTCATTCATTCCACAAGTAGTAACAGAAATGGGAAGGGCGTGTGTGTCCCTGCTCTCAAGGAAGTTATAATCTTCTATTTCTAAAAGGAGGAAAGGAATGCTGATTTAATGAATGCAAGTCATTTCACCTTGTCCAGGTTTAGTACCCAAGGCACAAGCCCCCTGACCCGTGGAGCTCGGGTTCAGACCTGCCAGTTTTCACCCGCCATTAGGATACAGCTGGAGAAAGGAACTCTTTCTCACTGTCAAGGAACATCTGGACTGGAATAATTAATCTTGGAATCATGGGTCTGGAAGCTCATTCAAGACTCAGCCAAATCAGAGTGTGAGGTTCCTAAGTCCAGATGGAAACCCCTCCTAACAATTCTCAGAGTCTAACACCTCCTTCAGGTGTGGGAGCCTGTTTCTCCCCCACTTCGCCCTGCAGACCCCAGTGTGGCTTCAGATTCTTGGAAACCGTGATGAAGCGCTGCCTTTGCCTCTCCTCCTTCCTAAGATTTTCAAGCTCTTTGTGAATCCTGGGGTTTTCCTGGGCAACTTAAATAGGCATGGTTCCATCCAAAGCTTCTGATCCTGGCTTTGCTTTTTGTGCTTTTCTTTAATCAAATTAGGCAAAGTACATATCCTTTTTCCCCCTAACATTTTTTTGGATTAGGTAATACAATTCACATGGCCCAAAATCAAAACAATAAAAAAGCTTATGGTAAATTTCAGTTCACTGTGTCATCCACCTACCCTCAGGTCCCTCTTTCCTCTGTCCTCTGCCAGGAGAAACCATTGTTGTTAATTTCATGTGTATTCCCTCCGTGTTTCTTTATGCAAATGCAAACACGTGTAAATATACATTATTGTTGCCCTTCCCCATTAGGCAAAAGGGAAGCACCCTTTGTACACATTTTGAAACTTTTTTTTGTAGAACAGTGTACATTGGATAAGTTTCCATATCAATATATTTTTAAAACTTCCTCATTCTTTTTATAGCTGTTAATGTTCCATTGTGTGAGAATATTGTGGTTTATATAACCAGTCTCCTATTGATGGGAACGAGGGTTTTTTTTAAAGAATAAGTACTTTTGAGCTCATCTTAGTACACTGTTTTCACTCCCTTCTTCTCCCCAGCCTTTTCACTACCTAATAGGGTTTGAAATAGTGTTACTGAACCATTGGAGGTTTACTGCCTGGGGACTCACTTCTGAGTGCCAACTGTACACTAAGAGCTCTGCGAATGTCCCCAGGAGAGCAGACTGAGGGACCAAGCTCTCCATGGCCGTGGGCAGAACGCCACACCTTTGGACAAGGTCTGCTCGTACTTGGCACCTGGCTCGGTAAAGAGAACTTTTACTCCAGGGGAACTCCGAGGAGAAGAATGATGGGACTTTCTGGGCGGATGGATGGAGACAATGACCCTGGGATGCGCTACAAATCACCTGCAGGGAATTGAAACTGTATAGTCCTTGGATGGGACAGGAGCCCAGGCAGTGAAGGGGCCAAAGAAACGAGGATGGAATGGAACACCGTCAGACTTAAAAGAAATGTAAGAGACCCACTTGTCCTTTCCAAAGCTGCACCAGAGCATTCCAACGCGCTCCTGGTCCTGTCTACACAGTGTCAAGATGCGTGGGTGATTCCTTCCGTTCTGAGGAGTGAGGCAGTCCTATGGGTGGTTTGCAGCCCATGCGGCAGTCAGTGGTAGACTGACTTTGAAACATGACCGAAAGAAGTCATGGCTTCACTGGTGTCGGGCCACAGACACGATCACGGAGTGTTTCAGTGTGTTTACTGCTGTGTAACAAACCACCCCAAAACTTAGTACCTTAAAACGACAATTCTGTGGGTCAGGAAGTTGGGCAGGACTCGGCCAGGCAGTTCCGGCCATGAGGAGTCATCTGGGGTCATTCATTGGCTGCATTCTGCTGGCACTGAGCTGGTGGGAAACCAAGATCTCAGTCCTGTGTCTGGGGCCTTGGGGGTCCTGCACGCGGCTTCTCCTCTGGCTGCCTTGGGCTCTCTGGCATTTTCCATCCCTGCTGGCTTCCAAAGAGAGAGGCAGCAGGAGCTCCCAGTCCTCTGAAAATCAGGGCTTGGAAGTCCCAGGTTACTTTAGCCAAATTCTGTAGGTCAAAGCCAGTCACAGGCCAGCCCAGATCAAGAGGAAAGGAAAGAGATTCATCTCCCCACCAGGGAGAAATGCCTACGAGCACAGGGTGGGGAGAGTTTTTTGGGGGCCAGTGTTGGAAACTGGCATCCACAAACAGTGGACAGAAAACTGCAGGTAGGAGGTGCCTGCAGAATTGGGGGACACTTTGAATAAGACCCAGGGGCTGTTGGTGTCTCTGTAACTTGGTTTCTCTTTGCATACTGGGGATTGGAAGGTTCAAAAAGCTTTTTCTCTCCACTGGAAAATCACTCGTCTCGATGGCCAAGCAAGGGCTGGGGAGCACCGAGCACGCTTGCCGTGGGCTGGAGAAAGGGAGGGCACCTCTTTGGAGTTAAGGGTGGAGCCCTGCAGGCTTGGGGGCGTGTGTTCTTCCCGGGTGCACTGGCTTGCCTGTTTCTATGCCAAGTTCAGGGGCTGCAGTTTGAGTCACCATTCTCCCCCTCACCCATAGCAGACATTTGGACCACTCTTCCTAGCAAACCTTGGAATTCTTGTTAACACACAACCTAGGTAGACAATGTAGGCAGATCAGAAGCGTAGCATGCCTTGAAATCTATACACTAATATAGGCTGTCCTCTCCGAAAGGCACTGAAGAGGCACTCACAATCCCCAAGTAAGAAAGAAAGTCTAGCTGCCGCTGGGGTGGGGAGAGGTCAGGGGGAGAGAGGAAGATGCCCTCCTGACAGGTGTTTCCCAGGTACCACAGGGGAACACACCTCCTGTGATTTGTTGGGAACCGTGCTCAGGTATCCTTGGAGGTGGAGTCATGGCACCAGCAGGAGAGGAAAGTGATGCACCAGGGGCAGGAGACCTTGGGCATGGCATGCTCTCCCCTGACTAGTGAGAGGGCTGGTCATTAACAGGGGAGCTGGAGAGATGTCAGGACACTCTGATGTGGCACTGGGGCCCCAGGGGCCTCAGTGTCATCATCTGTAAAGTAAGGGAGCTTGTTTCTGTGCCCTGTTCCAGCTCTAACATGCTGTGGTCCTAGAACTAGCTGAACCGTGGAGGTCTTTCTTATAGCAAGAGGTGGGCGACTTTTCAAAGCAGATGAAGGGGGTGTGATCCCCGACCTTCTTGCTTCAAGACGCAGTGAAACAGATAAGGAAGGACGTTTGGCCAACGCTGTACTTGGGCCGCAGCTAAGGGGCAGACTTAGAATCAGAGACTTCTCCGCGTGGCAGGATGGCTTAGAGATTTTTTTTTTTAATTTGCCTTTTAGGACAAGAGTCAGAGGGAGGGCAGGAGATGACGGGCGTCAGCCCTCTGCCTGGGATCCAGGCGTCCGTACTCTGACCACGGGCTTGCATCACCAGCGCCAGCCAGAGGCTGACTCTTCTGGCTAAAACAGCCCCTTTCCCAACTGGGGTCTGGCTGGGGTCTGGGAATGCCCATTAAAAGCCAGTTCCACCCACTCAACCTCTTCCTCTGGTCCCTCTTTTCCCTTTCTCGACCTGGTGTTCTCGCCTTTGCCAAAAAGGCTTAAACCTTGTCAACTTCTCAGCGATGAGAAATCCCACGCCCCCTCCGGCTCCCCCAGCCCGATCAGGCTTCGGGAAGAAGTTGCGGAATCCTGAGATGCGTCCATCAGAACTTCCCAACCCCTGAGAAAGTGGAAAGCACGAGTCGAAGTGGCATCTTGAACAGATCCAGATGGAGCAGAGCCCTCTGAACGGACTAGACCATGCAGGAGGGAGACAGAAAAGAGACAAAGCAAAAGGCAAAGGGAGGGTAGCAGGAGAGAGGCCTGATAGATGGGGCCTCTCCCTCCTCAGCAGCCGGGCCTCTGCTGAGAGCGCGGCTGAGTGAGGGTCGCTCTGAGCAGGGGCCCGGGGCCCCATGTTCCCTGAGAATGCAGGGGAGATTCAGTGGGGCGGGAAGATGCCGGGCCAGGCGCTGGGGAGCCTGTGAGGGCCATGACATCCAAGCCGTCTCCAAGGCCTGCTGGGGCAGGCCAGGCATCCCCACGCGGTCTGGGGCCGCACAGCAGCCTGGGCCCCAGCCCCAGCCGTGGGGCCCTGCTCCGAATTTCACACCATGTCTAATCCAATCAGCGGCAGATTGCAAGCTCTCTGCCTACCTCCCAGGTCGAGCATTCTTGGCCGGCTCGGCCCAGCCCGGCTGGCTGCCCTGCTCATCCATGTAGGCCGTGCTGTGGCCCCCTCTGGCCCCTACCTCCCCTTCTGGGCCCACAGAGTTAATCCTGTTTGCCTGGTCTGTCAATTTAAACAGCTGTAAGTATGCCTCCCCAGGTCTGGGTGGCAGAACCCTGATGCTTAAAAACAGAGGCCTCGCCTCGAAGCAGGCCGGTGGGGACACAGGCCACAAGGGTGTCCTTCAGAGACATAAAACCCACCCCTTGTTCAAAACAAAAAAAAAAGCAAGCCAAGTGAATCACACACACATAAAGGAAAAAAAACCCTCACCACCCCACAAAACCGAGTGCCCTGTACCGCGTGCAAAAACAGCTCCAAAGCGGGGCGACGTGGGGCTGCAGCCAGCGGGACCCCAGCTGGGTGTGAAGCTCAGGCTTCTCCAGTAGGAACAGCGATGGAGGGACCCATCGCCTGGAGGACCGCACCCACCCGGCTCGGGGTAGATGGCTGGGATGATTTTGGAGCCGAGCCCGCTGCCCTCGGGAGCTCAAGGAAGGGTGTGGTGTAGGAATCTGGCTCTGGGTCGAGGCTCCTTCCCCAAGACTGAGCCCTAGCCCAGCGCTTCTCAAACTTTTACGGACAAATGAGTCACTGGGAGATCTTGATAAAATCGCAGAGGCGAAATCAGTAGGTGTGGGGTGGGACCCGAGATTCTGCATTTCTCCTTGGCTCCCAGGGGAAGCAGATGATCCTGGGCCATGGACCACAATCTGAGGGTTTAGACGGAGCCTAGTGTCCTCAGCCTTGGACTTGGCTGCCTAGGTTTTGACTTCAATCCCTCCTCCTCCAGCGCACTGCTGCTCTGTTCCCTTCTCCGCAAGAGATAAGACAGGAGGGGCTGGTCTTGTGTTAGAGCAGGTGACATCTAACCCAGATCTCAAAAAGGTGTCGTTCCCTGTCTGTGCCATGGTCATGGAGCTGCCTGTCGCTGGAGCGTGAAAGCAGGAGCTGATTCAGGGGAGGCCCGCAGCCAGGGGTCTATCTGCAGAGGAGGACGGAAAGCCTTAGCTGGAGGGGGGTGCGAGAGAGGACCCTTAAGGGGGCTTTTTCAGCCCAAGATTCTCTTATCACTCCTGACCTTGGCTTTGATAAGGGAAAGCATCCATCCTCCCTCCACCTCCCTCCATCGCGTAGGGAGTGACCCAGGGTGCCGGCTAGAAACTGATATCTGTGGAGGGCTCGTGCTCCAAGCAGATCAGCGGGGGCCTTGGGAGATGCGGGAAGGCTGTTTGCACTCGGTTTTGCAAGTTCTGTTTTGACTTCTAGAGAGAGGGGGCAGGCCCGCTGTCCCACGACTGCTAGAAACAGAGCCTTCTAGCGACAGGGGCACTCAGCTGGCCTGTTGGCATCCTCCCCCCGTCCACACCTCCCCAAACTCCACCTGTCACCCCGCATCAGTGTCTCCGAAGAAGGGACGAGGCTGATCCAGTCCAATCTGCTGAGTTCCTCTCCACTTGGAGTCCGTGTTGCCCAGGCCTGACCCAGACCAGGAGCACAACACGCAAAGCTGGGGAGAAAGAGCAGGACAGGTCCAAGGAAGCGCCAAGTGGCCGGTGCTCCAGGGACCTCTCGGGACACTGGGGGGGGGGGGGGGAGGGGGGGGGGAGGCGACCGCAAGCACAGTGGGCGGGGCTCAAGGCAGCAGCCACACTGGGGCACCCCCTGAAGCCACAGCCGAGTGGAGGCGGGTCAGGTGGGGCGAGGCTTTGGTGGAAGTGGCAGGGAGGCTGATGGGAGTGAATGTCTTTATGAAAGGTAGAGTCCAAACCAAAGCCACATGAAAGAGGAGGCAGAAAATGCAGCTCCCAGCACTCAGCCGAGACCTTTACCTGGACCTTCACCTCAGTCACACACAATTGTCCCCTGGAGGCAAGCAGAGTGCCAAGCGGGCAGATTGAGGTGGCCCTCGCCCTCAGAGCTGGGCAGGAATGCCTCACTTGCCTCACCTTAGTCCCAGCCCTGCTCTCCAGTCCTGAGTTGGTTTTCAGAGAAAAGAAAGACATGCAGATCCAGAGAGACTTTTTTTTTTTGGTTTAAGTCACATGATAAATAAGGTCCAAAATGCTGCTCCATTTTGCCGGAAGCAGAAGTCCCACATTATTTTTCTAGCCCTTGGTGTCTTCATTTGTAAAATAAGATGGTTGGATTAGAAGGGTTTACACATTTCTATTATAGAACTGTTAGCCTCTCAATCATTAGTTCTTCAGATAAATCACTAATCAGCAGAACTCCAGGACACCTCTTTCCTACCCCTGACTTACACCCGTACTCTTTTGTTAATGAGGGGGAGGTTCCTCAATAATCCTAGATCTCTGCACAGGGGATCTAGTCAGAAAAGCTCATGCCTGAGGAGGATGTGTGATCCACCTGTGATCTAGATGCTGCTGAGTCAGGGGTAGGCTTCCTTACCCCTTTCTGTCTCCCTCCCCTCCCTCCCTCCCTCCCTCCCTTTCCTCCCTCCCTCCTTCCCTTCCTTCCTTCCTTTCTTCCTTCCTTCCTTCCTTCCAACACACATTGAGAGCCTGCGCCGTGCAACACTTAGTGAAGAGGTCTCCCTGTTCCCCCCGGGGAAACAGCTGCCTGTTGTATAACTTACAACGTGCAAGAAGTGACCTAAAGATACCCTTTGTGAACCTTGGCCCACCTGGCACCGCGGGCAGTGAATAGGCACTCCATCTCCTGGGCGTCACCTGCCTTAGTCTTAACCTCCCTGCGATAAAGGGGGGAAAGGGCAGCAAAACAACTGCAGGGCAAGTCCAGTGTTAATTGGACTCTACTGAAGACTGTTTTGCTGTTTCGGTCTCTAGAAACTTCTGATGGGAAACTTCCCAGTGAGAAGACATTGCGTTTGTTTTTCTTCTTTAAGAAAGGAACCTGTTTCGATGATTAGAACTTCATCTTGCTCATTTTGAAATGCCGTTTCCTTTGGGGACCTGGGGGCGTGATGTCACTCTCACCAAGGTGTCCTGCATCCTCTTTGCGCCAGAATGATGTCTGAGCCACAGTGATTTTTCATACCTTTTCGAGGATGGATGGGGAAGAGGGATGCGTCCTCCTGGCTAATTATGGGCCACTTTTAAACGTTTATGGGTTTGTGTGTACATATGTGAATGTGTGCGTGTGTGTGTCTCAGCATATATATCCCCTTCCTCGTGGCATCCCACCCCCATTGTGTGCAGTTTGGGGGAGACCATCCTTTGTGCGCCCCTAGCTAAGTGGTGGTACGTGAATTTAACTAAGCCAATCAGACTCTCTTTGCCAGTCCTTGAGGTCTTGAGCCGAGAGCTGGAAGGATGAACCAACACCATCGCCACAAAGACCGGAGGGTGTTAATTCCCAGGCCAGTAGCCGGATGAGGGTTCCAGAAGCTGTGGTGATGCCAGCCCTGGTTTCTCCTCTGCGTCCACACCTAGTTCTGCAGGTTCCTATGCTTTTGGTCCCATCAGTAGATGAAGGGATCCTGCCTTGGTTTCCGTGGCCTGCCACTGAGGAACCCAGGGTGAAACAAGCAGCCACCTCCTGTGTGTGGTACCCAAGTGATGAAAATCTCCCCTCCCTCCTCCAAACTCACAGTGAAAGCACACTGTGGTGTGTGCGGTGACAAACTGCCCTGAATCCACCTTCCGGATGAAGCGCTCATTCTCCCAGATGCTGGAAGTGTAGTGCGCTGGTGCATCTCTGGGAATTGCCCTCTGCTGAAGACAGCCACCTGACCCAGGGTCATGTACTCCAAAGGGGCAGGCCACATCCGATGACAGGTGGATGGGGGTATATGGAGGCCTGGCCCCCTTTCCTCAGGGCAGGACAACTCTTAGAAGGCATCTCAGTTATTCTCCAGAATTCCCCGTGGGAGCATCTGGGGCTGTTGGGACTGTCCTACTTCCCCATAAGTATTTTTCCCACAGTCACTCCCCTGTCAACCTCCATCTCCGGGTGCCTGTTGAAGAACTGACTTAAGACACTCGCCCAAAGCACTGATCTTTCTTTCTTTGGTTTCAAAGTAAGGGTGTTATAGACCCCCCAAGTCTGAGCAGTGCAGCTCTAACAGGACTGTAGCAGAAGTGCCCCAGGCACACCTAAATTTTTTAAGCAGTGTAATTGCAGCCGGTGGCTAAGGTCATCCCTCTTCCCCTCGGGGCTGAGTGTCATGCCCTGATTTATAGAAAATAGTCTGACCTCAGTAGAGGCAAAGGAAAGGAGCAGATTCCCTTGACTGAAGTTAAGAGGCAGGAGGGTGAGTAGAAAGAGATGAGGCTGGGAAAAGAAACGGGGCATGCCAAGTCGTGGTTCCCCCAAATCATAAATACTATAGATTATCGAACTAAAGGGGTGCATTCATGGGATTACCCAGGTTCTTCCTGGTTCCTTCCTCGCCATCCTGCTATGAATTAATACAGAAATACGTGGACACGGTGATAAGCAGTTCTCCCATCAGGGACCGTGTCATGTTCAGATCAGCCCACATCAGATGTTTAACAGAAGGCAGAAAGTTCAAATTGAAACCGACCCTCTCGGTTTCTTTAGAGTTTCTTTCACAGAAAGAGAAAATAAGTGTTAGAATATCTGTAAATCATCGTTTTACCCGTTTCCTTCCCCCATACCTGCCCCTGCTATAGACCCTCAAACGTTGACCAAATACAGTAGCAGAGATGACAAAAGTCATGCTGCCAGTTTGCAACTTAAAGGTCATGGCTGCTAATAACTCAGAGGAAACCCAAAGTTCAACCCGTCGGCTGCCCTCTTTTGTCAGATGAGAAGACTGAGGTCAGAGATGTAACCGGGTTGTTGAAGGTCACGGGGCTGATGTTCGCGGCTCCTTCACCAGAATCACCACCCCCTTTGTCACACTGGGATATTGACCGTGACTCAAGAGGTTGAGGGTCACGAAGCAAGCCTTGGAGACGCCCGTGCGTTCTTCCTAGCAGTCTCTGTGCCCTTGGCGGAGTTACCACCTCAAAGGACAATGATGCCTGCTGGGGGTCTATGGGCCTCAAGATTTCCCTACAGTCGAAGATAACTTTAAAAAGTTCTTGAATTTGCTACAAAAATGTCATTCTTTATGAAAGTCTTAACACCCATTGAAATCATTCCCTAATGTCTGCTTGTGCCAATTAGATCAAAGCTCAAAAATGATATAACACACAGAAAAACGTTAAGTCTATCTGTAGTTAACTTCACATTTAAAACATTTTTTATCGGAATGCAGTTGATTTACAATGTTTGTTAGTTTCAGTTTTTACAGCAAAGTGAATGTTATACATCTATATGTATCCACTCTTTCTCAGATTCTTTTCCCATATAGGTCATTACAGAGCACAGTGTACAGTTTTCACTAAGTGGGGCGTTCGGATTTATTTTTAACAGCTACGAACTAGCTTTTCTCTGTTCTGTCGTGGTTGGTTATCAGGGATAATGAGTCTTTACCTCTTTTAACCCTCTGCTCTGTAGTTTGCTGCCACAAGAAACTTCTCTTAACGTTCAACAGAAAAACACATCCTGCTTATCTCGCTGGGTTTAGCACTCAGCTGACCCCTATTCTCTACAGTGAATGAAATTACGTCATTCCTTTGTGATGGTTTTTCTCTAGAGACATTTCAGCTTCATTGTACGACCGGTTAACTTCCCTTAACTTACTGCTCAAGGTTGTTTACATTCTTTTATTTAATCGAAACATAGTTGACAATATGACGCTAGTTTCAGGTGTACTGTAGTGACTGGACATTTGCCTGCATTATGAAATGATCACCGTGGTGCATGTAGTAACCATCCGTCCCCATAGAAAGTATTACAGTATTATGGAGCGTATTCTTTATGTGCTGTATTACATCCCTGTGCCTCGTGTACTTTCTCTCCAGAGGTCTGTACCTCTTCACCTTCTTCACCCTCCCATTTCCCCCTTCCGTCTGGCAACTACTGATGTTTCTCTGTATCTATGAGACTGCTTTCATTTTGTTGTTTGTTTGTTTTGTTTTTAGATTTCCCGGTAAGTGAGATCATACTGTATTTGTCTCTCTCAGTTCACTTAGCATAACACCCTCTAGATTCACCCACACTGTCACAAATGGTAAGAGCTCATTTTTGTATGGCTGAGTAGCATTTCCTTTACACACACACACACACACACACACACACACCCCACACCTTCTTTATCCACTCATCTATCAATGGACACTTAAGTTGCTTCTGTATCTTGGCTACCGTATCTAATGCTGCAATGAACATTTGTGTGGATCCATCTTTTCAAATATGTGTTTTCATTTTCTTTGGATAAATACCCAGAAATGAAATTGCTGGATCATATGGCAGTTTTATTTTTAATTTTTGGAGGAACCTCCATAGTGTTTTCCATAGCGGCTGTTCCAATTTACAATACTACCAACGACGCACGAGGAGCCCCTTTTCTCCAGCCAAAGATTGTTTCAAAACAAACAAGCAAACCAACTTCCTTAGAAGAGCACAGCAGACGTTAGCCAGCTTCACTAGTCACTAAATGACAGTGTACGAGCATGCAAGCTTTAAAGAAATGCAAGAGTTGTGACATTTCTCACTAATAATCATGGGCAATCTTTTAAATGCTTTATATCTTTTAATTAACTAATCTTTAGGAAAGCCCTAGTAGGTAAATATTTTTCTTATGCCCAATTTATAGGTCAAGAAACTGAAACAGCCAAGTTAAGCATCTTGTCCAAGGTTCCTCTGGCTAGTGGTGGGGCTCAGATTTGCGCCCAGGAGGTCTGACTCTGAGTGTCACCCAGGACACTCTTCCCTCTCCAATACTTACTGTAATCTCACTTCAGAACCTTCTTTGGAGAGGCTGAGTCCTTTCCCCCCAGACTATTAGAAACCCCACGTCCACATAGCAGAGTGGCAGTTCACCAAGTCGTCAAGTCATTTGTTATAAATAATAAGAGACCCAAGAACGCTTCGACGGCATGGGAATTTTCTTATCTTTGGAAATGACCTTACGTTATTACCGCTGGAGACAGAACTCTAGCCCAAGGGTCAGCAAACTTGCTCGGTAAAGGGCCAGAGAGCAAACACTCTGGGCTTTGTGGGCCATGTGGCCTCTGTCGCAAGTACTCACTGCAGCCACCTTAGGGCCAAAGCACCCATGGACCGTGGGGAAACCAAGGGCAGGGCTGTGTCCCAATAAAACTTTACCTGTGGACGCTGAGATCTGAATTTCATCCAATTTCCACATGCCCCCACATACAATTCCTCTTTTGATTTTTACAAAACCAAGTTAAAAGCTGGCGGGTCCTGTAAAACCAGGCCTTGGACCACGTTGGCCCGGGGAGCGCCAGTTTGCAAACCTCACTCTAGCTGCCCCTTCCACCTCCCCGGGAGCTCCCGGAGGGGAGAGCGTATCAGAGTCAGCTTGGAACATTACAGACGTCCAGTGGAAGTTTTCTGGATGGAAATGAACTGAACTTGGAAAGGAGGCGGGGGGTTGTTTTCAGAAAGCCCTTCCGGCCTCACGCTCAGAGAGGAACTAAACTCAAACAGTGGGGGACAGCCCTGCATGCCGCCGCCCTGGCTTTTCGGAATAGATTTGTTCGCTTTTGATTGCGCTGGTTCCCGGCTGATGCGGGTCTCCCCCGTGAGCTCGCTCGCTCTCCCTCTCTCTGTAGGGCAGGTTTCAGGCTTCAATCTGTAGATAGAGACCAAGGAGGGAAGAAGACAGGCTAACAGGCTGCTCTGCGGCGCTCCCTGCTAATCAGCGCCCCCGGCACCGCAAGCCAAGGGGACCGTCCAGGGGAGTTCGTGCTCGTTCATTTGGCTGTGTGGCAAAGCAGAGCGCTTCTTCCTGATTTCTGCTCCTGATAGCACAGCGGCACCCAGATCAAAGGACGGAGTGCTCCAAAGCACGCTGGGAACTTCTGCCTATTTGGGAAGTGTGGGAATCTAGCAGGTTTGCAGCTCAGAGAAGAGTACAGGGCACCTCGCTGAAGGTCTCTGCAGATGCAGGAATTAGAGACCCCCGGGATGCTGGGGCTTTTTAAGATCAGGGGAAATCCCAACTATCCTGTGATAGCGACAGACTGTGACCTCGTAAGGCTTCTCCCGGTGGGGAGACTTGGTTACTAGAAACAAAACCTCATCCGCTTCTGCAGGAAGTGACAGGTGTGTCTGAAGACTCTACAGCCGGTCAGGTTAGCTGGGTGCAAGGCTGCTTTCTGGCTGCTTGGAGGGTTGGGGGCTTTCCTGTGGGCGCCCCTCTCCTGTGTGTCTGCAGTGCCTGGAGATTGGTTCTTGGCAGGGCAGAGTGAGAAAAATGGCGTTTTTAGTTCGGGTGGGGTATTTTCCGGCCCGAGCGTGAGAGTCTTCCCCACACCCGTCTTCCCCAACAGCACCGGCTCTGAACAATGAACCCCAAAAGGCGGCTTACACAGGTACCCTCCCCTCTGCTCTTCAGGTGTACTTCTCCAAGCGCTCAGCAGGTGACGAGGGGACTTCCCCAGAGGTGTCACCACGTGCTTCTCTCTTTGGGGGATGCACTTTTCGTGTCTTTGCTTTTTCACTGAAATAATTGGCACTCTGTTTTGCTTTTTCCTCCCACTGTTACTGCATTTTTTCAGTCCTAGTTTGTCCCTGCCTATGACCCTAGTCTGGAGACTTGAAGGAATCCCCAAGTTTTTCCCCAGAACTGCCTGAGATTCTACTATTAGTGACTCACTTATTTGGGTGAAGCATTGACCCTTTACTGTAATTCTTAAAAGTCAAAACAAACACAAACAAAAACCCAACAAGCAACCATGGATATGACTGAAAGGGCGGCGCTTCAAACTTTGAGCTCTTATTCATTTATAATCTAAATTTTCTACTGAATAAGAGGGATGACCCATCATGGACACAGTGACAATTGTGGGAAAGGCCCAGGGTTCTTCCTGATATGTTATAAAAAAAAAGCCCACGAGACCCCATGTGGCTTGCTCCTGCCAACCCGCCTTCAGCCTGCATCATGCCCCCATCTTTCCTGTGCCGTAACATCATTATTTCTCTTTCTCAGACACGTGAAGCTCATTCCTACCTCAGGGCATTTGCTGTTCCCTCTGCCCAGAAGTTTGCGTGGCTACTTCCTTCTTGTCATTTGCTTTTACACTTAAATACCACTTCCTGCTACATAATCTAAAGTTGCCCACAGATACTCTATCATGTTGCCTTAGATTGTTTCTATAGTAGTTGTTACTCTCTGAAATTAACTTGGCTTTTTTTTTTTTTGGCCATGACGCGCAGCTTGCGGGTTCTCAGTTCCCCGACCAGGGATCGAACCCGGACCCTCAGCAGTGAAAGCACCTAACCACTGGTCAGCCAGGGAATTCCCTATCTTGGCTTTTTATTGTGTTTCTTTCTGTGGATTCTCAGTAGCCTGTAAGCCCCATGGGAGAAGGAACCTTCTCCACTTTACTTAATAAATGAATAAAAGAATGAGAGTCAGATCTTCCAGCAAGGACTAAAAGCAAAGAAACAGGAAGTTTAAGCAGAAGCTTCAGGAGAGCAAGGACTGTGACCTGGGGGGTCATGGACAGGTGACCCCTCCAATGCTGGGAGCCCCCCCAGGGTGACTTTCTTTAGGAGACACGGTGGGAGCCTTGATTCAATAAATAACATTCCCCCGTCCCATCCTGATTCAGAGCCATCGGGGGAATAAGGCAAAGGAGGAAGTCATGGGAGCTGAACTGTCCTTTTCATTATTGACAAATTGGAGAAAGTGATCTATGTCTACGGGCGAGAGGGCTCACTCCATGAAACACCAGCTTTGGGCAGACTGTCCACTCAGCCGCAGCAGGGCTGTGCCGCCTTCTCTGGGGCCAGGCCTCTGGTAAAACTGAGAGCACAGAGTAGCGGGCAGGACGCAGGCTTGTGTGGGCAGCCGGCTTCCAAAAGAAAAAGAGAGGAAAGGGCCGCCCAGCTTCTCCTTCCAAATTTGCCAATGAAATACACCGTCCACCTCCCTGGGACAGAGTGGGTGTGGGGAGGTGGAGGGGCGGGGTGTCAGGGAGGCCAGTGACAGCTCCAGGTGGAAGGAAGCGTCAGAGCGGGAAGATGCTCTCCTCCAACCACGGCTCATCTCAGAGGCGGGAATGGATGGACCAGGGTAGTGGGTCCCTAAAGGGCAGAACATCTGAGGACCTCGACTACCTGGCTGCACCTGGCCCTGGCCCCTCCTCTGTCTAACCCTGGTCATTTCACTCATGCTTTATTTATTCATTTGCAGACTTGTTCCACAGACATAGAGGCTACGCAGGGCTAGAGATGAGCAGAACTTATTGCTTTCCTGGGTGGTCCCAGACTAGCCCCGGCCAGGCCACTCCCACTTCTCTGGCTTCTCCCCCAGCATCCTCTCTACCCCAGGGTTCCAGCCACTCGCTTCCTTGGGTCCCATGTGTGTGATGCTCTCTACTCAAGCCCTGTGCTCTTGCTGTCCCCTCTGCTGGAGGTCTCCTCCCCCGTCCTGTAGCTATTTGGTGACCCGATTTCTAGAGAAATCAGCTCACTCATTGCTTCCTCTGAGGAAACCTTCCCCACCTACTGTGATTCTCTCCCTTAAGTGCTCATATCATACCATCTGTCTCCGTCCTTCAGAATACTTGTCACCAACGGAATTTTGCATTTAGTTGTGTGATTCTGTTATTTACGTTAAAAAAAACTTTTTTATGGAAAATTTCACACATATACAGAAGTAGAGAGGATAGTAAAGATAACTCCTTGTATCCACCACCCAGTTTTAACAATTATTAACTCAGGACCAGTCTTACAGATTCTTTTGTTGCCTATTCATTCTCTTTGACGGAATTTAAGCTCCAGGAAGGTAAAGAGAGTGTTTGTTTCTCTTACCACTGGATCCCTAGTGCCTAGTGCAGCATCTTGCTCACGTGCAGCCCATGTTTTTGAATGAATACTGGGCTTGAAAGGATGAATGAGGTGTATTATCATTATGTAAAAGCACAGCCCAAGTTGCTATGAGGGCGCAGAGCGGCGGCATCTCGCCTCAACCGAAGAGTCCTCACGTGTCCACTCTCCCATATTGGCTCTGATACTGAAGCTTTGCGGGGCAGAGGGCAGCGTGTGCAGGATGGAGAAGACGGGAGATGGGACTGGGGGGGGTGGGTAGGGTCCACTAAACCCAGGAGAGGGCAACACAGACCTGCTTGGCATCGTGGCTAGCAGCGGTCCAGTCCACCAGTCTTGCTAAATGGGTTGTTGTCTCGACACCAGAACTGATGCTTCGGCACTGATGGCCTCAAATAGTAATTCCCGAGATGCGCTACCCTGGAGGGCAGCTTCTTGATGAAAAAGGATCAGTGGTCTGGTAGGGTTGGGAATGCTACTTACTCTGCCCTCTTCTTGGCTGTTCCCTCTTGTAGTTTTTAAAGGTTTTAATTTGGTCTAAGACAGATCTTTCCAAATTTAATTATCCAGGACCCCATTAATTATCAAGGACCTTCATTAATGCATGAAGAACCAGTGTTTGCAGAATACACTTTGGGACACATTATAAACACATTTTCTCCATGACTTGCCATTTCCAAAAGAAGAAAAATTGTAAGCTTGTTCCTTTTCTTAGTTTAACCTTTTCCTCTTTTTAGTATATAATTAACACATGGCTAATAGAGAAGAAACAGAAAATAAAATAAAGGAGAAATAACATCATATATTACATAACTAAATAACTGTTTATTTTAATGATTCCATGCATAGAAATAACACCCTATTTTTGCTGCATTAAAAGATGCATGATTACTACACATATTTCTCAAAAGATATTTTATTTATTTACTTATTTTATTGAACTATAGTGGATTTACAATGTTGTATTAGTTTCGGGTGTACAGCACAGTGACTCAGTTACACATATACATATATCTCTTCTTTTTCAGACTGTTTTCCCATATCGGTTATTTCAGAATACTAAGCAGAGTTCCCTGTGCTATACAGTAGGTCCTTGTTGGTTGTCTATTTTATAGATAGTAGTGTGTGTATGTTAATCCCAACCTCCTAATTTATCCCTCTCTACTTTTAAAAAGTAATCACTGGCACTGATTTCCAGGAACAATGACAGAACAGTTTTAAAGGAGAATGCGTCCCTGACAACTTAAGTATGGGGTTCTTCTTGGCGAATTCCAAAGTGCTTTTTTTTACCTTTCGTTCCTTTGTTTTATTGTGAGTGAATTCCAGTTGCTTTCCTCTGTTTACCTGACATCCCCCCCAGGCTAGAGTTAGTCCAACTAAACAGACAGATTTCTAGTTCAAATACAGGTAGGACACCAAACTTTTACTCACGGCCCGGTGCAGGGAAAGAATGAAAATTGCCTCCCTTCTTGATATCAAATGACTGAAAGAGTTCCTCAGCAGAAACTTTTATAGGTGGAGAGGTGGGGGGCTCTCCTTTAACTGTGGTCCCACCTGCTCCAGACCAAGAGACTCGGAAATGAGCTTGAGTTACTCCCCAGTTATGTGCCTTTGGAGTCCTACTAAAAAGTAGTTTTCAACTTCTGTGGGCTGCTTTCTCTTGGAAGCTGGGTCACCCAGCATTTTTGAGTTTTCAGTGCTTGCCATTTTCTTCCTACTCTTCTCTGAAAATACTTCATAGCATAGGTCTGTTGGCATTTGAAGTTAAAGCGATTTGGAGAATTTTGAAAGGAATTATGCTGACACCCTTTGAATGGACTGGAAACCTATTTTGAGAGCTTGAAGGTTAGCTGGGGGCATCTTTCTCTTAGACTTTGCACGGAGGTCCTTGATCACTGGTCTCCCTGCAGTGATGTCAGGCATCTCTGCCCTTGTGTGTTCTCATGGTAGGCAGGGTGGACTTCCCTGTCCTGGACCTTGGTCTTGGCCATATGACTGTCTTTGGTCAACAGGTTGTAGCACGAGCAAAGGCTGGAATGTGCTTTAGCGATGGGGCTGGTCCTCTGTGTGCCTTTCTTTGCCCTGAGACGCATTTACCCTGGGAAACCACTGGCCCAAGGAGGAAGAGAGACACGTGGAGCCGACCAGAAACCAAGCCAAGCCCAGCTGAGCCACAGAGGCGAGAGCAAGAAGTAGATGCTTAGAGCTGTACACTGTTGAATTTCAGGGGATTCTCCCCACCCCACCCCACCCCCCGGCATTATTGTGATATAGCTGCTCGGTACATGTAGGTGAGGTCTGCATGTGAAAAGCAGAAATGGGGCGCCTGATGGAAAAGCCAGTGAATAAGCATCAAATAGTAAACATTTAGGAGTCTAGTATAGTGGTAACACTAAGACTTGAATTTTTCTGGGACCCAATTGCAAATATGTGGCCCTGTTTCCCTCTAAGGAACATTCTCATCAAGGTGTAAGTGATTTGGAAAATACTACTGTGTGTCCGGCACTGGGCTTCATGGAGGACGTTACAGAGACACAGAACAGAATAAAGGCAGTTTGGTGTGCATAAGAGAGCCTAGACTTTGAAGTCTGAAAGATGTGATTTTTAACTTACACCTTTTTAGGGCTACTTAGTAGCCATAGGACCCATGGCAAGTGACTTAACATCTCTGAGATGTAGTGCCTCGTGTGAACAGAGTGGCCTTTGATCTTTCCCTGCCTTGTGGGATGTAAGCATCTAGCACAAAGTCAATGCATAGGAGGCGCCCAGAAACATAGTTACTCTAATAGGAATTGTCGTTAATCTAGTATCTCAAGGAGCTAAGTGTCATTTACATGTAGACTTATCTCACAGAAGCATGAGTAAGGATGCCAAACAGAATATGGAAGATGCCCTCTGAGCACAGATGTTGGCTGGCTTGGAGGGATCCACGTAGGAGTCGAGAGAGAGAGACTGAAAAGGCAAGTGTGGGCAATGGGGGTCTTTACATGATTCCAATGAAGCTGAGCTTCAGGCCTCCTGGCTGCCATGGACCCCTCCCAAAACCTGGTGAGGCTCCAGCTATTTGGCTGGTGTCCTTTTTCTTAAAGAGGGCCTCACAAATTGCAAAAGCCTCAGAGACCCACAGATGCATAGCTCTGGGTACTTTACAGGGTGGTGAGCCTCAAGGGCTGGGCTGGGGAGCTGGGATTTCTCGTGGAAGCCCCTGGGGAGCTCGCCAGTGGGAGGAAGTGGCAGTGTTAGTGCTTCTGGAAACCACCCAGCTGCCTGACGTCCAGGGAATTTGCTCAGCCCCTCTGGGCTGGCAAAGACGCCTCACGGAGCATGCCCGGAGCAGCAGACTGAGAGAAAACCCCGAACCCAGCTCCCCTCCCTCGGACAAGCCAGTGCAGGCCCCTCTGATTGTGTGGGATCACCCACCACTCCCAACAATTTGGGGAATCTGAGGCACAATGCTGCTTTCCTGCCGGCTCCCGGCGGCTAAGGAGGTTAAGCAGCTTTATTTACAGAAGCCTCCTGGTGACAGCAGCTCCAGCGCACCCAGGTAGAGCCTGGGAAG
Organism: Phocoena sinus; assembly: GCF_008692025.1. Classification (NCBI taxonomy): domain Eukaryota; kingdom Metazoa; phylum Chordata; class Mammalia; order Artiodactyla; family Phocoenidae; genus Phocoena; species Phocoena sinus. Next base: position 98,925,198 of record NC_045772.1, read on the forward strand.
AATGAAAGCACATTCCTTTCTTGTCGCCGCTGAATGCCTGGGCAAAGTCTCCATCAGAGACTGTCTGCACAGGTACCAGCAACCCCACCGAGGCTGACCACCAGTCAGCATCACAGGAAGAGGACCCTAGTGCGGGGCCTGGAGCACAGTGGGCCAGAGCAGAGACAGGGCCTGATGTCCAGAGAGGCCTCCGCCACCTGCACTGAATTTAGCTCAGGAAAGGGACTTGCTGAGCATTTTCTGAATGAATGAATGAATGGCCATGACCACCCCAGCTGCCTCTGTGTCGCACCCCTTCCCCAGTCCTCATTTCTGGAAGAAAGAGCTCGTCAAAATTAAAAGTATTTTATAAACACATGTATTAATAAAACTTATTTTATTAAGAAGCAATTGCAATCTACCCCTTACGTGTGGAGCTTTCACTCAAAGAGTCTGAAAGGACAGAAACAAATGACTCCCGCGTCCTCCCACCACGTGCCTCTTTCCCTTGTGTGCCTGCGCACACACACACACACACACACACACACACACACGCCTGAGAGACGGTCCTGCATAGTGATGAGTGTGTGATCTCTAGAGTCAGACGCTTTGGGCTAGGAACCCATTTCTTCCATTTACGAATGGAATGACCTCGGGCAAGTTACTTCACCTTTCTGAGCCTCAGTTTTCTTATCTGTAAGATGGGATGATGACACCAACCACTTTCCAGGGTTTGTTATGAGGATCGATGAAGATAATAAAAAGTGCCATAAAAACCGTGAAGAGCACTTCACAGTTATTGCTGCCAACACAGCATCCTCGGAGCATCTTGCTTTCGCTCTTCCTGGCACTCAGTGGGGACCGAAAAAGGATATGCATCCGTTCCCACTGTGCGCAGACAGGGCTGGGTAGATGATGCTGTCCTGGAAATACCTCTGTGGAATAAGTTGCTAAAGTTTCATGGAGAAACCAGCAGGAGACCAGGGAAGACTTCCCAAAGGAAGTGATTTTGAAAAACATCGGAGATGCCTAATCCCTTGGCACTTAACCCCGCTTTTTCAAAACCGAAATACCTTGGTTATCTCTGACGCCTATAAAGATCATGACTTGTGTTTCTGATTTCTCTTCCAAGTTCCATGTGTTTTCTTGAATTTCCGCCCATGAATGTCATTTGTTGATTTCTCGACTGTAGGTTGTGTAGCCCATGGTTCTCTTTGTGAGGGTCCCAGCAAAACCTTTTTGGCTGTCGTATTCGTGTGCTTGGGCTGCTCTAATGAAATGTCATCAATGGCATGGCTGAAACAACAAACATTTACTTCTCACAGTTGCGGAGTCTTGCTGGGTCCACACATGGCAGAGAGAGAGAGAGCAAGAGAGATCCTGAGCGAGCCCTGGTCTCTTCCTCCTTTCATGAGGACACTAATCCCATCATGAGGGCTTCACCCTCATGACCTCATACCTTCCAGAGGCCCCATTTCCAAATAGTATCATATTGGGGGTTAGGACTTCAGCACGTGAATGGGGGGACCACAATTCAGTCCATAGATTTCTGCTCCCTTTCCCCAAATCATGTCCTTCTTGCATGCAAAATACATACGTTCCATCCTGCCAGCCCCTAAATTCTTAGCTCGTTCCACCATCAGCTCCTGTGTCTCAAGTTCAGTCTCATCTAAATATCCTCTAAATCAGGTATGAGCAACATTTGAGGTGTTATTTACCCTGAGGCGAAATTCCTCTCTAGCTGCGAACCTGTGAAACCACAGAAGACATGTGATTTCAAACTACAATGATAGGACAAGCATAGGACAGGTATCTTCCCTCCAAAAGGGAGAAGTAGGAAAAATGGAAGGGGTGATGGGTCCCAAGCAAGTCCCAGACCTAGCAGGGCAAATTCCATGAGATCCGAGGCTTCAAGAATAAGCCTCTTTGACTCAATGCTCTGCCCTCCAGCCCCATCATCCCCACAACGGTGCAGGGGCTCCGGGTAGGGCCCCGTCCGTAAGGTGGCTCTCCGGGGGATGGGGGGACAGCCCACACTGTGGGTCTCTGCTGAGGGCCACAGGCCTCTCCTCTGACACAGAGGGGGAGATAGCCTCTCCCTCCCCTTTCCCCTCAGACCCCTGGCCTGTGCTCTCTGGGCCTTGTGGTGGGAGTGGCAGCCCTGGTCATCTCTGAATTGCCTTTGGGGTCCCTCCTCCCTTTTCTGGAAGGATAGCACACATGTGTAGCCAAATAGCTCTATGGTCCCAACCTGTAGCATCCAGGATGTCTAACAGCCTTCGTTTACCCCATGCCTCTTCCTCTGCCCCCTCTGGTTCATACTGGAGTATCTGCTGGCATAATCCCACCTCTAATGCTGCCTCTCCTGAGCAGGCTGGGTGAATCTGTGAGTCACACTCACCATCTCCTTGTCACGTCATTGCCCAGCCACGCCTTTAGTGTTCTCCTCAGAACAAACTTTATTTTTTGCAGTATGGACAGGCTGGGAATTTCCCAAACTTCCAAGTTCTGTTTTTTGTTTTTTGGGTTTTTCTTGGCTTACAATCCTCTCTTCGTGTTCTCTCTCTCCTCACTCTTTGCTGTAGAGAGTCAGGAGGAATCAAGCTGCTTCCTCTACGGTTGGCTTAGAAAGCTCCTCGGCTAAATTTCCGACCTCCTCACTCGCATTTACGTGGTAAATGGTATAGGAGAGGGACAGTATGTTATAGGTTACCTGGTATGGAGCTCATCCAATTATGGGGTTCAGTGCAGGCGTTGGAGAACGGGTGAGAATCTTGAGGATGGGTGTGTGACGGGGAAGGAGAGAGCGGAGAAAGAGTGAAGGTGGGCAGAGAAGATCGAGTGATGTGACGTTGGGGGTGGGAAGATGGAATTCAGGGAAGGCAGCCTCGGGAGGCCCTTGAAGAGTTTGGACTGTATTGATTAGAAAATGGGGGCACCTGTGGTCTTGAACATTTGGGAAGCCTGCTTTAAAGGAGAAAAGCCTCTCTCCATCCTTGGCCCAGAGCTGTCTGTGCCTTGCCAACGCTACCCAGTCACAGAAGGAACCAGGGAACAGAAGTGGATGACTTGGACTCCTGGAAAACAGACCAAACCCAGGTCCAGCAAGGGAACGGGGGTGGTGGTACCATGGCTAATCTTGCTGTGGACATTACCTCTCCTTGGGAATCCACCCTCTAAGGATAGCAAACATTCCACGGATCTCTAGTGGTCAAAATGGCACCGAAATGGTCCCACATGCCCCTACTTTACAAACCTATCCCCAGAGATAAGGGTGGAGCAAGAAATTGCTTAGAATAGAGCCTCTGTCCTTCCAGCTGCTCCTTTTTTGTGCCCTCCGTGGGCTTTCCTTCTTCATTAAACTAAATCTGTCCACTCGCTCTCTGAGCAAAAATGTCTGACCCAAGTCAGTAACCTTCAGGGCTGGAGGAGACATGACACTTCTCTGTGTTGGTCACAGCCCGCTGAAGCTCTTTTCACCTCAGGAAGCATCCTGTTTGCCGTGAAGGATGAGCACACATTAAAGTCAATATCTGACTCACAGTTAAATTTTCCTAGACCGTGAAGTAGGGTCAGGTGTTCTAAAAATAATCACTAAGGCTTAACACTATGTCAGATGACATTCTGGGCATTTTAGATATGAAATTTTACTTAATCTTCACAAAAACCCTTAGAAGCAGGCATTTTAGAGTTTTTTTCTTTTGCATTATGGTTTATTATAGGCTATTGAATATAGTTCCCTGTGCTATACAGTAGGACCTTGTTGTTCATCCGTTCTACATATAATAGCTTGCATCTGCTCATCCCAAACTCCCAGCCCCTCCCTCCCTCACTCCCCTCCCCCTTGGCAACCACAAGTCTGTTCTCTATGTCTGTGAGTCTGTTTCTGTTTTGTGGATAAGTACATTTGTGTCATATTTTAGATGCCATGTAAGTGATATCATATGATATTTGCCTCTGTCTGACTCACTTCACTTAGTGTGATAATCTCTAGGTCCATCCATGTTGCTGCAGATGGCATTATTTCACTCTTTTTTATGGCTGAGTAGTATTCCGTTGTGTGTGTGTGTGCGTGTGTGTGTGTGTGTGTGTGTGTGTGTGTATAGCACATAGAAGCAGGCATTTTAAAGATGAGGAAATTGAGGCACAAAACAAGCTCGAGATTACAAAGATAGGCAGTGATAGAACAGACACCTGACCCAGGCAGCATCATTGCAGAACCTGTGCTCTTAGACACCACAGGCTGTTGCTTCCCAGCCTCATGTTGGACCAGCCAAGGGACATCCCTACGGTCCCTGGGCCTCTGCTTCTTCATCTGCCACGTGAGGGGATTGGATTAGAGTAGACGCATCAGACTTAGACGTGGAACAGACAGAAACAACAGAAACAGAGCATTTGCTTTAGCAAAAGGGGGGCTGATAACCCAGCTCACTTTTTCTCTCCTCCCTGCCCCCTTTCCCATCCAAGGGGCTCTTAAACTCCTGGGAAAGATCTCAGGACTCCAGGGAACTAGACAGCACCACGGAATTACTTAGTGAGCATTTATTTAGCATTTACTGTGTTTCTGGTGTCTTATTCAGTGTTTTAGAAATATTATATCCCTAATTCTCACAACAATCTCACGAGGTAGCTGTTATTATGCCCACTTTACAGATGAGTAAACCAAAGCACAGAGAGAATCAAATAGCTAGCCCAAAGTCACACAGCCAGTAACCGGCAAAACTGGGATGTGAATCTAGGTCTGCCTGACGCCAAAGTCCATGCCTTTCACAGCAAACACCAAGGTCCCTCTGCCAGTGAGACTGTGTGCTGGGAATCGGTGTCCTGGGGTCTGGTTCCAAGCCTCCCCCTGAGTCACTGTGCCTGGTAAGGAGAAGGTGAGGACGATCTTTCCCCAGGGCAGTGGGGAGCAGCAGCTAGAGCCGAACTCACGGGAGGAACATCCGCTCTCCAGCTCAGCAGACAACCAGGCACCAGGGCCATAGCCTGTCCGTAAGCATGGAGATGATCTCTGCACTTACAGAAGCTTTCAGTCGAAGGAAGCTGTTCTGACTCAAGCTTCTCCGGTCAGAGTCCCTTTCTAGATTCCGGCTCCCACACTAGGAGGGTGTAGAAGCAGACAGCTTTGCCACCAGCCCAGACACAAGCTGCCTCTCGGGGGAGACGGCTTGCCCTGGCTCAGCAGGGCTGTGGGATCAGCCCACGTCACTCAGCCTACTCAGTGGCTGGTTATCTGCACTTGGCAGGTAAAGAGAAATGGTTGGTTAGAGGCCCCCAGGAGGCCCCCTTTCTTGACGTCACGTGTTGTTTCTCCAGCTGTGGTTCTCGCTCTAAATCCAGGGACCAGATAGAAAAGGGATACCAATGGATCCTTGATGCCCCCTCTCAGTTTAGAAAAGACCTGATTTCTAAGAGAAACCTTAGTAGAAGAGAATCAGAGGCAGAGCATCTTAGCAGCATCTTTGGAGAAGAGCATCTTAGAAGAAAATCTCACTCACAGTTAACTTAATCTGAACAGAATCATACACAGTTTTGAAGCTCACCATTTTATTTTATTTACTTTTATTTTTTATTTTATTTTTTGAAAAAAAGATAATCTTTATTCCCAGACAAAACGTGTAGTTATTGATAGAATAGTTTTCTTTCTTTTTCTTTTTTTTTTTTTTTTTTGCGGTACACGGACCTCTCACTGCTGTGGCCTCTCCCGTTGCGGAGCACAGGCTCCAGACGCGCAGGCTCAGTGGCCACGGCTCACGGGCCCAGCCGCTCCGCGGCATATGGGTTCCTCCCGGACCGGGGCACAAACCCGTGTCCCCTGCATCGGCAGGCGGACTCCCAACCACTGTGCCACCAGGGAAGCCCTATTTTTAATTTTTTAATTGAAGTATAGTTGCTGTACAATTTTATAGAAGTTACAGGTGTACAATATAGTGACTCACCAGTTTTAAAGGGTATATTCCATTTATAGTTACTATAAAATATTGGCTGTATTCCCTGTGTTGTACAACATATTCTTGTAGCTTATTTTATACCTAGTAGTTTGTGCCTCTGAATCCCCTACCCCTATATTGCCCCTCTCCCATTCCCTCTCCTCAGTGGTAACCATAGTTTGTTCTCTATATCTGTGGGTCTGCTTATTTTTTGTTAAATTCACTAGTTTGTTGTATTTTTGAGATTCCACATGAAAGTGATATCACACAGTGTTTGTCTCACCATTTTATTAATTTGTTGTAAACTAAGACACCACACCCTAATGTATCTTTCCAGCAAATGTTGATTTTAATTGTTTCATGCCAGATTATTTTTAGTGTCTGAACCATTGGATATGACCATAGTTGAAATAAATTCCAAGATAAATCCAAAGAGACCTGGAATGAAAGTTGGATTCGCTCTGGGCTAGTGACGCAGCTGTCATCCTCACCATTTCCTTCCACAGTCACCAAAGAGAGGGCCAAGGACAAATAAGAAAGGGTCCTCGTATTTGAGGAGTCCACAGTCTCGTGGAGGAAATGGATGTACAAGGGGAATATCTCAGTACAATGTGATACATGCGTTTACAGACGTATATTCAAAGGGTGATGGTCAAGGCTGTAATTTTTAGAAAAGACGAAGCACCTCCATTTCCCTGGATCATAAGCCCCTACAAAAAAGAATGTATTTTAGGCCAAGCTGTATGGGTGCAGTCAAAGCACAGAGCAAATATGCCCATTAGGACAAGAATTGATGCTTCTGGGGTCCAGGCTACTACCCGACTCAGCCTCCAACCGTTGCAGCCTGGCCCCTTGGAGGAGACTGTCCAGCCTGAAGTCCAGGAGGGCCGGGCTCCTCCGTGGCCCCTTGAACTGAGGGGACCACTTGCGGATCCCCCGGAATGGTGCCCAATGATGGTTCTCACCAGTGTTTGCCTGGGTTCCTGTGTGGAGGGCCTCTGCCTCGAACACCAACCTCAGAGAAGGGCTGATGGTGTCTTGAGGGGCAGGAAAAGGAGCAGGGCTGGGGAGTAAGGAGATTGGGGTCCGGAAGGAACCGGGGGTGTGTGTGAGGAGGGGAATCAAGCCGTGGTCTCTGGGTCTAATCAGAGCCTCACTGGTGGAGGCCCAGCCCTCATCTGGCGTAAGTGCCCCCGAGCATCCTTGGTCAGGCTGGACCACAGCTGCGGTGTCGGGCTGCATCCATCTGGGGAGGTCGGCCCACGGTGACCTTGGCCTCTTCCAAAACCTGTGCGGTCAGGCCAAGCTAAAGCACTGGGGCCGGGGGAGGGGGGAAGCAGGAGGCCAGATGGCAGGGGCCGGAGCTGGGTGGACTGATACGTCCAGGACCCCTGGCTGAACTTCTGTGCCCATCCCCACCCAGCCCTCCTGCTAGGGGTTGGCAGGAAGAAGTGGTGGCCGTAGGGAATTAGTAACAAGATATGGTGTCATTCACCTCCAGACCCGCTAGTTCTAAACCAGGTCCACCGGGAGTCAAAGTTCCTGACCAAGGAGGCCGTGGTGGTTCATTTGAATGGCTTGAAGGCAGATATTCATGCTCTCAGAAGACAGCGCAGGCAGGTCGGCCAGGGCCCCGGGGCGAGGAGCTATGTCCCTGGTGACACGCCGTGCAGGCAGAGAGGCCTCTACCGGGGCTCGTGCTCGTGGTGCATTCTCTCCAAGACCCCGCTTCTCTGCCCCCAGGCCAGGTCACACCGCCGTGCGCTCACATCAGGGTTGCCTGTCCAAAGGGTCCAGGTAGGCGGCACCCAGAGCATCTGGTGAGCGCTCTGCTTTCTCTGAAGTCTCTGCCTCTGAGGGCAGGGACCACAGTGATTTTATATCATATGCATATGATATCATCACTCTCTAGCACGTCCTGATTTCATTATTATTTTGCCTTATCATTATCTCAACCAGTTTATTTATTTGTTTACTTGTCTCTTGCCTGAGTCTTAATATTATTAATATTAAGCTCTTTGAAAGCAGAGACCCCATCTATGGCTGGCACTCGTTAGATGCTCACACATTGTTTATTGAATGAATAAATACATAAAATAAGGAATGAATCCCTGGTGCCTCACAGTGTCTGGCAGAGAGGATGTGCTCAAAGATTTTTGCTGGATGAGTGAAGGAAAGTTTTGAGAATTATCAGCTCCCAGCATGCCGGTGGGACCATTTTACTGCTAGAGAATCAGCGAGTTTTTCTCAATACAAAACTGAAATCTGTAAACCCCAAGCACGGTGCTTGGTGCACAGTAGGTGCTTAGAAAATGTTTCTTGAGTGAATGGATGATAAGTGGATGGACGGATAGATGGATGGGTGGACAGGAGGGTCAAGCAAGTAAGGCTAGCATGCATGGATGAGGCCAAACCCAAAAGGTTTATGAAAATTGTTTTTTTCCTTCTTATCCAACACGTTGAGCTTTTGGTTTCCCTCTCTCCGTAACTCCAGATCTAGGAGTTTCTCATTCATTCAGTTCGCACATAATTAAGTTTTTCGTTCATACATCCATCCAAGCAAACGAAGCGTTTGCTCGGTCCACGCTCAGCTCAGTGTGTTGTACGTGCGAGACGCATACCGTGACGAATAAGATGCGATCCAAGCCACAAGTTCAGCGGTCAGACACACCTTCTAACTTCCTCTGTCTGCCACTTGGCTAAAGTTTCTCTTTTTTTTATCACTTAATCTCTTGCCCACTCATTCGTGTTTATTCGTTTGTTCATTGAACACTTGCTCCATGTCAGTGACTGTGCTGTGGGGTTACAACAGTGAGTAAGACAGCCTGGTTCTGCTTTTGTATTGTTGTTTTCATGTCTTGCAGCTGTACTGTCTGTCCTAGATTCTAAGTGACCCCTCACTCAGCTATCGAAATGGAATTTCGTCATGAGTCAGGACTAATATCTAATAAAAATGATGGGCAGAGGCTAGACTGAGCCTATTTGCCCTGTATTGTGACTAACCTAGCACCAGTGACAATTAGCAGTTTTGCAGAAATTTTCAAAAATAAGACTGCTTATGACACACAAAGGTACCGTAATTGCAAGCTATATATCTCTGGGCAAGAATTGAATAGCCTCATAATTCAAGACAATTGCTATAGCATCTTAGAGTGTCTACCGTGTGCCAGGTATTGTGCTACATGTTGGGGGTGATGGATAAAATCTTGCTTTGGCCCCATAAAAGATCTGAATCTAGCTAAAGATGTAAAAATGCTTTGTTCTATGTGATAAGGATTCTAAACAAGGTACGTATGTAGTGGGAGCATCGGGGAGGGCTTGATTAATTATGTTTTGGAGTGTTGGAGCCGATATTTGGGGTTTGCTCTGGCCAGAAAAAAGCAGTTTGTGAAATGAGAGAAGGATGCGGCAGAGCCTAAGTCTGGCAGTTGTAGGTGTGTGGAAGTTGGTAGAACCATGAGCTGTCTGTGTGGCTAGAATGTAGGGCATTAAGAAGAGATGGACCTGGGTATATATCCGGAAAAAACAAACAAACAAACCCAAAACACTAATTCAAAAAGATACACGCACCCCATTGTTCATAGCAGTGTTATTTACGATAAGCAAAAACATGGAGACACCTAAGTGTCCATCAACAGATGAATGGATAAAGAAGTAGACTACTTACACATAAAAAAGAACGAAAGCTTGCTGTCTGCAGCAACATGGATGGACTTGGAAGGCATTATGCTAAGTGAAGTAAGCCAGACAGAGAAAGATAAACACCATATGATATCGCTTATATGTGGAATCTAAAAAAATACAACAAACTAGTGACTATAACATAAAAGAAGCAGACTCACAGATATAGAGAACAAACTAGTGGTTACCAGTGGGGAGGGGTGGTGGGCAATATGGGGGTGGGGAATTTAGACATACAAACTATTGAGTGTCAGACAGGCTCAAGGATGTATTCTACAACACGGGAGTATAGCCAATATTTTGTAGTAACCGTAAATGGAAAATAAACTTTAAAAATTATGTAAAAATAAAAAAGAACTTTTTAAAAAGAAGAGAGAGATGGAAAACGGAACAGGAAAAGCACATATGAGCCAGACTGTTTTCTCCAGGTCATGCTAGTGAGCTGGGTAGTTACTGTTTGGGTAATCATCAAATTAGTGCTTTTGACTGTTATGTCTGGGTTGGGGGGGATCCTTATTTTCTACAATATGGCACATTAGATGACCTGAAAACTCTCCTATCTCAAAACTCCTAGAAATGCTGAACAAAATATATAGAGAGAAAAATTGTTTTTTCTACACGTAAAGATGAGCTCACAGAAAGTAAGAAAGATCCCCCAGGAGAAAACAAGCAGGAATTGAAAATGAGTGAACGGATGTGGGGCGACCCTGGATGCTGGGGCAGGTATGGGGAGGATTGGGTTTGTAGGCTTTTAGGCTTTTAAATTTTCTAATTTAGTTTGGGTTTTTAGGTCCACAGAAATTTGAATATGAGGCCTTGGGTCTGTGCCAGATGGAGAGTTGGAATGAAGGCTTTCACGTAACGCGAGGAAGAGGTTTATAAGGAAACATTCTGCTCAGCTACAAAGGGAGATGCCGTATAAGCTTGTCTGTTGAGCCTGGGCTACAAGTGGAAGGGAAACAAGTGTCCCCTGTAATCTCATAATTACACGCTGACCTTCACGTGGAGCAGGGGTTTGCATTGACATTACATGAGTGGTCCAGGAACCCTCAAATCAACAAAATAATGAGAAGCCATCTTTTGGACTGTGCTGCTGGGATCCCGTGGAGAGCTGTACACAGATGGCCCTTGCAGGACACACGCTCAGTGCAGCCCCTTCAGAATTCTCATTCCTACCGTAGTGAATTCTCAACTCTGAAGTTACAGTCTCACAACCCCCCATGGGCAAACATCGACATATACAACAAACAATAGGTGTAGACCACCAAGAATCTTCATTCAGAAAATAGAGCTATTGGAGACAGACTAGAAATTAGTGTTTTCTTTAAATCGTTAAAGATATATATAAAGGGAAAAAAATCATTAAGACACTACCAAAAGAAACCCAGACAGATTTGAAGAAACAAATAGAACCTAGAAAAGCAAAGTGCAGTAAATGACATGGGTTACACATAGCTGAAGTAAGAGTTTAAGAACTGGCAGATTTCAGAAAACTGCCCCAAATGCAGCTTAGATACATAAATAGAAAATATAAAAACAAGATTAAGAGACATGGAGGATAGAGAGAGGGGAAACGTATGAGTAATAGAACCGCAGGTAGAGAATATTAAGAGAAGGAGGAAAGAAAACAACCAAAGAGAAAAAGGCTGAGAATTTTCCAGAACCTATGAGAGAAACAAATCTTCAGAGGCAGGAAATGAGTCCTAAGAAAGATCGAATGAAACTTGTACCCATAACATCAGAGGAAAACTTTTGAAAACCAAAAAGAAATAGATCTTAAAAGTGGCAAGAGAGAACTATGGATTCTCACTAAGAAATCATAATTGGACCTATAACTGACTTCTCAAAAGCAACAGTGGAGCCAGAAGTCGATGAAATAATATTTTTAAGGTGCTGAGAGAAAAAAAATGGTCAGTCTTCATTTCTACCATCTTCAACTATCATTTAAAAACAAAAGGAAAGGGGCTTCCCTGGTGGCGCAGTGGTTGAGAGTCCGCCTGCCGATGCAGGGGACACGGGTTCGTGCCCCGGTCCGGGGGGATCCCACATGCTGCAGAGCAGCTGGGCCCGTGAGCCATGGCCGCTGAGCCTGCGCAACCGGAGCCTGTGCTCCGCAACGGGAGAGGCCACAACAGTGAGAGACCCGTGTACCACAAAAAAAAAAAGGAAATAAAGATATTCTAAAGCAATGACCAAAAAAATGTATGATTCAAGGACACTCATGGAAAAGACTTCTAGAGTATGTGTTTTAGGAAAGAAGAAATTGAAGTCAGAGGGAAAGATTCAGAGGCAAGAAGGGATGGTTATTAAAGATGCTGATAAACATCTAGGCAAAGCCAAAATATGCATTAATTTGCTCAAAGCCAACAATAATGAAAATAATAACACTTAGGGTGTAAAACTAAAGTGGAACTATCTAAAATGTTGGATAGCGATAATATGTAAGATGGGTTAAAATATTCTAAATTCCTTATATTATTTAGGAAGGGGGTAGTAATATTAACTTTAGAATTTAGGTCCTACTGGCTTGACAAAAGTTTCAGGATAACCCCTGAAAGAATAGAAACAGAACATGTAATTTCTAAATTAATTGAGGGAAAGAGAGAAATATGGAAACCTTGATCGATCCAAAAGAAGACAGGAAAAGAGGAAGAAAAGGCATTAAAAAGCAGAGTAAATAGAAAGTCCCACAAGAAATGGTGGGACTAAATCTAAATATGTTAAGAAACACAATAAATGTAAGTGGATTATACTCACGAGTTGAAAGACAGTTGTCAGGTTCCACGTGAAAAAAGTAGAAAGAAAACTTACTTATGCCGCTTTCAAAATACATATTGGTACCTAAAACAGAAGGATTCCAAACAATTGAAAGTAAATGATAAAAAGAGGTGTACTAGGCAAATACTAATCAAAACAAAACTAACTAGAAGGCTGCAGGAGAGTAAATGTCTTTAAGGCAAAGAGAAGGTCATTATATAGTGATAAAAGGAATAATTCATCAGGAGGGTATAACACATCCAAATTTGTATTTACCTATTTTAGACCCTCAAAATGTACAAAAGCAAAAATTTGACCAAATTTCAGGGAGGAACTGACAAATCATTACAGGAGATTTTAAAATACACCTTTCTGGTTATTGATAAGTCAGGAGGCATAAAAATTGACAAGACTGTCTAAGATTTGAATAACACAATGAACAAGTTGATCTAATAGACCTGTATAGAATCGTGTACCCAACAGTTGAAGAATGCACATTTTTCAAACGCAGAAGAGATGGTTACAGAAACCAACAAGGTACTCAGCCACAAAGCAAGTCTCCACAAATGCAAAAGAATAAGGATTGTAGAGCCCACCTTCCCTGACCCAGTCTAATTAGGTTATAAATGAACAACAAAAGGTAACTTAAAAAAAAAGCAAGATATGTTTAGAATTTAAAACCTTTTGAATTGATTCATAGGTTAAAGAAAAAAGCATAATATCAATGAACAAATATTTAGAACAAAATCTATTATTTATATATATTTTAAAATTTTTATTGGAGTATAGTTGATTTACAATGTTGTGTTCGTTCAGGTGTACAGCGAAGTGAGTCAGATATATCTATATATCTATATCTATATATCTCGATTCTTCTTAAGATTCGTTTCCCATATAGGTTATTACAGAATATTAAGTAGAGTTCCCTGTGCTATACAGTAGGTCCTTGTTGGTTATCTATTTTATATATAGTAGTGTATATATATTAATCCCAATCTCCTAATTTATCATTTCCCCCACATTTTCCCTTTGGTAACCATAAGTTTGATTTCGAGATCTGTGAGCCTTAGAACAAAACTTAAAATCCTACTTCATAAAGCTTGAGGGATGTCGTGAAGAAGTGCTGTGAGCAGTGGTCCTCAACTGGGGACAGTTTGGCTCCTCACGGGGACATTTGGTAATGTCTGGAGACTTCTTCTTTTGTCACGACTATGGGCAGATCTACAAGCATCTAGTAGGTGGAGGCCAGGGGTGCTGCTCTCTTCCAATGCCAAGGACAGCCACCCACAATTCCAGTGGGCTGGGCCCCCAGCCCCCAGGTCCTCGCCTTGTTCACATGGATGTTATATAAGCCACTGAAGAACAGTTGACAATTCTGCCACGGTGGAGAAAAAGAAAGAGACACGACCACACGTACCACAGCTCAGAGCTTCAAAGACCACACTTAAGGTGCACTTCAAACAGTCATTTTGCAGCTCGAGCTGGTCCCAGACCCAAGACTGTGTAAACAGAATTATATTTACTAGCACGAGGCCTAAAATAGAAATCCCGCAGCAAGCTCTTCTCTCATTAAAGGTGTTTCTTTGATACCTAAGTGGGTACCCATTGAAGGGGCCCGTGTCAATTGTTGACGCCAGTGGCTGGTGAGGATGCTCTCTCTTTCACGTTTTATGGGGGACTTCAAAGGGCAGTAGATTCATAGTCTGGTGACATCTTTGGTGGAAATGCTCAGATATCTTTCTCTCTGGCTGTAGCTGGTCTCTATGGGTTGACGTTTGGTATTGAAAAGCCTAAAACAGGTGGCTGAGGGAATCTGTAGGCTCATTGTTTAACGTTTCAAATAGTCACGAAATGAACTTCTCTGAGCCCCACTTAGGGTCCTAAGATGTTTCTGACCTAATGAGGTTTTTGGTTTTGTTTTATTTTCCATCTAGATAAAAGATAGTCTATTAGTCAAGATAGCTGGTATTTTTTATTTATTGGTTTCCCATCAAATTCTCTCTCTCTCTCTGAAGTACACACAGGTCTTTATTTGGTTTGTCTGTGTGTGGGAAAGAGATACACAGACACAGGGTAACAACCACAAAGAAAGGCAAAGCCAGCCTGCCTATGTCTGTCCTGCCGAACTGTCTGTCTCTGTGAAACGTAGACTGCATAGGACTTCCTCTAAGTCAATGATGGTGGTGATGGTGGTGAGAAGAGAGCACAGAAACACCAAGAAATGGGTAGCAAGCCAGGAGGAGAGGAAGAGAGAAGTGAAATGGCAGGAAGGTGAGGACGGCAGAGGTTCCTTTTCTCTGCCCTTAGCAACATTGTCTTGGCTCCATGTCTGTCTGTTCACAAGTCCTGTCCACGTCACTGAGGATGGACCCACTGGGGCCTTGGGGTTATGAGGGTCGAGCAGCAGGAAAAGACTCCAGCATCTCCAGCCTCCAGCCTCCTGGAGTGGGGGAGGGGGAGGGGAGGGGAGGACTGAGACCCAGGGCATCTTTAATGTCTGCCCGCCTGGCACTGGGCAGCCTTCTTCCTCTTGTAAGGGTCAGGAAGGGAGACTGGTGAAACTTGTACAGACTGGTTGAAATTTTTGTAGGCTGAAGTGATGGTTGGATTCCAACATTAAAACGTTAGCTGACTTGAAAGTTTCTTTGCCTACGAAGATGAATTTACCGAGCACCCTTCCAGGAAAAACAGAGATGTCACAATGAAAAGTTTTCCCTTTCAACCTGTGAAAGAATTCTAGGGGCTTCCCTGGTGGTGCAGTGGTTAAGAATCCGCCTGCCAATGCAGGGGACACGGGTTCGAGCCCTGGTCCAGGAAGATCCCACATGCTGCAGAGCAACTAAGCCCGTGCGTCACAACTACTGAGCCTGCGCTCTAGAGCCCGTGAGCCACAACTACTGAGCCCACGTGCCACAGTTGCTGAAGCCCATGTGCCTAGAGCCCATGCTCCGCAGCAAGAGAAGCCACTGCAATGAGAAGCCTGCACACTGCAACAAAGAGTAGCCCCCGCTCGCCACAACTAGAGAAAGCCCGTGTGCAGCAGCAAAGACCCAACACAGCCAAAAATAAATAAATAAATAGAAAGAAAGAATTCCAATGCAAATACCTCCCTGTGTATCATAGCACCTTCTGCTTCTTTAGGTTATTTTCACAGCTGCCATCTCATTTGGTTCTGTCAGGGAGTAAGAGGTAGACTGCTATCTCTTTTTATCTCTGGGACATTGGTTTGCTTCCTCTTTTCTGATAACAAGAATGATGTGATTGATGGTATCTCGTTTTGCTTTGGTTACCAGGAAGCTCAGAGCCAAATTTGTAGCTCAAACATCACTGATTCTCTGTTGTTCTGTACTATATTTTCAGAGTCTAGAGCAGTGCCTGGCACATTGAAGGCCCTCGATAAATACCTACTGAGTGAAAGAATCACTTATCACATGCCAAATTCTGTGCTAGGAGATGGGAACCAGAGCCTGTTTCATGGGGATGTGACCTTTGCTGAATCAAAGGACGCCACACTTGGTTGAAGGCTGTGCTGTCACCATCTTGAAATACCTAATACACTTTGAATGAGGAGCCCATATTTCCATTTACACTGGGCTCTGAATTCTATGATGAGTCCCGATGGGGATGTTCCAGTGTTACTACCTGTATGAAGGTTTGATCTGGAGGAAGGAATTCTAAGAAAAGATATATACCACGAATATGTATTTTAACATGAAAGATATATGTGTGTACATACACACACACACATCTGCATGAATCTTTTGATTCAGAGCCAATGCCTTTTCTGTCATCTTTCTTGTATAAAACACACCCTTAATGCATCGTCCATGATTTCCTGTTTTCATTTCTTGAAAGGGGAGGGAGAAGTTAAAGACAGACTTGAAAAGAAATCTGCAGAATTCTTCTGTAGTTTGATAATGCCCTCCCCAATTTTTTACAGTTGTTTCACTCACTGCTAAGCAAGTTTTGGTGCCTTACCTTTATCAAGTCTTCCCAAATGATTCAATTGAATTCTCATACAGATGAATACTTTTTGTACTCACATTTCATTGGCTTACATAATATTTAATTCAGTTACGTAAATTACAATAGCGTGCACAGCTAGCGTGAACCAATTTGGGAACAAATACAAATGACCCTTGATAAGCAAACTCTAAACAAGAGAGAAGCAGAAATATTCAATCACGTTAAAGAGTGGCCTACCAGCTTCCAGCATTCAGAGTATCATGGGTACCAATCATAGAGAGGTGGAAAGTGTTAGTGAATCTGGAAAGTCAGTTAAGGGGAGGTTGGTTAAATGAATTTCTACTGTTTTAATGCCATGAGAACACATAACAGGGAGATTCAACTCCCTTTGGGCCAAGGAGGTCATAGAAGTCCTCCCCGAGGAAGTTATGACTGAGATGAGCGCTTAAAAAAATAAAACTAAAGGTAGGGGTTGTCTAGATGAAGAGAGAGGAATGATCGGGGCTGTAGGACGAGCATGTGCAAAGGTCCTGTGGAAGGATGGGCTTACAGCAGATTCAGAGACGTGAAAGAAGGTGGTGTAGCTGGAGCGTACAGAATGAGAATCGTGGGGTGTGAAGCACAGAGAAGTCAGGAGGCAAAGACCTGGCAAGCTTTATGGGTCATGTTAAGGATTATGGGTTTTGCAATGGGAGCGAGGAAAGCTACCAAAGATTTTAAGCAAGAAATATGACATTATCAGATTCCAGTTCTTAAAGATCACTCTGGCCGCATTGTGGAGAACAGACTGGAGGGGAACAAGAGTGGTTTGGAAAATCAGCAGTAGTCCAGGGAAGAGGTGCTGTTAGTGTTGGGTTGGGTTGTGATGATGGACATGAAGAGGATACTTAGAACTTGGTGATAGATTAGATATGGAGGGAGGGTGATGACTGATCGAGGATGACACCTAATTTCTGACTTGTAAAACTGGGTGGATGTTGTGTCTATTCATTGAACTATTCATTGAAACTATATTACAAGCCTATAGTAATCAAAGCAGTATGGTATTGGCATAAAAACAGACATATAAATCAATGGGATAGAATAGAGAGCCCAGAAATAAATCCATGCATATATGATCAATTTTTTTTTTGACAAGGAACCAAGAATATACAATGGGGAAAGGAGAGTCTCTTCAACAAATGGTGTTGGGAAAACAGGACAGTGACATGCAAGAGAATCATACTGGACCATTATCTTTCACCATTCACAAAAATTAACTCAAAATGGCTTAAGGACTTGAGTGTAGGACCTGAAATTATAAAACTTCTAGAAGAAAACATAAGCAGTAAGCTCCTAGACATTGGTTTTGGTAATGATTTTTTGGATTTGAAAACAAAAGCAAGAATAAACAAGTGGGACTACATCAAATTAAAGAGCTTCTGTACAGCAAAGGAAAATGAGAAGGCAACTTACTGAGTGGGAGAAAAGTATTTGCAAATTGTATATCTTATAGATAGTTGATATCCAAAAAACAAAAACCAAAAAATTTAAAAATGGGCAGAGTATCTTAACAGACATTTTTCCGAAGAAGACATACAGATGGCCATGAGGCACAGGAAAAGATGCTCAACATCATAATCTTCAGTAAAATGCAAATCAAAATCACAGTTGGATATCATCTCACAACTATTAGAATGGCTATCCTCAAAAAGACAAGAAATAACAAGTGTTGGCAAGGATGTGGAGAAAAGGGAACCCTTGTACACTGTTGTTGGGAATGCAAATTGGTGAAGCCACTACGGAAAACAGTATGGAGCTTCCTCAAAAAACTAGAAATAGAACTACCATATATGATTTAACAATTCCATTACTGGGTATTTATTCAAAGGAAATGAAAACACTAACTTGAAAAGATATATGTACCCCCTACATTCATTGTAACATTATTTATAATAGCCAAGACATGAAAGCAACCTAAGTATTCACTGACAGATGAATGGTTAAAGAAGATGTGGTATATGTATTCAACAGAACATTATTTAGCTGTAAAAAAAGAAGAAAATCTTGCCATTTGTGACAGCATGGATGGACCTTGAGAGCATTATGCTAAGTGAAGTAAGTGAGACAGACAAAACAAATACCATATGATCTCAGTTATATGTGGAATCTAAAAAAAAAACCCAAAAAACAAACAAAACCTGAAACCATACATACAGAGAACAGATTGGTAATTGTCAGAGGTGGTGGGTGGGGGTGGGCAAAAGGGATGAAGGTGTCAAAAGGCACAAACTTCCAGTTATAATATAAATAAGTCCTGGGGATGTAATGTACAGCATGGTGACTGTAGTTAATAATACCATATTATATATTTGAAAGTTGCTAAGGAAGTAAATCTTAAAAGTTCTCACCACGGGGGAAAAAATTTGTAACTGTGTGTGGTGATGGATGTTAACTAGACTTTTTGTGGTGATTATTTTTCAGTATACACAAATATCAAATCATTATGTTGTATGAAACTAATATAATGAAAAAATAAGGACTGTAAATATCCATTGAAACTAGCAACCTGGAGGTCACTGATGACTTTAAAGAAAGCTGTTTCCTGGAGTGATGGGATAGGAAGGCAAATTGGAGTGGGTTGATTAGGCAGTAGGAGATAAGGAGATGGAGGCTCTGCAAATCCTTTCTAGGAGGGAGATAGAGAGATAGATAGATGGATAGATAGATAGATAGATACATGATGGATGGATAGATGATGGATGGATGGACAGATAGGTATATAATGGATGGATGGATAGATGATGGATGGATGGTTGGATAGATAGATGATGGATGGATGGATAAATATATAGATAGATAAATATATAGATAGATAATGTACGGATGGATAGATAGATGATGGATGGACACATAGATAATGGATGGATAGATGGTGGATAGATGGACAGATACATAGATGATGGATGGATGGATAGATAGATGATGGATGGATGGATGGATGGATAGATGGGTAGATAATGGATGGGTGGATGGATAGATGATAGCTGGATGGATAGATAGATGATGGGTGGATGAATGGATAGATAGATGATGGTTAGATAGATGATGGGTGGATGGATGGATGGATGAATGGATGGATGGATAGATAGAGATATATAGAGAGATAGATATATAGATATATTTACACAAATATATGTGGAGATATGTATGGATATCCATTTGGATAGTCATATCTACCTCTATATATACATTTGTATACATACAAACAAATCCCTATTTTATTGTTGAGAAAACAGGTTCAGAGAAATTATATGATGTACTTAAAGTTGTACAGAAAACCTGTAGCCAAGCTATGACCATAGACTAGCCCTCTGACTCATCAGACATAGCTCAGCACCCGGAAAGGGGGCTGGATCTCAGAGCTCTTGGCAAATCACATATTTTCTCCAAGTCTCAGTTTCCTTAGCTTTACCTCATTGGTTGTGAGGATTAAATGCAAGAACCGCTCAACAACCGGACCCTAGCAGCACTCTGTCTCAGTTTCCATGTCCTTCCTACCCCTCAATTTCCTTTTCTCCTTAATCTGAGAAGAGGGAGATAGCATGAAAGGAGAGAGAGCATTTGGATATTTCTTTAGAAGGGTGATGAGCTGGAAATTAGGTTAAAATCAGCTGGAGAGATGGAGGGTAGATGTAGCCAGCATACTGGCGGCCAGAAAAGTGAGTGGGCAGAATGTGTCATCGGGGAAAACCAGGAAGTGTCTTTCCCTGGAAGTCTTTCAGCTGAGGCAATCATTCCTTTCTGCGTACTTTGAGCCGTTTGTTTAACGCTGCTGTCTCTGACCTTCAGAGGGAGTGATCCATTAACAAGTCTGAGAACTTTGTCAGCAATCCCCAAATTGAGTCTTTATTAGCATTTGAGAGGAACATCTAAATGCCACCACTGAAGCACTGGCTCCTTGGTCTCCTGAAAGCCGGTGTGCAGAGTCCTGGCCACTGAGCTGAGTGACCAAGAGGGAATGAGGTTGCCCCCACCCACGCACCCACCTCTCCATCCTGTCCAGAGAGTCCAGAAAATGCAGGTTACCTAGGCACCTACGACTAGTCATCCTCTGCCCCCGGCCCAAAGATGTTAAACCAATTTAGATGACTGGGTTTTGGCAAAGGTATTTATTTTTTCCAAGTGATTTTCAGGCATGCCGTTATTTCCTAGTGGAGCCCAGTTTGAGAAGAGAACCATTCCCTTCCAGCCTGAACCAACGTATATGTAGATTTATCTAAAGTTGGGGTGGGATGAGGGTGGACCGTGAATGACACTTGCAAGTTCTGACCAACACAAGGGGCACACAGTTTGTAGGCCTGTAGATTACCTTTGGGTTCTCCTACCCAGTGAGTTTTTTCGTATTTTTCACAGGAACCAAACCCAGAAGTTACAAATGCCATTCCAAGTGCTTGAAGAAACCATTTCCAAATAATTCATTCAGCATCATGGTGATGGCCAGAGGCTCTATTTCCTGCTAGTTGTGGGCAGGTGTGGAGGAAGAAGTGGGAGGAAATTAAGCCAACTGGATACAGTCAGAATAAATACAAGAGTGGAAGGGTTGCATGGCCCATCAGACTCAGCTCCTGGAAAAGCTTAAGTAAATAACCTTCAGCTATGACCTGAGTGAAACGGGAAACTCAAACCTCCCATTGTATCAGAGAGGTTTCCACAGTTCACAGACTTAGCTGTACTCAAGGGCCCCCTTCCCATAGCTGTTCTCTCCCAGCCACACACAAACACTTAGGTTCAAAGCATTCAATCCTTTTTGTTAAGGCTTGGGTACTCAACCATGGCATCTCTTTCCTTGGTGAACTTTAGGCCGTGGTTCAACATTTGGTTTATAATTTAAACATCACCCTTAAAAATAACTGAGTGTTTACAAACACATAATGTTCATCCTTCTCTTCTTATAGAATATTAAAGAAGGTCTTAGAGAATCTAGAACAACTTGAACATCAAGATGAATAATAATACTAAAGGAATAATTAAGAATCCATGAATCTACACTAGAAAGAAAGAAAGAAAGAGAGAAAGAGAGAAAGAAAGAAAGAAGAAAGAAAGAAAGAAAGAAAGAAAAGCTCTTCCTTATCATGGAAAGCCAACTAATAAACGTAGAAGAAATGACGGAATTAGAAAATCACCATTTGGCAACCATCATAATAATTGATTTAGACAAGAAACATCAATGGATGCTAAAACCGATTGGTAAAAGTTTGAGGAGTATTCAAATTTTATATAGTCTCAATGTCTACCCATCATACACTTACTAATTACAAGGGGGAAAATAGTCATTTTGCAGTGGAGAGACCTGGCAGACACCCCCTTAAATGAGTGATCAAAATTCACATCAGCAATAATGGGACACATTGACCATGTGCTGTCTGAAATGGAGTTCCTGCCAAATGTGTAGAATCTAGTCACCAGGAGACATTAGACAAACCCAACTTGAAGGACAGTTTACAAACATTGAGCTCTACTCTTCAAAAATGTCTACGGCATGAAAACACAAAGACAGACTGAGGAACTGTTCCAGGTTAAGGGAGACTAAATTAGAGACATGATAAATGAACATAATACGAGTCTGGATTTTCTTTTTCAATAAAAGGGCGTTATTGGGGCAATTGGTGAAATCTTTGTCAGGTCTGTAATTCAGGTAGTAGTATT
The DNA here is from genome assembly GCF_008692025.1 of Phocoena sinus. Taxonomy (NCBI): domain Eukaryota; kingdom Metazoa; phylum Chordata; class Mammalia; order Artiodactyla; family Phocoenidae; genus Phocoena; species Phocoena sinus. The sequence goes on from NC_045772.1 coordinate 98,947,199, forward strand.
GTTATCAATGCTAATTTCTTGATTTATAGAGTTGTGTTATGGTAGTATTAGAGTATGTCTTATTTTTAGGAAAGACAGTCTGAAGTAAATAGGGGTAAAGGGGCTTCATGTCTGCAACTTAATCTCACACAGTACACACACACACATACACACGCACACACAGAAGAGGATAAACCAGAGTGAAATGTTAATCTTTGAGGAATCTGGATGAAGAGTGTAGATGGATTCTTTGTATTATTTTCACAACTTTTCTATATATCTGAAGTTACATTTTAAGAACTTTTGAAAGAGGTCTTGGCGATTAGTTGTTAAATCCTCTTGTTTGATGGTAGCGGTTTTGCCCGAGGACATCCAAGGGGCTGGTGGTGGGGTTAGGCTGGGCACTACCTCTGCCGCATGCCATAAATCCAGGGAGACAGAGGCAAAACCGTTTTGCTTTTCATTGCCAATCGTTCTGTGGGCTCTCCTTTGAGATCTTTCTGGATCTTTCATTGTCTGGTTTAAACTCGGATAATGTAACCTATGACAGAAGAAGACACTTAGAACAGCTGCTAGGGCTTGGTGTTAAGAGTGGGGCTTCTCTGATGAATCCTCCCCAGAACTGTCCTTGATTCAACCATTTCTAAGTGTACCCTAGAGCAGTGAATACATCTGTTGTTGAAAGGAAGGATATTTGAGTCCCCTCCCTGGCCTTATTCTAGGCAGATCTGAGACCTTGGGCTGGAAATTGAATCTGTGGTCCTCAATCTTGACTCTGATTTTGCTTTTCTTTGTGCCCTCGCTCAATTATCCAGGAATACCTTGATGGATATTCCATCAAGCGCTAAGATATAAATATTTTCAGGTTTTTAGGAAGGACACCTTCTGCAACACATCTTACACGAACGTGGCCGTTGAATTCAATATCCTTAAAGAACTACCCACATATGTTTTTTCTCCATCCACAAAATATCCTGGTAGTGTCTACATTTTATCTTCATTTGATTTTATGTGGAAGCACTAGAGTGAGGGGAAATGAAGGAAATCCAGTTTCCAGCTGGACTATGAAATCCGTAATACATGGTCACTCCTCCTCAGACCCTCCCACCTTTCCTTAGCAAATACAAACTCCTTGCCATGGGTTCCTGACTGTCTCCAGCTGTTTTGTTTTCTCAGCGGTTGAGATGAGAGAAAAATGAGAATGGAAACAGCCCCTCTTCCCACCTTTTGTAGAAGCCTTTCCCACGCTATCCACCATTCCCCTCCCAACTCGCCACCTTTAAATCCTTAAAGTTCACTTTTTCTACGGAGGTTTCCCATGTTGATGCCACTGCATAAGAGCAGCTCATATTTATTGAGTTCCAACTTGTTGCATCAAATGAGAAGACCTACGCAAAGCGTGAGGCACTGGACTAGCATGTAACAAACACGTAATACATCTGATCGTTTACAGGTCCTCAGTGCTTATCCAAAACCCTCAGGGCCAGATGAGTTTTGGAATTAATTTATTAATTAATTTTGCAGATATAAGAAAGGTAATGAGGTACCTGCCCTGTACATGAATAAGACACCCTCCGCTGGGTCGGGGGGAGCATTCTCTGATCAAGTGCATTAATATGTCTAAAATGAAATGCATGAATATTCATATTAGGTGGAATAAATAAAGCCTATAAATAGCTTTACTTCTGGTCAAGCCCGGTTTTGCAACCAAATGAGTTTGCACCAAACTTACAGTAGAACTTCCTGTTGGGATTCGGGGACTGTGGATGAGAGATTGTGGTGTATCAGTATGCTTAAGTTACTGATGCTCAGAGAGGTAAAGAGATTCCTATAGCTGGGAGCAGGGCTGGGATACAAACAGATTTTTCTGAACCTGGAGCCCAAGCTTTTACCAGGGACTGACTCTCCTTCCCTCCAGCTATAGCTCAGCCTTCTCTGCAGCCTTCCCTTTATGGGCCTGCATCCCCTCTGTTCTGACTCCATCCACTACATTCACTCACCTTTCCCTCCTGGGTACGTTGTGAAGTCCTTAGACTGAGTCAGAAGTTCTGCCTTTCACATGCATTCCCTGGAGAGGCATCCAGGATTTCCAAAACCGGGATATGTACCACTTCCCCAGGGAAACAAAGGGCCCAGAGAGGCTCATCTCCACAACTTCTTTTAAAATTTTATAGAGAATTTAAAATGTTTATTGGAAATTTACATAACATAAAATTAACAACTTTAAAGTGAACAATTCAGCGACATTTGGTATCTTCACAGTGTTGTATAACCGCCACATCTATCTACTTCCAAAATATTTGCATCACCCCAGAAAGGAAACTAGTACCCGTTAAGCAGTTAGTCCTCCTTTCCCCCTCCCTCCAGCCCCTAGCAACCAGCAGTCTGCTCCGACGCTATGGATTTACTTGTTCTGGGTATTTCACATAAATGGAATCCTATATTGTGTGACCTAGAGTGTCTGGCTTTTTCACTGAGCATGGTGTTTTTGAGGTTCATCCTTATGGTAGCATGGATCAGAACTTCATTCCTTTTCACGGCTTAGTAGTATTCCATGGTACAGATAGACAACATTTTGTTTATCTGTTCATCTATTGATGGGCATTAGGTTATTTCCCCCTTTTGGCTACTGTGAATTGCACTGTGAGGAGCATGCAAGGAAGTGCATTGTTTGCACAATTTCTTTTTAAGATAAACTCTCTGCTCCAGCCAAGTGTCAGCTTTCCCTTTTACTGCCTCACTCAAGGCCCCTCTGCTGGGGTTTGGTACAGATTGGAGCCGGTTCCAAAGCCTAGGATGAGGCTGAAATATGCAAAGGACTGAGAGGAGATGAGGGGGCCGAGGAGGAAGGAGACAAAAGGATACTAGTTTTCTTTGCTTTGGCTTTAAATTGTATTTTTTATGCACAAAAGTAATGCATGTTAATTGTGGAAGCTTTTAAATATGCAGAAAACACAAAGAAGAGCTTTTTGAACCTTCTCTTTAAGTCCATCACCCAGGGAGAGGTTTCTGGTCATTTGTAATAATATCGTTTATACTGTTTTTTTGCTTATTTGTTTTTAAGATAGACTACCTTTTAGAACAGTTTTAGATTTACAGAAAAATTGAGAAGATAGTAAAGAGAGTTCACATATACTACCTACCCAATTTCCCCTATTATTCACATCTTACATTAGTGTGGTACATTTGTTGAAATTAATGAGCCCATACTGATACATCGTTGACTAAAGTCCACAGTTTATTTAGATGTCCTTATTTTTTACCTAACGTCCTTTCCCCAGGATCCTATCCAGGAAACCTCGTTACATCTAGTCATCATGTCACACAGGCTTTTCTTGGCTGTGACAATTTCTCAGACTTCCCTTGTTTTTGATGACCTTGGCAGTTTTGCGGGGGTCTAGTCGGGTATATTGTAGAATGTCCCTTTATTGGGATTTGTTTGATGTTTCTCTCATGATTTAGCTGGGCTTGTAAATTTGGGGAAGAAGATCACAGAAGTAAAGTGCCGGTTTCCTCACATCATATCAAGGGTGCATATTATCAACATTACCTGTAACTGCTGACATTGGCCTGGATCACCTGGCTGTAACGGTGTTTCTCTGGTTTCTTCATTGTAAACTTACTCTTTTCTCTGTTCTTTCTATATTGATCTCTTTGGAAGCAGTTACTATGCATAGCCCATACCTAAGGGGTGGGGAGGTCCCACAGTGTTTTAAACACCATTATTTTGAACAGTAGGAGTTCACTAAAGGAAGTGATCACTTACCTGATTAACCTACCCTTTCCATTCTGTTAATTATACTAAGTATGTGATACACTGAATACTCACTGAATTTATGTGTCTAGGACACCTGAATCATTCAGCTCCTGCCCATTGAACTGTATCCTTACCAGTCAGTTCCATTCCCAAACCTAGGAATGCCAATTGTATTTGTTATTGTAAACCACATTACTTAATTATTAGGGGATTCAATAAACTATAAGTGATAAAACTATTAACCAACCAGTTAACAGGTCTAATTAAAATTCATGGACGCGGGACTTCCCTGGTGGCGCAGTGGTTAAGAACCCGACTGCCGATGCAGGGGACGTGGGATCGATCCCTGGTCCGGGAAGCTCCCACATGCCACGGAGCAACTAAGCCCGTGCACCACAACTACTGAGCCTGCGCTCTAGAGCCCGCAAACCACAAGTACTTAAGCCCACGCGCCTAGAGCCTGTGCTCTGAAACAAGAGGAGCCACTGCAGTGAGAGGCCCACGCACCACAACGAAGAGTAGCCCCTGCTCGCACAACTAGAGAAAGCCCACGTGCAGCAACGGAGATCCAACGACGAAGACCCAACACAGCCAAAAATAAATTTATTTTTAAAAAAATTCATTGACGCCTTTATTGTAATATTGTTCTATATCAAAAAAGTCCTGCCTTTATTTTCTCTGCTAGATTAATTTTACAATTAATTTGTCAAGATACGTTAAAAGAATCTGTTGCAATTTTCATGGGGATTTTTTTTAATTCATGAATTAATTTGGGGAAATTAACTTTATAATATAGAACATTTTTACCATGGCACAGAAACTTCCTTTTACTCAAATCTTTTTTATGTTGTTCAGTAAAGAAAGTGTCATAGTTTCACTTTATAGATCTTATATGTTTCTTATTAAATATATGCCTATTTTTAGGACTTTGTTGCTATAGTAAACGCTATTAGATTTATTATTTGGTTATTGATGATTTATAGGAAAGCAATTTGTTCTTGTATATTTTTAACACTATCTGGCATCTATTGATTCCAATAATTTTTTTTTTTGGCCGTGCCTCGCGGCATGTGGGATCTTAGTTCCCCGACCTGGGATTGAACCCGCGCCCTCTGCATTGGGAGTACAGAGTGTTAACCACTGGACCGCTGGGGATAATTTTACATATATATATATATATATATATATATATATATATATATATATATATAATCTTGGATTTTCAAGGTAGATGATCATGTAATCTGCATACAGTAACAGTTTTGTTTTTTCTTTTTTATTATTTCTGTGTATATTTTTGTGTGTACAGAATTTGTCTGGATCTCCAGTAAAATGTTGAGTAGCAGCAGTAATCGAGGTATCCTTTTTTTGTTCCTCATTTTGATGGGTAGGATTCCGTTTTCACCATTCCTGGTAGATAACCCACATACACTGAAGAAAATTTCCTTGTATTCCTAGTTTGAAAATGGGATTTTTTTTCTTATGATGTTAATATATCAATTATGCCGCTAGTGTTGAACCAGCTTTGCATTCCTGAAATAAATCTTACTTGGTCGTGAGCTATTATCCTTATATTATATGGCTGAATTTGATTTGCCTATATTTTGTTTAGGTTTTTTGCATCTGTGTAAGGCTGGCTTATAATTTCTTTGTCAGACTTTGTCTTTGAGATTACATTAAACTTTTTAAATGAGTCTTGTGTCCTTCACCTTTTTTCTCTGCTCTGGAACAATTTATATATCACAAAGATTATCTGCAACTTTTAGGGTCAGGTAGAGTTCATCCATGGATACATCTGGGTCTAGTGACTTTAAATTTTTTTTTAAACATTCTAATTGAAGTATGTCATACACAGAGATCAGCACTCAATTCATAAGTTTTGGCTTGATGAATTATTCCAGAGATGACATTCTCCTAGGACCACCACCCAGGCCAAGAAATAGAGCATGACTTAGACCCAAGAAATAGAGCATGGCTTAGACCCAAGAAATAGAGCATGGCTCAGACCCAAGAAATAGAGCATGGCTCAGACCCAAGAAATAGAGCATGGCTCAGACCCAAGAAATAGAGCATGGCTCAGACCCAAGAAATAGAGCATGGCTCAGACCCAAGAAATAGAGCATGGCTTAGACCCAAGAAATAGAGCATGACTTAGACCCAAGAAGCCCCTTCCTGCCTCCTCCCAGCCGCTGCCCCCCACTTTCCTCCCCAGACATCATCGCTGCCCTGACTTCTATCACCTTGGATGAGTTTTGCCTGATTTTGCATTTTATATAAATGGAATCGTACCGTGTATATACTCTTGTGTTCTTTTGCGGTGTGGAGCAAGAGTCTGTTCACTTTAGTTGTCTAGTATTTCATTGTATAAAATATGCCACAATTTATCTATTGATTCTGCTGTTGAGGGGTATTTGCATGATTTTCGTTTTCAGAGCGTTATGAGTAACCCTGCTGTGAACATTTTTGCACACGTCTTTGCGGCATTCACTCACACATTTCTACTGGGAGTGGAAAAATAGGGTCAGTGAATGTGCATATGTCGACCGTTACTAGGTTCCACCGACTGCTTTCCAAAGTGGGTGTATGAATTCATATTCCCAGAAGTAGTGCTAGTTGCTCGGTATCCTTACCAACACTTGATTATGAGTCTTTTTTTAAATTTTATTTTCGCCAGTGTGGTCTGTGTTCAGTTGTATTTCAGTGGGTTTAAATTTGCTGCTCCTGATAACTGAGTTGAGCACATTTTCTCACATGTTTTGGCAATTTGGATATCGTCTTTTGTGAATGCCTATTTGGGATGTTTACCTATTTTTTTCCCCACTTAGTTGTCTTTTCCGTATGTGTAGGATCATTGAGTTTTAGATGAAAAACTTAGCTCTCCAAATATATGCACTTAAGGCTATACACTTTACCCTGTAAGTACTATATTAGCTGTATCCCATATATTTTGATTTGTCATATTTTCATAATAATTTAAGTTTAAAATATCTACTATTTCTTCTTTGTCCTACAGGTTATTTAGAAGCATGTTGCTTAATTTCCAACTACATGGTGATTTTCTCGTTATCTTTGTATTATTGATTTCTAGTTTAACCTACTGTGATCAGAGGACATATTCTGCATAATCTGAAAATGTTTCGAGACTTGCTTTATGAACTAGCATATAGTCAGTTGCACTTGAATTCTGCATTTGTTGGGTATCATACATCGTATATGTAAATTAAGTCATTTGTTAATTATGTTGTTTAAATCTTTTATAATCTTACTGACTTCTGTCTGCTTATTCTATAGTTCCTAAGAAACATATTATAATCTCCCACTATAAAGCATTACACTTATAATTGTGTACTTTCTGTATATGATATATTTTGATAAGAATTTCACTAAATATCTCCCACTGTGGTTGTGAATTTGTCCATTTCACCTTTAAGTTTTGTCAATATTTGTTTATGCATTTTGAAGGTATGTTGTTTTTTGGTTTTTTTGTTTTTGGTAAATACAAATTTACAAGTTTTATGTCTTCCTGGTGAAATGACTTCCTTTACCATATTAAAATACCTTCCTCGTCTCTACTAAAGACATATTTCTTGCTTTAAAATCTACTTTGTCTGATATTAATACAGCTGCAAGTTTTGTGTGGGTTAGTGTTTTCATTGTATAATTTTTTATCTAGATATTTTATATAAAATATTGGAGAGATAATTTGATTTTCTATGTAGTGTCCTCATCCATAGAATCTTGTTGTTTCTTGTAGACAGTTAGATTAGGGCTGATCAATAATCCAACTAGAGATTTGAAGTGGGCTTTCGTGTTGGTGGGGGCCAGTATGGTTCTGGTTCACCCTTACCCCTAAGGTATAGTCTTTTGGGATCTCAATGGAAAACTGGGGAGGCTAACCAGGTATTTCCTCTTGGGGGGTTCTGATCTCCAAACTTTGTTCCCCAAACCTTGACAGGTGGTGAAAGTGCTCTCAGCTTCACAGCCACAATTTTTGATCAAATGTCGCTAAGGGAAGAGCCACATCGAGTGTTGAACTCACCAATCTGGACTTCCCTCTGGGATCTTGTTCTTACAAATATTTGCTGTCCTGGTGGCTCCCCAGTGCCTTGAATAGATTATTTCTTTATTTATTTAACTTTTAATCCAGCTCTTCTACTTGTTCTCAGGGACAGGTTTGGTCTAAAACAGGCTGGAACAAGCTTCCATTACTGAAAGTAAAAAGGTTAGAGCATTTCCTGATGCCATTTTAAGAGTTACATCTTTCATTACCTTTTCAGTTTTGCTGTCATTATTGCTCTAAGTCAGGTTTTCTACATCTTTTGAATAAGTCTCCTAGAAACTCATTTATTTCATCTAAGTTAAAGTTGTTACAAAATTATATATGGTGTTCTTTCACAATTAAAAAATATCAGTATATCTTTTGTTATGTTTCTTTTCTCATTCTTAAGTTTCTAAAAATATTTAATATAGTTTTCTTTACCAGAGTTGGCAAATATTTATTTTATTGTTCTTTTCAGTAATCATATTTCTTGTCTATCAATTAAGTTTATGGTTTTAAAAAATTTGTTCCCTAGAGGATCTCAGTTTTTGGCCAAGTCAAGATGGTAACTTGAGAAATATTAAAAAAATAAATGAAAACCTTCCCTTTGGTGTAAGAGAGAGTCACGTTTCAATCCTGAATCTATCATTTACTATCTGTCTTATGTTGGGTAAATCGCTCTGTGTCTCTTAGCCTCATCTGTAAAAGAAGAAGAAAAATATCTATTCTACAGTTTGTTGTGAGATAATATATTAAAGAACTTATTACAATGCCTGGCATGTGATTAAATACAAAAATAAGTTGTTGTTATTATTCTGACATGTGAATGATGGAGCAACAACGACATAGTTAGAATTGTCATAGGGCAGATATCACAACTGCCAACACACATTTGGGATGCCACATAAAGAAATTACTCTTACAGAATGAGGTGTTGAAGGTAAGAGAGAGACCTAATTGGTCAGACTTGGGTTTGGAACTTGGCTCTACCACTTACTTAGCTGTGTGACCTTGCATGTGGTACTTAACATCTCTGAGCCTCAGTTTCTCACCTGTAATATGTAGATAATGATAGGATTATTTTGCGGGCTAACTGATGTAATGTATACAAAATTCTTAAGACAAGGTCTCGCACATAAACTTTAATACATTTAGCTATTACTATGAAATGGCTAACTCCAGAAGGTAGAACTGGGACCAACAAGTAGAAGTAAATCTTTGGCTCAATTTGAGAAGGATGTTTCCAAAGATTAACGTTCTCCGACAATGGACAGGGCGAGCGTTTGTAGTAATAAGTTATATACTGAGCAGCACATTCAATCTCCAGGGCGCTTTCAGCTCTGTAATTCTGTGATTTCACAACAGTACGAGTGTTCCAGATATTTTCCCCTTTCCAGATTCCTATGCTGTTTTACCTTTTCTCTCACTTGGCAATTGCTTCTCCATGTTGTGTGTTCTTTTTTGGCATATTTGTTTATTCTTTCGTTCAATCGCAGTGCAGGAAGCCCCATGCCAGATGTTGATAATAAAGTGAGGAACGACACCAGACCACCCCCTACCCCCTCCGAACTCTCCTGAGGCCACAGGCCAGCAGGGGAGAGAGACATTAGTCAACATTCTCCCTACTGAGTGTGGGGCCACAGTCTGAGATGAGTGCCCCGAACATAGGTGAGCATGGAGAACCTGACCCAGATGCATGCTCGGGGTCCCCCTGCGTAACTGACATGCACAGTGAAATTCACATCGGGCTTGGGATGGCTGAAGCAAAGTAGGGGAATGGGTGAGTCTTGTCACAGGTGTCCCTCCACCTCTCCTAAAGCCACCATCTCCCCCCACTTGGGTTCATGTTATTATCACATTGCATCCATCACTTGGGCAGTTCCTCACGTTGGGCATCTCTCCTGAGCCATCCTTCCTGACTTGTCAGAACTTACCTGTCTGCTGTCTCACTTCCTTATGCTTGGCTCAGCATTGAAAGATGCTACTTCGGGCTTCCCTGGTGGCGCAGTGGTTGAGAGTCCGCCTGCCGATGCAGGGGACGCCGGTTCGTGCCCCGGTCCAGGAAGATCCCACATGCCGCGGAGCGGCTGGGCCCATGAGCCATGGCCGCTAAGCCTGCGCGTCCGGAGCCTGTGTTCCGCAATGGGAGAGGCCACAACAGTGAGAGGCCCGCGTACCACAAAAAAAAAAACAATAAAAGATGCTACTTCTTTTCGATTAAATCTTTGCATTTTATCAGAAACCCTTACTGTATTAAAGAAGCAGGGTGTGTAATGAGGGCATTCCAGCTATTTTCTCAGGCTTGGGGAAACCATATTTTGGGGCAAAGAGCTTTTCACTTCCACTCTAACCACGCCATGCAGTGGATGTACACTTGATCTCCACTGAATCTCCACCCTGCTTCTCCCCACCCCATCTCCCCACACCCACAGACTTTCCACAATAGGCCTGGGTCCCTCCTACGCCAAGCATTCACACTTGGGGTGTTCTTTCTGCGGGGCTCCAAGGGAAAACAACAGGCAAAGGAATCTGCTGCATCTGGTCCAAGGAAGGAGACCTCGAGAGGAAGCAACACTTCCTCTGCTCAGCCTTTCTTCCTGGGTCACAACTAGGATCAGCCACTGTCAGCTTCTCCCCCAAGGAAGAGAGACAGCATAAGGGGAGCCAGTTCCTGCTCCGGCACCTTCGGGTCTGGCTCTGTCGTCTTAAATCATCTGCCTCGAGCCCCTCTCTCAGGCACTGGAATACACAGAACCGTTTTACTTTGGGAGCAGACAGACTATGGAGTGAGCGCTCACAGAAGGCTTCTCCTGAAATAGATAAGAGCCCTCTGTCTACTCTAAATAGTCTATGATATCAGCTGGTTACTTTTGTCTCTCCCTCCTCGTAAAAAAGAAGTCCAGGGCTTCCCTGGTGGCGCAGTGGTTGAGAGTCCGCCTGCCGATGCAGGGGACGCGGGTTCGTGCCCCGGTCCGGGAAGATCCCACATGCCGCGGAGCGGCTGGGCCCGTGAGCCATGGCCGCTGAGCCTGCGCGTCCGGAGCCTGTGCTCCGCAACGGGAGAGGACACAGCAGTGAGCGGCCCGCGTACCGCAAAAAAAGAATCCACCTGCCGATGCAGGGGACACGGGTTCGTGCCCCGGTCCGGGAAGATCCCACATGCCGCGGAGCGGCTGGGCCCGTGAGCCATGGCCGCTGAGCCTGCGCGTCCGGAGCCTGTGCTCCGCAACGGGAGAGGCCACGACAGTGAGAGGCCCGCGTACCGCAAAAAAAGAGTCCAGGCAGCACCATTTGGCGATGTTGTTGTCATTATTATTATTATTGTCATGTTGGCAAGAATTGTCTGTGTGCATATGCACGTTCTGTCTAGACTCATAGAAGAATTATTCTACATCAGTGATGACAAATCGATTGATGGCTGTGAGAGAAAGGAGAAAGTCTTGTAGTCTCAGAGAAGGAGAAGTCAACCAGGGTGATTAGAGTCAAAGAAAATAGATTCCCAGAGTGGATAACCTACTTCTTTGTTATACAGCAGAAACTAACACACAACTGTAAAGCAGTTATACTCTAATAAAGATGTTAAACTTCTGTTGACAGCAGAGGAGCCGAGAGGGGGCAGTAGGCAATGTGATGATGAATGGATGGAATGCTTGTCCTAAGGCAGTGGAAGGGGTGGCAACTACATGCAAGGGTGAGGGTATGAAGATCTAGAAGAAAGCTCCGGAAATGACCAAATGGCAGAACATGGGATTTGGGAAGAAAGACACCAGAAGTACTCAGAGAAGAGAACAGAAGATTGAGAAGTCTTTGAGGATATGAATGAGTCCACAGGCCCTGCCGCTCTGGGGTCCAATATGGTTTTCCATCAATGGACATGTAAGTAAGACGTGTCTGACCAGAACTGCTGGTCAGATCCTGGCCTGGACTGACTAGGCTACTAACAGATGGTCAGCATCTGAGCGCTTAGTCACATCTTGGCTTAGGAGTGGGGATACGGAGAAGCCACTGTCATGCAGTCTTTCTAAGTTTTCCTGAAGGAGGGTGTCCTGCAGGATGGGTGAGGCCAGTACACGGACAGCAAAGGGCTGCCCGTGGTCCTGTCTACCTGCTCCACACCCTCCTCCTCTCAAACTTTTCTGTGGATCTGAATGCGTATATCAAGACATCGAGTTGTACACTTTAAATATATGCAATTTTTATATGTCAAAGTTATCTCAGTAACATTGTTTAAAAAAAACTATGGTTAGATCTTTCAAAGTCTCTGAATAGATGGGGTATCAGACAACAAGTTTTGATGAGTAGCAGACAGAGAAGGGTCCAAGTCAGAGCATTATTGAGGAGGTAGGTCTTGAGCAGAGGGTTCCATGAGCACGCAGTGGAAGGTGGGGACTGGGTGTCCAAGGTCATCCAAACAGCTGAGAGACATTCCAGGAGGGAAGGCAGTGGACCCCAAATTACTGATTTGAGGGCTTTTCTGAGCCAGTGGGAGTAGCATCCTTGCTAAGCTGCCATTGGGTCATAATTCCAGCGCTAAAACATTCAGTTATGCCCTTTTAGCTAAGCCCTCAAAGCCGCTTTTTTTTTTTTGCGGTACGTGGGCCTCTCACTACTGTGGCCTCTCCCGTTGTGGAGCACAGGCTCCGGACGCGCAGACCCAGCGGCCATGGCTCACGGGCCCAGCCGCTCCACGGCATGTGGGATCTTCCCGGACAGAGGCACGAACCTGCGTCTCCTGCATCGGCAGGCAGACTCCCAACCACTGTGCCACCAGGGAAGTCGTCAAAGCTGCTTTTCAAAAAATCTTCTTCAGCACCTCTTGCCCTCTTGTGGACATATTTTTACAATAAAATCTAAATTTAATCCTTTCCCAGTTTGTGACCAGGCCATTTTGCTTTTATTATTTTTTTTTAAATAAATTTATTTATTTTTGGCTGTGTTGGGTCTTTGTTGCTTCACGCGGGCTTTCTCTAGTTGTGGTGAGCGGGGGCTACTCTTCGTTGTGGTGCACAGGCTTCTCCTTGTGGTGGCTTCTCTTGTTGCAGTGCACGGGCTTCAGTAGTTGTGGCACATGGGCTCAGTAGTTGTGGGTCGTGAGCTCTAGAGCGCAGGCTCAGTAGTTGTGGCTCACGGGCTTAGTTGCTACACGGCATGCGGGATCCTCCCGGACCAGGGCTCGAAACCGTGTGCCCTGCATTGGCAGGCGGATTCTTAACCACTGCGCCACCAGGGAAGCCCCATTTTGCCTTCATCACTGCATTTCTCCCCAGTAAAAGTTTCTTGCATGATTGCTGGATGTCAGAACTCATGGTTAGTGGATGCATATTTCACTACTGGCCTGGATTGACCCTCAGTACTGTGTGGCAAGGCCATGATGGAGGTATGTATTGGGTGCTATGGAGAACAAAAGGTGAAAACTTGACTTTTGCCTTGAAAACTAGAAGAGCATCCCAAATGAAATATTTGGGATGGGTTTTGAAGGATGAATAAGAGTTTGCTAGGCCGTAAAGGAAAGAAAGGAGACAAGAGGTTTTAGGTAGAGGAATACATATGCAAAATAGAGATGCTCTAAAAAACACTATTTGTTTGGAGACAATAAGAAGTTCTGTAGGGTTGTGTCAAAGGTTAATGTAAAAAATTAACAGAGACTAATATTTATTGAGTGCTTACTAAGTACCAAGCACTCTCTGAGCACTTTAAGTGTAGGAACTGAACTGAGTCTCCCAACAGCCATTTGAGTTTTATCATCCCCATTTTAATGATGAGGAAACACAGATGCTCACGTGTGTGGAGGGAGGGTATGAGATGTAGCACAGTAGAAGGCTGGAAATCTTGGGGCCAGATTGTGAAGGGCATTCTGTGTCATGCTAAGGAGTTGGCATCTTGTCTGTTAGGCCATTGTTTCTCAAGCTCCGTCATGTGAAGCCAGTGATCCTTTGGAGGTACCTTAAGAGCAGTTACGAGTATCAAGGGGGTGGTGGAGCAGGTTGTTTCCAGCTGTTACTCGTTATATTTAATGGGTTAGTGAATATTTCACGTGGAAAAACTGTGCTGCTGTTCAAAGGAATGTCTAGGAAAGCCCTTCTTTTGACCACAAGGAGCCATTACAGTAAGTCCCCTACGTACGAACCTTCAAGTTTCGAACTTTCAAACATGCAAACGTGCGTTCGCATGTCCAGTCACGTAAGTTAGTTCACGTGTCTACGTACATTGTCACGTGCGTGCATCCTCTACAAGTGGTTGTGCTTTTGTGTACTTTACTGTACAGTACTGTGTAGGGTACAGTAGTACAGTATCTTTATTTCAAGCTAGATCTGCAGGAGGAGGACTTCATTGAACTCCTTGCCATGCAACACGAGGAGCTGAGTAACGAAGACCTGATGGAATTGGAGGCCCAGAGAAAAGGACGAAGAGAGACAAGAGGAACAAGAAGTAACTGAAGACCTGAAGAGATTCATGATGCAGGAGATGGCAAGGGGATTTTCTTTATTTGAGGAGGCACTGTTAGGTTTTGAGGCACAGGACCCGAACGTAGAAGGTTGCAGCAGCCGTTCAGAATGCAATCCGGGGCTACCGCGTCATCTGTGACGAGAAAAAAAGAGCTACTACCCAGACATCACTGGATCGTTTTTTCAAGAGGGTAGATAGAATTGAATCTAGCAAGGAACCAGAACCTGTGCCATCCACATCAGGCGTGAGTGAAATTGCAGCTTGCTCTCCGTCTCCTGTTGCTGGCGACCCTTCAGCTCTACCATCTCCCACCTCCTCTCCCTCCTCCAGTCAGTAACTCTTCTTGCCTTTTCCCTCGATGCCAGCCCCTGTATGCCAGCTGTTGTACCGTACTGCTGTACTTTCCAAGGGACTGTACTGTAAGATTAAAAGTTTTCTTTACTTTTTGTGTTTCCTTATGTATTATTTGTGTGAAAAATATTATAACCCTATTACAGTACGGTACTATACAGCCGATTGTGTTAGTTGGGCACCTAGGCTAACTTTGTTGGACTTGTGAACAAATTGGACTTACGAACACGCTCTCGGAAGGGAGCTCGTTTGTATGTAGGGGGCTTACTGTATAGAGTTTTAGACAAGAAAACAGAATGTTTGTACCTTTTCATGTCGATCTTTGTGGAGCAGGATTAGATGGGGGACACTGAGGGCAATGAATTGGCTTCCTTGTCAAGAAGGAAAATACCATGGTGCTTAGAATGCAGGACGCCCCTCTTAGATATTTGCCGAAGGTTCCAGGCTTTTCAGAGTTTACGATTCAGGCTTCACAGCCCTGAGAAATCTAAAACATGAACCTGTAAGAGAAGCAGCTATTTATCTCTATGTGAACTGGGAATGGGATCATTTGTGTACTAAGATATTTACAAAAGCAAGGACCTGTTCTCTAAATACAGTGATATCCCTTCTACTCAGACTTGCTTATTCTACAGCTTCAACATCCTAGAACCAGGAAACCTTCAGAGCAGTCAAAGCAGATATCATACTGCCCATGCACTGAAACTCACAGACCTTACTCAGATCCATTTGTTCTTACTGACATACAATTCTTAAAAGCCATAATGCTGCATAAACTGCTTTCATATATATTATCTCACTTTAATTCTCACTCACTTTACTTTTTGAGGACTTCCTTACTTTCTGGAAGTGCAAGGTGCTCCAGACTTGTTTTGTGTATTTCCTGACCCAGTCTTTGAATCAGCTACTTCTTTGAGAAGCCTGGTCCCTTTCACTGGAGGGTGGTGTTAGAAACCAAGATCTGGATACTAGCTGTGCTCATTGCTACTGGAGTGCCATTGCTTTTAGGCTCTTTCAGCTGGCAAAGCAAGGCGATAAATGTGTGTACACTATCTCACGTGTGTACACATATCAGTAAAGATTTCTAGGTGTAACCATGTGGGAACATGAGTGCATGCTAACGTCTTCAACTCTAATCCATCACCACGTGGTTTATTCTAGCCTCCGCCCCTTGCTTATCTGTAATCTCTCACTCCAACAGTGGACAATTGGCCCCCACCCCCCACCTTGCATTTACTTAATTGTCCATTTCCAGGACACAGTCACAGCAGCATCATTTTGTTTACTCACACCCCCACAGGAAGTAACTATCAGCTGCAGTACAGTGTTCACGTTCAGTTGCTTTGCCTGTAGCCTTACAAGTTTTTACCTATTGATCTCCTGTTTTCAATTGTATTGATTTCTGCTCTAATTTTTCTTGTTTCTTTTTTTTTTTTTTTCTTGTTTCTTTTATTCTGTTTTTTTTTGGAGGAGGTGGTGGTGGTAATTTGCTCTTCTTTTTCTAGTTTCTTAAGATGGAAGCTTAGATGACTGATTTTAGATCTTTTTTTTCCCCTAATATATGTATTTGCTGCTATAAATTTCCCTCTAAGCATGGTTTTTGTTGCCTCTCACAAATTTTGACAAGTTGTATTTTCATTTTCATTTAGTTAAAAAATTTTTTTTTAATTTCCCTTGAGATTTCTTCTTTGATTCTTCTGTTATTTAGAACTGTGTTGCTTGCTCTCTAAGTATTTGGGGATCTTCCACCTACTTTAATTCCACTGTGGTCTGAGAGCAGACATTGTATTTTAAGATACGTTAGTATGTGTTTTATGGCCCAGGATGTGGTAATGTTCCTGAGCACTGCCTGTGAGCTTGAGAAGAACATGCCTTCTGCTACTGCTGGATAAATAGTTGATAGATATCAATCATAGCCAGCTGATTGATGGTGCCATTGATTTCAATTTGTCCTTGCTAATTTTCTTTCTGCTCAGTCAACCCATTTCCGATAGAGGGGTGTTGAAGTTTCCAGCTATAGTAGTGGACTCATCTACTTCTCCTTGCCGTTCTTTCAACCTTTTGCCTCACAGTATGACGCTCTGTTGTTACCTGCACAGACATTTAGGATTGTTATGTCGTCTTGAAGGACTGGCCCCTTTATCGTTATGTAACGCCCCTCCTTATCCCTGATAACCGATCTTGCTCTGAAATCTGCTCTGTCTGAAATTAATATAGCTGCACCACGTTCTTTTGATTACTGTTAGCATGGTATATCTTTCTCTATCCTTTTACTTTTAATCTATATGTGTCTTTGTATTTAAAATGGTTTTCTTTTTTTTTTGCGGTACGCAGGCCTCTCACTGTTGTGGCCTCCCGTTGCGGAGCACAGGCTCCGGATGCGCAGGCTCAGCGGCCACGGCTCACGGGCCCAGCCGCACCGCGGCACGTGGGATCTTCCCGGACCGGGGCATGAACCCGTGTCCCGCATCGGCAGGCGGACTCTCAACCACTGCGCCACCAGGGAAGCCCCTAGAGTGGTTTTCTTGTAGATAACGTATAGTTGGGTCTTCTTTTTTATCCTCTCTGACAATCTCTGTCTTTCATTGGTATATTTAGACCACTGACATTTAAAGTGCTTATAGATACAGTTGTATTAACATCTACCATATGGCTTCCCTGGTGGCACAGTGGTTGAGAGTCCGCCTGCCGAGGCAGGGGACACGGGATCGTGCCCCGGTCCGGGAAGATCCCACATGCCGTGGAGCGGCTGGGCCCGTGAGCCATGGCTGCTGAGCCTGCGCGTCCGGAGCCTGTGCTCCGCAACAGGAGAGGCCACAACAGTGAGAGGCCCGTGAACCCAAAAAAAAAAAAAAAAAAAAAAAAATCTTCCATATATGTTACTGTTTTCTATCCCTTGTCTTTATTCTTTGTTCCTATTTTCGTTTTCCACTCTCTTTTATGGTGTGTGAATGTGTGTGTTTTACTGTGGTAAAAAATACATAGCATAGCAAGAGGGAAGACATATGGGAACATATGTATATGTGTAGCTGATTCACTTTGTTATAAAGCAGAAACTAACACACCATTGTAAAGCAATTATACCCCAATAAAGATGTTTAAAAAAAAAAAAAATTCCAAATGCCGAAAAAAAAAAAAAACACATAGCATAAAGTTTACCGTCCTAGCCATTTTAAGTGCACAGTGCGAAAGTGTTAACTGTATACAAGCCGTTCTGGAACGTTTTCATCTTGCATGACTGAAAGCTTATACTCACTGACCAACAACCCCTTGTATCTGCCTCCCTCCAGCCCCTGGCTGCCACTCTTCTACTCTCTGCTTCTGTGGGTTTGACTAATTGAGACACCTCATCTACGCGGGATCGTGCAGTATTTGTTCTTCTGTGATTGGCTTTTTCCACTATGCATAACGTCTCAGAGTTCGTTCATGTCATAGCTTGTGACAGGAGTCTCTCTTTTGTGAGGCTGATATTATGTTGTGTGTATATACCACATTTTCTCTGTCTCTTCGTCTGTTGATGGATGCTTAAGCTGTCTCCTCCTCTTACCTATTCTGAATAATGCTGCAGTGAACGTGGGAGTACAGATACTTCTTCAAGACTTATACACTACCATGTGTAAAATAGATAGCTAGCGGGAACCTGCTATAAAGCACCGGAAGCTCAGCTCTGTTCTCTGTGATGACCTAAGTGAGTGGGATGGGGGTGGGTGGGAGGGAGGTTCAAGAGGGAGGAGATATATGTATACAGATAGCTGATTCACTTCATACAGCAGAAACTAACACAACATTGTAAAGCAGTTGTGCTCCAATTTAAAAAAAAAAAAAAAAAGAAGACTGTGCCTTCAATTCTTTTGGGTAAATATCCAGAAGTGGGGTCACTGGATCATACGGGAGTTCTATTCTTAGTTTTTGAGGAACCTCCATACCGTTTTCAATAGCAGTTGCACCATTTTCGATTCCCACCAACAGTGCACAAGGGTTACAATTTCTTTACCTTTGGCACCACACTTGTTATTTTCTGTGCGTGTTTTTTAAAACTAGTAGCCATCCTAATGGGTGTGAGGTGTTCTCACTGTGGTTTTTGATTTGCATTTCCCTGATGATAAGGGATGTGGTGCATCTTTTCACGTACCTATTCACCATTTTCATGCTTTGAAAAAATGCTTATGGAAGTCTTTTGCCCATTTTTAAATCAGGTAAAAAAATTTTTTTTTGCTACTGAGTTTTAGGAGTTTCTTTTTTTTTTTTGGATATTAATACCTTATCATATATATGGTTTGCAAATATTTTCTCCCATCCTATAGATTGCCTTTGAGTTCTGCTAATGAGCCCCTTTGCTGTGCTGGAGTTTGACGTAGTTCTGTTTCTCAGTTTTTGCTTTTATTTCCTGTGATCTCAGCGTAATATCCACTGCCTTTGTGGGCTTAACTGAGCATTTTACAATGATTCTATTTTCTATAGTTTTTTAGTGTATCAGTAATACTTCTTCTTTTTGAAAAAACTTGTCTAGTGGTTGCCCTAGAGTTTGCAATATATATTTACAACTAATCCAAGTCCACTTTCAAATAACACTGCAGTGCTTCATGTATGAGTACTTTATACTAACGAAATAATCCTAATTCCTCCCTCCCATACCTTGTATCTTTGCTGTCCTTCATTTCACTTATATATAAGCATATATATATACATAAGCATACATAATAGAATATATTGTTGCTATTAATTCGAACAAACTGTTATCTTTTAGATGAATTAAGAACACTTATTCCTTCTTTAATGCTCTTCCTCTTTCTATGTAGATCCGAGTTTCTGACTGATATTGTTTTTCTTCTCTCTGAAGAACTTCTTCTAACATTTCTTCCAAGGCAGATACGCTGGCGATGAATTCCCTTAACGTTTGTCTGAGAAAGTTTTTATTTATCCTTCAGTTTTGAAGGATAATTTTGATGGATACAGAATTCTAGGTTAGTGAGGTTTTTCCTCAACACTTGAAATGTTTTTACTCCACTGTCTTCTTGCTTGTGTGTTTTTTTGAGAAGTTGGATGTAATTCTTTTTTTTTTTTTTTTTTTTTTTGCAGTACGTGGGCCTCTCACCGTTGTAGCCTCTCCCGTCGCGGAGCACAGGCTCCGGACGCGCAAGCTCAGTAGTTGTGGCTCACGGGCCCAGCCGCTCCACGGCATGTGGGATCTTCCCGGACCGGGGCATGAACCCGTGTCCCCTGCCTCGGCAGGCGGACCCTCAACCACTGCACCACCAGGGAAGCCCTGGATGTAATTCTTATCCTTGTTTCTTTATAGAATAGGTAAGGTTGTGGTTTTTTTGCCCCCCTCTGGCTTCTTTCCAGATTTTTTCTTCACTTTTGATGTTCTGTAGTTTGTATATGATCTGTGTAGGTATAGTTTTGTGCCATTTATCCTGCTTGATAGTCTCTGAGATTCCTGCATCTGTGATTTAGTGTCTGATATTAATTTGGGGAAATTCTCAGTCATTATTACTTAAAATATTTCTTCTGTTCTTTCTTTCTTTCTTCTCCTTCTGGTATTCCCATTACACAGGCATTACACCTTTTGTAGTTGTCACACAGGTCTTAGCCACTTTTTCTTCCCCCTCCCCCTCCCCCTCCTCTCCCCTCTCCTCTCCCCTCTCCTCCTCCCCCCTCTCCCTTCCCCCTCCTTCTCCTTCTTCTTCTTCTTCCTCTGTCTTTTTCTCTCCTTGTTTTTCAGTCTTGGAAATTTCTATTGAAATATCCTCAAGTTGAGATATGTATAGAGAGATAGAGACTCTTTTTCCAATTCTTTTCCATTGTAAGTTATTACAAGGTATTGAATACAGCTCCCCATACTATACCTTGTTGTGCTAGGACCTTGTTGCTTATTGAGAGATCCTTTCCTCAGCTGTATGTGATCTAATGTGCCCGTCAAAGGTACCCTTCATTTCTGGGACAGTGCTTTCTATCTCTAGCCTTTCTTTTAGATTCTTTCTTAGAATTTCCATGTCTCTGCTTACACTGCCCGTCTGTGTTATCCATTAGAGCCCCTAGGTTATTAATCGTGGTGGTTTAAATTCCTAGTCTGATTGTTCTAACATCCCTGCCACATACCAGTCTGGTCCTGAGGCTTACTCCACCTCTTCAAACTTTGTCTTTGCCTTTTAGTATGCCTTGTAATTTGTTCTTGCTGGGTGGACATGATATCCTGGGTGCAAAGACTTTAAGGGTGTAGTGGTGAGGCTAGGGGGAGAGGAAGCCTTCTATGGTCCTCTAATAGGTCTGAGTCCTTTAGTGAGCTTGTGTCCCTGGAATGTGAGCTCCACAATCACCTCTCAGTCCTCCACCTCCATGCTTTAGGGGGAATACGATGTCTAGAGTGGGCTGTAGGTATTTCCCTTCCCCCACTGGTTGGGCTGTGATCAGACCCCAGTAGGATAGATTCCAGTAAACTAGTTTCTCTTGAGTCCAGGCCTTGTTAAGAAGAGCAGAACGCTCTTCCTTTTCCCTTCCCTCCCCCCGCGCCCCGCCAATAATCACTGTGAGAACCTGGTAGGGATCTTGGAGGTAGACCTGACAAAAATGGGGAGGGGCTCCCCCCGGAGTTTTACCTCTCAGACGTGTCCATCCTGAGGCTCCGGCACCTGTCAGTTACAGTTTAGGCTTTCCCGCCCTGGCTGGTGGGTGTCTAGCCCTCTAAGTTGTGCTCTTCCGTACTCACTTGTCTGTCTCTCCAGTTTGGGGGGCAGTGCTTTGCCTTCTGACGTCACCTCTCTGATGGATCTAAGATTTGTTGATCGTTCGGTTTGTTCAGCTTTCTACTTGTTGGCAGGATGGAGTGACGACTTCCAACCTCTTTCCAGGACAGACTAGGTACTGGGAGTCGACGATACCCTCTCCGTCCTTGGCAGGCACAGAAATCCAGTTCACACCCTCCTTGACCTTCATGGTGGTCCTTAACCAAGGAACTGCTCTCTCTGCCGTAGTGTCAAGTAGCAGCAGAAGCGTAAGCGTCACATGGCCACGTCCGAGGGGCTCCCCAGGTCACTGATCTGCTTGCCTGGGGGAGATTCTCTTAGACCAGTGGTAGTTCTCAACCGACAGAGATTTTGTCCTCCAGGGAACGTTTAGAAACGTCTGGAGACCCTTTTGGTTGTTACAACCGGGGAAGCTGCTACAGGCATCTAGGTGGTAGAGAACACTAACCATCCTAATGGCACAAGATAGCACCCCCTTAACAAGGAGCCATGCAGCCCCAGGTGTCAGTAGCTGAGGTTGGGAAGCCCTGTCCTAGATTAACCTCGCAGTTTTCTTCCCCAATCACACCCCACGCCCCCATCTTCAATACAACCAGGGTTGAACCAACTTGACGCCTTGAAATTCAACTTTTCTCTTGATTATTCTTTGGTCTTTTCACCAACCTTAGGGGCCAGTCACGATTCAGCCAACATTTTGCTGTTTATGGCTTACAGGGCAGCGAGCTCATTACTTTCTCTTGTTATCTTGCTTTACTCATTCTCATGAGATATTAACTGAGCCCTTACTATGTGCCAGGTGTAGTACTTCAATATGTGGGAAGGGTTCTACCCCTGTTTTTGCAGATGGGAAAGCTGAAGCTCAGAGAGGTTAAGTGATGTATCCCAAATCACACAGCTTGGAATTGGCTTATCTGCTGGATACACAGGCTGAGAGTAGCCACTGCAACCCTTCTCTCTGCTGGGATTTGCAGGTGCCCAGATGCTCTGGCCAAATGAGGCTGGCGTCAGCATCTGGGTTGAGGAGGTGACATCATCGTGGCCAAGGGAAGAAGAGGTCCCCATGTTCCAAGTCCCCACCCAGGTGCTCTGCAGGCCTCCCAGAGAGCGTGAATGGGTTTTGATGGGGGATAATAGTCTCTCTCCAAATACACTCACTGCTGGCCCTTCTTACTGAGCCATTCAGCTTTCAAACGGCTCTGTACATTAGCCCAAAGGATGGGTGTTTTGTCTTCTTTTCCCCCTGCCTTTTTCTTTTTTTAGGGAAAGCAATTTGCTCCTTTCTGATGTAGAATGAGATCTGGCAAGTAAGTCCTTGCTCTGCTCCTTCCCCTGTACCCCTCCCACCCTCGGTTGGAAAAACGTTGCCGGGGGGGAGCAAAGGGGGAGAGGAACACAGGATCCATGCTAAGCAAAACTATTTGCATAAGCCGTACACTTGGTTCTTAGAGCTTGGGCTGATCTAACCTATGACAAATTCCTCTGTCTCGGCTACCTGCCAGCTGCGTTTTCATCGGGGCTGGCAAGACAACTAAAGTCTACATTCTGTACCAATTAACGACCTTCAGGGAGAAGACCACCAATCGCAATGCCAGCGCACTCTGCTTGTTAAAGGGGACAGGGGGCCTTGTTGGACAAGGCCCAGGCTTTTTTCTTTAGGGTGGTGGGCGGCGGGGAAGCAGGCCAGGAGGAGTGAGGGGTGGACTGGGGCGGGAAACACACCAGAAAGACCAACTCTGAAGTTGCAGGAACCCTCCGGAAGCCATCTGCACAGGCCAGAACATCGTAGCGAAGCCTGGCATACGCAAGGTGACTCTAGCAAGTAGGGCAGGGCCTGGAGTGAGGGGCTCCCTTTTGGGGAAAGGGACTTCTGCTGGCCCGGAGAGCCGCAGACGACCAAGGGCAGCCCCGTCTGGAAGCGTCGGGGCTGCCTTGCCCACTGGCACCAGGATGGGAGACGGGGAGGTGCCTTGGCCACGCCCACCGTGCAGAGAGCCCAGGCTCTGGTAGCACCATCATCTCTGGTGCAGAGATCACAGATGTGCGTCTACAAGCCACAAAGGGAGAAAAGCCTCTCTTGCCCCAGGATTCCAGCGATTTCATTTTTCTTTACTGTTGGGCAGTGCGGAGCGCGATGACAGGACCTTCTGAAAGAACATTGGGGGTGAGGGGAAGGCCCATGCATGACCTTGCCATCTCCCCCAGCTGCCCACTTGTGTGCTATTGTACGTTGTACGGCCCTTGGCCACTTCCTGCAAACTCTGTAGCCATCCCGCTTTTCCTTCTTCACCTGGATGGAGAAGGCCTCCAACTCTGACACGTGAGGGCCTGAGGGGACCCCAAGAGATCATTCCCCTGACCACCCTGGCTTCAAAACTTACCCCTCAGAAACTAACCCCAGGTGGGTGATGGCACGGCAAGTTTTTAAAGAATGAAAGAGGGTACCCAGCGTCCTGTCTTGCCTGCTCGGATGTTGGATGGCGCAGGGAATCTCTTTGTGGGAAGGATGGAGGCCCCGTGCTCCTGGTGGAACCCCCCCCTTCTCCCAGGACCTCCCTCCTACCCGCCCAGCTGTGCCTCAGTTTCCTTGAGGGGAAACGGCACCCTCTGTCTTCCGGCTCACATCCACCCCCCGAAACCAAGCATCCCATCTCCAGAGCCTCTGATGTGGAACTAGTCACATCCATCTGGGCAGTGAGCGGTAAAAGAGGGGCTGAGGGTCCTTTTCCTCTAGAGGAGCCTGGAGTGGAAAGATGGGGCGCCCCTGGCTCACCCCTAGCCCTCACAGGCCCCCAACCGCCCCCATACCCCCAGCCCCATGCTTCATTAGGGAGCACAATGTGTCCCCATGGTCGCCTGCCAGCCGGGATGTCCTGTGTGACAGCAGATGCAAAGAGAATGAACAGGCGGCTGAGAGCCGGCACAAAAAGAGCGCATTGTCCCAAGCGCTGAAAGGGCTGCCTGAGAGGGGACATATGCATCTGAAAAAATACCCCAGCGGGTCTCCCCCCTGCCGGCCCCAGCCCGCCCTCACCCAGCCTTCAACCGATGCTGCACAAAGGGGTCCCCAAGCCAGGCAGGGCCGGCCCAGCTCCAGGCTGACAGCAGGACAAGCCTGGAGGGAAGGGTCTCAGAGGCACAGGCTCCCTCCAGGGAAATTCTCCACCCTTGTCCCCTGTCCGTCATGGAACCCTGGAAGCCGGGGAGCTGGGAGTGTCTCTGGAAATCACTGGCCCCGCCCCCTTAATGTACAGGTGACAACGCCCAGGCCCAGGATAGGTGAGGCCCTACAGCTGGACAGGAGATGCCAGGCTGCCCGGGTACCCAGATCTCCCACAAGCCTGGTTCCCCACACGTTGGGGCCATAGCCACGCATCCAGAGGATCACGGCGGGCTTCCAAAGGGGTCGGATAATGTGGCTGAAACCGCCCCCTGCCGCTCTGCCGGGGTGTGGACCCCAAAGTCAACTTGCGGAGAGACTGTGTCCTACCCACGAGAATCCCAGGGCGTGGCTGGATTTGTGAGACAGGGGCCTCAAGAAGCGGGAGAAGAAGAAAAAGCTAGCTTGAGAGACCACTTCATGCTTTTGCAAAAGGAAAAGTACGTGGGTTTACAAGAGCCCGAGTCCTCTGTTCCGGTTTGTGAACTTGGGCGATCCAGGAAGCCTCTGTAAGTCTCAGCTTCCACGTTAGAAAATCAGCGTGGATGCTCTGCCCACGTCAGTATCCACATCAGTACCTATCCAGGTACCAACACGGAGGTTGGCGCCATCTGCCCACCCCTCCCAGACGGCCACCTGGGGGTCAGATGCCACAAGGGAAACGGTGAAAGCTCTTTGTGGACTATAGGGCGTGTACACGTTAAAACATTATTTTTAACCCTAGAAAGCTGTCGTGGTCCAGGACCATGTTCTTTTGTAGGACATTTTCTAACCAGCAGTCGCTTCTTGACTTTGACTTTGGGGAGGGGGAAGGAGGACTGATGGGAGTGAAGTTTCTTTTTAAAATCCATTGTACAGGGCTTCCCTGGTGGCACAGCGGTTGAGAGTCCGCCTGCCGATGCAGGGGACGCGGGTTCGTGCCCCGGTCCGGGAAGATCCCACGTGCCGCGGAGCGGCTGGGCCCGTGAACCATGGCCGCTGAGCCTGCGCGTCCGGAGCCTGTGCTCCGCAACGGGAGAGGCCACAACAGTGAGAGGCCCGCGTACCGCAAAAAAAAAAAAAATCCATTGTACATTTGATAATACCTCCTTTCAACCATAACGGACAAAGGGACTTTCTCGAAAGCAGACTCTCTTCGTCAAGGCAGGCGTCCGTGGGCTCCCTCGCCCTTCAGCCTGTCCCCAGTGAGCTCTCTGACGTGAGAAAGGTCTCCTTCCACCTGGAGCCACTTCCTCTTTCCTCCGCAGCCGCTCCCGAGGTAGATTGACGTGGACCCCACAGACTCAGACGGCAGCCCCCGGGGAAATGAGCTCACCGACTGGATGCTAGCAGATGTGGGGAATCTGTGTGGTCTCTCGCACAGCTGTTCAGAATTCTTTTCCCCTGAAAGTTTCCATTCTGTATCTGGGGTGGTGGGCAGGGGGAGG
The DNA here is from genome assembly GCF_008692025.1 of Phocoena sinus. Taxonomy (NCBI): domain Eukaryota; kingdom Metazoa; phylum Chordata; class Mammalia; order Artiodactyla; family Phocoenidae; genus Phocoena; species Phocoena sinus. The sequence goes on from NC_045772.1 coordinate 98,973,102, forward strand.
GCAGGCCAGCAGACAGGGAAGGAATGTCAGCTCTCCACCCTGTTTGGGGGCTGCTTTGTTTCTTTGAGACCTTAGCGTGGCAGAGACATCATGCACCCTGCAAGATGTTAGAAATGCGTTTGTTTTGTTCCAGATGTGACACCAGGATCTCCGAATCGGATTATACATATTATGTTGCCATGCCAACACACACACACACACACGCACACACGCACACACGGACACGCACACACCAGGATCCCAAACTGTGCTCAGCGCTGAGGAGCGAAACAGAGGCCTAAGAGAAATAATGTTTTCTTTCAGAGAAATTTCCCATGTGACATTTCTGAACCAATCGGAGGCCTGGTCAATGTCCTGCTGCCCAGAACCCAGAGGAAGGAGTTTCCCTTTGGATGGAGCTGATCAGAAGAGGCTTTGTAGGGAAGGTGGGACTTGACCTGACTGGAAAGAAGGCTATAACTTGGGCAGAAAGGCAGGGCTGGGCACCCTACACAGTGTGACAGGGCGAGGGAGAGGTGGAAGTGGGTGAGCCTCTTGCCCACGGGCACCCACATATGCCCAGAAGCCATCTAATTGACTCCTGGAGCTGAAGGCCAGTGGAGAACCAGGTCTGTCCCCACCACCAAACAGGATCAGGACCAAATTATCCTCCCTCATTTGGAAAGCCCAAGAAAAAGATTCCAGAATTTCTGGTAAGTTTTTCTGGAGTTTTATGACCACAGTTGTCAACATGTCTTCCCTCATATTTGCTTTGAATCCTTCTGGCAGCCTGGGATTCATACCTGAAACCAAGCCTTAAACTTTGAAAATGCGTGGCCCCAGAGAGGTTTTGCGGGCGGGGAGGTGTCACTACAAACACGATGAGCTCCTCCAGTGCACCAGGCCCGGTCAGGCGCCGGGCAGTCAGAGGTAAATTAGGATTTTCCTGCCTGCAGGACGCTCAGGATGTAATAAGCGATTGAAGCAGAACGTCAGAACGTCTCATAAATTATAGGCAAAAAGAATCCACAGAAGAGCTACCAGGTCTGCTCAGAGCTTAGGGCATGATCAGGAAGGCTTCCCAGGGGAGGTCGTGGTTGTGCTGAGCGTGAAAGGATGGAGAAGCGTTGGCCAGGTAGACGGGGGAGGCCCGGGCATTCTACACCCTGACCCACAGGAAATGCACCAGGGCTGGGCAAGCATCCCTCTCGTTTCCTCCAAGATCTGGCTCTCATGGTCAACTTAGCACATGATAAAAGAATAATACATAAACGAGTGTGCTTAGAAGTAGTACAGCAAGCCACAGCACCGTCCAGGGCATTTGCAAGCCTTATAGGTACCAGTGTCCACAGGGTCTTTTGTTAACTGGCTGGCACTCAAGACAGAGTGTTTGAGCTCTGACATTCCTGGCAGGGAGCTGAGCACGCTGGGGGCAGATGGTCGTTCGCTCGCGCACAGACCACCTGAGAAGAGGATGCGGTGGGAGGTGAGGACAGCTTGAGCTGAGGCCGTGAAAGCTAGAATGATAATGGGGGTGGAGGCGGGGTGGGAGCAGTGGGAGTGGGTCATTGCTGGTCTACTGGGTGGCCCCCGGTCCGTCCTCAAGTGCTCCTGTCACGTTGTCTACGTCCACGGCCCCTTCCTCGTTGGGCTGGGAGGGCAGCAGCGTACGGTAACAGTAACCGCGGAAGTAACAGTAACGCTGGAAACTCACCGTGAACCGGGCTCTGCTCTGAGCACCATGTTTCTCAGGTCACTTAATCCTCACGACTCTGTGAGCTACGTGCGACATCAGCCCCCTTTCACGGACAAGGAAACCGGAGCGTCAGGTGAAGCAAACTGCTCAGCGTCACGTTGCTGACTAGTATCAGGACCCAGAGCTGAGCCCAGGCGAGGGGGTCCCGGAGCCTGGGGTCCTGATCACGACCCTCTGGCCCTTCCTTCAGCGATAGAGGGCAAACCAGAACCCTTGCCCTACCCACTGATGCCTGTCTAATGCATTTCAAGTAGTGAGAATCGTTGTTATTATTATAACTGCCTTTCCTACCCTCCCATCTTCATTTTCTCCTAATCTCAGGATACAGGGGTAGGGGGGCCGCCCAGAAAATAAATGGGTGTCAGAGTGAGGATGGGGGCGGATCCCATATTGCCTGATGAGCTGAAAGGCGTTCTGGGCCTCTCTGTATCCCATCGAGTCCTTTTCTTTTACTGGAGGCGGGGACGGGATTAGAAGCTCCCCTTTGACCCTCCAAAACCCTAAAAGAAAGATCTCTCATTACATAAACGGGAAACTGAGGCACTGGGACAAAGATTCATGTACCAGTCGTAGGACCCTGAGCACATCAGGGCAGGACAGGACAGTGACTCCTGTTATACTGTCTGACTTCTCACTGTCACTCGTCCAGGACCAGACTGGGAAGGGGGGCAGCCACGTGGCACACAAGCCCGCATTTCCCATCCCTCCTCCAGGACAGACTTCACAAATCCGTGGGGCCTTCTTTCCCACTGAGCTTAGATGCTGACTCAGCAGACCTGTCCATTTAATGCTTTAGGGAGTCACTGTCTCCTAATCTCATTTGGCCCATGAGCTGAAACCCCCTTTGATACCCCTGGACAGCCATCAGCTGTTTGGAGGCCTTATGGAGATCTTGAGTATCTTCCTAGATCTATAACTAGTGTACTGTCTCCAAGGGGAGCTGGACATTTTCTCACTGTGAGGCTATTGGGCTAACTCGGGTTTCTTTCATCTTTTATGGGACCAGGACAGGAGGAGTAAAAATCTGAGCAGAGGGCTTCCCTGGTGGCGCAGTGGTCGAGAGTCCGCCTGCCGATGCGGGGGACGCGGGTTCGTGCCCCGGTCCGGGAGGATCCCACGTGCCGCGGAGCGGCTGGGCCCGTGAGCCATGGCCGCCGAGCCTGCGCGTCCGGAGCCTGTGCTCCACGACGGGGGAGGCCACGACAGCGAGAGGCCCGCGTACCGCAAAAAAAAAAAAAAAAAGTCTGAGCAGAGGCCTTACATTAGGTTGAATAAGGAAACTTTTGTTGTGTGCCAGGCCCTGTTAACGATACGATCCAGCTAGCCCAAAGCTGTAGAACTGTGCAGGATATACTTAGACTGATGGGAGGGGCACCCCAGAGGGTTGAACAGTGCACAACCTGTACAACTGTCTCCTGAGGGCCTCGCCCGGGCAGCTCATAGTCTAGATGGGGAAGTGATCTCTAAACAGACAGCCATAAATCAGCCTCCTCAGCACTGTCACTGAGGCACCTCCAAAGAGCACAGTGAAGGGAGAAGCCAGGATCCTTCTACTTGGGAGGCGGGGAGGTCTTCCCAACGTGAGTGCCCTTAGCTAAGCATCGAACATTCATCGTGTGTGTGGCTCTGGTGGACGTCGGCTGACCGTGTTTGCAGACCACACAGCGATGCCTGGGTGCCTGCGGTGAGGTCAGGCCCCTCCCAAGAATCGCCTTGTCTGTGCTGCTCAGGGCTGCCTGGGAAGTAAAGGTCCTCAGAGACAAGCATGACCAATGCAGAGAGGAAATGCGGAGATTTATTATTTTCTTAAGGCAGAAACCCCAAGCCTCAGCCCCATAGTACATCAGTGTGTAGCAATCAGAGCCACAGTTCACAGCCTGCCTGCGAGGGCTGGGAAGGGAGCCTTTCTGGGGGTGAGGTGAGAGCAAGGCAGTTCCGGGACACGCTAGGCTCTGTTTGTGCAGACCTCATATGGAATCTTTTCAAGCCGGGAGCGTGTGGGTTCCTCTGTTTCCCTCCAGGAAAATCCGTGACGTGGTGAAGACTGGGCAGCCAGAGCAGGGGGCCGGCGCCCGGGGCCCCTTTGCCCATCGCGGTGGTCTGTCTCCTGGGGGGAGCACAGAGCTTCAAAGACTGAGACCTTCAGCTTGAGAGCGCCGTCTCAGGCTGAAGGTCAAGACCATGGCCTGGTTGAGGAGAGGGAAGGGAGTGAGGGTTCTCAAGAAAAACGCTCCAAGGACAGACAGATCCAGCCCCAGGCCAGATGAATCCCCTGACCCAGGCCCCAGAGGGAAGTGTCCAGCGTGTCCTGCAGCCGCGGGGGAAAGTGTAGAAAGCACCGCAGCCTCGAGACACAGGGCCAAGGCCGGCTGACCACCAGGGCCAGCGCTATTGGACTTGGGGTCCGTGTCACTGTTCCCAAAGCTTCCATCCCTGTCCTTGCCTGTGAGTAGGACCCCGTGTCCTCACTGCGGCTCATTTAGGTCCATCAATATCTTTCTCCATCCCCTCGCAGCTCACCTGCCACATTATCGCTGTGGTTCTGGCTCCCTGGGCCGCACCCCACCAGGCCGTGCCTACAGCTCCTCTGCGGAAAAGCAGCCCAGCGGTCCAGCTGGCTCCCCAGATTCTAGCTCCAGCACCGCGATCCTGTTTCTCCTTCCTGCACAGGCGGACCTGTGTGCTTTGTGCCTTGGTTTAAAATAAAATTCAGTTTATCCAATAAAAAGATGAGTGGGGGTGTGAGTTTCATTGGATTTTGAACTTCTTAAGGGCAGGAACCAGTCTCCCACAGTGCCTTGTATAAGAATCTCACACAGTCACCGCGTGTTGCTGGAAGGAAGGAAGGGAGGGAGGGAGGGAGGGAGGGAAGGAGGAAGGATGGAAGGGAGGGAGGGAGGGAAGAGGGAAGGGAGAGAGGGAAGGATGGAGGGAAGGAGGGAAGAAGTCATATATTTTTGTGAAGACTCCTCTGTTACGGAGGTGATTTCTTGTTCTTGAGGGCCGTCCTCACAGACACTGCCTTCTTGTGTGGATCTAACAAATTCTGTCTGAAACAGAAATCCCGTAAGCCATATGCTTTCACAAGGATATCTACAGGGGATGTGGCATTCCATATCTAATACACAAAGAATGACAGATAGTTTTAATAAAATGTGTCCTTAATTATTTTCAAGACAGATTTCTCCAGCACCTACACTATGGCAGCCCCTACACTGAAAAAATGCGGGATAGAGGTTGGGGTCTGTCCTCAAGGAGCTCAGAGTCTAGAGGAAACGAGAAAACGGGAGCCCAAATCCACTCAAGGTCAAAGTCCTCGCATGGGGTGAGGGATGGAGAAGAGGCCCTGGAGACATGTGACACAGGGGCTTTCTGCCTGGAAAGTCTGGGGAGGAATTGTAAATCTGTTTATTGATTGCCAAGAATGCTTGCCTTGGAAACTAGAGGGCCGCAGAGGCAGTCCCAGTGGTAAAGCGTCTCTAAACTGGGTCAGGGACAAAAGCAAAGGACAGACGAGACCGTAAATAACGAACTTATAGGGCAGAAGGTGTCAGCTCCAGCTCTGCGAGGGAGAGGGAACCAGGAGAGTAAGGATTTGATGAGCGCTTTAAGAAGGCTTCGAAACCAATCCATCAGTTCGTTATTTCTTCAGCACTTTTCGCACCTCCCTAGAATACGACAGCTACTCCCGAATCGATTTCCCCAACTTCAATCTCTCCTTGGTCTCATCCACGCTCTACAGCATTGCAAGGTTGATTTTCTGGGCTATCTCTTTGATCTCGTCATTTCTTTTGTTACAAACTTTCACAAGTTCCACTGGAAAAGAATAAAAATAAAATTTCGATGGGCATTCCAAGTCATTTGAGATTCTTTTTAACAAGCCGTCCAAGGAATTCTGAGGCCCGCTAAGGTTTGTGAATTATTCCTTACATGGCTTATCTCTTCTACCAAGGAAGTTGATCTCCCGGGGGAAGAGCCTCTCTAATACATCCGCTCAGAGGCCGGCGCATGGCAGGTGGTCAAGAAATCATGGAAAAGTGACATGTGTCTTCCGAGCAAAGGCTGCCTGTCAAGTGGCGTTGGGTGCCCTGGGGAATGGAGGAGAATTAGATGTGTTACCGTGCGTGGTTCAGAGTCTATCAGAGGAGACAGGATTAAAGCACACAGCGCATGAGGATAGCGCAGTGCCGGTCTGCAGTGTTGTTCCTGACAGGGACACAGCGACACAGCCGAGGGTGGAGGCCCCGGGCGCTTTCATCATATGGCCTTATATGGCTGGACACTTTCTCCATGGTGCTTTTTCCACTCCTTAGCTGTCGAGGAAGAGGCCAGCAGACCAGAGGAAGATGACTATGGTGACAGTCACAGTCCTGTTACCGCTTGTGATAAGAGCAGCTGACACCACTGTGTGTCACACACAGTTCTCCACATTTTATATATTAGCTTATTTCATCCTCATCACGGCCCAACGACAGGGATCGGAGAGAGGCTGGAGTCGGAGAAATTAATTTGGAAGTTATTGCGTTGTGCTAGGCAACCCAATGGGACGATGTTATTAACCGGTTTTGCAGAGGTGGAAACTGAGGCACAGAGAAGTTAGGAGAGAATCTACTGATTTAAAGTGACAGGTTTGAACCCCCCGGGTGCTCAGGGGTTTGGGAAGGGAGGGACCTCGGTGGGACCTGCAAAGCGCAGAATGGGATTTTAGACCAAACCAGGAAATTCTTGGCATCTCCAGCCTTATCCTTCCTTCTGGCCGGCCATTGCTCCTTGTTTGGCTTTCTGAGAGCTTTCTGGCTCTGTGCTGAGCTCACCTTTTCCCCTACTTGGGAAATCTCTCTTTCTCTTTATCCATCTCGCTTTAACATCCTTCCACCATCCTCCCACCCCTTCGGAAATCCTAGATGTCTCTCGGCGTGGTACCCCTACATCCGGTCACCCTCCCCTCCTTGCCCCTGGCTTGGATGGGCTCTCTCAAAAGGCTGAGGATCTCTGAGGCGTCCTCCACCCTAGAACATTCTTTTCACTTCTTCCTTTCCTTCATCCCACAAGGTATGGAAAAACTAGGTCTTAGAGCTCCTCGTATAACCAGAGCTTAAAACCAGAGGTACACAGGCGTCGATCAGTGTGACCCTGCAGGGCCAGTGCTTTGGGGGACCCGCAGCAGCTAAGTTCTGTGCCACCCCTGACTTACTGTGTGACCTCGGGGCCAGCCACTTGCCCTCTCTGTGTCTCAGTCCCCCGTGGTGGGATCATAATATCTACCGCCAAGCAGTACTCCGAGCATGAATGAATTATTATCCCAAACGCCCTCTGAGCTTCTGGGACAAAGGTGCTGTGTTAATACACAGTATCCGTCTTCTTCTTCTTCTCGTTAGTATTATTCAAACCCAGATGGCATTATTATTGTTGTTGATTGACAGCTCCGCATAGCTCCATTCACGGGTGTCAGGGAGCCAGGCGGTAGTTAACACAAGCAAACACCATGTTTAAAACAAAGCCCAAGGAACACTCCAGTCGTCTGTGCCTGGGGTTGCTAATAGCACCAGAGCAGCTGCGGTGGCCACACGGAGGGACAGGGCAAGGAAAAGCACCCCGGAGCACAAAGAAGGAAAGTGGGTCTTGACACTGATCATATAATCGTGCTGGGCTTTTATAGACACTGGGAGGCCTCAGACAGAATAAATGCTTGAACTTTATCCACGGTTTACAGGCAGCGGCTGTAAAGGTCTTTGTTGTTGTTGCTGCCATATTAATGACCCAGCTTGGGGCACTGCTGCCGCCGCCGCCGCCGCCGGCCGCTTCTTCCAAAGAAAACAAATCAAAGTGAGTCACTCGATGTCCGGCAATGAGTTTTCCATTATAGAAAAATAAGTATAAATCTCGCCCAGTTGGGCAGCCACACCGCGATGTCGGAGGCTGGTAAGGAGGTCAAGGTAGCTAGGCGCTTTGAACCCCTGAACCAGCGCATCAGAGAGAGGCAACTTCTCTTTGTTAACCGCAAAATCAACAGATAAAAATAAACCGTGGTGCACAGGCTCTGTAGACGGCGTTTGCCCCAAAGGAGTGAGGGTCAGACGTAGGGGGAGTGGCGTCCCTTGAACTGGTTCTCCATTACCTTTCCCACTCTGCCGACGCTGATAAAACCCCACGAGCCGTTGACCCTGGACATGCAGAGACGTTAATCTTCAGCTCGGGCCGGGCCCTGCAACGTCCAAGACATTGAGTCAAGTGGTATCTCGAGCAGAGGCAATGGAGCGCCTTGGAGGTTTTAGAAAATGACTGTCCCTAAATGTTCCTATTGTCCTAACAGAACTTGGGGGGCTTTTAGGAAGCTGAGCAGTCGAGGCAGCACGCCTTTGGTTGGGGGTTCCGACCAATGGCTGAATGACGTGCGCTCCTAGGGTGTGGAAAAGGGAGATGAATTGGGGGAGGGATCAGCGTGGGAAGTAAGTCAGGAGGAAGTAGAGGAGGAAGGTGGGGACCCTGAGTAAGAGAGAAGACTGGGGGGTTTGTCCCTGGTGGGGTGTGATGGTTTGGGGGTGCAGTGAAGGGCAGGGCAGGGACGGCGTTAGTACCAAGGGAAGGAAGTCAGGCACCTGGAGGCCCAGGAAGTGAGGCCTGAAGGGGGAGGCAGGTGATTCCTAAGTGGTGCTGGTTCTAGGGTCTGGGACCCCCTCCCACCCTCATCCTTCATTTAGAAGCAGCAGAAATAGCCCAAGGTGCCGTTTGGATGCAGGACTTTTCTCCCCTAAAATAGGAGTTACCAGCCCCCGCAAAAATACACGTGTTGCTTTTACCCAAACCCTTTGTTTTCTTCTCTGTATTTCCTCTCACCTTCCTCCTCACCTAACCTCCTTCCTTCACTGGTTCCCCCCCGCCACCTCTTCTTTCCCCACCGACCACCTCTCCTTTGCCACCAGGTGAGCGTCCATCCATCCGTTCACTCTGTCAGTGTGGGACTCCTTCCAGAAACCATCCTAGATAAGAATAAGGCAGCGTGTCCGTCCGGAAGCATCAGAGTCAAGCTAGTTCCGAGCAAGCAGGGAAACAAGCCAGCGTGGGTGTGCCTGGGTCAGCTTCGGCGGGGGTGAGGGGTGGTACCAGCACAGAAGGCGTCAAGGAGAAGTGGGTGTCTGAGCCGAAACGTGAAAACCAAACGGGAACTCGCTGGGGAAGCAGGGCAAATGGATCTGACATGAAGGGGAAACGCCCCGTGTGCTCAGATGCATGTAAGTCGGCCAGAGAGAGAGAAAAGACAGAGTGAGAGGCAGAACCAATGCAGGACAGGGGAGGGGGGCCAGGCAGGCTCTGGGTGATGGGCTCCCCAGAGAGGCTGGAGCACACGATGGAGAGAGGTTAGGCTGGGAGGTCAGTTCACAAAAGACTGATGCACCATGATGAGGGGCTCAGACCTGATCCTGAGGGTGTGGGATCCACCAAGGGGACTAGATCAGACTAAAGAGAGGCCACTGGGGCTGTGAGCTTCATGGGTAGGGGCCGGGGCCTGGTGAGGGACCGGTTGGCCAAGAGGCCGCGTCATCTCCAGAGAGAGACAACCTGAGCTGAGCTAAAGCCAGAAGGGGGCGAAGAAGACAGAGTGTCTAAAAAAAAAAGACAGAGTGTCTAAAAATTCCACCTAAAAAGGTGGAATCACCCAGAGGAAGGTGGGGAGAAGCAGGGAGAGGAACCTGCCAGCATCCCAGCAAGTCTAACTAACTCCCCGTCCGACTCCCGCCTTCTGCAGCTTTTCCCTCGAGTGTATTCCATACTCCTCCCCTTCAGATTCCTCTCCTGTGTCTCTGCTTTTGTTCACATCTCCCCCCAAGAACTTCCTCCCACCTGGGTACATCACCGTGCTTCCAAACAATGTTCCCTCTCTACTCTCCTAAAATTCCTTCTCTGAGTCTCATTTTCACCTTTGTCATTCTCCCCTTTTCCCAGTCCCGTGCTTTTCCCAGCTTGATGCCACGCCACAGTGGGAGCCGGGACCTGCTGCTGGTTGCAGGGGCTAGACTGGCTTCCAGGCTCTTGCTTCAGGGCTGCTTGGGAGACAGAGTTGAAGGCTTCTCCTAGGAAGCAGCATGGAGGAGATTTGGGCTGTGGAGGAGAGAAACCCAGAAAGATGACATCAAGGGTGGATTTAAGGCAGACATAAAACTAAATGGGTCTTGTTTCTTCCCTGAAATAGTCCTTTGGGAACAGATTCAATGTGGTCCGTGGAGATGTCCACATTCCATAGTCCAAAACTTGGGATTTTTTTTTAGTATGGGAGAGATCCTAATTCCTAAGAGGGCAAGAGGGAAGCTGCCTTCCCCCAACTCCTCCCCAGCAAAGCATCCTCCCCGGAGAGTGGAAACATAGACTCCTGATTCCGGAAGCTTCAGGAGCGACCAGTGGAGGTTTCAGAGGAGCCATGAGGAGTCATTTCTGTAGTCTCCGTATTAATGAGGCCAGAGGGGGTTAGTGATCATCTGCTGGATGTTCTGCTCTGCTACTTTCCATACTTTGTATCTCCTCTAACCCTCACATCAACCTTTGGAGGTAAGTGTAATTATAATTCCACTTTAGAGATGGAGAAACTGAGGTTTGTGGCCTTAGGAAACTTGCCCAGGTCTGCATGAGTCCTCAGCCTTCCCCACTTGGCCATGCACTGCTTCTACTGTCAAGCTAATGTTTGAAAACAAAAGTAAACCAATAACAACCTACCTTAGCCTAACATAAATTTAAGCCCACATTTTTTCTTTCTCTCTCCTGAGATGTTAGAAATGGATCTCACTGTCTGGGTTTTGCTTTCAAACAGAGAATTAAAAATGTTTCCCACAGAATTTTGATGCTTTTCTCCAGATGAAATATTTGGTATCCTGAAAAGGTATTTGTTTGTTTGTTTTTTTGAAGAGAGCCTCCAATAAAAACTTTGACTAAGCCTGTCTTTCAGCTCTTTCCCAAGACAGCTCCTCTGGGGAACCGATCTTTGGAGGGATATGTTGGAAGGATTTCCCAGGACCTTCAGAAGTAGTCGAAGTTCTGGAAGAAAATTGTCTACCCACTGCATGGAAGGGGATTGGAAGCAGGCTTCATGGGCGGCAGCCGGAGGTGGAAATAGACAAGGGAGTCCAAAGTCAGTGTGCAGAAGGTGAGGGACAAGTGGAGTGGCTGCTGTCACCAAACACCTCAAAATATGAGAGTGGCTTTGGGACAGTGGAGGACGGCAGCTGGAAAGACCTTGAGGACAGTATTAGTGAAAATCTAAAGGGTCTCAAAGAGGCTGTTAGCAGAAGCCTGGTGTCCCTCGAGAAAGCTAGCTATCAGGATTAAAGAAAAATGAGGGAACTGTTATTGGCAACGAGACAGAAGAGGATCCATTATGCAGAGGTGGGAAGTTGAGCCACACTCCTGTCTGCAGTAATGGGGAGAATAGAAAGTGCACCCTTTGAGTTGGGTGATCCAGCTAAGATTTCCAGGCAGGGTTAAAGGTCACCCTGACATCTTCTTGCTGTAAAATTTGAGAGGAGAGAGAGAAGCTCAAGGGAACAAAAAAGTTAAATATAAAGGACACAGACTCTGCACAGCAGTTTGGAAGGTCTCCTGCTTCTCCAGATGGAAATCAATGTTAAATCAAGAATAGCTTCTGGAAAAAAATAAAATTCAGGGAATGGGCAGAAAAACATGGTGTAATGACAAAATTGAGAGTATGACTGTAAAGTCCTTTGATAAGCCCTTGGAAAAATTCAATGTAATGCCTTAGAGCATTTTGTTCATTCAAAAACAAAAATGAAAACAAAAACAAAATCCAGGACTTTTAAGAATCCTTGGTAGCTTTGGCAGAAGCCAAAGGGAGAGAATGATTTATCCCCAAGAGGTTTGTGGATGTGACTTTTTATTTTTCTAATGGCATGAACCGCAGTAAGATTCATAGGAGGTTTCCAAAGGTTTTAAGAAAATTGTACAAGCAGAAACACCACTAGCTTGGACTGAAAGAGACAGAGAACATACCAAAAAAAAAAGAAAAAGAAAAAGGTCTTTGGACCCCCAAACTTTTACAGGCTGAAAATAGTCTGAGAAAATGTCTCAGCTGCAAATATAGGTTACCTTTTCAGGAAAAGGAAGAATGGCTGTTAGGACAGAACCAAGACCGCAGCAGGTAATTTCCAGGGCTTGGTCTCTAATCAGGGAACAGACCACATGTTCCCATCAGATTTCAGAGTTGCTTTAGACCAGGGACTCCCGTATGTCTCCTGTTTCCCCCCTTTTTGAATGGGAGTGTCTCTAGTGGTTATTCCATGCCCGTCCCACCACTGTGTGTTGGGTGTAGGGGAGAGGGCAGATAACTTGTCTCGTTAGTTCCCGGGTGCTCAGATAGAGAAGGCTGCCCTGGAGGGAGGGTGTGTCGCCTTGGACCGTCCAGCACAACCTCCTTGGCACTTTGCACACACTGTTCCCTCTGCCTAGACTTGTCTTCCCTCACCTCCCCGCCTGGTTAATTCCTATTTGTACTCTTAAGACTCAGCTCAAAATGACCACTCCACGAAGCCTTGCCAGTTTCATCAGCTAAAGTTAAGAGTTATGTTTCTGTCTTTCTGTAGGATTTGCTGTGGCTTTTTATCACCCTGAACTGAAATGGTTTACATACTTTCTTCCTCCCCAACTGGCCCATGAGTTCAAACGTGCTAGGGATTGTGTCTTATCATTTTCGTTGTTTATCCAAACTTATTGCAAAATTAACACAGAAGCTCAACCAATGTCTGACATTAAAGCAATAAATTGGAGGCTACAGATGGCCTAAAAGCTTTGATGAAGGAGAGCGAGTGAAGAAAACCTAAATGGTGTGCTTAGCAACCGAGGCCTGGAGAGGAGTCCTGTCCTGGAGGTCAGTGTCACCGACTTGGCGTTTGGGAAATCTGCACGCACTTCCCAAGTGGTGAGCGAGCCCAGGGAAGGAGTAGCTTCATCCTTTTTGGGGAGGGGCTGGGCACCTTGTTCTCCTTGACACATAATCAGTGACTTAGAACTAAGTGCTTTCAGCATTTGGCAACACATCAACAGAGCGTGAAGGGGGATCTGGGGATTCTGGAAATCGGAGCATCAAATTCCTAGAGATCATCTCAGACCTAAAATCTTCTGTTTGGAGAAACCACCTCGGAAACTTCTGTTAAGACCTATGAGACCAGAGACTGACTGTGGCCCCTTGTACCTGCTGGCACATAGCAGGCACTAATTTTTTTTTTTTTTTAAATGGTTGATTATTGGCAGATGTGAAGAAGGAAGAAGGGAAGGGGATGTTTTGGAAATTTTCTAATGTTGCTTAAACGGGTAGCGGTTTTTAAATGAATGGTGTGAGCTTATACACCAGTGGGTATGATATCGTAGGGGAGGTTTTATACCATCAGGACAGTGATATCCAATGGCTATGTCCCTCGGACCTTTCTCCAGAAGGCCTCCTTCATCTGGATGGGACTCTGTCCTCCCCTAATTCTTAGTAATACTCCCTCTGAGAGAGTCTGAGACTCTCATGTCCCCTGTTGTTATGGAAACCCCATCTGGATTCCAGGGAACCAGAGTCTTGAGGAGAGATGATTCATGTTGGGCCCAAAATAAGATTTATTGAAATGATTGATTTTTCTGTTTCTCCCTGAGAGAATCTCAAGGTCAAGACCTAAGAATGATCACAAATACACAAATATGTATCTCCTCAACTCCACAGAACTTATACGAAGACAGTGCAGGGGGGCCACTTGTGAGATGCATCTTAAGAGGGGCTGGCAAGACCTCTCCCTAGCCCCCAGATCCCCCTTCAGCACAAAGCTGCCCCTGGCTAGGTCAGTGGCTTTGTGAAAAGGAGAAAAGTCGGCCCTTCCTTCAAGAGGACACGGCTCTGAGCCGGGGGGCGTGGCTTGGTGAGCAGAGTGCAGATGGGTTTACCGTCTCACTCACCCCTCAGCTTCAAGTTCTACGTCAAGAACAATCTACACAATCGTAAATGAAACTCCTATCGTCATGGAGTCCAAAATTCCATCACGAGGATCCATTCTACGTACCTGGATGAAAGCATCGTTCCCCACGTCATCAAGTGTGAACACCCCCAGATACTGGGTACCCATCCAGCTCCTGTCGGCCACCTATCACCGCATTCTGTTTACCAAACGACAAGAAGTAGTGGCAGAGATGGGGAGGGGACACCAGGCAGAGACCTGAGCTGTGGAAGATCCCAGGGGAAAAGACTGGTTTGTGGGAGGCCCTGGAAGGCCAGGGAGGCCGAAGTTCAGGAAAGAGGCTGGGAGCAGTGGGCTGGGGGGAAGGTCAGCAGGGCCAGACCACATTTACCTATTTCTTTTTTTTTTAAAAATCTTTCCAAAGTTTGAAATGTTATTTTTTAATCTTTTTTTTTGTTGTTGTTGTTGTTGTTGTTGCGGTACACGGGCCTCTCACTGTTGCGGCCTCTCCCGTTGCAGAGCACAGGCTCAGCGGCCATGGCTCACGGGCCCAGCCGCTCCGCGGCATGTGGGATCTTCCCGCACCGGGGCACGAACCCGTGTCCCCTGCATAGGCAGGCGGACTCTCAACCACTGCGCCACCAGGGAAGCCCTTTTTTAATCTTTATATTTTTTCCAATATTTGAAAATTTGCAAAACTTATTTCCTTTTAATCATTTTAATGTGGCTACTAGAAACTTCCAAATTACATATGTGGCTTGCGTTGTATCTCTATACGGGTCTAGAACTCCGCTCAGCTCCTGGCACTTAGCAGATGCTGGTAAATGTGGTTTGAAATGAAGAGATGAAATGTACCACAGGTACCTGTCTCAGAGCTGATGGATGCGTCCTCTTTAGACAGTTCTGCTTTTGCTTCGCGGCTATTGTTCGCTCTCCTCTGTCATTTTTCCCCCAGAGTTTTATTGAGATGTAATTGACATGCATCACTGTGTAAACTGAAGGTGCACGACATAATGGCTGGACGTACAGATATCGTGAATTTTGTTCTCCTCTTCAAAAATTCATAGTTGCGGGCTTCCCCGGTGGCGCAGTGGTTGAGAATCCGCCTGCCGATGCCGGGGATGCAGGTTCGTGCCCCGGTCTGGGAGGATCCCACATGCCGCGGAGCGGCTGGGCCCGTGAGCCATGGCCGCTGAGCCTGTGCTCCGCAACGGGAGAGGCCACAGCAGTGAGACGCCCGCGTACCGCAAAAAAAAAAAAAAAAATCATAGTTGCTTAGCACAAAAGATCAAGCCAATAAGCAAAAAGATATTTCCAGATATTTTTTCTTTAAGTAGAAAAAATCCCCATGTCCCACTCCCTCATACCCTTCTCTGGGAGGGACTACGACCTCTCAAGTACAGTGAGATGGCTGGTTATACAAGGAGAAAAGACAGTTTATCGAATTTCGATTCTTTCTGTAGACGTTGAAATCGATTCAGAATTCTCAGTTGTCGAAACTCCAAATCCTTCCCTTTGAAGCCCCACGACGGCTTCAAAGTATCTATGAGAAGTAGTGCAAGGAGCAGAGTAGGTAGTTAACTGTCTTCTGTTAAATAACGTTAAATGAATAAAGCTTTGAGGTCAGATTAGGAATGCAGAGGAAATAGCAATCTGGGGGAAAATTTAGCGTTTCTTTTTTTTCTGAATCACTAGGAAGAAGAAAAAATCTCACATAAATTAAATTTCAGGTTTTCAGAAGTCTGTGATGACTCCTGGCAACAGGGAGCAAAGTTCTGGAGTTAAATGGGATGATAAGTTCACCTTCGCTTCCGAATTCTCTTCCCCATGTTTTGCATATGTAGTTTTACCCAACACGTGCCTGGGCCAGACACAGGAGCCCTGCCGTGATGGTGCTGGACCAGGGGAAGGTGGGCTTGTGGGAGAGGGGATCACCGTAGCTGGGATTTGGGGGAAGAGTTACAGGCAAGAAGCGGGTGTAGACAGGTGCCAGAGGAGACTGTGGTTTTAGGCATTTGTTTGTTTGTTTGTTTAATTACTTGTTAGAATGGATTGCATTTCTTTGCCCAGAAGAGGTACAGGTTTGAGATGAATTTTAGATGTTTTTAGAACAAAAATGTTACTCATTTTTGAATCTTCTGTTTTTGCCGTAGCTGTGCGACCAAGCTGGAGGAAAAGAAAGCGCGAGGAACCCCCACCAGACTGAAACCCTTTTTGTTTCTCGCATGTCACAGAGCCTTCATTCTGTTCCTGAGGAAGAAATAGTATCCTGAAGGAGTCCCGAAAAGCTGGACAATTAGGTAAATATTTTTGCTCAAAAAACATGCCATTTGGTACCACTTTCCTTGATAAATTCTTTCCCCTGTCAAAAAGGGAGCAAAAAAAAAAAAAAAAAAAAAGGAACCTTTCTCCTGAGATGAAATCGTAATGAATAGAAAGATACAATCGGGTTTTCGTAGTGTTGCAGCAGTTAAGCATACTAGAGCTTGAAGTCATTAAGCTTTTTCCATCATATTTTAAACTTTTCTAAAAATAAAAAAATTGAGCTCAGGGTAACATCTGTTCTTTAAAAGGATACCCTGTTATTGAGGAAGGAAATGAGACAGTTGGTCCCTAATCATGTTGCCTTAATAGTTGTAAAAGTCACACTTTTACAAAAGGGATATAGGTTTTCTTAACCAGCTTCATTTAGAGTTAGCATAATGGCCGTGATATAAGACAAGCGTCATGGAAAAACTGTCTCCACTCTTTTCCCCTTATTTCTAAATGCACTTGATCAATATGATATACTACAGTTGATCAGAGCAGACCTTTAGGTAAACAATTGACCATGGAGGTAACATTATGGCTGTAAACCACATGTACTTGTGTCTACTCAGTCTTTACACCATGTGATTCATTCATTCATTCGTTCATTCACTCAGTACACATGTGTTGAGTGCATTGCATGGAGAAGAAATAACTTAGCCTAAAGGATCTGAAGCCAACTTCCCAGCTGAAGAGGTTTTTGATCAAAGTCTTGGAGATTACACGTGTGGCAGAATGGCCATCCTGACAGAAGAAACAGCACATATAAATACACGGAAGAATGAGAGCACATGCTATGTTCAGGGGGCAGCACTTAACTTCAGGTGAGAGAGGCCAGGATGCCCGCAGTGGAGTAGGCTGCACCTGGATTGCAAAAGGCCTTGAGTGCCAGCCCAAGGGGTTTATATTTTACTTTATAAGAAAAAGATGATATAAAATGGACCTCCAGTCAAGTAGGCTCCCCTTCATCTCATATTTCTCCATATTCCCTGTGCTCTAAGTACAAAGCAATGAAAGACAAAGTATGAAAAGAAAAAACAAACCTAAAAAGATATCGCCAAACTCAAAAAGAAGAAAAAATATCTTTATGGATCACTCAAAGCAGTGAGGAGGGAGGAAGCCATGGCCTTGCAGGCCACAGCAGAAAGGAGCCTGGCTCTTTTGGGGTAACAGAAGCTAAGTGTCCACGCAAAGGATGGTGGAAGCAGGCTAACTGTCCGAAGACAGGGTCTGACTCTCCCAGAAGGTGTAGGATGAGGGAGGTGGGACCCAGCTCCCAACAAGGAACTGATCCAGGTTCTGTGAGTGACTCTGCAATGTTCTTATTCTCACTGTGGGGCAGGAGACTCCAGGAAACCATCATAAACCTGGCTGTGGACTGAGGGCGCAGGGTGCTGGGTGGAAGCACCCACAAAGCTTTTCAACTGGTTGCAAGAGAGAGGGAACAAAACAAAAAGCCTCCCGTATAAAGTGAGCCTGCAAACTTTCCAGAATATACATAGGAAGTGAGTGCTAAGAAAAACAATCAATAATTCACGCCAACTGAAAATAATTTTACAAAGCAGTCTGATGAAGGCTTAAACAGAAAGTTTAAGATAATCAAAGAGACGAAAAAGAAATTTCGTTCATTAAAAATAAACAAGTTAAGATAATAAGAATTCATAATTCTGTACTTGCAGTTGGATTAAAGGCAACAACTGAATGCAGAGATTATCAAAATGAATGAGAGAGAAAGAGAAAGAGATCCAACCATACACTAGTGACTGGAAAAATACACCTAAAACAGTATCCGTCCAAAAGACTGAAAACAAAGAGTGGGCAAGAGAGAAGATAGATCGTTCAAATTCCAAAAGAATGTTGAGCAGCAATATTAATATTAGACAAAATGGAGTTTATAGCCAAAAAAGTAAGGAAAAAGAGAGACACCGTATAGTACAAAATGAGTCATCTGCCAAGACGATGTAGCAGCCATGACTTTGCATACACTGAGCAACATGACTTCGAATGATACAAACGGGGGAAACTGATCATTTTATACAAATAATAGATTTTTTTTTTTTTTAAAGGAATTCCTCTATTTTTATTTATTTATTTTTGGCTGTGTTGGGTCTTCGTTTCTGTGCAAGGGCTTTCTCTAGTTGCGGCAAGCGGGGGCCACTCTTCATCGCGGTGCGCAGGCCTCTCACTATCGCGGCCTCTCCCGTTGCGGAGCACAGGCTCCGGACGCGCAGGCTCAGCGGCCATGGCTCACGGGCCCAGCCGCTCCGCGGCATGTGGGATCTTCCCGGACCAGGGCTCGAATCCGTGTCCCCTGCATCGGCAGGCGGACTCCCAGCCGCTGCGCCACCAGGGAAGCCCCAAATAATAGATTTTTAACATTCTTCCAATAGAAAATGATGAATTGTAAAAAGAACCTTGTAAGACTGTAGAATATTTGAAGAAAATATATGTAAATTTGTTTAACAGCTTTATACAGAACACCCACACACAGTAAATAAAGATAATAATTGATTTTCATGTTAACATGGAACATTTGCAGACTTGACCGCGTCACAAAGAAGAGTTTAACAATTTTCCAAGAATTTATATCATACATGTTTTCTGATCACTGTGCAATTACAAGCCAGGGAAAGAGGTTTCTGTTTTGGTTTTGTTTTTGTTTTTAGTAAGTGGAGAAAAAAGCATGTCTGGTAGCTTAAAAATGCTCTCCTAAATAACTTTTGGGTTCAAGAAGAAATCATAAAGTCCAAAATAATTTAAACTAAGAAAAAGGGAAAGGATTACATAAACACATGTGATGCAGTTAGCGTAGACTTATAAGGTTCAATTGAGACCTAAATTTAATTTATAAAAAGAAAGAAAGGTAAAAAGTAAATGAGTCTACAGTCAATCCAAGAAGCAAGGGGGGTAAAAAACAGGAAGACCCTAAAAAGAGAAGGAAGGAAAAAATAAGGGTGAGCTGGAAAACTAACAATACAAAAAGATCAATAAAATTAAAATTTGATTTTTTGAATAAAAGAAAAAGGTCTAGTACGCATAATAAAGAAAAAGGCACGAATAAACAATACCAAGAACAAAAAGGGGAACAGAACTATTTTGCCTTAGAAGGGAGATTAAACAGATCGTAAGAGAAAATGATACATTTATGCAAATAAAATTGAAAATTAAGAAGAAAGGATTAAGATTTTTTTTACAATGGAATAAAGGGAGAATGAATACCAGGGTGAAATTAGCAGTCTCAGCCATACTTTCTAGGCCTAGTTTATTAAGTTTTTAAAAAATTCGTTAAGTCAAGGATAAATTTTATTGAATGTTTTTTCTTCATCCCTTGAGAAAAGCATACAATTTTACCCTTTACATTCAGACGGCGGTACAGCATAATAAGGAGAACCTGGATCTCTGAGATGTCCCCAACGGACTGGGTTTCTTGAGCATGAAAAATAAATTTCTATCTTGTTTAACCCACTGCCATTTAGTCGTTTTGCGTTACTCTCAGCCAAGCCTGATCCTAACTGATAGGAAAAAGGAACACGTTAACCTGGTAAAGAATATTTATTAAAATATGTTACAAAATCGCATCTAGTGACAAAGTAATGTGAGCTGGGCCCCTGGAGTTTTGCCTCGCGGGGGTCCTGAGAAGTGAAACTCAGTAAGCACCCATGTCCAAGTCAGGAGGAAACAGAACCGCTCACTCTAACTGCTTCTTTTCAGCCCTGTGCCAGAAGTCTTAGCTAACACAATCAGATAAAGAATTTAAAAGCAAAAGGAAAACGGTCTTTATTAGCAGATGATGTGATAGTCTTAAGAAATGTTATAGATAAACTTTTGGAATGAATAAGAGTGATCGCTAAGCTGGATGTAAGACCAAGAAACAAAGCAGTAGCCTTCCTTAATCACCAGTCTTAGACGATTAGGAATGTAATTTTTTTAAAATGTCTTATTCACAAAACTGAAGAAGGTGCTTGTGGAGAAGCAGATGGAATATTATTGAAGGAAATGATAAAAGACACGGTATATTAATTAGGATGCTTTCACATGCAAGTAACGCATGCC
Source organism: Phocoena sinus (assembly GCF_008692025.1). Lineage (NCBI taxonomy): Eukaryota > Metazoa > Chordata > Mammalia > Artiodactyla > Phocoenidae > Phocoena > Phocoena sinus. The sequence goes on from NC_045772.1 coordinate 98,993,130, forward strand.
CACCAGAAATGCCTTAACTATGAGAATATTTATCATTTGGTGTAACAAGAAGTCCAGCACAGGCAGGTGCGGGTTAGTCCTGCAACGCAAAGACGTCATCAGACGCTCAGGATCTTTCCGTCTTTCTGCGGCAGGGCTTCTACCCTCAGATTTGTCCTCTCATGGCTGTAGGTTGGTTGTATTAGCTACAGTCTACGTGTAAAGTCCCCTTCGTACAGCCTCATTCTGAAGGAAGTAAAAGAAGTATCTCTTCACACATCCGTGTTTATCAAACTGTTCTCATAGAATGTCACCTCTAGTCGCACTCCCCGGGATTAAGTTGTGAGGTCATGCCTACCGGCAAGGGAGGCTGAGAAAGCATCTCATATTTTCAGTCTCTATCGTGGGAAGTGTGTTCTTCCAGTAAGAAAGGGGGTGGGGTGGAGCAGGTTACTGAGGAAGAGGCCACCCCCAAATAAACGGACGGAGAGACCCGATAGCATTACTGCTCCTCCAATTTAAGTCTATGAATTCAGGGCAATTACAATCAAAATGGAAATGAGCTTTTTTCCCAGGCACTTGAAAAGCTTATACAAAAATTAATATGGGAGGGAAAAAAGGGCCAAGAATAGCTCAGACAATTTTGGAAGGGAACAAAATTGGGGACACGTGCCCAACTAGAGATCAAAATACCTTGTAAAGCCATAATAACTAAAGGTGAGAACACTTATGACAACACCCACTTCACAAAACTGTTACAAGAATCACGTTATAAGGCCTACGTGAAAAAGGCTTTGTTGACTGTAAAATGCTGTCTAGATGTGAGACGGTACAGAGGGCAAAGGTGTATATTGCATCTCTGAGCTACAACGCTTCCTCCAGCAGTAAAATTAATGACATCGACTTCTTTACTCCCTACCTGCCATAAATTCTTCCTGTGAGTGGGCTCAAAGGGGGGTAAGAAAGGAGCACGAAATCTTCCAGTTGGAGGGAATCTTGGAGGTTATTATTTCAGTCTCCCACTCAGCGGAGGAATCCTATCTACAAATTCCGGCCCCAGGTGGCCATCCTGTCTTGGCTTGAACACTTTCTGTGATGGAAGGGTTACTCCCTCTCAAAGCATCTCTGTCCTCGGGCAGGCAGCAGTGACAGTTAGAGATGGAGCTGAAATCAGACTCCCTCCAACCTTTTTCCACTTGTCTTAGTTCAACCTTCGGGAACAACACAAAACGAATTCACTCCCTTCCACCCTTGACAGCAAATCAAGGGTTTGAAGAAGGCCATCAGGGCCTTTCCCTGGGATAAACATTCTCAGCTTTTTAACTGTCCCTCTAAGACCTTTCCCTAAACAGGCTGGCCTCCCCGGGGTGCCCACTCCTTGGTCAATATCCTTTTCAAAGCTGGTGGTACCTCCCTGCCACCGCCTCCAAATGGAAACGGCTTAAATGTCCACAAGTGAGTCACTTTAAACAAATTAAGGCATATGCGTATGATAATGGATGGTGTGACTATTACAACTGTGTTTTCAAAGAATATATAATGAGTTGGGGGGAGGAATTCAGGATATGATGTTAATTTCAAAAAAAAAAAAAATTTTCCCTCCATATTCCTCCGTCTCACACAAAAAAAAGACTTGAAGGACACATACCAAAACGATACCAGTAGTTATCACTAAATGGTGACAGTTAGATCATTTTTATTTTCTTTTTTTCACCTTTCTACATTTGTAGGTTTTCTACCATGACTATACTTTTCTTTTGTAATTAAAAAAAAAAAAAAATTACAGAGGCCCACAAAGCTGAATGTGAAGGAGAAACATGGTGCCTGGAACAGACCCGGATGCTCTGATGCGGGCAGCCAACGGGGTGCTCACCATCTTGGTGTGACCATGACAAGCATTAGTTTTTTGGAGCCATGTCAGAAATTTGTCAGAAAATTGAGCTTTTTGTTAACTAAAATCCTCAAGACTTTTTTTTTTCACATGAACTCTCGTCAATAGTTTGAATAACTGAGTCTTTTTTTTTTTAATCAAAATGAAAATCTTTCACTTTCCCCCATTAAATTCCATGTGTTTGTTTTGGCTCCTTGCTTAGCAAACCATATCCTGTTTCTGCCATGCTGTGTATTACTTATACGTTTCCATTGTGTGTCAGCCCTCATCTATATGTTGGCCTACCGTTCACGTCATTGAAAGCTTTTTAACAGAACCGGTCCCCACAGAAGGACCAGAGGCATCTTGTGCTGTACACCTTTCTTTGGATGACCTGGCTCAATCATTCAGTGCTTTCTGGGTACAGTGGGTTGCCTAGTTGTGCCTTTACCCAGCTGGGCATCATCTCTTCCTTATCTATTCATCTTACCATGAGAAATTTTGCCCAAATCCCTGCTGAAAGATTCAGTACCTCTGGGACAACCTGGTGACTTTTGATAACCTATCAAGAAAGAAAAGAATATGAAATGATGTTAGTATGGTGTGGTTTGTTGTGCTGGCTTTTTGAGATTTCTGCTTCCTTTTTGAAGCGATTTCAATCTAACTCTTTAATAACCCAGGTTAAGGTTTGCTGGGGATCAAAGTTAAACTCAATGGTGCAAACTTTCCGGAAGCTACATAGTCCCCGTTTTGATAACTCAGACCGTTTCCCATCACTAATCCTTTGGCACCCCTCCTGAGATCCCTGAAAGATTACCTACAATGGTTCTGTGATGAAACCTACAAGTTCTGTCATCCCCGGGGATGAGATTTGTCAGGACCTGGAGACCTGAGCTTATTTAAAGAGGCCAGGTATTTACTTCCTGCAGACCTTCACACCTAGGGCTGTAGTTTCCTTTTAACCATGTTGAAGATCCTTCTTGGAGATAGAGGAGATGACAGCTACTTAGGAGTGGAGCAACTCTGCTTTGTATCTGTCATCTTCTAGCGTAACACCGTCTGCCCCTGGCCCTTCCCTATTCTCCCAGGTCAAAGCACGCTCACGCAAAACTCTGTTAGCTGTTCCGGAGCATTTTTTTGCAAGTCTCAGCTAGATTCTGAGCCCCAGCCTTGCTAACACGATGGCTGCAAACCCATGACACTCTTTGCCGTTCTCCTCTCGTTCTGTGCTCCTCCCTTGCGCTGTTATAAAGGCTCTTGGAGAGCCTGAGGCTGCTGGAGGGCTTCCTTCGCTGGCTCTGGGTCTTCCCTTTGCTCCATTGTCGGGATCGTGGGAGATTGTACTGTCAGAATTTAACTTCGGGAAGAATTTTTTTTTAAGTTGAAGGATAGTTGATTTACAATGCTGTGTTAGTTTCAGGTGGACAGCAAAGTGATTCAGTTATAATATATATATGTATATATATACATATATGTATTCTTTTTCAGATTCTTTTCCATTATAGTTTATTATAAGCTATTGAATACAGTTCCCTGTGCTATGCAATAGGACCTTATTGTTTATTTATTTTATATAGAGCAGTGTGTATCTGCTAACCCCAAACTCCTAATTTATCCTTCCGGATCCCCTTTCCCCTTTGGTAACCATAAATTTGTTTTCTATGTCTGTGAGTCTATTTCTGTTCTATAAATAAGTTCACTTGTATCATTGTTTTAGATTCCACATATAAGTGAATATCGTACGATATTTGTCTTTCTCTGACTTGCATCACTTAGTATGAAAATCTCTAGGCCCATCCGTGTTGCTGCAAATGGCATTATTTCATTCTTTTTTATGTATATACGGTAGTATTCCACTGTATATACATCTTCTTTATCCATTCACCTGTCGATGGATTTTTAGATTGCAGGAAGAATGTTTCCTTAATACATCCTCTGTCCTCTTACCTTTAAACAACAAAACACCAACATAATAAAATAAAACACAATAACGGCGGCAACCAAAAAGCTCCTCTTTAGGCTTGCTTCTCATCACGGATGCAAACGAGGTCTGATAAGACGCTGGAAGTGGGCATTTAGGCTCCTCGTGGTACATTTTCTTCGAAAAACATATGACAAATGATGAAAAATGTTGCTTAACTTGCTTCAAATACGAATGTGGGGGAGCTATTCTTTCCTGTTTATTGTGCAGTGGGAAAGAGGGGAGAGGAGTGATGGAGAAACAAGGGAAATTATATTGAGTACCAACCACGTGGTTTCATTTAATCTTCATATCAATCCTGGAAGCACCGTCCCAATTTTAAAGGTGGAAAAAATGGAGCTCAGGCTTACGTAACTTGAAACAGCTTTGTCTGTGGTCCAAAAGGTAGAGCCAAGGGTTGAACTCAGAATCAGTGTGATTCTGCCGTTCACGCTTTTTTTCTACATAACAGGTTGTAGGTAAGCAGCTCACAGGACAATCCAGTCCAGAGATGTGTGTTTTTGGACCACCCTGTATTTTAAAATTTTTGAATATATTGCCAACATTTACAATGTAGGCGATTTTGCATCAAATTCCAGATTTCCAGCTTCTTTTGAAAATCTCTGGACCCACATTTCTCCCCATGGTGACCACTGGCCAAGCTGAATAATGGCGATCCCTTTAGAGAGACCATGCCCCCTCCAGGTTGCCATGATCTCCGATCCTATCCTCATTTACATCCTCTACTTGGTCCTGCTGGTATTTGCATTTGCAATGCCCTAGGCCATGCTGATGCTCTACTGGTTTTCCTGGTTTCAGAAAGAAGGACTGCTGCCGTATGCAAAAGAAGGGAGCAAAGGATACGAAAATCACAGATATGTCTCTTACACTCAATCCAGCCTCATTATTGCCCTGGAAAGGGGGCTCCCAGAAACTCAAGATGTCCCCAAAAGAATGTGCTTGTTTGTCCCAGGCTCCTCTGTTCCCAGTTATGTACTCAACTCTCTGTACTGTTTCTTAAACCACAGCGTCTAGTAGGAGTATCATTTAAGACTTTGTAACCTCCGACAATGGGCAAAAGAGTTTGTTCCTATGACTGTTTAAACGGAGGTCTCAGGCATGATCAAACTCTGCGCTGTCCCAGAATCTCTGGCTAAGAGATCTCTCCATCCACAGCTGGATGCTACGGACAGAACAGTAAAAATGTACGTAGGCTAAATAGGCCAGACAGTGGGGAACCAGGCTGGGGATCAGGAACCCGTTTCCTGCTCTTGGTCCTGTTCTTATAAGGACACCAGAGCGTAGGACATTACAGCGATACAGACCTGAAGAGGCAAGTCCGAAACTGGGGCTAGTAAGTTTGAATGACAACTGCAGGGGGAAATATGAAAATCATTTTGAAAGGAGAGATTCATTCATTCAGTCAGTCATTTGACACATATGTATTACGTGTCTACTACATGTCAGACACGTTTTAGGCCGTGAGGATTCAGAAGTGAATGAGACAGACAGAAATTCCTGCCATCATGGAACTTACCTTTTTATAGGGAAAGACAGACCATAAACAACCAAACAAACAAGACTAAAAAGGAAATATATATAATGTCAGTTGATGATAAGGCTGTGGAAAAACTCAAGCAGGGCAAGGGAGTTAGGGAGCTTTTTCTGAACGCTCGTGAGGCAGATCCAGTGGAGCCTGGGGTCGGGGGAGGGGAGAACTGCTGGGCCAGTGAGTGAATTTGAGGGCTGGGACCCCGCACACGCGTGGGGGAGCAGGCCAGCCCATCCCTGGGGATGGTATAAAGGCAGAGACAGATAGGCTGGTACACGGGGTGACCGGAGCTTCTATAGCCAGGCTGGTCACCAGGCTGAACACGGGGCCTGAAGGGAGGGGACAACTCAGGAGCCGGGACCAAAGGCCCACGGAGAGGTCGGTAAGGGGAGACGTCTTTAGTTCCAGTAACTGAATCTAGAGGACAGACCTTTAAACCACGAGACACAGGAGAGCTGGGAGTCACAAGGAAATGAAGACCGTGGAAGCTTCCATCAGAGCCTGAAAACCGGGGAAGGGGTGAACCCTCTAAGAAAGAGGGGAGCAGAGAGAGGAGCCTGGGCCAAGGGGGCGCCTTGCAGGAGCCCCCACTCAGGGAGCCGTGTGTGTGTGTGTGTGTGTGTGTGTATGTGTTTGTGTGTGTGTGTGTGTGCACGCACTGGGGTGGAAGAGGAAGCAAAGAGCCTTGCTTTGTCAGTCGGTTCAGACCTACTTTCTTGCCTGAAGAAGCGGAGACAACGGAACCTGCAAAGGAGTGGAGAGCATCGCTTGAAGGAAGGAAGGAGGTGCCAGCCGGGCCACCAGCCTCGGGAGGCCACGCAGAGGGGGATGGTGGCTTAGAAAGTCTCCAGACTGAGAAGAGGAAGGTCTCCGGCTTTCGAGGGAACAGCTGCAGTAGAGGAAGGTGGGCAGATGCCAGTCGCGGGGGCTTAAGATGTTGATTAAAGGACGAAGTGGAGCCAGTACGTGGGTGGGAGGTTCCACATGTTGAAGTGGTGTCCCTACCAAATGAACAAACAGAGGAAAAGCCGTACAGTGCCTCCAAGGACCAAGCAAGACATTTTAAGGGAGTTGGAGGATGACATCAGGAAAGGGACCCTTGGAGAGGGCGGGATGGTGGAGACGGTGGTCACCACGCCCACACGCGGCCTGGGGTGTTTCTGTCTGGGCTTCCTCCCAGCAGATCCGGCAGCTGCAGGACATGTCCAGACCCTTCACTTGTCTCCGAGCCTCCTGGCAAGATGGTGCACAACAAGGACATGGGAAAAAGGAAAAGCACGGTGTCCTAACATCTCCCAGATCTGTCTGGGTGGGAGCCTCCACGGCTGGCACGAGATAGCGTGAAGCAGAAGGTGTAGGTATCGGTCTTGTGTTGCTTTCCTCATTCTCTTTTTGACTTATTTCCCCACTTGTCCCTAAGTCTGGATGCAAACGTGTGTCTCTGGGGGGCGTTCTACAGAGCTCTATTCAACATGAGAAGTCCGACGGTTTCCTCTTGCGGATGGTGACTTCAGGGCTGGACCCTGCCTCATTTGGGAAATAATAACACACTGTGCTTTGGGTCCCAAAACATCCTCCTAGAACCACCTTACGAAGGCCTTCATGGACACGCATAGCCAAAACCTTCAGCCACAGAAGAGCAGGACCGCTTCACGCCCCCCTCCTGCTATGTACTCCTCTTACGCTCTTAGAGAAGGTCTTATTAAACCTTTTAGAGCTAACGCACCAGTGAAAATGTTTACCCTGGGAAAGAACTTCTGTTTTTCTTATATTTTAAAGATACGTGTACTTATTTTTGATGCATTGATTAATTTATTCATCAATACGTTAAAGTGCAGAAAATAAAGTTTAGAAAAGATCGCCTCTCCACTTAAGGGAACGGCCATTTTCATGTAATAAAACAGACATTACTGATAGTACGTGAAACACGCCAATCCTGGGCCCCGTGTCTGATGTGTGTGGTCAGATTTAATCTTCAGAACAAATTGATGAGGGACGTAATTACTGTCCCTATTTTATAAATGCGGAAAAGGAGGCTCAGAGACATTCACCGGCCCAAGAACTGGTAAAGGGCAGAGCCAGGGCCCCATGCCCCATCTGCTCCTCTGAACGCATGTTTCTACATCGTTGGGATCCCCTGATGGGGTTTAATGAGCATTTGTTCACCACCGCGGTGATGAGGGGCTTCCCCGTGGGAGGAAATCCTGCAACCCATCCCTTCTCATCCTGCACTAGTGATGCCCTGGTTCCAAGAGGACCTGGACTACCTCCATTCCTGTCTCAGGAGAGCCTCTGGGGGTGGAAAGAGGCAGGAATGGAGCCTCCTGCTGGTGGGAGGCCGGCTGTGCAGATGCTCAGGGGCTCACAAAGCAGCCCCGTCCTGTCCTGGGGCCCCTGAATGCCTGACCTTGCCCTTCACTTGCTCAGGAGGAAGGAGGGGCTGATCTTACCCTCCTGCCTTGAAAGATCCAGCAGGGGAGTGGGAAGTATCAGAGACCAAGCTGGAAGGGAAGGGGAAAGACCGGCACAGCAGGGGTCCAGGCAATAACCCGCCTGGAATTTGCAACCTGGAACGCTGGGGGGACGAGGGTCAGGGGTTCAGGCACGGGAGGGATAAGGCTGGCTTCCCAGGCGTAAGATTTCCCAGGGAAAGTACTTCCTTAGCTCCTAGTGACAAGGTTTGGCAACAGCAGGAGCTGTGGCTTAGGTGGTGTCATTTCTGGATGATCGTTACATGAAAGGGAGCCAGGGCGCAGGAGTTTATGTTCCCACGTCTGACGATCCATCCAGCAACACATGTGGCTGGGCTGTTCCTTCACACACTTTTACTTTTGCTTTCCTGGAAGGAGTTCCAGTGTTATCATTATGTTTAACAGTTATAAACACTCCCATCTATTACGAGCTTACTAAGCACCGGTTTCACTTCTCTTTGCCTGGGAAATTTGCGTTTATCACCCCCAACCAGGGCAATGAAAGTGCTGTACAAACACTGCTTTACAAGCTGGGAGTGACTTGCTAGTCTGCAGCTCCATTATAGCAAGTAAGCGATGCGGCCTCTCCGTCCCTGACTTCTCCTGGAGATGGAAGACTCCCCCTAAGGCAGAGGTAGTGACCCCAGGGAACTGAGAGAGCCTCTTCTGCCCTGTGTGGGGAGGTCTTAGGAGCGTGGAGAAGGTGTTTGCTAGTGTGGCCCAGGGCACTCCCCACAGGAAGAGAGATGTTCACTTCCTCCTAAGTTCTGGGCTGTAGCCTCACTGATCACTGTCACAGCTCTTCTCATATCACAGTTTTTTGGCAGCCTCTCCCCCAAGACTGTGAACTTCTTGTAAGCAAAGTCTCTGTATCTTTTCTGTATCTCTGCATCCCTAGCGCCATGTCTGCAGCAGGGTCTGGTCCCTGGGGAATGCCCAGTGCATGTGTTTCTGACATGCTCAGGAAGCATGTGAGTAGCTTATTTTTGGAAAGACTTGACTTTTCCTTTGTTACAGTCTCATCACAAGTCTTTCCTCACAACTCTAGTACTTTTATGACAGCGGTGTGATCCTGAAGTGTTCTGTTAAGATTACTCACTACAGTTTACAACTTACTACGGACAAGTATCTCACAAATGGGGTGCGGGGGAGAGCCCATCCTGCCTTTCCATGTGCTAATGTCTTTGCGGGTGTACACCTGGTACTGATGTAGGACACACAGAAGTAGTTCTCCCTTACTAAGAAATGTAACTATACTATTTATTAGGTAAGTATAAACCTGGCCTCCGACCCAAAGCTTTAGGTATAGGAAAGGTTGGACTAGCATAGGCACCAATGAGTCAGGCTCCATCCTGAACCAATTAGTAATTTTGTACATTCAGCAACTTTTCTCCAATCCCTAATCTGCACTGGCTTCCGGAAGAAAGTGAGCCAGTTTGGGCTTCATTATCAACTGTGTTAGAGTCCCTTTTTTGTCTTGAAATATATCAAGAGGTCAAGAGTTCAACTACTGGAGCTCACCTTTCCTTGACTCCTAAGATGAAAAAGGCACTTCCTGGTGTTAGGGAATTACCTCGATGTTCTTTTTTGTTTTACAACATAGAGATTTTTTTGGTTTAAAAAAATTTTTTTAACATCTTTATTGGAGTATAATTGCTTTACAATGGTGTGTTAGTTGCTGCTTTATAACAAAGTGAATCAGTTATACATATACATATATCCCCATATCCCCTCCCTCTTGCATCTCCCTCCCACCCTCCCTATCCCACCCCTCTAGGTGGTCACAAAGCACCGAGCTGATCTCCCTGTGCTATGCGGCTGCTTCCCACTAGCTATCTGTTTTATGTTTGGTAGTGTATATATGTCCATGCCACTCTCTCATTTCGTCCCAGCTTACTCTTCCCCCTCCCCGTGTCCTCAAGTCCATTCTCTACGTCTGTGTCTTTATTCCTGTCCTGTCCCTAGGTTCTTCAGAACCTTTTTTTTTTTTTTTTTTGGATTCCATATATATGTGTTAGCGTACGGTATTTGTTTTTCTTTCTGACTTACTTCACTCTGTATGACAAACTCTAGGTCCATCCACCTCACTACACACAACTCAATTTTGTTTCTTTTTCTGACTAATATTCCATTGTATACATGTGCCACATCTTCTTTATCCATTCATCTGTTGATGGACACTTAGGTTGCTTCCATGTCCTGGCTACTGTAAATAGAGCTGCAGTGAACACTGTGATACATGACTGTTTTTGAATTATGGTTTTCTCAGGGTATATGCCCAGTAGTGGGATTGCTGGGTCGTATGGTAGTTCTACTTTTAGTTTTTTAAGGAACCTCCATACTGTTCTCCATAGTGGCTGTATCAGTTTACATTCCCAAGAACAGTGCAGGAGGGTTCCCTTTCCTCCACACCCTCTGCAGCATTTATTGTTTCTAGATTTTTTGATGATGCCCATTCTGACTGGTGTCAGGTGATACCTCATTGTAGTTTTGATTTGCATTTCTCTAATGATTCGCGATGTTGAGCATTCTTTCTTGTGTTTGTTGGCGATGATAATGGCCTGGAATTCATTCAACATCCAGGAGGGTTTATTGAGCACCCCGGGAGTGATGCGGAAACACTTCCCAAGGGAACTGGTAATGGGAACTGGGTCTTAAAGGAGGAGTAGAATCTGACAGAGTGAGGTGGCTAGGAGTAATAGTCCACCTTGGGGAAGTGACCTTAGGACGGGGAAGAGCCCACACACACTGAAAAGTGGGCATGTCCATCTGAATGGAGAGAAGGCTGGTACCTGGGGAACATGGGTGGGATGGAATGTCAGGCCAGGTATGTTGGCACTGAGTGGCACACTGAGGTGTTTGGATCCTAAACCAAAATGTATCCTCAAAACAAAAAAAGGAGGACCTACTTACAGCACAGGGAACTCTACTCAATATTTTGTAATAACCTATAAGGGGAAAGAATCTGAAAATATATATATGTATATACATATATATACACATGTATATATATCTCTGAATCGCTGTACACCTGAAACTAACACGACATTGTAAATCGACTATACTTCAATTAAAAGAAAAAGGTAGAACAATTTTACTGAGAGGACACTGAAAGCCAAGATAAATGAGAACAGTTAGTTAGAAAATGTTAGCTGGCTCAAGAGGTAGAACAGAGACCATCAGACCTTGAAGGGGCCTTCAACTTCATCTGGTCCAAATGCCTATTTCCCAGATGGGGAAATTACAGCTGAAATAAAATCAAAACCTGCCCGCGTGCGCTCAGCGGATAAAGCCAGAGCTAGAAACTAGTGTGGTGTTTTTTCCCCGCCCCTGCCCCCTTAATAAATTCAAATCTCCAGACTTAGACAAATCACATCCCAGGTTGCTCAAAGAACTCCCAGAACCCTTGTCAATAATGTTTGAAAAAGCATGGAGAATAGCGGAACTGTTAACAGACAAGAGAAGAACAAAGTTGTCCCGATTCTCAAAAAAGGGGGAAAGGGGCACATTATAAAAACGAAAAGCCAGTCAGCTTGACAATTATCCCTGGCAGAATATTCTAGAACAGAATTTTAAAAAGCTATTTACTCCACGACCATTATTATAATGATAGAAACGAAGGGGGAAATAACCCACAATTTGACCACTTTAACCCATCAACTGAACAGATTATTAAGTAGACTCTTTGTAAGTCTTTAGAAAAGCAGAGATCGCTCAGAGCCAACCCGAAATCTCAGAAAACAAAACACGTCTTCATTTATTCCTTTTTTGATGGGGATGTTGGACTAGTAGAAAGCAGTGGCGTCAAAACCATACTTGCTTTTAGCACGGCGCTTGACAAGATCCATCATAATCTCCTTGTGGCTAAGACGTGAACTGGCTCACAGCCAGTGGGAACAGCCATGGCTGGTGTAAGAATTGTACCTAAAGACTGCTGATCAGTGCGTACATCAGCCTGAAAGGACGCTACGGTGGTGAGCCATGGAGGTCTCTCTTTACTCTTCCCTGAGAGTATTTTTGTCTTACAGGGGATACTTATCAGATTTTCACATGACATGGCCAAGGAGGAATAGCTAATATGAAGGACCCTTGCTGTGTTCTGTGAATTATGTTAAATATACTTTTCCCACAAAATTATCACGCTTAAATCGTACCACCCTGGGAGGCAGGTAGGAATGTTATCTCCATTTTAGAGATGAGGAAATTGATGATTTGAGATGAATCGGTTGCTTAAGATGACACAGCTCAGGAGGGGAGGGAACAAAATTTTGAATCCAGGTTTTTGTCTGGCACCAGAGTCGGAATGAAAAGATCGTGTGTAATTTGGACAGACCACAGCTATGAGCTTAAATCCACATTGTATCACAGAACTTAACACCTGCATTTTAATTCTAAAAATCAATTGCATATCCAAGGATTGGGCCGATCTGACCTACCACACCCATGGGAATGACCTGGGGGTTTTAGTTGCCCACAGGCTCCATCGGAAAAAAAAAAACAGTGAAGAGAGTTAACCAAATTTTGATAGTGTTTAAATCAAGGCAGCTAAGGGTCCTGCTGGCTATGTGATCAAAACATATTTGAAGATAAATCAGAGAAAAGTAACCAAGAAAGATGCAGAAACTATGTTGTATGAAAAATGGTTGAAGAAGCTGATACTATTTTAGGCTGAGAAGGCCGAAATCATCACATATTCAATGAGGAGTCTTATAAAAAAAACAGCAGAACGGGATCCGGGAGTAGAAGTTATGAAGGGCCAGGCTTTGGCGCAATCTGAGGACGAACTTTCTAACTGTTGGAACTGTCTGGAAATATAAGACAGTGGTCAGTTTGCAGTCACCGTGAGAGTTTAAACAGACTGGAGAGCCCTCGTTAATGCGGAAGTGGTTACCGTGGGAGCTGAGAGGGAGACAGAGGTCACGTATTCTTCCCTCCAAACCCAAAATCCCGACCCCGCTTAGACGTTCGCTTATCGGAACTTGGTTAGTCGTTAGAGTTCAAATAGTGAATATTCATCAACTGACCCTTCAAATAATCCTCACACAGCTCCAGATTTGTTAAAACAATATGGTTTCCTGGGAAGTAGGAGAGTTCCTACTGTAATCCCTGATTTCATTTGGGGCTGCCTGAATTCAGGTCAGCATCATCTCACTGGCAAAGACCCATCCGTATCAGAATAAGAATCTAAACCTTATCACCAACTCCGTTTTTGGACACTACTTAGTTAAGAGATTTATAGTTCTTTACTAATACTTTTACCCCGAAGTATATTATACTGCTTTCATTCAGTCCGGACCATTTCGCTGATTTAGGGTAAAACAGTACAGTTAGATCATCGCTATTCCAGAAAGCTATTCTGACATGTGCCTGACAAAAGCTGATCTTGGTTATCCAGAAACAAAGGAATTCTCTGGTTTATTAGGAAGTTTGTGCTCACATTTTAACATCAGAGCCATTCTTGCCTGTCTGCCAGCGCCATCTAGTGATGCAATGAGCACATTTTTCCAGCCTGGGAGTAACAACCCAGTTTTGAATCATCTATGAGGGACCACCCTTCTTTTCTGGACCCCAGAATATTTGGATTGGAAGAAACCTCTTGGGGCCAAATGTTTAATACCCGTGTATCATCCAGGCAAGCCTTCCCCAAGATCCCACCTAGAGATATCAATTTCTAGTCTAGTCTCCAGAATGAGTATTAATCCAGGAGGCCAGAGCTCCCAGGAAGGGTGAAAATGAACAAATTGAATGGGAGAGATCATAGTGATTTTTCTCATCTATTTCCTTTGCATTTCAATTTTTTTAGAACTCAGGGCAGGTTAAGACTTGATGCAAAGGCTTGTGACCGGAGACTTGCAGAGATGTTGCAGAAACAGCCCCGGAGAGTAGGTGGCACTAGATAGGAAAATGCACAAATATGCTACAAAGTGGTGTAAGAGCTTAATTTTTTTTTTAGGGAACTGATTTTTGAGAAGTGGTTGCTGGACAGATATTGTTCAAGTCTATGCCAATGACAAGACTCGCCTTAAACCGTTTCTTATTTAACCCACTGGGCTTTGAAGAGAAGGATATTATGTGCATCCCTGTTCTTGTTTCAGGATTGAGGATAATGTTGAGGATATTCTATCAAATTATTATAAGCACAAGGCAAGCATCCTCCCAAATGCTAAGTGGAGATGGAGGTGTTTGGATTGGATGATGCTAAGATCCCTTTTCTCCTCTGAGAGTTTCTTTTTTGGTGATTTGAGGCCATCCACAAGATCGATAAGGCGTGCCTTTGTATTAGGGACACCCAGCCCATGAGATCCAGGACTCGGCAGGGTAAGAGCCTCCTTGTCGCTTTAGGCGCACAGGTGAGTCAAAGCAAGGTGAACTGGACCAGAGACCTGATCACTCCTGATTCTCAGCTACTTCCTGTCCCTTGCATTCTTTACATGGTTTATCTTATATCTTTGTCAAGTCTTACATGTGGCTCTCTTTTTAGTGTCCTCCAGTAAATGAAAAGTTCCTCAAAGGCACAGAGTGTATCTTTTGCTTCCTGTATCTCTTGCCTGACATATCTGACCCCAGCATCTCCTTTTGGCATCAAATCATGGGCTGTGAGAGCTGGCAGCCACCCTGGAGATTACCTGGTCCACTTATCTCATCAGATGAGAAACACAGGCCCCAAAAGGGATGTGACTTACTTAACACCATTCGGCTCATCAGAACCAGAACTTGGATCAGCCCCTGAATCTCCTGACTGTCTTAGACATTAACATGGCACATCCCATAGTGGCAGAGACGCAGGACGCCTCCCCACCCCCAGCTGGGAGCAGCTAACCACGAGCAAGAAACTGCTCCAAACCCTCATGTATGTGAATATTGCCTTCTACTCCATAATATGTACGTGTTTCTTTTAACGTTAAAATGTTAGAATCATTTTTTCTCGTAAGGAAAATTGATACTGAAGTTATAATGGGAAAGAGTCGTTTGTCTTCCTTGGCATAAAGCTGTAACCCTCAGAGTCAAAACAAAGTTGTAACTTTTGTGCTTGGAGCTGAGGAACCGTGAACATCCTTCCGAGTGTGGCTCTGGGTCCCTGAGGGTAGAGGTCAGGAGGAGGGGAAACCAGGGAGGGGAAAGCCAAGATCCTATCTTTTTAAAAAATTGATTGTTTTAACAGGCTTATTGAGCTATAACTCACATACCATACAATTCCTCCATTTAAATTGCATAATTCAGTGGGTTTTGTTATAAAGGTGCTTTGTCTTGAGTGAACAGCTACAAACACACATCCCCACACAGTGCCTGATGGAGCAGAAGGAAAGGCGAGATCTAGTTTTTAAATGCAATTTACGCTCCACCCTGCCTCCTCAAGATCTGTAGGGCATTCTTAATCCACAGAAGCACCCCTTCACTGCTCCCCAACTCCCCTTCCCAAGCTGAACGGAAGCTCTATCCATAGACAATTATTTAATTTTTTGGGCAGAAGCAATGGACCGCAGTGATGAACTTGCAGGAGAGGCAGTTCTAGGGTTGGTAGGGAAGGGAGCAAAGGGCCAGGGAGAGGGTTGTAGGTGATAAAGCAGGGAACAACACTGCTTTTTTAAAAAGAACATAAATTTGTCCTAGCGGAGTACTTGAATTCCAATTGCGATTGGGTGACAGGGCTGGTTGTAGAAGGGGCTGGCTGGAAACCACGCAGAGTCGTGATTGGAAACACAGGTTCTGAGGCCAGGAACCGAGGTTCAGATTCTTGTGTTTGGACAGGTTCAATCATATCTCTGTGCCTCAGTTTCTTTTCAGGTAGAAGGGGTTAAAGAGAGTACCTACTTTACAGGGTTGCTGTGAGAATTCTATTTGTTAATTACATAAAGAGCTTATAACAGTGTCAGGCCCTAAGTTCGTGTTATACCAGGCCCTGTTCCATCTGCACACCTTCTCCTCAAACACATACACACACAAACACACACACACACACACATACTCTCTCTCTCCCTCTCTCTCTCTCTCTCTCTCTCTCTCTCTCTCTCTCTCTCTCTCTCAGGAACTCTGACCAGCTGTTCCCTCTGCAAGGAATCCTCTTTGCCCAGATATCACTCAGCTTGCTCCCTTACTTCCTCAAATCTTAGCTTCTCAATGAGGACCATCTTGAATGCTCTCACCGTCCCTTACCCGTATCTGTGCTTTTTCTATAGCTCTTATCACCTTACAGCATACTATACAATGTGCTTGTTTATTACATCACGTTATCTGTGTCCATCCCCCCACACCCAAGCCCCAAGCCTGCCCCACCTCATCTTCCCCAGCACGTAAATTCCACAAGGGTAGGGATTTTCCTCTATTTTGTTCACTGATACAGCCTAGGAAGCTAGGGACAGTGCCTGGAACATTGAGGGAGCTTGCTAAATATTTGCTGAATGAAGAACCAAAGAGCAGCTCATATTAGATAATCTGCTGTGGTTTCCTGACCTCCCTGGATGTGATTCTTTGGAATGTCTGCAGTGACCCAAGCGCAAGCGGGACACCCTCCAGCCACCCTTTCCACCACTCAGGGCTTGTACTTGCCTCCCTCTCTCCTAATTTTAAAAATGATATCCTATTGACGTGCTTTCCTGCTTCCCGCTTCTCACCTTGAAGCTTCTCACACGTTAAGTCGTTTCTGTTCTCTCTTTCCAGATCATTCCTATTAAGTCCTTTTGGACAATGCGATGACCAAAACCCTAGAGTGGCATTCCTGGAAGGAAAGCACCAGCCAGGAATGTCACAGCCCGAGAACCTTTTCAGAATTCTGCGTCCTCTAATTAGGATGGCCACACATCTCAGCTGCCGCTTTGGACTGTGCTGTGAGCTGCATGTTGATGTCCACATCTCCCCCCCACCCCCCCCCCCCCCCCCCGCCCCACCACCCAGCAGCAAAAACTAATCATCAGTGGTATTTGCAAGAGAGCCTTTCCGTTCAGTGTGAGTGAATTATTTAGCACTTCATTTTTTTTTTCAGTTGAATTTAATTCCTTGTCCTGTTTCCTAATTAGGAAGATTTACAGGATTCATTCTGATTTTTTGAAAAAAAAAATTCCTTCCTAGGGACGCTTATCTCGGCTTCAGCAAATGTTTCATCTGCTTATCTCACCTCTTAATTCCTGCTGGAGTTGTTAACTGTCAGACTCCAGCAGCAGGGCTGATTCTGGCGCTGCCTCACTATTGGCTCTTTTTCAGACTGAGGCTGGGTCTTTATATTCAGGGCCGATGGGCACAAATGCAGCTTTTTCTCCCTCACTCCTGGACCCTCTCGCGGCCCCTCATCTCTCCCTGTGCCTCTTCCCGTCTCCTGCTTCCCCCTTTCTGTCGAAAACAGCCTGTCCCCCATATACATTCCTAGCTAGCCCCCTCCATTTCTGGCTGTCCATGTGGCTGTCAAAAATAAAAACAATTATGAAAATAACATTTAAATAATAGATAATACTATATAATGCATCTCACCAGTTACTTGGTTCTTTTTTCTCTTTCTGTTGTCTTAGGGGAGGTAGATTCCCCCCCACCACAAATTGACCTTGCCATTCTCTTCCTTCATCTGCCTGTTTTCTCCATCTGATTATTTTCTTGCTTTCCAGACATAAGATAGGTCTCCTCTGCTCCATTTCCCACCCCCCTTTCCCCTTGGGCAATTCCTCCCTGCTCTCCTAGCATTCCAAGATCTAATCAACTCAACCAGGTGCGAGGGAGGCTGCCATCCCTCAGGATCCCTGGGCTGGGTTTAGCGTAGTTTAAGATATCATCACCCAGAACACACATAGGACACATGAAAGATAAAGGAAAATGTCTTCTATTTGTCTGGCTTTCCTGAGAAAACTAGTGACCGTGGTCAGGATGCATAGTTTCTACAGCTGTGGCACTTAGCCTGGAACAATGATGCAGAGGGAAGCCGTCCCAGCCCCAGACCGTGTCACAGAGAGTCATCTCTTGGAAGACCATGAGAGGCTGATCCCCATGTCTGAACCCTCCCTGGAAAAAGTTATGGGAAAGTGTATAACGTTGTTTCCTATGAGAACAGTTTAGAAAGTCCCAGAAACATTCCACTTCTTCAGCAAAATAAGAGGTGGATTATCATCAGTTATGAACCCAAATACCTAAGGGGCCCAGGAAGGTAATTTAAACGAGGAAAAGAGATACAGGTCAGGTAACTCAGGTAAAGCTAAGAACCCGTTCCCAGTCCAAAGGGGTCAGTATGACCAGTCGTTGGCACAGGAGAATGGTGTGTAAGGGAAGCTGGAGAAACACATTATTTAATGTGAAATCTCCCAGTTTTAAAATGGTGGGCGCTTATCAAAACTTTTAAAATACTTTGTGGGCTGAAGCTCATTAGCTCTGTTTGTGGCCCCTGGACTAAAGGATCTAAGGTCCCTTCCCACACTTGCTCTCTAACAGTGGTCATAAATCCAGAATAATAAGAATAAAGATAATTACCCGACTTTTCACAGCTCTTTTCAGTTTATGAAATGTGTTCCCTTCACATTAGGGATACGGCAGTATATTTTAAAAACATAGCCACCTGAGATATATATCCACGTCAGTTGTGTTCTCTCCATCTCCCTCTCTGACCACCAGCCCAGGCAACCCCAAGGCTTCAAGGAAATGAAGTATAGCTCCAACCCCCCCAAAAAGTTAAGGACTTCATCCTAATCTTTCCAATTAAACTTGCTTTGTAGAAATCCACTCCACCTTCGAAGAAGAGCTAGTTCCTCAATTATTTAAATTGCTACTGTTCACTTTGCAAAACTTAAAGACAATCACCAAAACCCACCGATAACAATGGATCAATTTCATGACTTATAAATAAATTTTATTCCTAAATAAAAGATTAACAAATTGAATGCAGCAGTTTTTTCAAAGAATAATGAATATGTGACTAAGCAGAGTTTATTTCAAGAAGGTAAGGATGGGTTGAACATTAGAAAACCTACTAGTATAGTTCATTATATTAATGAGTCAGAATAAAAAAGGAATATAGTGATAGAGCTCAAGAGACAGCTGATAAATTTAACATCCTTTCCCAGTTAAAAGCTTATAGTGAACTAGGAATAGAAAGGAATTTATTTAAAGATGATAGTGTATTTAAAGAATATCTAGGGGCTTCCCTGGTGGTGCAGTGGTTAAGAATCCGCCTGCCAATGCAGGGAACACGGGTTCAAGCCCTGGTCTGGGAAGATCCCACATGCTGCGGAGCAACTAAGCCTGTGCGCCACAACTACTGAGCCTGTGCTCTAGAGCCCACGAGCCACGACTACTGAGTCCTAGTGGCCACAACTACTGAAGCCCGCATGCCTAGAGCCTGTGCTCTTCAAGAAGAGAAGCCACAGCGATGAGAAGCCCGCGCAATGAAGAGTAGCCCCGGCTCACCGCAACAAGAGAAAACCCGCGCAGCAAAAAAGACCCAACACAGCCAAAAAAAAAAAATATATATATATATCTAGCACCAACCAGGGGCAAACGTTTGCCATACCTAACTAAAAACTGAATGCTCATTACCTTGTCCTGTATTCTTCAAAAAATTTCTGAAATTTTGGCCAATGCAATACTAAGAGTGAAAACTGCATTATTTGTAGGTGATGTGATTGTTAACATAGAAATTGCAGAGAGATTGGCTGACTAGCTATTAAAACTAATAAGACATTTTCAGCGTGGTAGGATGTAAGATACATACACATAGCATTTCATAGCTTGTACGCATGTTACACACATATACACTTGAAATGATCCACTGTGACAGTTAAGTAGTTTTCAATTTTTTACTATTCCAAACAATTCAGCAATAAACATTCTTGTACAGATTATTGTGTACATTTGTCTATTTACCTCCTTGAAATTAGTTCCTAGAAATGGAATTGTTTAATAAAAGATTATGGAAATTTCAAATTTTGATACATAATGCCAAACTAGACTCAAGAATAGTGTGTGTTGGGCTTCCCTGGTGGCGCAGTGGTTGAGAGTCCGCCTGCAGATGCAGGGGACACGGGTTTGTGCCCCGGTCCGGGAAGATCCCACATGCCGCGGAGCGGCTGGGCCCGTGAGCCATGGCCGCTGAGCCTGCGCATCCGGAGCCTGTGCTCCACAACGGGAGAGGCCACAACGGTGAGAGGCCCCACGTATCGCAAAAAAAAAAAAAAAAAAAAAAAATAGTATGTGAGCAACTAAGACCCAACACAGCCAAAAATAAATCAAAAATAAATCTTTAAAGAAAAATAATTTGCACTCTCTAATTTATTCTGGTAAATGGATTGGGATAGGGATCTTCACTTTACCTTTTTTTTTTTCCCCTCTTTAATTTTTGCCAAATGCTAAACCAGTTTCCCCAGTATCACTTCTCGAATAATCCTTTCTTTCCCCACTACTTTGAAATAGAATTACTCTACATATTGGAATGAAGGATATCTATATCATAGTAGGTGAAAAAATCTGTAGGTATTCTTTGATCAAATAAAAATATTTTAATGTGTGGAGGCATAGAAAAATTCAGAAGGAGCTTAAACTGTTCCTTTTTCATTTCCTATGGGTAGATGGTGCTTCTTTGCATGGAAGATTCTTCCCCTCTTGTAGCTCAGGTAACTTCAATAGGAGGGCATCCTTGAAGCTTTGGCTTAAACCTCTTGGTGGGGGGGTTGGATTGGGGGGTGGCAGACACCCTGTCCTAGGTAGGCACCCTCTCAAAGAACCCTGTACTTGCCATACTACCTGTAGACCATCCTGCACCTTTTAATTTTATCTAAATTACTTCTTACTTTTTTCTCTAGACTCTAAGCTCCATGAGGACTGCATATGGGTCACTTGCTCATTGCAGAGCCTAGCACAGTGTCAGTATCTGGCAAATAACCGTCACTCATTGAGCACTTACTGTATACCAAACACCATGCTAGGTGCCTTCAATGAGCACACTACACACGCTTAGATACTATTATTATCACCCCTGAGCACGAGGAAACCGAGTCGGAAGCTTGTCCCACAAGCTATTAATTCCCAGGCCTGTCTGCCTCTTGGCCACTACACTCCCTATACGGTGATCAATAAATATCGGAGGTCATCAATAAATATCGAGGCTTGAGGATCACTTGGAGGGGACTTTGCTGAAGGGATGCAGCCCTGGAGGGTGGCTGGGCTGGTAGCCCTTTAACAACCGCATTACAGACCCCGCCCACTCCGCGCCGAGGCCGGAAGGGAGAGGCACTGGCGGGGGCGAGCTTCCGGGGGCGGGGCGGGGCTGGCGCTGGTTGGCCGGCTTCGGCCGGAAGTCGGGAGGTTCGAGGGGGTCCGAAGACGCCGGCTTATGACGGGGAGGCTTGCGTGGAGGTTGTCTCTCCGTTCTTTCGCTCCCTGGGCCCTCGGGAAAAACCCAGCACCCCGACCCCGTGGCCAGCCCCTTCCGCCAGGCTCTCTCCGCTCGATTTCGCCACCGTTATGTGGGAAGCGAATCCGGTGAGTAGCCGGGCGGGACGGGGCGGACCGATGGGCGGGGTTGATGGGAGAGGGCGGGAGGGTTTCCCGGGAACTACGCCCTCCCCCCCAGGCCGCGCAGACCGGCTGGTGAGTTCCTGGGACGCGAAGGCCCCGGCCCCGGCGGCTCGGGCAGTCGCCTTGCGAGCAGTGGAGACGGCTCGGTGGGTTCCCAGAGCCGTGCGGCTGTCCCGTCCCACTGATTGGACTCGCTGTGGTTTCTCCGCCCCCGTCCCTCCACCGTCTTTGTAAACTTGGCGTTTTGCTCTCTGGCTGGAGTTCCTAGGCTTCGGACCTGTGACTGACTTAGGCTCAGGTGTACTGCCAGCCCCACCCCCATCCCCGTCCAAAGCGAGGGGACTCGCCCTCCGGGCCTAAGGGGAACCGCCGGGGCTCCTCTTCCCTTCCTGGTGGACAGCCATGGAAAACTGGGGTGGTCGAGCGTGTGTTCTAAGCCTCTAGATGGTGAGGTTCTTAGATTTTTTTTTTTCCAGTGGACAGAAACTGATGACCTGGAGCTTTTCCACTGCAAGTCTTGTGTCTCCCTCCGGTATTTGCATTGTGTCTGCATGCGTTTTTGTTTACCTTGCTTTTGTACATTTATTTATTTAATATGCCGCCCTCAAAGAGTGGAATCCGCTTGCCAAGAGTATTCCATTAATCTGTTAGAATTGAAGTCGCCTAGTTACACGGCAAATAGACACTATATACGCCTTTGAGTTGACTGGGAAAATGGCAGAATCACGTATCAGCAAATTGTTGGCCTAAATATGTGCAACTACCCCACGTGCTGAGATAACTTCCTAAATTTAGTTTAATAACCCTGTTTCCATATTTGCAGTAACTCCTTTGCTATAATCATTACTTCTTTTTTTTCCCATTCCTGGCATATATTTCCAGATAAGTTAGAGAGTTTGTCCGTAAACTTGCTTCTGTTTTTACGGTTTTACCCGGTAGAAACTAGTCTGTTGGTCTGGAATTTTTTGGTTGCGTATCATGGTTACATCCCAGGCCATCGAATAGCGATGATCATTATCTAAGACCCCCCCCCCTTTTTTTTTTTTTGGTTCAAACATACAATCCTTTAAGGCTACGTCAGAGGAAAGTAATTGCTGGGTTTCGATTTTAGCAAAGATAATTTCAAATTGTGAGAATGTGCTCTCTCCTTATATATTCAGTGTCGCTATCTGTCATCAATAAGTTTCATTTTCTATTATTATATGTGTGTTTGTGTTGTATTCAGTTTTTATTGGCAGTCCTTCTCCTTCCTGGCTTCTCCATAAGATACCCTTTAGTCATCCAAGTACATGTCTTGCCCGAAGTCACATGTCTTAAATCCTTCACCATGTTAGAAGCTCCATATGGGCAGAGACTTTTGTCTGTTTTGTTTACTGCGATATCCTCAGACTAGGGAACAGAGCCTGACATGTAGTAGGCACTCAGTAAATATCCACTGAATTAACAAAGTGGTTGCATCAGTACTAGAAAGAGTCCTTTGCTCCCGTTGTTCATTCTCCCTCCTCCATCACATATATATACATCAGAACTGGCTACTGGGTCACTCATGTGTTTGTGAGGATTATAAAGGCATTAATGAGTATCTCATATATTTGCTTTGTTACAGCATTATCTCACTTCTTTGGAAGGAAAGCTTGGTTTTCTCTGAAATCTCCCTAATGATTTTGCTTGATTTCAGTAGAGCAGACTGACTTTTGTTAATAGTGGCGAACCTTCCACCTACAAGCCCACATTCTTCTTTTGACCCTCATCACGCTGCTCTGATAGATCTTAATGCTCCTGTGTTTCTTCCTCTGAGCATATGGATGTTGTCAGTAAGGACAGTGAACATTCTGCATATGGATTTCCTCTCGTAATTTGTTAGTTTCTTTCACTAGAAGAGGCATCTGAATAGTCTGTCCAGCTGTGCTTGTGGGATGGAAATTAATTTTAATGTTTCTCTAAGCCAAACACAATTGGAAAGATGAAAACAAAACCCACAGTGCATCCTAAAGATAAACACAGATGACTTTTGTATTACCCACCAATTTAAATTACTGTTTACCATTTCTTCCCATTGAATGATACAATAAGTTCTGCTTTGTGGAGGAGGGCCAGAGAGCTGCTTTAACTGAAGACTTCTGCTAGTTTCTCCCTCTATTTTTTTAGTAGCTTCCATGACTTTGATATGCCACCTGTGATCTGCAAATTTATCTCCTCTTGCAAATACGCCTTCAGTGTGATACTGTATTCCGCTCGAAGGGTTTTGAGTAAATACTACACTGACTCTGGCCGTGATAATGCTCAGAAGCAGTCACCCCTTCTACGTGGAAAGTCTCCATGACATGGTTTGAGTATGGAAAATCACCGTTGAACTTGGAACATTTTCTTGGGCGGATAACCAAGGAGCTATAAATAAACTTTATCTCAGTACACCATTTTATTTTATTTTTCAAGACAGTCATGAGGTCAGTGATGATTCTGTTCAAGCCTGTCACCGACCAGGCCCCTTGAGGTCCCTGCCGAGGCAGAAGCAGGTTGACAGGGCTCAGGCACTCAGTTTTGGTGTGAGATCCTGGCGGTTCTCCACCCACCTGGCGGGGGGGCGGGGCATGGCCCTGGACTGATGTCCCCCAGTGTATGAAAATGGCAGATCTGTAGGAAGGAGTTGGAGGGGATGCCGTCACTGCCTTGACTCTGTGTACCCTGACTTTGCCCTGCCTTTTTCTGTATCTTTGCCGCTGTCTTCCCCCTCTTTGCAGGAAACGGAGTCAGTATCAGCATTACATAGGAGGGAGTTTCAATTTCTCTCTGACGACAGAAAATGAAAAATGACAAACATCTGTTACGATAACAAATCATCTGTTGCAGTGATAGGACCTTACTTTGTAAAGAGTGATAAACTCTTCAAAATTCCTTTTCGCTTATTAATTCATACGATTAGAACAATCTAATGAGTTAACTAAAGGAGAAGGAAGTGAATTCCCCAAGATCTCGCAGGTGGGTGAGTCACAGAGTCGTTTAGCACCCGTGTCCTCTCTGCCACCACCCTGCCGCTCGGTTGGGGCAGTGATAACGTTTGTAAATCGGTCCAGCGCTTTACCCGCTGAGCCTCCCTTTTCTCTGTTATTTTATATTCACAGCTGCTTCCACGCTCGCTTGGCACTGTGATTCTCTCCTTCCTCTGTCCAGCCTCTTGAGAGAATAGTCTTATACTTCTTGTCCTTCGTACTCAGACCTCAGCCCCCCCAGCCCCGCCTCTGCCCCAGCACCTGACTTGCTAGGGGGTCACCGAGAGTTTCCGAATCACCTCGCCCAGCGGCCACCTGCACACCTCACTCTCTTCTGTCATTTTGCAACAGTAATGCCACCGGAGGTGTTTCTCAGAACTCTCTTTTTTTGATTTCCTGGGACTGTATTCCTTTGGATTTCTCCTTTCTATGATTCATCCTTGAATCATAATCTTGGGTGAGCTGCACTGCCTTCTTCTGCCCCTGAAATGTGCCACCTTAGCCTTTTTCTTCTCTCGGCACATCCTTTTTTGGTGAGCCCCAAGGCTTCAGATATCTCTTTAGTGACTCTACCTGCCAAATGGACGTCTTTAGTCCTGACCCCCTTTCTGAACTGGGTGATGGACAGCTCTACTGGTTGTCCCTCCGGGAGTTCAAAGTCAGTAGGTCTAAATCCAGCTCCCTCAGTCACTGAGTCATTATTTCACGCAGTCAGTCAACAAACACTGAATAAACATCTATTGTCTGGAAAACACCATTCCAGGCACTAGGAAGGGGCAGGGCAAACCTGGACCAAGTCAGAGCCTGCCCTCCAGGGCCTGGAGATACAGTTTGAGTGGGGACAGTGTTACCAGAGGGCATCTGGGGGCCTGGGAAGGTTTGTTGAAGCAAGTTACACTTGAGCTAGGTGTCCAAGTCCCAGGAGTGGTCTTGTGGGAAGGGCAGAGGAAGCAGCATGGCCAAAGGCCACGGAAGTGAGAGAGAGAATGGCCGCTACAGCTTGGATGGAGGAGTGACGTGGACAAAGCGCATGTCCTGTGGTCGTCTCGGTGAGGACATCGCGAGAGGAGGGTGGGGCGCTGCGAGGACAGCAGCTGGCATCTGTGGGACATCCTGGCTGAGGAGGCAGCATATGCTATAGACGTACCTTCGGGCTGGAGGGGGACAGAGGTAGGATGTGTTCCTGGCAGTGAAAGTTCTAGAGAATGTAGTGTCTATGAAGGTGTGTTCTCAGGGTCAGCGTACGCTCACAGGTTCATAACCGACAGCTTCATCTTCGTGGCATTCTTTGTAATTGTTCTAGCAGTGGGTTGGGCTGAGCTGACAGAGGAGTGTCGCGTGCCAGTGTTTGGCGGCTGGGGGCAGTCTAAATAGCGCATGGGGTCTTCCAGTACCTCTGAGGTGGGGATTTATAAATGATGGTTCTCTTTTTTAGTGATGAGACTAAGGCTCAAAGTTGGTGCACTTTCTGAATGAGGGCAGCCAGGTTCTAAACCCAGAACTTTCTGGCTCCAGAACAGGTACTCTTCCCAGTCCAACTTAGGATCTGGGCTTTAAAGTGAGTAGAAAAGACCCTGTGGGAGAGTCTCACAGGGACTCAGAGCTAAAGGAAGGGTTCTCGAACTGCAGGAAACCTTGACGTTTCTGGAACACCAGCTCCTGTGCGCCTGGACCTTTGCTAGTGACGCAGCCCATGAGCAGGAGAGAAGTACTGTGGCCTCTTCCCAGGGTTGGCACGGCAGATGCTGCACAGGCTAAGGAATGAGTCTAATAGTTTTTGATATCAGGGGAGAAAACAGAGTTTGGGAAGCAGGCTGGAGGCACGTGTTTGTGGTCGAGGCCTGAGGGATGGGGTGAGGCAGTTTGCCCATTGTGACCCACCTGGTCTGATGCTCAAGCAGGGTGCCGAGGTCTTTGGCTCATGCAGCTCCCCCTCTAAGAGTTAGGCCTGCTTTGGAAATAATGTCTCAGGGGGCAATACAATACTCATGTATTTATTTAGCACCTACTATAAGCCAGTCAGCTCTAAATCCCAGGGTTTACAGTGGTGAGCAGAACAGAACAGGCCCAGCCCACACTGATTTGCAGTCTGTGCAGGGTGGCGACACCTGTTAAGCCGATAATCACACAGTACCACTGAGCTCCAATTGTAGTAGAAGCTCTGAAAGAAAAAGTACCGTGACATGTAATAGGAGGAGCTAGTGCTGGACTTGGAGATCAGCTCAGGCCACCCAGTGAAAGTTACTTCTACAGAGATCTGAAGGATTGAGCAAGAGTTAGCCACGGAAAGGCTGGGTGGGAGGCGGGGAGGGCTGTTCAGACAGCCGAGACAGCCTGAGCAAAGGCCCCGGGGCAGAAAGGAGCTTGTGAGAGAAGCCTGCGTGCCTGGAATGCGGTGAACCAGGAGTTAGGGCCAGCAGGTAGGTAGGGACAAGCCGTGTGTGGCTTTGTGGTACATGTTTAGGATTTGAAATTTATCCTCGGAGGAGTGGGGGCCATCGAAGTGTTTCACACAGGAAGTGACATGAACATACTTGCGTTTTGAAAAAGATCATTCTGGCTGCTGTGTGGAACACGAGTTATTTATTAGAGAGTGTACGAGGCAGATGATGGCCTACCACCCATAACCGTGTCCGCGTCACCGGGAACTGGGAATGTGTTCGGTCCCAGAGCAAAGGGGAGTTAAGATTGCTGATCACCTGACTACTGACAGGGAGATTATCTTGGATTATCCAGGCTGGGTCCTTAAAAGTATCCATAGAAGATGCAGACAGAAGTGAGTTGATGTGAGGATAATCAAGAATACCAAGGGCGGTGGGGGAGGGATTGGGAGGTTGGGTTGACATATACACACTATTGATGCCATGTATAAAATAGATAACTAACGAGAACCTACTGTAGAGCACAGGGAACTCTCCTCGGTGCTCTGTGGTGACCTAAATGGGAAGGAAATCCGAAAAAGAGGGGATATATGTATATGTACAGCTGATTCACTTTGCTGTACAGCAGAAACTAACACAACATTGTAAAGCAACTCTAATCCAATAAAAATGAATTTAAAAAACAAACATACGCAAGGTTGCTGGCTTTGGAGATGAAGGGGACCACGAAGCAAGGAATGTGATAAGCTTCTAGAAGCTTCCCAAGGAATGTGATAAGCTTCTAGAAGCAGGAAAAGCCAAGGAAATAGATTCCTGCCCCCGCCCAGCCCCCCGCCGACAGCCTCCAGGCAGGAATCACTAGTTGGTTTTAGTCCGGTGAGTCCCACGTCAGACTTCAGCAGAGCTGTAAGGTAAGAAATTGTGCTCCTTTAAGCCACCAAGTTGGTGGTAATTTGTTCCAGCAGCGATTAAAAACTTAACACAGAGAGGGAGGGAGATGCAGGAGGCAGGAGATATGGGAACATGTATATGTATAGCTGATTCACTTTGTTATACAGCAGAAACACAGCATTGTAAAGCAATTATACTCCAATCAAGATGTAAAAACAAACAAACAAAATAGCAAAACGTACACAGAGAGCATCAGAAGGTCTGTTCGAAGACACTTAGGAACCTATAGTGTAGTCCGGGGTGAGGGTGCAGGGGACTTGGACTAAGCGGGAGAGAGACAGGAGTGGATCAACCCAGGCTGCACTTCGAGTGATGGAGGCTGGGTTCCTGGCCCAGGCAGCCGGGAAGAAGGACCATGTCCACTGAGATGGGGAGACTGGGAAAGGGGAAGATGTGGAGGGGACCAGGAGTTTGGTTTGGGGCTTCTGATAGGTTTAACGTGCCTGTGAGGCATTCAAGTAAAAAGTCAAAGGGGCAGTTGGATAAGTGAGTGGAGCTCAGAGGAGAAGGCCGGGCTAGAAATGGCTGTTTATGGCCTCAGCCTGTATAGACAGAAGGTGCTTAAAATCTTGGGAGCAAGTGAGATCCCTAGGACAGTGTTTCTCAAATTTTCAGCACCCATGCAGATCACCAATTTTAAACAATATTTTATTGTTTATTTTAATTTTATATTACGTATTTTAAAAATGAATAATGTTTTTATTGTTAAAAAGATGACATTTTTGCAGCCTCTTACAAAGTATCTAACTTGATAGGTAGCTTGAGATGTGGGTTAGACCCAGACACTTGAATTTTTTACCCTATATTTCTATTAAAATAGGAAATCCCATGCTGTAATTATAGATTGTCAAGATTTGCAACTAGCGTTTGCTGGCCCTGTTAGATGTTTTGGAATACCAAGATAAAACACAGACTGAGAAATTGTGGGAATTCTGGGGCTATACCTAGAGCTGTGGCAGTTGCCAACTTGATGCACTTATAATATTAAATAACTGTAGGGGTGGATGTTTCACCCAGCCGGAATGTTTGGAAGCAGGGAGTGAATGGATTCTGGGACTACTTCAGTCTCCGGAAGATATCTGTTCCTGTTTTCTTGTACCGTTGGCCGTGCTCTTTATACAGCCACAATAGTAAAGTCAGTCTCACTCTCTGATGAGTAAAGAAAACCATCAGATTCTGGGAAGAAACCACAGCCCAGCAACTGAGCAATTTGCAGCACATTTGCTGACTTGGAGAAATCTGGTATCTTACTCTCAGCGTTAAAATTGGGGGTATTTTGGCCTTGAAATAGTAGGTTCCAGTTGTTTATGTTGCTGACTCTATTTCAGCATCTACTCCAGTAGGCCTCTGGAAATCAAGAATGACCATTGGTATTATTAGCATCATGAAGAAACGTTTTTCTCTCATCCCTCCTTTCAGAAACCCTTGTCAGCACTTCTGTCCTTGACAGCTAGTAAACTTAGGTGGGAAGAGTAATCTTGCACACACTGCCGTTGCTTTCCTCAGCATCCGAGAGCACATGCTCTGAGTTGCCAAGATTTGCTCGTATTCGGTTTTCACTGTTTCCTTCCACACTCGGTTACAATCAGGAGGCACGTTGGTGCCTTCTGACTGGCCCAGACGTTTAAAACATCTTTTAGGAACCCAGCCGCACCTTTCCTTGCTATTCGTATAGCTCATGCTCTGTCAGTTTTGAATGGATTGCACCTTTTTCAGCCCGTGTCACACCTCACAGAAATACCATCGCCTGAATGAAAACTGACTTCCCTTGTACCGTGAGCTTCCACCCACAAGCAGAACAAAAAGTTGTCGAGTATTTTTACCCCGTTACATACTACCTCTACTGCAAGAACAGATTTGTATTTTTGCTCCGGTAGTTTGTTCAGTTTTAAAACTAAACATGTTGAAACACTCAAGTGGTAATAATTGCTTTTCTATGTCGTGTGCCGTTGATAAGATGTGACTTCCAACAGTCATTTAATAAAGAAATTTTGTCAGTAGTTTATTTTTTTTCGTTACAACAATTAAATTGGGCATTCAATTTGGATTGACAGCTTCTCAGCAATATTCAGATTTTTACTGGTTTTAGCTGGGTGATGCCCCTTTAGTCTTGGTCCTTTCTCTATCATTATCAACAAAGCAAATTGACTTGGGGCTCTGTTAGAAGATTATGTGAAAATTTATTTGGTTTTACACCATTGTATTTGCTGAACACTAGCCGATATGAACTCAGTAACAGACTGAACATATTGAGATGCTATGAAAATAAAAGGATTTTTGTGAAAATTGTAATTAATCTTACATTTCAGCTTTGCAAACTGTATGTGATCAAATTTCATTACTTTTTTTGTGTGAAAAATGCCTTTGAACTACTTCCTAATTCTTGAGGACCATGTTTTAAAGATGCCGAGAAAGACAAAAAAGGGCCAAGACTGAGCTCCAGTAACCTACAAGTTATAGGCTGAACCGAAGTAAAGTTGCAGAGGATTGAGAGTTTGTGGCCAGAAACCTAAGATGATCTGGAGAGAGTGATTTCATGGAAACCAAGAAAAAAGTTAATACAGGACAGTGGGTAAACTGTGAAATGTTACTGAGAGGTCAAATAAGACAAGGTCTGATAAAAGTGCATGGGATTTGGTAACTTGAAGCTCATTGGAGATCCTAGCACGTGCCTCCTTGTGTGTGTGTGTGTGTGTGAGAGAGAGAGAGAGAGAGAGACAGAGAGAGAGACGGTGGTGGGAGATATTAGCCCAGAAGCTAGAAAAGCTAAATTAGAGTGGGTTTTGGCATGCATGGAAAGTGAAGAAATAAACAGTGTTTGTAGACACACAAAGAGTTATAAGCCACCAAAGGAGATAAAGTGGAATCCTGAAAAGAAGGTATATGATAAGGGGAGCAAAGAACAGATGGGACAAAGCAAGATGATAAACTTAAACCTAACCATATCAATAATCGTACCAAAATAAATGCTCTAAACACCCCAATTAGAAGGCAGATTGTCAGATTGGATTAGAAAGCAGGACCCAACTGTAAGTTGTCTACAAGAAACAGACAGTGAATGCAAAGACACAAGTAGGGGGACTTCCCTGGTGGTGCAGTGGTTAAGAATCCGCCTGCCAATGCAGGGGACATGGGTTCGAGCACTGGTCCGGGAAGATGCCACATGCCGCGGAGGAACTAAGCCTGTGCGCCACAACTACTGAGCCTGCACTCTGTAGCCCACGAGCCACAACTACTGAGCCCGCGTGCCTCAACTACTGGAGCCCGCGTACCTCGAGCCCGTGCTCCGCAACAAGAGAAGCCACTGCAATGAGAAGCCCGTGCACTGCAATGAAGAGTAGCCTCTGCTCCCCACAACTGGAGGAAGCCTGCGTGGGACAATGAAGACCCAATGCAGCCAAAAATAAATAACAGATAAAATAAATTATTTTTTTTTAAAAGTAGAATAAATCGAAAGAGATATACAGTGCTAACACTAGAGAGAAAGCTTGCGTGGTATGTTAATATTAAAGTAGGTTTTTAGAGATAATATTAGTGATAAAGAATGTCATTTCCTAATGATAAAGAGGTCTGTTAATCAGTAACAATCCTGAACATTTATACACCTAATAATAGAGTGTCAAGATACATGAAACAAAACTAATAGAGCTGTAAGGAGAAATAGGCAAATCCCATTATAGTTGGAGATTTTAATACCCCTCTCTGAATAATTGATAGAATTAGTAGGTAGAAATAAGCAAGGATGTAGAAGACTTGAACATCATCAACCAACTTGACCTAATTAATATTTATAGACCAGTACACCAGCAACAGCTGAGTACACATTTTTTTCAACTACACAGAGAATATTTAACAAGATAGACCGTATTCTGGGCTATAAAAGGAGTCCCAATACATTTAAAAGAATTCAGGTCTTATAAAGTACACTATCTGATTAAAATGGAATTAAATTAGAATTCAATAAAAGAAAGATCTGTAAAATCCTCGAGTATTGGTAAATATCACGCTCTAAAATAACCCATTGATGAAAGGAATAAAAAGGGAAAATAGAACATATGAAAGCATATCAAATTTGTGGTGTGCTGCTACAACAGTTCTTGGAAGGAAATTTATAGCTGTACTGATGCTTATGTCAAAAAAATGTCACAAATCAATGACCACAGCTTCCTCCTTAAGAAATGAGAGAAGAGCAAGTTAAGCTCAAGCAGGAGAAAAGAAGTAAAGTTTAGAGTGCAAAGCACTAAAGTGGAAACAACAGAGAAAATGAAACCAAAAGGAAAGAGGGGATACAAATGACCGATATTGAGAATGAGAGAGAGAATATCACTACATGGTCTACAAACGTTAAAGGATAATAATGGAATGTCATGAACAACTTAATGTCAGTCAGTGTGACAGCTGAGATGAAATGGCCATATTTTCTAAGACACAAACTACCAGAGCTCCCTCAAGAAGAAATAAATCACATGAATGGCCCAGTATCTACCAAAGAATTTAAATTTAAAGAAAAAACCTACCCACAAAGAAAACACTAGGCCCAGTGGTTTCACTGGTGAATTCTAACAAACATTTAAGGAAGAAATAATACCATTCTGCACAAACTTTCAGAATATAGAAACGAAGACAATACTTCACACCTCACTCTATGAAACTGGCATTACCCTAACTCCAAAACCAGTCAAAGACATTATAAGACAACTACAGACCAATATCCCTAATGAACATAGATGTAAAAATTTGCAAAATTTTTGCAAATCAAACCTAACAGTATATAAGAAGGTTAATGCATCATTATCAAATGATGTTTATCCCCAAAATACAAGGTTTGTTTTAATATTTGAACAGCATCAGTGTAACTCATTATATAAGCAAACTAAAATGAAAAACTGTGATTATTTCAATGCATGCAGAAAAAACATTTGACAAAATCCAGTATCTATTCCTGATAACAGACCCTCAGCAACCTTGGACAAGAAGAGAACTTGTTCAGCCTGATATGGGGTGTGCAGAAAAGGTTAACTCAGCAGGCCTGGGTTGCTCAAACCTTGCACGTTCTCCAGAAAGGCCTGTTTCCATGACTGTCCTTTGCCTAGCTCCAGAGAACTGAACTCCTGGAATGGTTTGTCTCATGAGTGTATCTGCATGCCTGAGAACTTCAGCCATGCTCCACCAGTCTGTCCAGAAAGTTTATACTAGCAGTGTGATTTATGGTGAGTTCCTTCCCTCTGGAGATCTGGAACTTCAGCAGCTGAGGACATTCACACAGGCGCTATAGGCTTACATGACCAACTCCCAATAGAAACCCTGGACACCTAGGCTCAGGTGAACACCCCTGATAGGCAACACTTTGCAGTTGTCACACATGGTTGCTGGGAGAATTAAGTGTGTCCTGTGGGACTCCACTGGGAGGGGCCGCTTGTACATGGTTTCCTCTGGACTTCATCCCACCTACTTTTCCCCCTGTGTTTATTTCACTTTGTATACTTTTACTGTAATAAACTGTAACCATGAGTAGAACAATTTCTGAGTTCTCTTATGAACTAGAGAGTGGTCTTGGGGACCTCTGACACAAGGGGCATCTGCAAAATACCTGTATCTAATATCAAACTTAGTAGTCAAAGGCCAAATGCTTCCCCACTAAGATCAGGAACAAGGAAATAATGCCTGTTCTTTATTCAGCATTGTACTGGTGATTACAACCAGTGCAGTAAGGCATGAAAAAAAAAATAACAGGCAATCTATATGCTAGAAGAAGGAAGTAAAGCTAGCTAGCTAGCTATCTAATGCCTGTAGAAAATCTGATGGAGTGTCCAAAAATCTCCTAGAACTAATAAGTGAGTTTAGTAAGGTTGCTGGATACAGGAACCATATCCAGAAATCAGTGTATCACTATGTAGTAGCAACATTCAATCAGAAATTGAAATTGAAAATGCAATTCGATTTGCAATAGTATCAAAAATATGAAATACTTAGTCGTGAATCTTGCATAAGTGATATGCAGGACTGTACACTGAGAACCATAAAACATTGAAACAGTTAAATAAGACCTAAACAAGTCAAGAGATGCACCTCATTCATGGGTTGGAGCACTCCATATTGTTGCGATGCCAGTTCTTCCAGATAGGTCGCTATGCAATCCCAATCAAAATTGAAAAGATCTAACCAAAGCAGTTCTGAAAAAGAAGAAGAAATTCGGAGTGCTAACACTACAGTGTAGTATTGGTATCAAGGTAGAGAAAATGTTGATTAGAACAGAATAGAGGGTCCAGAAATAGGCCCACAAACCAACAGACAACTGATTTTCTATAAAAGTAAGACTCAGTGGAGAAAGGATAGTTCACTCAGTGTTTGGTCAGAGGTTATGCTTAACCCCCTTGTGCCAGTGAGGCTACCCCCCTGTGTTGATGGATCTGTGTGCAGCCTTGGGAATGCTGTCATGTCTGCCCCGTGACCTGCTCTGACCGCTCCTGGGTAGATGCAGCCTAGAGCTTGTGCACAGCCTTCCCGACTCCCACCGTTGACTATAATCCCAGGAGGGCTTTCTTGGCTGTCCCTGGTTCTCTATTAAATTTCTGCCTACTGTGCCCTTCTGCTTGTATCAGAGCTCCGGGCCTCTCCTTAATTGTTTTTCATCAAAGGTTTCCATTTTTTTCGATAATGCTCTTAGACGTGAGGTTCTCTATACTCGGTTACACGTAGAATTAGTCCCCTCAGGCAGAGTCATGGATCTCTTTGTCCTTAGGATGTGCTTTTCCTCCTGCAGTAGAACCCCTGTGTCACTGGAGCTGGAGTTGGGAGCCCACTCTTCCCAGAGTGACACCCTGGGCGGGAGGGGTGGTGGCAGCCCCTGGTCTACTTGACTTAGCCCTCCTGCCATGAAACCACTACCCTAGAAACCACCCTGTACCTGGGTGGGAGCAATCAGGGCCCAGCATTCACAGCTGGCTCGGCTTGGACTGGAGCTTCCACCAAATGAGTGGGGACCGGGTAGAGGAAAGGAGATCGGTCCTCTGTGTTGCCTGCCCAGAGTAGACCTTCTGCACTTGTGGGCAGCCTGACCCTTCCAGGGTCAGGAGGGAAAGGGAGCCCCTGTCTTCTCGTCTGCAGCACTGAGCGGGTGGGGTGGGGAGTGGTGGACCAGATCTTGCCCCAAATGCCTGTTCTGGAGATTTAGTCGATTTTCTTGAATAAATATTTCTCTATTTGCTAGATGATCTTAAGACAGTTTCCAGAGACGTTAAATGTTGTTGTTCTTTTAAATAATGCCCACCAGTTAAAATGCAGTTTTGCTGGGGAGCGGCCCACTGCACTCCTTACTCTGTCATTCCAAAAGTTCCACCCTGTTTGTAAGCTTTCAGTATCCAGTTTTGGACCTTCTTCCTATAAGAGACAAGGAAGTTTGCATTACAACTATGATTTCCTCAAGGTGTTACGTTTATCCTAACAAAATAAATTATATTCTGTTTATTTTAATAAACTCATCAGAAAGGTTTTAACCAATCTGGAAGGTGGCATTATTTTTCTCCCATAGAGCAGGATTTTGATTTTAAGCCCATCTTCCACCCGGCCTTTCAATTTGATGATCCAGATTGATTGCTCCCAGGCTCCATAAATATTCCGGTTGGAATAGCTAGCATTGTAGACAGGTTCCACCAGCATACCCATTGCACTGGAAAATTTACAAAACGCTTTTCCAATTTATACTAGCTTTTTTGTCCTTAGCCTGAAGTGCAGGAATTATCATCGTCTGCCAATTAAAAACCAGAAAAGCATGGCAGATTATGGTGTCGTGGCTGATCTAATTCATTCCACTAACATTCGTTCACTGCCTTTTCCCTGGTGGACACCTGGCGCACACTCTCTTTGTTGCCTGTAAATGTATTCTATGCTAGATCCATTACTACTCTGGTTACAGTATTTTAAAGTTATGTGTTGAAGCTTGACTTAACTCTTTGAGCCTAATTATACAGAATAGCCATTCCTTTGGAGGATGAACTTGTAGAAAACCATGAGTCAGTCTTATGAACTGAGTCTGAGTCTTTGGAAAGAAAGCCATAACATCTGTGAAGCAAAGCAGTCACATTCAGCTTTGGCCCCAGAGGAAAGAAGGAACAACTGTCCACCTAGGAAAACGAGGCAGGGGACCGACAACTTAGGGAAGAGCTGACGGTCCGGAGGCCTCGGGTGTTTCTAGAATCTTCTTTGAACTGCCAGCTCCATGACTCTAGACACATAATTGTATCTTCTCTGCTTTGTTTTATTTCCCTAAAGTTAATTGGAGAATGACTTCTCCTGTGCTTTGGGTTGTAGAGGAAAAAATTAGTGTAAACTGACAAGGAATTCTATAAAATTTGAAGCACTTCAGGGCAGTGGTAGCTGTCTGTGGTGCTGCCCTCTCCGCATAGGGATGAATATGAGATGAGTCTGTCCTACCCACCTCCCCCTGCGAGAGCTGCTTATGACAGGACGCTCTGAAAGGACTTTTGTGAAACACGTCCACTTGTGACCTGGCTCACGGCGTGGTCTTGGGAACAGCGTGACGTAGCAAAGCACACATGTTGCATGTATGCTGTGTAAAGGGGGCTTTCCTATTTCCCATTCCCTTTTCTCCTAGGTGGAACTCATAAGCCATATATTTATCTTAACTGTTTCCTTGAATCTCATCCTTCCAAAGTTTTCTGGTTATTTTCAGAAGAAAAATAAATTTAAGTCACTCTCGCTTTCTTTGTCTCAGTAAAATGAGCAAATTATGTGAACAATAAGTAATAGAAGGAAGAGCAGGTGTTGTGAACAGTTAACCTACACAACTGATCTTAAATTTTAAATCACTGCCTTTTTTATTGGGTTAAAATAGATAAGGTAAATAGTGGGCCCCAAATCTGCAGCTCTTGCTCCTAGGGTGTTCTGGTTTTCATTTCTTAGTGGCCAATCCACTTTAAAACATGAAGGAAAAATCCCGAACATAATCACAGAGCATCCCTTGGAGAGAGTTTCCAAACGTGAATGAGAAAATAACAAGTCCCATTCCCTGAGCTCAGGTACTGTGCCTGGTACTTCACTGCAGTACCGAGCATCACCTCTCCCAGCAGCCCCGGGAGGAAGGAGCCTTTCATCTAGGTTCTGTGAGGAGGAAGCTGTGGCCTTAACAAGGCCATGGAAGCTTATCCCAGGTTACACCACTTCTGTACACTTTAAACAATGAAATTTAAAGCAAATATTTTCCAAATTACCCAAGTATAGTACATATTCTTTGTTAAAAAAAAAACAGAGATGTAGGAAATCACATTTTTAACAAATCAGCAGAAACCATGTAAGTTTATATGTGTGTATATGATGAAACGCGCACACACGCACGCACGCACACACGCACGCAGAGAGAGAGCAAAGCCTGACAGTGGCACAGTAAAGCAAACAGTACTGATTAACCTGGCGAAGGAAGGCGAGAGGCGCCAGGAATGGAGGTGATAGTCAAAAAGAGTCTAGCTTTATCTTAAAGGTTCTGGTGTTTTGCAAGGAGAGATTTTCATGTATCAGCTGTGCAAATTTAAATTAATAATTTAAAAACCCTTAAAGAGTGAGGACAGAAAGCCGCATTCCAGATAAAGTTGAATCTTTGACTAACTTCTTCGTCCCTTTTCTGATGGCCTTTTCTTCATCACAGTCTCCACCCAAGAATGTTTAAAACTTTTCAAAGATAATGTGTACATAATATAGGCAAGATCATAAAGTCATTGATAAGGAAGTATAAGGTAGTATTCTGTGGTGCTTACATGGACAGACCCTGGATCCAGACTGCCCGGCTTTGAATCCTGGCTTCCACGTTGTGTGACCTCCTCATTTATAAATTTGAGGTATTAATAGTACATATCTTAAAGGGTTGTTGTGAGGCCCAAATGACTTATTATTTGTGCAGTACTGAGGACAGCACCTGGCACATAGTAAGAGCCCTATAAGGATTACTATTATTATGATCCTAATATTCAGGAAAAACTATGATAAATGTTTATGTATCCATCCAGACTTTTTCTGTGTGTATGTACATATGCGTATACCCACATCTATATTTCATGTGGGTAAATATAGATGTATTTTTTATTAAAATCGGATCATACTATTTCTATTTATCGTAACATTCTTTGTACTCAACACTATATGTTATAAACATCTTTCTGTGCCACTAAATGAAATATGAGTATTTATTTGGCCACGCCGAGCAGCTTGCAGGATCTTAGTTCCCCAACAAGGGATTGAACCCAGGCCCCGGCGGTGAAAGCGCTGAGTCCTAACCCCTGGGCCGCCAGGGAATTCCCAAAATATGAATATTTAAAACAAAAATCAGTTGTATTTGGTCTTAACTAGTTGTGATAGTGGATCCTTTTGACCAAATATGTGAACATTTGATAAGACAGAAATTTCTTGGCATTAAACTGAGAATCTGGAGTGCTCATAGGTGTTGATACAGCTTGCTTAAGTGGTTGCGTGGACATTGATATATCCACCTAAGTGTCTGATTGTTTGTCTTATTTGTTAAGTGTGAGGATATTCAACATTTTTTAAAATAAAGACCAGATTTTTTAATCAGATCGTGGACAGTTTAAACAAAAAATTAAATTTGTGGTTTATTTCATAATCCCAAACTGAATCTTTCCTTTTTCTTTCTAAACAGTCCACTATGGAATTTTTCCTATAAGCAATTAACCCAAAAGACCCAAATCGTTTCTGTAGCAGTTGCTGCTAAAAAACTGGAATGTTAAGGCCCATGTCCAAGAAAGATGTGCAGATGTGATAATTTAACATTTTAAAATGTTTATCTTCAGAGCCAGTATGCGAGATAGAATGCTATTTGTCAACATCACTGTTGGAATACAGCTCTTTGTGAGAAGAAAAATGATATGTGAAAAGCACACTGGTTATTAAAAGAACGATTTCTTCCTCTCCCTCTTCCCGGCACTTCAGGAGATGTTTCACAGAACAGAAGAATTCTTATCCAAGACTGCAAACAGCGAGACAGATGAGATGGACACGTCGGACACGCAGTGGGGCTGGTTTTACCTGGCAGAGTGCGGGAAGTGGCACATGTTTCAGGTAGCTCCCCTCGGGCGGAGCAGGCGGGGTTTAGACTCACCGAGCACCGTTGTGCTGGTGTGAAAAGGGAGTCCGGGCGGCACCTGAAAGAAGTCAAACCTCAGGGAAGTCAGAGGGTGGAACGAAAAGAAAAATCAGAAATTCTTCTGGTCCTTTTCCTTTCCCCAGGTTTTCACAGTGTTTACTTAGAAGAAACGGTGTGTGTTTTCTGTGTGTCCAGAGTGCAAGCGTGACTGAGGGGTACGTGGTCTCGGCACATGGGAGCAAGGCCAGGCCTGCTTTGGTGGACAAAGGGAAGGGGAAGCGACCAAGCCGGTCTTAAACGCCTCTGTGCTCCTGGTGTTAGGTTAGAGGGTGTAGAGATGTCTTTTCCTCCAGCCTCACAGCGACCCGAAAGCAGATGCTAGCACTCCGTCTTACAGCCAAAGACGGTGCAACTCAGAAAAGTTACTGTAATTGGTCTTGAGTCACACAGCTCGTTAGCGGTTAAGCTGAGCTTGTGGATTTTTTTTTTTTTTTTTTTTGCTTACAAGGCTACTTAAAGAAGATTTGATTTGAGCCACTTAAGATGTGTAATTTTGGCAATAATTTGGAAACACTGTAATACTTTGGGAAAAGTCCTTATAACCAGTTACCGAAGTTTCTTTGCTGGAAATCCTTAAGCCATTTTCCATATGCTGTCTTAGCTGTGATTCTCCCCGTGTATTGGGAACTAGAACAGGTGATTAGTAAGTTTCCTCTGTCCCTCCACTCTGTCTCCGTCCCCCATTACTGCCTTTGTGGCCAAGCCATTCCTGTGAACAGCTGGTAAATGAACTTTCTGGTTTGTCTTAAAGCCGGATACCAACATTCAGTGTTCAGTTAGCAGTGAAGATATCGAAAAAAGCTTCAAAACAAACCCTTGTGGCTCCATTTCTTTTACTACTTCCAAATTCAGCTACAAGATAGACTTTGCAGGTATGTTTTTTTCCCTAATAGTTGTGTGTTCTTAGTATGTTGATATGGTGAAATCTGCAGTTCTGAAAATCAGGATTAGTTGACATACTTGCAAACAACAGAGTAAATCCTTTTTGTAACACATAAAAATACCTGTAAAAAAATTCAACATTTAAAATCTTTTTGAGCAACATTGCCTTTTATAAAGGTTATTTATATGCTTATAGATACTAACATGTATGGAGACTGTCATGTATTTTCCTTAATGCTTCTCTTCTAAGGAACACAAAACACCTCTAAGCCATTGTTTTATTCATCATCCTCTCAGCTTTTTGAAATAGGTAGGATCAGTCAGATTTTAAGGATCAATCAGAGAGGTTACACGCAGAGTCATAGGTAGCTGGATTGAGTTTTAAGGCCACAGTTCAGCTGAATGACCCATCTCTTGGTGTCTCTCCTAGAAAACTACTCTTCAGTGGACATTGCCTCCTGCCACTTTCTGGTTTTGTTGGCTCTTTCACAGATTAACCAGCTAATCTGGAAATCAGCCCCGCTTTATATTGCATCCATGATACATGGGCGTGTTTTTAGGGACCCCATGAGAAACCTGTTGGACTCACCCTGCAGTTTCAAGCTGCCGGCCTCAGCTGTTTACTGCTCAGAGGCAAACAGAATCTGGAGGGGGAGGCTTTCTTAACAAAAGCGCCTTTGGGCTGCCACACAGCTCAGGCCTCTAGATGTTCTTTCCTATTTTCTGTGAGTAGAGTCCTTATGACAGAGTCAGTGCTATACTGTGGTGAGGGAGGGTGTTGAAACCCTAGGAGATTCCCTTGGAGGATCCAAGGCCCAGTCATGCTGCAGGAGATTTGTCCACTAAGACACTGATGGAATCAGATCTCTAATGACTGTTGTGCCCCCAGAGTTAGTTTTTTTTTTTTTAAATCAAGAGTTAAAGCCATTAGATTCTTACTCCTGACTAAGCATAACATATTTTACGACGTTAGGCAAATAGGCTGCCTTTAAGGGGGCCCGACATTTGTCTCAGACGGAAGGTGTCAGCAGACACTTCAGTCTCGAGTACCCCTGTCAGTGTTGAAGCCCTACTGAGACATCGCAACGTGCAGACATCAAGCTTCACGCGGAGCACGGAGTTTGTCAGAGCTTTTGGTAGGTAGCCCAGCAAGCTGCATTTTCTGAAAGAATATTTTCTAGTAAGCTGTATATTTTGGAAGTTTTCTCTCAGACGGTGCAGTTTATTTAAGTCTTTATCAAAGAATTGGAGTCACACATAATAGCGCCAGCTCCCGCTCCTCTGTGTGTTGACACTGTTTCAGAGGCACAGGTACTAGCATTCCCCGTGTACCACTTGTAAAGTTAGCCCCCATGGTTCTGCCACAAGCCAGCTCGGCTTCTCTATAAAAATGGTGAAAAGCAAACTCAAAACGGGGTAGTATGAGAAGAACGCAACACAGGCTTCAGCGCATGTGCTGGGATGACCTTTCTTTTTCCCTGCGCGGTGGTCACGCCAGTGTGTGCAGAGCCTAGGAGAATACGGAAAGGGCAAACGCACTTCACACAGCATTGGCCTGGATGGGGAACGAACCCCTTTCTCTTGGAGTGGAATGATGCCAGTGAGACAAGGTAGACTGACGAGGATCTCACGTTAAGACTTAGCACCTAACTTTGTGGGAATGAAGAGGGGGACCTAGTAACTATTGCCACAGCTGAGGAACAGAGGAAAGAAGAAAATGATACTTTAGTTAGTTCATTAGTCTTTCATCACTAGAATCTTTCATACAAGTCTGTGTTGAGTCTAGCTAGGTTTTCTGTTTTTTTGGTTTAAGTGTACAATTTAAAGAGGAGGCAAGAAATGTACAAATTTTTGAAACTCTGTGAATTGTACATGTTTTATCATGGTAATGTATCTTTTTTACCCATTTCCAAAATTTTTGGAGAAACCAGAGTAACACTTTTCACTTAAGAAGCCAACCAGAAGATTCAGTACTGTAATTCCTTTCTCTTTCTAGTACTCTTAATTTTCCTAAGTTGAGAACTCTCCTATTTTCAAGTCAGTTTAACCCAAGTATGGTACAGAAAGGGATAGACCTTACATACTGAGCCGTGTATGAGGTTAGCTTCCTCCTGTGTGAGCTTAGATCAAGCAATGAAGCTGCTTTTTATGCCATGATAGACAGATGTTGGTCAAGTATCCCTAATATACTGTGCTTAGTAGCTACTCCCAAAGCTCCATGATTCCCTGACCATCATGTAGTGTGGCTAGAAATTTTCATGACAATTTATAGCACAGTGTGTTTCTGTGACTTATCTAACATCTTGGTCTTTTTGCACAGAAATGAAGCAGATGAATCTCACCACTGGAAAACAGCGCTTAATAAAAAGAGCCCCTTTTTCTATCAGTGCTTTCAGGTATTGTGGAGAGAATGGGGTGGAAAGCAAGAGTGGGCTTTTTCTCTCTCTTGTCTTCCTTAATATTTAACAGAGGAACAAATAAACTGAAAATGTTTCGGTAGGTTATTTTTAATAATCTTAATATCGATCTTTTCTCAACTGAATTTCA
Source organism: Phocoena sinus (assembly GCF_008692025.1). Lineage (NCBI taxonomy): Eukaryota > Metazoa > Chordata > Mammalia > Artiodactyla > Phocoenidae > Phocoena > Phocoena sinus. Next base: position 99,035,368 of record NC_045772.1, read on the forward strand.
CATTCATTGATGCAAGAGCAGTGTTGTTATTTTCTGCTGGCATTTCCTTTCCTGTTGCCCTTTTCATTTCCCCTTACATATTTGTATTTTTCAATTCTTTAGAGCACTTTGCATGGTAGTTACAAAATGCTTTATGCTCTCTGCTATAAATCCTTAACATAACCTACTGAGGTAAGTTTTAATTAGCTTGGAAAGACTCTCCCAGGACCATCCAGTTATTTGGGCCATAAATCCTAGGTAATTACCCACTTTGTCTTCACCTGCACTGAACCCCATTGGGCAGCTCCTAGAAGTAATTTCAAATCTGTAGTGACTAAAGGGGACCTGGGAAGATGGGGGTGCATGGGACAAGGGCACAGCCTCCTGCCCCCTGGATCTGGGTGGCGAGTCTTCCTTCTTCTGTCTCCTGCCGTCTATAGCCTGAAAAGAGAGTATAAATGCCAGAAGAGAATAAATATTTGTTATTCACATGAATGGAGTTGAAGGGCATGTCTCCTGTTTTCTGGAACGATTCTTCAATCAAGTATTGAAATTCCCGTTGTTCAAAGAATTTAAAATGAAACAGAAACAATGCTAGCATGTGAATTGTAGGAGATGCCCATTTGTTCCTTTCAAGGAGATATTTTGAAAGGATTAAAGATAGAAATTTTTAAAGTTTCTGTCAGTTAGCTTCTTGAGACTTTTGGCTTACATTTTAGGGTCATGATTTAAAAGTTACTCAAGTACTTATATAATGAATGCTCTAGTACTTCTGTGGAAGGGAGAGAATCTTACTTCCTTACCAGCTACATCACATCCTCATTCTTAAGCGTAAGCGTTTTAATAAAGGAATTACTTATCTTCAAAGGGTATGGAATCTGGGAGAAAAATGAGACATAATAATGGAAAATTGTTACTGTAGCTGTGTGTTATTATATCTGGTACCCTTTGGTGGGGAGAAGCACTTAATGGGGTCAAGCACTTTGTTCCCTCACAGACTATACAAGCCATAGAACAAGGATAGGAGAGGGAGAGAATTAGCGACAACAGAGGACAAAAAGCAAGATAATAAAAGAGGAAGAAGAGTTAGGTAGGATACAGCAGAGTGATGAAGATGAGGAGGTATTGATATACAAATGTTTATTTATTACAGGAATACATTGGGCATTTTTTGACATGCAAAGTGAATAGTACGTTTCCTATCGACAAGGAATTTATAATTAACAAAGGCTACAAACATTAAGCAAACAAACAAAAATATTTTCCATAGCTAAAAGATACATCAGGCAAAGTAAAAATACAAAGAAAACAAAGAAAACCTGGGAAACGTATTGTTACTCGGTATCACAGTCAAAGGGTTCACCTGTATAGTATTTGAAGTACGTTTTGGAATCTCTGAGTAGAAGACCAGCAACCCCTTAGAAGGATGAGAACAGAAGAATTCTTTGAAGAATTTGAACAGTTCATGCAACCTCACTCATACTAAGAGAAATACAAATTATACCAGATTATTTCTTACCATCAGATTGACAAAAATTCTCATGTTTGACAGCACACTCCTTTGGAGAGGTTGTTGGCAAATAGGCGTTCTCTCCATTTCTGGGGGAAATGCCAATGAGTGTAGCCTTCGAGGGGGGCACCTTGGCAGTTTCTGTCAAAATCAGGAACAAATATATTCTTTGACTCAGAAATGCCTTTTCAAAGATGTTATCCTAAAAATTGACACGTGGCCATGTACAGTGACAAAGGGACAGACTTGTTCTTTGCAGCATCCTTAACAGTAGCAAAGAGTTGAAAAATGTCATCAGTAGGGGACTTGTCATCAGTAGGGGTGGTATCCTTGCATATCAGCAGGTAAGAGAGCATCCATGCAACAGTGTCTGCCGTGTGCCAGGCTCTGTGCTAGGATGCTCTCTTACCCACTGATACGCAAGAATCTCTAAGAACATAGTCAGTGAAAAAAAAGAGCAGCTGCAAAAGACACGTGATTATGTTACCGTTCGTGTGTGCCGGAAAAAAAAGGCTTGTGTCAACCTAGAGAAGTTCTGGAAGAATACCCAAGAGACTAAAAGCAGTGATTACTTGGAATGGAGGCCAGAGGTGAGAAGTGAGAAGAGCAAGAGGTGAGAAGACCAAGGACTGGAGTGGGAGGGAAACCATCCACCCTTCACCTTTTTATACCTATTCATCTTTAAATCATACGATTGTGTGATCTTCCCAAAGTTAAAACGAGTTAAAACATACGCTAAAGATAGGCTTGAAACTTCTGAATGTCTTCCATAGCCTGCAGTCACCAGAAAGGATTCATATCAATATTATCAGCCACAGCCTTTTGCCATCCAGCTCGCCAAGATCATTGTCTCTTTCTGTGTTCGCGTCCAGTGGCTTACACATGGTGGATAACTTTACTGGCTTCTGCGCTGAGTGAGTTCATGTGGACCGTGCCGGGGCATAGTGGACAATAAAGAGAGAAAGGTTTTTAGGTTTGCGTTCGATCTTGAAGGATGTTGAGCGCGCGGCCGAGGGTTTTGGATGGTATTTAATAGGCAGTATACATCCGTTAAAGAGGTTTGTTTTTTTAATCAAGAATTTTTGATTTTCTTCTTGGAAATTCCTTTTCTTCACCTAAAATCTTCCTACATTTAAAAGAAATTCTGAAAAAATAAGAAAAGCAAGACCGAATCAAACGACTCTTTTTGAAATTTTAATGTTATGTAGGATTAGACGTTTCCCATCAGATTTCTTAATTCAGCCCCTAAAAAGCTGCACACGAGCGGATATTCAGTAAATATTTTAAAATAAAGAAACCAAGGACTACACTTAATTGCATTTGTCACAATAGCGCAGCATGGAAATTCAGCTTGGGAGAAAACGTCTAAGTCACTGACAGTGATTCTAATCAGCTTCTGATATTTTGTTTTGTCTTTTCTGTTTAAAGTTATATCTGTGAAAACGAGGCCATCCCCATGCCACTCCACTGGGAGAATGTGAATACCGACCTGCCCTACCAGGTGAGAGCAGCGCTGACCAGCTGCAGGTGGGAGAGATTGGAAAGGACCCCAGTAAAACTGTGCAAACTTCTCTTTCCAGCTAATTCCTTTGCACAGTCAAACACACGAATACAATGAAGTTGCTAGTCTCTTTGGGAAAACAGTGGATCGCAACAGAATTAAAAGAATTCAGAGAATTCAGAACCTAGACTTGTGGGAGTTCTTTTGCAGGTGAGACAGTTTCTACTCTGAACCCCCTCCTTGGCCTCTGAGACTTTTACAGTCTCAGAGACAGTGAAGCACAAATGTTTAATCGTATTCATTGTCAGTGGCACCACCACGTGAGCTGTGTAGACGCACTGTGCGTGTTTTGACCTGGTTTTTCAGCTCTCTTCCTCATCCTCAGGGAGAGCTGCTCTGTAAGCCAGCACCAGCATCCCGTGCGACACTGTCTGACAGCCTCTTCTGCACTGCTTTCAGAGGTTCGGGCTGGGCATCGTGGCTGAATCAGCATTACCAGGGGGTCTGGGGAGGTGTTTAGTTGTGTCACTATGACTTTGTTGGCTCAGACTTCCCAGCCTGTAAGTCATTTGCTCGTTTTTAGTTTTGAAGGACATTGTAAAACGTACCTTCAGATTCCCTACTTAGCCCAGAGTTTATGTTCTAGATTTGAAATCTCCATTCGTTACTCAATTTAGGTTGGAAATGACCCATTGGATTGCTTGGTGTGCACTTAACCTAAAAGTAAAGCCCATTACGAGAAACTTAACAGGTATTGTCCACGTGAACACATTGTGCTGTAGTTTTTTGAATAACATGATAATACAATGTAACGTAATAACAGTAATAAGCAGTACTTAAAATAAGTGATTTTCTGAAATACTTTCATTAAATCTGTGTTCAAGGTTTGACTTCTAATATTTTTTAATACAAGCATTTAACCTTTAGTCAGGAAAATTTCAAATAATAGAGTCTAATGTCATGAACCCTGTGTATCCATCATCCTGATTTAACATTTATCTCGATTTACCATCATAATCTATCTCCTCTTTTGCCATGTTATTGTTGTTGCTGAAGTATTTTAAAGCAAATCCCAGGCCTTAACTCATTTCATTCTCATATACTTGAAAATCAGGCTGACTTTTGTTTGGTGATAATATGCGGAATTCTTTGATGCTTCTGGTAGGTCAGTTCCTACAGCCTGAGTAAACTCCAGGTTTTATTCTCATAATAGTTTATATTATAAAATAAGGGTTTTCAGCTTGTATTCTTTGTAATTTTGAGTCTTTGGGCGCAGCCCACTTTTATTTCTGACAATACTGAGTTTAACTGAGTTTACGTTTTTTTGTTTGTTTGTTTTAATTTATTTTGGGCTGTGTTGGGTCTTCGTTTCTGTGCGAGGGCTTTCTCTAGTTGTGGCAAGCGGGGGCCACTCTTCATCGCAGTGCGCGGGCCTCTCACTGTCGCGGCCTTCTCTTGTTGCGGAGCACAGGCTCCAGACGCGCAGGCTCAGTAGCTGTGGTGCACGGGCTTAGTTGCTCCGTGGCATGTGGGATCTTCCCAGACCAGGGCTCGAACCCGTGTCCCCTGCATTGGCAGGCAGATTCTCAACCACTGCGCCACCAGGGAAGCCCTGAGTTTAGGTTTTATTCAGGGGATAATGGAGGATGGAAACCTCCGTCTTCTTTGATCTTATTCTCTCAGTGAATAAAGTAAGTTTTCCTAAAATGTTCTGATGAAGACTTAATTCCTTCTTCTTAATCGGGCCTCTGAGGTGGAATTCCTGTCAGTCTTCCTCGGAATTTGAGACCTCAATTAATTCCTAGTGGTAGAAATGTTCCAGCGAATCCCCAACACATCATATGCTAAGAATCTCAGTGGAGCTGTTTTTACTCTGTAGATGCCATTCATGATGTTATGTGAGGTCGGCCTATAGAAATCTGTGATGGGAAATGAACCTGCCACCTGCCATGACAGCAGAAAATACTGGGTCGCATTTTAAGGACAGCCTGTCATTCTGACCTCTGCCTGAAGGACGGAAATAAACTCGTCCACCCCACTGTCACGTAACCTGTGACTCACTATACAGGCGGGAAGCCCACATGAGTCCAGCAGATAGATGTCAGTTTGCATGTTGTCCAGGCCTTCCTTCCTTCCTCCCTTCTTCCAGAAACATGTTCCAGAACCAGTTTTGTGCCAGGCACCGTTCTAGGCACTCGGGATGTAAGAGTGCACAGGACCAGAGCTTGGACAGAAGTAGGTTGTGTGTGGGGTGTCACGGAGCACTTCCTAAGCCAGTGTCATCTAGGCTGGATGCGGGAGGAGAGGGGAGGGCACCCCAGGCATCGGGAGCAGCATGGGCCAGAGATCGATGACAAGAGGGAACGTAGAACATTGAGAGGATTTCAAATAGGACAGAAGATAGGATGGATGGCGAGAGAAGATGCTAGAAAAGGACTCAGGAGGTAGAGCACGCAGGGGTTTGTGGGAGACCCACTGGGTGGTCGTGTGATTTTCTCCATCAGCCCTATGAGTTGGACTGACCTGGCGTCTGGGTCAGAGGGTTGGCACAGGCCAGGCCACGCGGGGCCTTGTAAACAAACTAAGGGGTTTGGGTTTTTTCCCTGAGATAGTGCAAAGCCATTGCAGGACTTTAAGCAAGAGAGTGATGGAGCTGATGTGCGTTTTAGAAAAATGACTTATCAGGCTGCACTGTGGAGGAGGCGTTTAAAGCAGTGGTTCTCAGGGGTGATTTTGCCCACCAGGGGCGTTTGGCAATGCCTGGAGCTGTTTTTGATTGTCGTGGGGTGGGGTGGGGGGCAGGGATGCTAAACATCCTGCGATGCACAAGACAGGCCACGCAACAAAGAGCCCCCCAGCCCAAAGCAGTCAGCGGTGCTGAGGCTGAGAACTGGTCTAAAAGGATCACAGAAGGGTGACCAGCCAACTTAGGAAACTGTTTCAGTCATTACAAATGTGACACACTGGATGGCCTGAGCCAAGGTGCTCTCGGTACCACTGCAGTGAAGAGGACCGTTCTGAGATATTAAAGATGTAGAATGATATTGCCTGGTACTCGATTTAATGTGCGTGATGGGGACACGCACATCAGGGGAGGTGGGGGAGATGGGAAAGATAGCTCCAGGGATTCAGACTTATTTGTTCTCATTGACTGAGGGAAATGGGTAGGAACGGGTTTTGGTCTGGGGAGGACGGGGCGGGGTTAGCAGTTGATACATGGGTTGGGAGCTCAAGAGAGCAGTGTAGACAGAGATAAAGGTTTTGGAGTTCCTGGAAAGTGTGGGGTCATAGAAGCCAAAGGAATTGATAAGATGACCAGGTATTTTATGTCGATTAGGAAAAGAAGGGGGTAAGGGCCAAACTCTGAAAGGGATGAACAGAGGAAGAGAAAGCTCAGGGAGGAGACTGAGAAGTAACCACATAAAGTGGAAGAAAACCCATAGAATGTGGAGTCACAGGAGCCAAAGGAAGAACATGGTTGACACAAGTATGTGTCATCCTCAGGGTCACATACGGCAGAGATGCCAAGAAAGATGAATGTTGAAAATGTCCTTTGGATTTTGCAATAAAATGTCCTTGGTACCCTAGGCGAGAGCAACGTTGGTAGATGCTATACTGCGTGTACAGCAAACGCTGACAACTCTTTCAAGGCGCTCGACAGTGAAGAGTGAGAGATGTGAGAAGATGGTGATGTGGGCGTGGGAAGGGTGCTTGGTTTTGTTTTTCAAATTTAAAGATGGGAGAGACCTGAGGATATTTACGTTATTATAGGAAAGAACCTATGCAGAGGGAGAGTTTAAAAGACAGCAGAGGGCTTCCCTGGTGGTGCAGTGGTTGAGAGTCTGTCTGCCGATGCGGGGGGGCGCGGGTTCGTGCCCCGGTCCGGGAGGATCCCGCATGCCGTGGAGCGGCTGGGCCCGTGAGCCACGGCCGCTGAGCCTGCGCGTCCGGAGACTGTGCTCCGCAACGGGAGAAGCCGCAGCAGTGAGAGGCCCAGACAGCAGAGAGAGGGAGGGGTAATGGGGTGGGATTCAGAGAACACGGGTCAGAAGGAGAGAGACAGGGTGGTCCAGTTAGATTTACAGATGAGGATGGGGAGGGGATCAGAGATGAGGTAGGTCAGGGAGTTCTTCCTGATACTTTGTTTCCTTGGGGAAGGAAGCAGTGAGGTCTCCTGCAGAGAATGAGGTGCTAGGGAGGGGGATGTGAGGGAGAGAGAGGAAAAGCGGAGAGAGGAAACAGCCACTGTGGAACACGGAGGCGAGAAAGAGCTGACCTGCGAACCATGGGGTCTCCATCAGTGTCAAGGGCTGAGCTGACGTGGGGGCGTGCGGATATGGGGTGGGAACCGTGGCGATGTTGTTTGATTGATTCCAGCACTCCCAATTCTAGAGCAGTGAGGGGAGACGGTTGGGTTGGTCCAGGGCTGGGAAGGATAAGGCAGCAGGAAATAAGAGCAGGGAAGGCTGCTGCTTTGTTAAGAATGCTGATTTAGGTGCGAGGCTCTCCATCCTGGCTGCCTGTCAAAATCACCTGGGGAAGCTCTTTAACCTGTATGGGTATCTGTCACCCATCCCAGAGCCACTGAATCAGAGCCTCTGCGTTCTGACAGTTTTATCTTTAAATAGGTCTACAAGCGATTCTGGTGTTCAGCCAGGAGGGAGAACCGCTGGTCTAAACTGGACGAACCTAGTTCAGTCCAGAGCGCGAAGCTCTTCCTGCTGCATTTGGAATGTGGGGCACACCCAGCCTGGCCCGGTTGGCACCCTAGTCCCTGGGGGGGAGGGTACTTTTAAGACACCTTTGAGAAGTGGGTGCAGCAGCATTTTCAGTAAGTTCAGAGATGAGTGTGGGGTTGGGCAAAGGTGGGCAGCGTGGTGGAGAACCTAGTTTGGTTTCAATCTGTGACTTTCCCTGAAGGTTTAACTGGAGCCCAAGAGGCCCTGGAACCCAATGTTATTAGCCTTTCTAGATCAAGGTCATAGTGTGAGTCTCCGCATGTCCTGGTTGCCTTGGCGATGGGCACTAAAGTAAACCGTGCACACCATGGGGGGTGCAGAGCTGTGATCACCCCATCCCATAGACGCTGTACCTATCCAGTGACTGAGCAGAGTTTCACTGCCCACACTTCCGGCTCTTTCACTAACCAGCACTTCATTTATCTTATCTAAGAGAGACTCGAGTGAATTTTCAAACCAAAGTTCATTGTAATCTGCGCCTGAAAAGTAGTGGTGAGTGAATATCCTGATTATAGCGTGGATTCCAGTCGCTACAGACCGTGAGGCTCAATATTTGCAGGACGTATGTTAAAGCAATGTTCACTTAGAAAAAACCCAAACGAATTCACTGCTGCTCCACTAACTAAGAGGACTGCCATAGTGGTAGGTGGATAAGCCCCTTAGACGGTGTAACTTGATTTCTACGAGTGGTTGAGAAAGGTCCTTACGATGGAGGCGAGATGGAGAGATGGGTGCCGGGTGACCATACAAAGGGAATAAGTAATATCTGGTTAAAAGTCTTATCAAAGCGTAACTTGAATGGCATGCATGCTTTCTTCTTGAGCCCTTCCACATCTCTGTCAGGAACTTGGATGAAAATGTAGGAGGCTTGCTTATCACACTTGTGGAAGGTTCAGAACTAGAAGGGGAAGCTTACTTGTAGGGTGAATTAATCAGGAGTCAGAAAGACCTTGGAAGATTGAAACAGTGAGTCTAAACAAATGTGATTATCTTCTCTTAAAAAGATGTTTTGCTTAGTTAGAAAAGCAACAAATGTGCATTGTAAAAAAAGGCAGACAGTACATGAAGGTCTAAAAAGAAAGTTGGCATAATTTGTTCTTTGTGAAAACATGCTGGCTTTTTCTGAAATAAATGTTTGTTTAATGCACATCCTCCTAACGTCATGCTCAGTGGTCTGAAAAGACTGTCTCCAGTAGATGAAAGCGTATGCATTTGAATTTTGATACATTGCTGCCAGAGGTCTCTGAGAAGGATCGTATACATTTCCATTCTCTCATCATTTAAGGGCAAGCGTCCTTCCCCCCAACCCCAAACAGTCCCTAAGCTGCCTGCTCTTTATAAATTCTATACTTTTAAAATTGCTATATCAAGATAAAGCTTAATTGAAATAAACCTATCGCATGAGATTTAGAAATCAGTTGCACAAATCCAGCGAGTGGAGAGAAGCCTGCTTTGAGAAGGCCCAGCAGTTTTAACCGACTGCAGGCTTCCATCAGTAGCATGATGCCTGGTGCAGAGCGAGCTCAGCTGGGCGCCGTCCCACGACCTCTAGGACCTGTTTCTGTTTCTTCCCAGCATTTTCGGACTAGAAGGTGTCCAGCAGATTCCTGCCCACTAAAGGCTGTCCAGGGTGGAGAAAGGCCTAGAAGCTGTGCCAGGGGAGGCATAGTTGAGACAGTGGCGTCTGTTCACCTGGGGGAAGGAAACCTATCAGTGTCCAGAGTTATTCCTGGATACTTGGAGTTGTTTTGTGTTAAGTGTTTGGTCGTTCTGTGTTCGGAAGGGAGTAACTAAGACGACAGTAGAAGGACCAGGGGGGCAGGTTCTGGTTCACCGTCGGGGTGGCTTTCTCACTATTACAGCTGATGGCCAGTAGATTGGCCGCTGTGCAGGGCGGGGAGCGCCGGGGGCGGGGCAGCTCTCATTGCAGAGCTAACGGGGGAGGGTTCTTTTTCATCTTTAAGACATCTTTTGAATGAAATATGTTTAAATGCAAATGCAGCCAGCAGTTTACAGACACCCATGTACCTACCAATCAGATTTGACATTTTAATATTTGTGACATTTTCTTCATCTTTGTGTCTGGGTTTTTTGTTTTTTTTTTTTAAGATACACAGCATTAGAGATCAAGGTGGAGTGTTTCCCCCATCCCCATCCTCTCCTCCTTCTTTCCCCCTCAAGTTGCTGTGATGCCTTCTTATCCATGTTTTTATATTTGTTACTACCTATGTTTGTATACCTCTACAATCTGCATTATTATTTTGAGATAGAGGTCTCTTTTTACATCATTCTTTTTACATTAAACATTATTTTTCAAGAGGTATCTATGTTAATACATATAGATCTAGTTCATTATTTTAACTTTCATGTATAAACATATAATTATTCATTTTGCTGTGAAAGAATTTTAGGCTGTTTTCAGTTTGTTTGTTTTTTTACTATTACAGTAAGTCCTACATTGAATAGCATTTTATGTGTTGGAAGAGGATTGTCCATTGGCAAGAGGCTTGAACTGGATGGCTTCATGCCCCTTCCAGCCCTAAGATGCAAAGTTCCGTTCAATTTAACCAACATGTCCTACTGTGGGGATAAAAAGATTAAGGCATGGTCCGTGCTCAAGGAGTTCACTGTTTAAAGACTCTGCGAACTATGTATTATTTACTGTTTGTCGTGTCATTTTTAGGTGTCTGTAAAGCTTGGCTGGTTTAGGCGATCAGTCACTTTACTATGATGGGGCATTGTCTGGGATATCTATAGTTTTTGGCATAATTTTCAACATTCAGTGTCAATATTAACTAATAATTTTTGATGAGACGATTTATGTGTCCAAGATCATTTGAGATTATTTTTTTTCCAGAGCTATTTGTCCACTTATGATGTATGTTAAAGAACTATGTTCTGTTTTACCCTTTCTATTGAGGTTTGCTCCTTGAAAAATTAATAATGCCACTTATGGTAGATATCTGTGTGTTTTGTGTCTGTGTATTGTGTTTTTAGGAAAAAGGCTCAGCTCAAGAAAAAACGAGGTGTGCCTCAGATTAACGAACAGATGTTATTTCATGGCACTAGCAGTGAATTTGTGGAAGCAATTTGCATTCATAACTTCGATTGGAGAATCAATGGTATACACGGTGCTCTCTTTGGAAAAGGTAACTATCAGAATCCAGTTGGAGCGCTAGAAGAGAATCTCCTCTCCTGAGAGAGGATTGACTGTTTGTATCTCAGGGGCTTGAGAGTCACTAAGTTAAAAGTTACTGTACTGGGTTCCTGGCACACCCTCAGAGTTTCTGAGACACCGAAAAGCCACTTCCTGCGTGTGCAAGATGGAAGGAAGACTTTTTACACCTCTACCAGATTAGATAACCCTCCAAGTCCCAGTCATTCAGATGGGGCATCGTGTCCAGATTAGCTGATTTTTGCATTATGACGTTTACTTTCCATGCATAAGTCCTTTCCATGGATAAACCCATACACTGAACTGTTTTATGTCAAGTACACAGAGCACTATAAAATAAATCAATTAATGTGTACCTTGTACGTAGGTCTATTTTTTGTTTGTTTTGTTTTTAAAAAAATGATAGGTAGGAATACTAATGAGCGTGGGGAAAATCCTCACCTTTTTTCTAATGTCGTGAAAGTCTAAGTTCTCCAGTTTGTGCTCACTACTCAAGCAAATTAAGGAGAGAGGGGAGGGGAAAAGGTAAGGGGTGGACATTTCTTTGCTTGGTCCTTATTTCGTACCTTTCCTCCAGCAAGAGAACTGGCTACCACTCAGGATCAGGAGGTGCTACATTTTTTTTTTTTTTTTTTTTTTTTTTGTGGTACGCGGGCCTCTCACTGCTGCGGCCTCTCCCATTGCGGAGCACAGGCTCCGGACGCGCAGGCTCAGCGGCCGTGGCTCACGGGCCCAGCCGCTCTGCGGCATGTGGGATCCTCCCGGACCGGGGCACGAACCCGTGTCCCCTGCATCGGCAGGCGGACTCTCAACCACTGCGCCACCAGGGAAGCCCATGAGGTGCTACATTTTTAAGAGTAAATTAATTTTTAAAATAACGACTTTAAAGGCCATCCCATTTATTTAACTGTAAGAGGATCAGAAAGGTGTTACATTAAGTCCCGTCGGATTTGGGTAATAGGAGACTTTGCAGTTCATTTCCGAAATGTTTTAGGGTAAGTATTCCCTTCATGATGTCAGCCTCCTAGGCCTACCACTTTGGAAGAGTCGGATTCTTCGTGGAGGTTTCCTCTTTAGGCAGCGGACAAGTGAGCTTGTCCTTTTGGAACGTTCAGGTGTGAATAGGATCACACTCTCCAGAAATCTTTTCCTGGATATGGGGTTCTCTCAGCTCCAGAAATATTATTGAACAGTTACCCGGTAGCACAGAAATGTGGTTTCTTGGGGTTTGAAATCATCTCTGCAGACCCATGGTTTCACTGTGCTCTCCAGTGGATGCTTAGATGGGTGGGTGGTGGATGGGGAAAGGGTGGAAGGAAACAGAAGTGGGAGGGAGGTCTGAGCAGTGACAAGGCAGGTCCTGTCACTTGTAATCACAGAAACCATTTGTATCCATCTTATGTGTTGGATTTCTTTATAAGGCTCTTTTTGAAAACACAAGTCTGGTTGCTACGTTTTGGTGGGGACAGGGATGGTGGTGGTGGTGGGGACTCTGGTCTGTACTAACAGATCTATCCCAGTGGCAGCCTGCATCACAGCTGTCCACAACAGACGGATTTCTGTTCTTTTCTTTAAAACCTACCGGCGAGGAAATTCCATGTCTATTCCTGTTACACAGTTCTGTGTGTCTCTCCCCCCCAACAATCCCAGTGTTTTTTTTGCTTGTGTTCCCTGCGCTCCTTGGAGTAATCTTGGCTCTTCGGGCTCCTCTTTGTTTAAGGAACCTATTTTGCTCGAGATGCTGCTTATGCCAGCCGCTTCTGCAAGGATGACGTAAAGCACGGAAACACATTCCAGATTCACGGCGTAACCCTGCAACAGCAGCATCTGTTTAGAACGTACAAATCTATGTTTCTTGCCCGAGTGCTGATTGGAGATTACATAAACGGAGACTCCAAATACGTGCGCCCTCCTTCCAAAGACGGGAGCTACGTGAATTTGTATGACAGCTGTGTGGATGACACCTGGAATCCCAGGGTCTTCGTGGTGTTCGACGCCAACCAGATCTACCCCGAGTACTTGATAGACTTTCATTGATTTCATTTCCAAGCTTCCATGGTCGAAGAAGTTTTATTTTTCGCAGGGAGATCTGCTTGCCGGTCACCTAGCTGCTCAATGTTAATTGTCTGATCGTTTTGAAACAGATATGAAAGAAAGGGGCCACCCTATAAAAAGACATGCTGACTTTAGGGTTGGTTTGTTGTTTGTTTTTGTCCATTACTCATCTTTGTTACAGATCGATACCATTGCCGTTTTAACACCTGGGGTGAAGGACAGCGCTCAGAACACAATCAGCTGAGTCCCTTCATCTTTAACGTTTACATCCGTGTCTTCAGGGTAAATGTTTTCAGCTCAAATAGACTGATTCACATGTATGTTCAAAAAATAAAAATATAGGCATAAAGGTGTCCCTTCAGAGGAACTGAGCCTTTGTAAACGAATTCTGAGAGATGATGGTCCACCGGTCTACGTGTTGCCTTGTTAGTCTTCCGAAGGGGGGTGGAATTCAAAACCCTGAAGCAGCCTGAGTACCTTGAGGGAAATAGAAACAAGAGAATCGTTGGCAGTGCTGCCAGACAAGCCAGAAGGGGAGGGTCAGGACAGGGCGCCCTGCTCCCGGTGCCTTCGGGCGGCAGGCTGCACACCCGGCCTCGCCCTTCTCCTCCTCTTCTGCTGAACTGACTGTGATCCGCCCGCACGTCACCCCCCAGCGCTCCTGAATTCTTGTACCAAGACTTACTGCACAAGGCTTTTATTGCATCTTCGGAATGAAACTTTTATTTATTATTTAAAACACATACTTTCCCTTTGTTTTGGGGTCCCTACAATGATTACTTCTAAGAGATTTTTTTATCTGCCGCCCCCACACACACAGCTATTCAGCAATGATTTATAAAATTCACATTCTAAATTGTATCTCCCCGTTTTGAATCATCTGCAGAAAGCCTGGGATGCTTGGAACAAATCTGGGTTCTTCTTTTGAGCAGCAGTTGACAATCTGCTAACTCTCTTGAAAAGTTAGGTAGAATGCATAATCACGCCCAGTGGAAGTTTGTTTGCCTGCTGCATCTGTTTGGCTATTCTGTTTTAAGGAGGGCTAAGTGATGTTGGAACAGCTTCCTGCCCCTCAAGCTATGCTAGCAGAGGCTGGACAGCAACGAGGCAGAGATGTTACACAGGAGTTTGGGTGTCAGGTGGGGGAATTGGCCATATGACTGTTAAGTGTTTTTCCAACCTTGATTTTCTATGATTCTACCTGAAAAAAAAAAGAACACTGGTATCTTTTCTGAGAAACCTTTTTCTAACTCAGTTTAATACTAAATTCCCTCTCCATCATCTTCACTCAGTTTGGGCTGAAAGGTAGTGAACGTAATTTAACTTCTCAAGAAAAATCCAGTAAATGTCTATGCCTGGGACGCTCGTTCCCTCGCTTGAACTGGGAAGGCATCTAGAAATAATACAAATAAGGAGTAGGGAGCATGATGAGGTGTGTAATTCTTCAGCTGCCACATACCCCCAGATCCTCATCGTAGCCCAGAGCACACGGGATTGTGCAGCCGTGCACAGGGAGTAACTCGTACTCAGGAAGTTGCATGTCCAATACTTTGCAGTCAAGTGACAACAAACGTTTCCCAATTCTGATGTGCAGACTAACAGCTGGTTTCGATGAAGCGCTGTTAGTGTTTGGAAAGGACACATCTTAGAAACACGCCGAGGTCATCAGGGAAATAAAGGCGGGAAAGTCACCAGGCTGCCTTGTGGGAGGTGGCACACCGCTGCTCCGGACTCGCTCCCAAAAGAGGACCTTAGAGACATCAGGGAGTCAGATTCTGAAAAGCTCTTTCTTCTGCTTGCTTGTTATTTGCATACAAAATGATGTCAAAATGGTCTGCACTTCAATACGGCTACCTTTTTTTTTTTTTTTTTCCAACTTAACGTGATTGCCTCTTGTATCACTTGAATGGGATAACTGTTGTAGCTTTGGGGGTTGTTACTCCTTTGGACACGTGCCGACCTGATCTACAGGAGACTAAGAGCCCAAGGTTGAAACTTGCAAGGCAACCGGTGTGAACTCTGCACTTCGCTAGCTGGCTCATCTCTAGTAGGCAGAGTGCCCTGCAATAGACACTGTAAGTAACAACTGTGCTGTTATTCATGTCTGAGACCCTACTCCGACTCCCCTTTTATAAGAAAGGGCTGGTCGTGATGACCATTTTAAACGTGATAGTGTCGCGTTCATCCATGTTAGTGTTCTCTTTGTTTTCATCAGTAGATCGAGTTGAGAATCGTATCATCAGCGTAAGCAGACCAGACACCGCCGGCTGCCATCTTTCTCGTGTCCTCACGTAGTGCTGGGGGTGGGAGTGGGGAGAGAAACATTCCAGAGTCATGAATAAATGACTTTTAAAATTCTGCATTAAATCCACTCCAGCTGATAGTAACTCTTCTTTTCCACTTTGGTAATATCAGCCTCAGGGTGAAAAAAAACTGTGTTTATAAGAAACAGTCTCCTAAATCTTGGCGGTAAAGAACAGGAAGGTTTTGTATTAATGCCAAGTACAAAATACAATAGACTGTTCCAGTGAGGGTGGTCAAGACTTGGGAGCCATGTTGGATGTATGAATGTACTGTTTCTACGTGGAGTGATTAAAGCTTTCCGTAGCAGGTCCTGGAGGTCTGTGTGTGCCATATATTTGTTTCTGTGCTTCCTGTGTCTCACCTCCACCTTGCGTTATTTAAATCTAAGTTTTCGGCTCAAACTTAATGGACTCCGGAGGTGGTTGTTTCCTGTAACTCTTATGTAACCGACTTGCAGGTGGGGGAAGACCCTTGCTCTCAATTTGAATCATCACGAGAACTAGCTAAGCATATAACCCGTGGGGAACAGCATTTACTCCGTGCAACTGAAAATTCTGAAATAGACCGAGGCCTGGCGCCTTTGCTCTCAGTGGCTTCTGGCACAGAGGAGCATTCTGGAGGGTGTCGGCCATCACCCGAAGAGCAAGCTTCCTGAGTCCACCAACCTCCGGCCACTCCCGGTATGTCCTTTTGAAGTACGTTAGACATTTCACTTAATCTTTTAAGCTTCTGTTGGCCAAAAAGGAAGGTATCAAAGATACCTTAATTGTAGAGCTGCGAGAAATGCAAAGCAGAATGTCTAAGGCTTATCTATCCATGGAAACAGTCAAGATTTCCGTTCGCTAAAACCGTGTCCCAGTCTGTCTAAATGCCGGACTATTATTGAGATTCATTATGACGAAAATTCACATGAGCTTTGATGATGTAGAAAAGTGACATCTTTACAGAATTGTGCCTAAGCCATCCAGGTATTTGAGGTCACCTCCCGGGTCACCAGGAGCAGTGCTGAAAACAGTCTTAATAGTGAGCGGTCCTGGTGGTGCTTCTGTCCCAGACTGCCCTCTGGCCCCAGGGAAGGAGGTTTTATTTATTTTTCAACAAACATTTTATTTTGCGTAAAACAGTCCACTTCTAGATGAAAGTATACATTCTGTACTTGTAAAGAGAAAAAGGAAAGGTAATGAAAAGATAGCAAGGAAAAGAAAAACAAAAGCCTTGTCAAACATAATTTTTTTTTTTTAATTAATTAATTTATTTATGGCTATGTTGGGTCTTCGTTTCTGTGTGAGGGCTTTCTCTAGTTGTGGCAAGCGGGGTCCACTCTTCATCGCCGTGCGTGGGCCTCTCACTATCGTTGCCTCTCTTGTTCTCTGTGGAGCACAGGCTCCAGACGCGCAGGCTCAGTAGTTGTGGCTCGCGGGCTCTAGAGCGCAGGCTCAGTAATTGTGGCTCACGGGCCCAGTTGCTCCGCGGCATGCGGGATCTTCCCAGACCAGGGCTCGAACCCGTGTCCCCTGCATTCGCAGGCAGATTCTCAACCACTGCGCCACCAGGGAAGCCCCAAACATAATTTTTGATCAGAAGCTTTAGCAAAGTGATTTTGCTTCATTTTACCCCTTTGCACTAAATGCAGGAAGAGGTTTGGTGAAACAAGCCGCCCTGCCTCACTCCCTGTGAATAACTGGATCGTGATGCTTGGGCACCGCTGATGGAAGAAAGGAACGTTTTAAAGAAATATGAGGAACCTGGTTCTCGGGGGCTGCCTGTCAGTGAGAGTGATGTGTAATGGAGAGGTGAGCCCAGACGTCTTGGAAAGGTGTTCATAGCTCATCCTTAGCCTTCACTATTCCACAGGAGTAGTTTTCTTCTCGTGTTTTCCCAGACTCCAGGCTGGGAGCTCGCTGGGGAGCTGGTTTGGTCCCTCTCTTCCCCTGCCCCCTCCTCTGCTGCCCTGGGCTCCATCCATCCCAGGTCAGAAGATGTCTTGCTTATTCCTGACACCTGCCAGCTCCTTCCTTGCTGTGACTCAGCTCGGCCTCCTGCTGTAAGATTATGTAATGCGTTTTCTCAACTCTAATTTCCTGGCTTCCCTTCCTCAGCCCTGCAGGCTATGAACTTGGCTTTTATTTGAACTTTCTCCCTGTGTGGCTGTGGATCTAAGAAATGAGCACTGGTTTCTCGTGAGAACGGAGCATAGGGCCTTGCCTAAGACATTTGCGTCCCCTGCAGCCTTTTAGCTTTGCTGTACCTTCTGTGGAGACGCCGCACAGCGAGCTGATTCCGGCTCTCGTCTCACTGTTGAAGCCAGCTCAGGAGGGTCACAGTCCAGAATTGAATTCAGATCATCTCTGCAGTCTTAAGCATAAATCCAGATGGTGCTTCTTGTGTTTTCCTGTTCCTGTTTAAGAAATACCTTGTCCTGAGAGGCTCCTTACACTTTAGTATCTCCTTGGGGCACACGTGGAAGCTGCAGGCATTCTAAGTCCACACTCGATGGCATTCTGAGCGAATCAGTATTCCGGCCCAGTTCCTCCTCTTTATTCCTTTAAGAAAAAGATCAAGGGACTTCGCTGGCGGTCCAGTGGTTAAGACTCCACGCTTCTACTGCACGGGGCACGGGTTTGATCCCTGGTCTGGGAACTAAACTCCGGCAAGCCATGCAGCCAAAAAAAAAAAATCAAGCCCCACCTTTTTTTTTTTAACATCTTTATTGGAGTATAATGGCTTTACAATGGTGTGTTAGTTTCTGCTGTATAACAAAGGGAATCAGCTATACTTATACATATCAAGCCCCATCTTGAGAGCGCCGATCTGAGTTTTCTTTCTGGCTTTGCTCTTTGGCTCCGTGTCACCTTGGATAACTCACCAGAGGGGGAAGGTCACTTCTCAGAAGGTGAAGTTTGTGAAGGACTGACTGGACTCTTGTTAGAAGAAAAGCCCGTGTGTGGATTTCTCTAGGCAACACCTGAGCTGACTGAGGCCCAGGAGGCAAGCGTTTGGGATGGGAAGGGAAAGGGATTGACCTGGTTCTCCCCGAATCTCCCGCCACTCAGTCTGTTCCCCCTTGAGTTCACGACTCTGAGTTCCCGGGGTGCGCCCGGCAGTGACCGAGCCCAACACAGCCCTGCCCTCGCGGGACCTGCCGTCCAGCAGGAGGACACATCCTGAACTGTCACAAGAGCCACCAAAAGGGAAGCTGAGGCCACTCGGGAGCCTGTGACAAAGAGATCTAACCTATCCCGGTCGTCAGAGGAGGCTTCCCTAAGGAGTGACATCTGGATGTGGAGACCCAAAAGAGGGGTGGGCGTTAGTTAGGTGGATTCTGGATTCTGGCCACACCCAGCTACCCTACCAGGCTCCGGGAGATGAGGGACGAGGTGTGGGTGGAGGCCCATGGAGCACTTTTTATCATTAAAGTGAAGGTGACAGGATCAAAGCCACTTAAAGAACCAGAAAGTGTTGCCCTAATGCCTGCACTGGCCCTGGCCCTGGGAGCCGGCCTTCAGGGAGCCCGGCCAGCGCTGGGGTTACCTGGGGACAGCAGCGGGGCTTGCGAGGATTTTTACTCAACTTACTAAATGTCCAGATGCGCGTTAGGCAGAGTTGTTACTTCCTGCCCCCGGGCCTTTGCTCATGCCTTCCTGTCTGCCCTCTCCCGCCCTCCCAGAACACACGCTACATACCTCCTTCTACCTTCAGAGTCCTGTGTATCTGAGGCTTGGGCTCTGGGGTCAGAGGACCTAGTTGAACCCTAGCGCCACCACTTGCCAGCTGTCTGACCCGGGGGAGGTTACTTAACCTCTCTGTGCTTCACCTCCTCATGTGTCAATAGGGATAGTAATAGTGCTACCTTGCATGATGAAATGACGTCTGTGAAGCGCTTAGGATAACGCCTAGGGAAGTATTATCGGGTGTGAATATATAAGACCCTTCCTCTTTCAGGAAGTGTTCTGTAACGAACACAACCCTCACAGCCCTGGGATCCTTACAGGATCCACGCTGCACTTGGGGTTCTTTTTTGTTTCTCCTTAACATTTACTTGGTCAATGCCCTTCGGCCAAACACTCGCAGAAGCAGCCCTGGAGCTAAACAAGCAGGGTTGTAGTGAGTGAGAGTCCAGACCAGGAGCGGTGGAGTGTCCCAGGAAGAGGGGCTTAGAAAGAGCTTATTGAGGATTTGGGGGAACATCTAAGGAAATGGGGCTTTGCCCTAGATTGGAGGCTGCCAGGAAGCAGACAGGCAGGTCTACGATTAGGTCTTATCTGCAGGAGGGAGAGACAAGCCTGTGGATAAGCTGCAATGTGTAAGGAAGCAGCAGCCCTCGCTGTGGCTGAGGGACGGGTGTTTGGTGTTCTGTGGGTGGCACACTGACCTTATTTTCGTCTGTGCTTAGACAGAATTATGAGGTGGCCTTGCTGTGTCTCATTTGGTCATAGTCTCCTCGTAACCTTGCCCAAGGTCGGCCTTCCGTGAGTTTATGAGCAATGGGAGAATAACATGGCAGTGCAGTTGCCAGGCGAGGTTCTGAGTGTCAGGGGCTGTTCTCTTTTTCTCTCTCAACCTGTTAATTAACTATTTATTTGGACTAGTTTTCTTCTCCCAGGGAAGTTGTAGGCAAATATATTCATTCATTCAACAAAGCACTAGCTGAGTATCTGTCTGGACTAGGTGCCAGGCACTGTGTCAGGCAGGATACAATGGTGAAAACCCTGCCTTCCTTCAGGGAACTCAAAGTCGGGCATAAGGGGAGATTTAAAGACTGTCTGTGTCACTCCATTTTGCTAGTTGAAATGCCTTCTTCAGCTTGCCCACCAAGAAATTCTCCATCCTGTCTGGAACTCCCGAACATCCAACCCCTGCACCCACGAGGCGGGGCTGGAAACTCAGCATGAAGTTTAGACCTGCCACCCCTCCCCGTACCTTGCACCCCTCGGACTGTGTCTGCCCAATAAAGATACCCAGACCAGGTGTTCTGCGTGTTCCCCGCTGCACCCCTGTGCGGTCCACACTCAGGGCCGTGTAAGGGAACTCGACATCCTCACATCCCAACACTGGACTGGCTCCTCTCATAGTTTTCTCAGAAGGATATTTTAATTCAACAAACAACTTAATGTTTTCTGAATGGCTTTGCTATGTAGGGCGATTCTGTCTGGGTGGAGGACCGACACCACGATGCTGGGGGTTCCTAATTAGACTGGCATCTGGGCAGTGAGATGCCGTTGAGGGTGGAGCAGCAGGGCACTGGAGGGCAGCATCTGACCCCAGAGCCCAAGCCACAAAGTCAGGAGCTGAACTCCTGTGACTAAGCCTCAGAGAACAGGGTGGAAGGTCCTTCCAGAAAGTACCTGGTCTCCTCTGCCACGAGGCGGCGCCGTCCCTGGTCAAGTCCATCTGGCTCTGTATTCATCCCTTTTGTAATAATTGCTGGGAAAAGCGGGCCCCTTTCCAACAGTAACCTCTTCAAATGTTTTAGAATCTGGCCTGTCGGAAAGCGCTTCCCAGATAACCTCTTTACGTACTATCATTGAATCCTATTTTCTTTCCTTTTCTCGTATGAAATTTTATGTCATCCAGCAAATAATTTGGGGATACTTTCTGAGTCCATAAATACACAGATACCCTTCAAACCTTCCCTCTTCAGGCATCAAATAAAGTAAACTCACGATCTCTAATCCTATAACTTCTCTCTTGCCTTACTCTCCACCTCCTCATCTCCCCATGAGGCTACCTCCGGGGATGCTCTGTCATCATTAAGTTATAGAGCCCCAGAGTTTCACCATCCTCCTTGGCACAGATAAGAGACTCACTTTCTTACAACTGTAAAGTCACCACCTCGGAACACTGCATATCTGTGCCCTTTACCAAATGTGTGTCCAAAAGTTGGGCCGTAAACTTAGCTTAAAATTGGACTCTATGACATATCAACACACATTTCTGAAATACTTCTCTCAAAGTCCGAGGAATTGAACTTGGTACGCTGCAGATTTTTTAAAGGTAAAATTTCATACCGTTCCTGTGAAACTGAGGTGGGGTCAGGTAGTAATTTGTCACTGCCGCGAGGACGGGAAAAGCTGACTCCCGAGGTCATGTGTCAGTCTCAGAGCTGGCAGAGATCCCAGCCACAGGCTTTGTGATCACGGGGCCAGCGATCCATCTTTTACTGTAACTTCGTTGTAATGTGGCTATAGTTGCCTGCTCTGGGCTCTGATATCCTCCATTTAAAAACTATATGTATTACAAGATCAACATTTAAAAAATATGTGTGTCCTGGGTTTAGCATTTTCTGTTTGCAGAGCAATGTGATGTAATGAAAAACATAAGTTTCCGAGTCAGACCCCTGCGTGTTACAGACCCAGCTTAGCCACTTTCTAGCCACGTGGGCCGGGAGAAGTCGCCCAGCTTCTCTGAGCTGCTGTCCCCTTGTCTTTTAACGCTGCTGTGAGAATCACCCGAGACTGGGCTATGAAAGCGCTTGGTACAGTGTCTGATGCACACTGGCTGCTCCACACTTAGATACAGTTTTATCCCTGGCTGAGCACTTCCCAGAGGAGGGCATCTATCAGGCCAGGGTGAAGGCCCAGAAGCCTGGGAAAAGTGACAGTGGAGAGCTAGTGTCAGATCTCAGCACAGGCCTTCGTCTCTCAAGGAGCGTAAGAGCACAAGATGCAGGAGAGGAAAACCAGGCACGGACAGGCCAAGCAGCAGGAATAAGAATCCATCTGTGACCTAGATTCCATCCCCCGGCTCCAGACAGCCTGGTGGGCTGGGGGCGGAGCAGGTTGTTGATAAGAGCTCCTTCCAGCCTGAGGACTCTCTGTTGAGAAGTCTTCATACATTTTCATCATCAACAATGACAATAGCACCTAATGCTTTGGCTCTTCCTAGATTACCATGGCCTGCGTTAAGAACCTGCCATCAGACTGTCAAGTCCTCAGGGCCAGTTGTAATGTTTCTTCTCTTTTCTTCTGGCAGAATCTAGCTCATTGTCTTAAATATGCGCGTGTGTATTCGTTGGCTTTACAGTGACCTGCGTTAACTTGAATCTCATCTTGGCTCTTCCCCAACCTTGGCAAGTCACTTCCTCCCCCTGGGCCTCAGCTCCACATCTGTAACATGAGGGGGGTGGTCTAAGGCCCATTCTAGCTCTTGTCTTCTGTGATCTACAGCTCTCATTCTCTCAGAGCCACCAAAAATAAAAACAAGGTCACTTCTGCAAAGCAATTTATGTTCCCAGTTCTCCCAGTTTAGCATCAGACTTGGACCATAAAAAGGAGGGTAGACAGAACACTAAATAATAAGCAAAATGTACTAAAGGATGAAGTAGCAGAGATTGAGGGTATTTCAGTGGAGCCAGAGGTTTTTTGTTTTGTTTTGTTTTTTTAATATTGGCTATATTACCAGTGCTGTACAATGTGTCCTTGTAGCTCTTTTATTTTATTTTTATTTTTATTTATTTTTGCTGAACTGGGTCTTAGTCACGGCACGTGGGATCTTCGTTGTGGCATGCAGAATCTAGTTCCCTGACCAGGGATCAAACCCAGGCCCCCTGCACTGGGAGTGCAAAATCTTACCCACTGGGCCACCAGGGAAGTCCCTAGCCAGAGGTGTTTGAGAGAAAGTGGACGCTCTTGCCAGGTGACCTTTGAGAGTCTGGTCCATCGTAATAAGAGGAATGATACCAACCGGGGGTGTTCCCTGCTGCCACGCAGGTTAGATGACATCCACAGGCAGGGAGCATCCTCACAGGGACTCTGGATTTCGAGGAATTCCCCCAGGTGTCTGGGGCTGTGAAGCACAAGGTAACCGGCACAACTCTGGGCGCTAAGTCCCCACCTAGAGCAGAGGGAGTACAGTGGCTTCGCAGGAGCTTGCCGGCTGACTTCATGCCTTCGTCTTCTATGTGAGAAAGCAAATTGCAGGGGAATGACATGGGGGGTCATTCTGAATAAATTCTAATGCGTATGCAAGGTTAGATCGCTCAAAACTAAATGCTCTTAATCGTAATAACAATTTACACAGCACAACTGTCTGGAATCTTCGTGGCTGAAACCTGCTAATCTAGGGAAAAGACTCAGGACTGAAAAACAGGCATTTGCCTTGTTTAGCATGTAGCCAACTCTGCAGGTACATTGTCCATTCACTTGTCAGCAGTGCAGGGTGCACTTGGGAGCCCAGGGAAGATGAAAGTCTGTTTACCGTTCAGGCTAATATGACAATGAAGAAGCTTCGAAAGTGTATGGCAACATGGGGCAATGGTTGTTACAATAGCATTTGGCGAACTTGAATAAAGTATTTTGGATGGAGATAATGAAACCAAATTCACCCACTCATTAGCCTTTAATTCACTCTCATTTCCTAGAGGAAAAAAAAAGGAACTAAGGAGTTTTGGTAATGTGAGCTTCCAGCTACTAAAACTACCAAACGAATTCCCGAAAGTAGAAACTGTTCATTGTTGCTTTAGTCGTTAAACATCACAACAGCGTCCTACCATAGAGCACAAAGAACTATACTCAATGTCCTATGATAAACCATAATGGGAAAGGATATATAAAGAAAGAATGCATATGTATATATCACTGAATCACTTGGCTGTGCGGTAGTAATTAACACAACATAGTAAGTCACCTGTACTTCAATAAAAACGTTTCTTAAAGAAACCACAAAACACTGATGACCATCCACTATGTGCCTGGGGATAGCCTTTCACGTACCAGGCCCAGTGCTAGAACTGACTTCAAAGATGAACAATGGATGGTCCTTGCTTTCCAGGAGCTCTTGGCCTCACAAAGAGACACACAGGTCAACAAATAAATGATAATTCCTTGTGATAAGTGTTGATCAGAGAGACGAATTCACATGTCCTGGGAAATACAAAGGGGTCAGACGCACCTGGAGAGCAGGGTAGGTTTTAACCTAAGGGTAAGGCCACTTTCTACCTCGATCTTGAAGGAAAATACAGGTGACAGAGTGAAAAAAGGTAGTCCAATCCAGGCGGAAGTGAGCGTGGGTGAACACGCGGGCTGGGGGGGCTGTGTGTCCGAGGAGTGGCGAGCGGGCGTGGCCGCCACGTGTGCTTGTTTGGGAAGCAGAGTGGAGCAGCTGAGTCAGCGGAGGCACGGCCAGAGGGGTGGCTCGGGCCAGGTTGGGATGGGCTTTGCGTTCTAAACCAAGAAGTTTGGATTTTGTCTGGGGAACTGACCAAAGTTTTGAGGAAGTTCAGGCACAGTCGGCAAGACTGGATAAGTAGAGACGTCGTTGGTGGAGATTAAGGATACGGAACACAGAGCATCACTGGAGAGCGTGGTGGACATTCACGTTTTATTTACCTGGTGCTGTTCCCGTCTCCTGGGAACAGCAGACACACCTGGGCGCACCTGTTCTCTCCTGACCCAACTTGAATAAGTGAGCCTTAACAAGAGCTACCTTTTTAATTTAAAAATAATAAAAATATTTTAATACAAAAGGCATCTCCTTGGCTATAATGATTGTTCTCGGGGTGGATACCAGATACAGGCTAGTTCAATTATATTGTCTTATTTTCTCCACTGTCCAGAGTGTTTGACCAACCTATGGGCATGTGACCTAATCTGACACCTTCCGTGATAATTCTGAATTTTGACTTGTCACTAAGGGTAAGGGCCTTTTTTTTTTTTTTTTTTTTTCTGATGCTGAATCTGTCAAGTTCCAAACCTAGAGATGCTAATGGTTATGTCTCTAATATTTGGGAAAAGCTCATCTTCAGTAGGAGAAAAAAAAAAAAAAAAACCTGACATATGGAGAGAAGTAGACGTGAGAGACGGAAGGAAGAAAGTTCCGGTGGCCTTCCAGCCTCTGGTGCCAGGCATCCCTGAGACTAGTTTCATCCCTGCCTGTCCTCCGGTTTGATTAACACGAGCCAATAAACTGCCCTCTTTGCCGTAGGTAGTTACTATTGGGTTTCTGACACTTGCAAACGAGAGTCCTCACTGATGCAGACAGGAAGATAATGAAGTCTGACCTTGATCCATTGCAGTTTAAAAGACTCTTCTCTGGGTGCTAATGGAGCTCAAGGGGGAAGATCAGGACCAGGGATAGAGGTTTGGAGGTCATGTTTGGATTAGTAGCTGTCTGAGCCACGGAAGCAAATGAGCTCCCCCAAGGCGAGCGCAGGAAGTGACTGGCGGTGGGAAGTGACAGGCGGTGGGGAGGCATCGTGAAGAATGCCAGCGTGCAAGGGCACAGGAGGACCAGCTGCCTCGCTCTCAGGCCTTTTCTGATTTCACCCAGCTCTTCTGTTCTCATGGTCCCCCGCGGGGAGAAGCCAATCTCTAAATCCACGAGGGGCCACCAGCGCGCTCGCTCTCTCACTTTTAACTGTTCTAGGGCCACATCTTTTGAAATCTGCCTCCTATAGCTTTTAGGCATCAGAGCAATTCTAATTCTTCTTCCCCCAAACGTTCTTCCTTATCTTTGAAATCTGTGGTCTCATAGCTTCGGTCTTCTTCTTCAGGGTTAAGTCTCTCACGTCTTTCAGCCGATACTCATCTGACAGTGATTGGATTTTCCCGAACCCTTCGGGTCTTTTTCATGGATGGTGGTTCTGGTGGTTCTGTAGATAGTCGCATTGTTGGTGTGCTCGTGAGAGGAGGTGAGCTCGGGGTCTTTCTACTCCGGGTCTTAGCTGCTCTCTGAACTCTTCTAGATGCTTGTCCATGTGGCTTGGCAAGGGTGGTGTCTGGAGCAGATACTGTTCCCGATTTAATGTGCCCAGCACGGAGCACAGTGGAACTAATGTCTCCCTGACCTGAGCACCGTGCTGGTTGAACGGTTGGGAAATACTGCCCTTGTGAGCAACCAAAAGGTCCTAAGGCTTTCTTTTCTTCTAGAAATTGCTGGGAAGCCAGCCGAATAGAATCCATAGTGTTGATCGTGTTCGAGCCTAAATAAAGGCCTTTACATTCTTCTCTGTGACGTTATTTTTAATATAAAAAGATGATCATTGTAACATTATCTTTTAAGACCAAATACAAGCACACCTCATTTTACCGCATTTCGCAGATGTGTCTTTACAAATTGAAGGTTTGCGGCCACCCTGTGTCGAGCAAGTCTGTCAGCGCATTTTTCCAACCGCATTTGGCTCACTTCGTGTCCCTGTGTCACATTTTGGTAATTCTCACAATGTTTTAGACTTTTTCATTGTTATTATATTTGTTATGGTGATCTTTGATGTTACTGTTGCAAAAAGGCTACAACTCACTGAAGGCTTCCATAATGGTTAGCCTTTTTTAGCAATATAGTATTTTTTAATTAAAGTATATATATGGGTTTTTCTAGACATAATGCTATCACACCGTTGATAGACTACCGTGTTGGATAAATACAACTATTACATGCACTGAGAAGACAAAAGACTCACGTGACTCACTTTATGGAGATATTCACTTTATCGCTATGGTCTGGAGCCAGGCCCACAGTATCTCTGAGGTCTGCCTGTAATTAGGAACAACATACCTGGTCAAAATAGGAGAATGAAAAATATATTTCAGTACATACGTAAGATGGGATATTGTGTGTCTGTGAAATGGTCTTTCTGAAGGAAGGATTTAGGAGGTAGTAAATGGATTTAAAATAAAGAACTGCTAGTACCACCTCAAATGATTTAGGATCAAATTAAAATATAACATTGATTTCTCTCTTTATTCCTCATTTTGCCACTTGCCTCTCCCTAAGGAGGTGGCCATCTGGGTGGGGAGCAGACTTCCCTCGCCCCCTAAGACTGCAGTTGTAGAATGAACTTCTGTGGGTTTTAATAGCGATGACGTGGTCCCAGGGTGCATCCTAGTCTATTCATTGTCTTTGGGAGAAAATCACTAGCCACCTTGCCCCTGCCTACATCCAACAGCTTGTCCTTGGCCAAAGGCAATTGCACTGTCTCCCGTGTCACTAAATTTGGCAGAAACTTGTTTGCGTGAAAATGAAGGAACGTGTCTGTGTCCTGTTACCTCTGCCAGTCCATGATGGGCAATTGTGTCTGGAGCTCTGGAGGAACTTCTTAACTGTCTCCAACCCCCTAAAGGGTTGCGATGCAAAAGATGGTGCCCAGATGCCCTCCATCCTCTCTGAGGACAGACCAGAGGGGCCAGGTTGAAACTACAGAACGAGATGTTTCCAGAGACATCAAAAAGAATTGTCTATCGTGGTTTGGTTTTATTTTATTTCATTTTTAAATTAATTTTTATTGGAGTATAGTTGATTTACAATGTTGTATTAGTTTCCGCTGTACATCTATCCACTCTTTTTTAGATTCTGTTCCCATATAGGTCATTACAGGGTGTTGAGTAGAGTTCCCTGTGCTGGACAGTAGGTCGTAATTCCTGTCACGGTTTTAAAACGCAGAATTGGTGACAAGGGCAGCAGTGGAATTCCTTGCCTTGAGGATGTTTAAGGACAGGAAAGACAGGCAGCTGGACTGGGCAACCTCCTAGGGAAGGTGACGTAGCGAGGTCGCCCCTTCATGAACGACCCTCCAGGCAGACACGCGCTTGTCCTTAGAGCTGCTCTCATGCTGATCACGAGGTGGGCTCGTGCCTCATCTCCGCCCCCCCGCCCCCGGCCTCTAACAATATTTGGGGCAAGGAGACTATCTGACATGGCCCCTTGTACATAGGAGAGACTCAGGAAAGGTTTTGGAGGGAATGAATCAGTGCAGATGAAAAGTGTCTTCGGAATTCCCTAGTTCCTCACCTTTTTCACCTCTTCCTCCTTTCGGCCCAGTCCCCAGCTCAGGTGAGCACCCAAATCTCTTCCAGCTCAGAAATTTTACTAGTCCTGGTTTGCTTGGGTTGTCACGACACGCTTTCACCTTTCTTGGCAAACACAGATCTCACGAGTCACACCTAAATGCGAATTTCCTAACAGAAATAATAGCTGCAGAATAATATACATTATTTCAGTGAATCCTCACGGTGCTGTGGACTGGCGTCATGATCCCAGTTTTACCAGTAAGCGAAGCGCAGAGAGCCTGACACGTCCCAGGTTCAGTAACTAACAAGGATGTAAGCTCACATCTGTCTGACTCCAAAGCCCGGCACTTAAACACAAGGCCAAGTGAGTTCTCTCACCCAGGAATATACAAAATTATCTGTGGATACAGATATGGATACCTACACCTATATCTATACCTGTATCTATACGTATACCTATATCTATATACCTATCAAGGAGGAAAAGCCCAAGAGACATTAGTCTCTTTGCTTAGTCTCCTGTGATGGGATAGCAAGTCCTGTTCACCAGGGTGAGGGAGACATAAGTTGCATCGTATGAGGGACTAAATCCCCGCCTACATTGGAGACCAGTCCTGGTATCCGGCCGCCTGAGCCTAGCTGGCCCCAGCCTGCTCTGCTCAGCCTATAAGGGGAGGCAGGTCCCCAGCTGTCTACCGGCATGGGGGTCACCGGGTACCTTAGGGATGCTTGGCGCCCTGATACTTGAGTTGTGTTACTGCCTGGCCAGCGTGGGCCTCAGCATTGCGTCCACCCGCAGGGCCAGTTTCCATCACCTCCGATCTGGCAGCTGAACCACGGGAAGCAGGATCTCTGTCAACAGCCCAATTTTATGGTTTATATTTCTCTCCTTCAGTTGATTTGTTCTCATTTTGGGTCACTAATCCCCTGCGGGAAACTGATGATCAGACTCGGGTCACAGAGGACCAAGGCTGTTACGGATTTAACTGCTACATCAGAAAGAGCTGATACTGAAATCCGGTGCATGTTACCTGCGGGCCTTGTGCATTGAGTTCTTCTGGCGAATTTCTTCCTCTTTGACCAAATATGGTGGTCTTCTGAGACTCCTTTTTAAGAAAGTTATAAATTCCCTCCTTGTCATTACGGTGTCATTCACCCGGAAAGTATGATTTAATTTGCACACGATTTTCTTGGGTTGAATGAATCAGCCTAAAGCAGTTGTCTCTTGAAGGTTTGTTATCCCATCACTGGAGAAGACGGTCTAATTAGCATTTTAGGGCGGGGACTGGCCCGTTCTAAGGTGAGGGCTGAAGGGGAAACACAGGTTTATTTTCAGTGGCACTGGCCTTGGTTTCCAAAAACTTTCATCCTCTGTGCTGAAGCGAAGACAGGGCAGGGGGAGCTGGGACTTGGGGCCCCCACTTTGAAAGGGTAATGGGCTCTGGGAATACACCCACTAGGCTGTGTAATTCTCCGTGGGTGAGGCCTATTGCCATACACTTGTATCCAGACATGCGCAGTGCGGTGATTAGCAGTGTAGACGCTGAAGCCAGGCACCCTGCGTTCAAGTCCTGCTAGGGGCACTCGCAGGCTGTGTGGCCCCTCTGTGCTTCAGCTGCCCCGTCAGTAAAGCATCACCTGTCTCCCAGGGCTGCTGTGACAGCTCGATGGGTCAGTACACCACCCGTCCTAATTCCCAAGGATAAGGGGTATCCTTACCCCTGGATCAGAAAAGTAGGGACACATCTCTAGAAAGAAAAAACTGACCAGTGGGAATGACTGACCGGGAGGAGAGTGAAATCTCTTTGTGGTTCTCGTAACAATCCTGACTCTCGTAGGTCCGGGAGTCCGGGCTGTAGTGCTGCGTATTTACCAGGAGCTGGAGGTGGGGGAGGGAAGGGGCTCGTGAGTTCTTCAAACCAGAGAAAGGACGATCCTCTGCTCTGAACGTGCGCGGGTCCACGCTGGCTACTGCCGCCGCCGTCCGCCAGAGGGCGCCCTGGGGTTGACGTCCCATAGACAGTAACCGCGCCTACCCCTCCAGAGGGTCTCAGCTGAGTTTCTCAAGGACTGTCCTTGGTCTCTCTTGAATTTTTACCGCCTGGAGCCTTGACACTATCAGCTCCCCCTCCCACCCTTCTTCATCCTCTTTCCTGTGACCCCGAGCCTCTGGGTAAGGACTATGCCCTTAGGCGCTTCACAGTGTTTAGAGATCACGGTGAACGCGATTCTGTGAACCCTCGGAGCAGATTGCCTGGTGGTCTTCTAAGCATTATCGCTGTGGCAGATCGTCTCACTGTCAGCCTGTCTTTAACATGTGTGTTTGCATGCACGTACGCATGTGCACATATACCCACTTGTATGTAATTTATAAGTGAGCATACGTACGTGCACTTGAAAAATATGGTGTTTGTACTCCTGTTCCCTTAAGATGCCTTGCTTCTCCTACTGCTTGAGGCTTCTGGCTTTCTGTGTTCCTTCTACCTTCCCAAGATTGCAATCTCCAGAACACTTACCTTGCTACCGGACCAAACTTGGGTCCCCTTGCTCACGGGCAGTAAAGCCGTTCTACTGACCCCAGGTCGTAGGGAAGGAAAGGGCAGGATTTAGTGCAGGTGCCAAGCAAGGAGTCCGGGACAGCTAGTACTCCAAACACCGGAACTCCCCCATGGGTTTCAGGAAAGGATTTTTAAAGGCCAGGTGAGGGAGAGGAGTCCCAGAGTATGTGATCAACTTGTGCACAGTTCTCCAACTGGCTGATGGTGAGGTACCAGGGCAGTGTCCCAGGGGTTCCCATGATCAGTCCTCAGCCTCCAGGAGTCCTGGGGTCTATGTGCTCACGGTCATCGAGTAGTTAACTTCTCCCATTTGGTGGGGGGTTTCACATCTGTAAAACAACTCAGGAAATGTGCATCAGATACTATTATCCGGGTCCTTCAGAGAGGAGCTACAGCAGAGGGTACAGGGAGGGGTCTGACCCCGAAGGCCCCATAGGTTCCTGCTCGGTTACAGCCTTGCACCAAATGTGAGGTGTAGTTCAATGCCTGGAAGCGAAAGGAAAGAAAAGGAAAAAATTGTCCCATCTCATATTCTGCTAGCGTGAGAATGCTTTATATTTTTCAGGAAACATTAACTTTACCAGGAGATGAACTTGTAATTCCTACCAAGTGAGCTAGTTGACCATACCTTACACACACTGCAGGTACACAGACCATACCTTACACACACCACAGGTACACAGACCATATCTCACACACACCGCATCTACTGGGTAGTATACTGTCTCCACATGTGTTCTCCCCGAATTCTCCATCCTCCAGATGCCAGGGTCCTCAGGGAAAGAGACGGCGCTTTTCAGCTTTTCTCCCCAGCCTCCCTACCAGAGCCTGAAAGACAGTCATTAGTTACATGAGGTTAGGGTAGTCATTTCCTTGATTGGTTGTCTGTGAGGGTTGGCGGGTGGGGGGACTGTGCGTGTTGTTTGCAAGGAGCAGACGTTTCTGCCGGCTCGAGAGGAAAAAGGGGGTTCATTGCAGGATGACATGAGAGCTGGAACTGGAAACAGTACCAGGATTCCAGCAGTTTTAAGACACCTGTCCTCCTTCTCTCTGCCTCAGTGTCTCTCTCATGACACATTTTCTCATCTCTGTGTATCTGCTCTTCTTCCCTTTTGTCCTTGCCGGTCCATCTCCTCCATCCTCTCCAGCCTAAATCCTGGTGGGTTTAACCTGCTCCTACTGCTTTATTGGACAGCACGCTTCTCGCAGACTGCCTCATGGATCAGGGCCCAGCCTACGATTGAGCTTCCCGGGGGTCCGATGCATAATCGTCTCATCAGTGGCCACTCCCGCCAAAAAGACTGCCTGGCTGCGCAGCTTTGAAGGCTGCAAGGGCAGTGCAGCTAAACGGAACAATGAACACAGCAGGAACATTGCAACTCACAGCAGAGTATCCCTGGAAAAGGGCAGTGCTAACCCTGTAACAAACAAGCAAAAGAGTGACAACTCCTGTGATCTTTTGGGCCAAGTTTGTTTCAAGCCCTTCACACATAGTCACTCATCTGACCATTTATGACATCGTGTTAGGGTTGCCAGATTCAGCAAGCACAGAAACAGGATGGACACCCCTGCAATATCTGGAACATACTTATGTTGCAAGAAGGGGGACCGCTTCTAGGGCCCGAGAGTGGGCTCTTGTCTAGCACTCAGAGATAAATTGTCTGAGGAGACACACGTGCTGACAAAGCAAGAGACTTTATTGGAAAGGGCCCCCCGCCCCCTGGGCGGAGAGCAGGAGGGTAGGGGAACCCGGGAGAACTGCTCTGCCGCGTGGTTGGCAGTCTCGGGTTTTACGGTGATGGGGTGAGTTTCCAGGTTGTCTCTGGCCAATCATTCTGACTCAGGGTCCTTCCTGGTGGCCCGCACATCGCTCAGCCAGGATGGATTCCAGAGAGAAGGATTCTGGGAGGTTGGTAGGACATATGGACTGGAGGCTCCTCTCTCCTTTTGACCTTTCCCGAATTCTTCTGGTTGGTGGTAGCTTGCTAGTTCTGTGTTCCTTACCAGGACCTCCTGTCGTAAGATAACTCATGCAAACCTGGCCAGGGCAGGGGGTTTTAGTCAGTGGTTCCCCTAACACTTATACTAAGGAATTATTTGTTGTTTATCTGAAATTCCTATTTAACTGGGCACATTGTACTTTATGTGGTAAAAGCCTATTTATCCCCATTTTACAGATGAGGACACTGAGGCACAAGGAGACTATTTGCCCAAAGATACACAGCTAGGAGGTGGCAAAGCCAGTTTGGCTTCATTTCCTGTGCTCTTAGCCATGGTGCTAAGTTGCCACTTTAAACCTATGTGAATGGCAAAGACATGCAAACACACACACACTTTCTAATAAAAGAGAGTCTTTTGTGCAAAATAAAAAAGAGTCCTTTCTTCAAAAATAAAAATCAAACACCGCAGTGTACTTAGTGTACTCAGAGTCCAGGCAAGAGACAGAAATCACAGCGGAAGTTTCAACAGGGAAATTTGATAAAGAGACTGTTGACTGTAGAAGGGGTTGGCAACTATGAAAAGGGGTCCAAGAGAACTCTAAGGGGTAGAGAGCCGGTAACTGCAGGAAGCAGCCACTTGGCTGGAGACTGAGGGAAAAGTGAACAGGGAAGAAGCTTAGAAACTCAGAGTAAAGGGCCCACATGCACGCTGGCCTCAGACCCCAGAGGAGAGTTACCTGTGTCACGGGAACACGCTGCTTGCAGCATGGTGATGGGTGATGGTGACCAGGATGGAGACGCCCACTGCTCACCGCCAAGGGCAGCCTGCCGCCCCTATGAGTAGCCAGTGGGATGCCTGCTCCCTGATCTGCTTGCAGCTGCTCTGAGAAACAGACAATGGGAAGGGGAAGAAAAAGGCCCTTCTTTCCCAGCCCTGCATTGTCCCACCCACACTCCTATTGTCCAAACCTCATGTCCAGCCAGCTGGCAACAAGAAACCTAGCCTGTAGGGTCCAGCTCCAGTGTTACAAAGCAGGAGAAAGATGGGGGGGTTTGGAGCTGAAAGACATTAAATTAATAACTGGCACAGATGGAAGGTAGATTTTTCATCCCGAGGATGGAAAGAAGCCCAAAACATCATCATGCAAAAGGGCGATAGATTGACTCAGAGAGGGATTTGCACCTAAAAAACCGAAGGTTTGCGTGAAGACATCTCTTGGAGTAGAGCTATAAAATGCAGTCTGCTGGCTGCCAAGGTATTGGGTAAGCAAGACAGGGTGTTATAAAGCCCATTGTGGAAAAACATGCAGAATGCTGAGGGCTTTTCAACTGAGCAAATGCCCAATGCCGCGTTACGATAGCTGTCTTTCAATGATTGAGTAAAAACGTCAGTGATTAAAAGACAGATCACTCTTTTGAGAGCCCCTTTAGTTATTACTTTCAAAAATGGTGATAAGCTTGTACTGTGCAAAATAGCATTTACCCCCTGAAATCTTGACATTTCTGGAGAGTGTAAGACTGACGTTTATAGGGTCTGGGGCACAGACTCAGTGAGCTGCAAAGACCCCACTCACTGCCTGAGGGTGTGAGTCTGAGGATGATGAATGAAGACAGCTCTTCGCACGTGAAGGAGGGAAAGTCAGGCATCCATCCGGTCTGCTGCCTCTGCTTGCGATGGTGGCCTATTTGTGCAGTCAGCAGTTACTGCTCTCTGCACAGCCCCGACTTTCCTGCCTCCATAGCAGCTTCTCTAATTGCAAAGTGTCCTCCTTGATTTGCTCTCCAGACCATCATGTCCGTGCCGCGAAGTGCTGACTCTCAGCCTTGCTGGGCAAATTGAACACATCACTCTTTGAAATGCCGGCGGTGCCAGGGTCAGTCCAAGGCGCCCTCTTCTATATTGAAGCATGCTTCCTTCTCCTGCCCACCCCAGCACTGGTGTCTCTTAGTATTTGTGGGACGTCTGCCTCCAGCTGTACCAGGTCCACATGAATGGAGTCAAGCCCCAGGCCATCCTGTAGGCATGGAAATACGGCCTACCTAAAGCCCATGCTTTAAATGCACCCTCTTTAAACTTGAGACCAGGGCCACATCCTACTCTTTCTTCAAATATCTAAGTGTGTTTTAGGGATTTTATACTTCTAATACTTACTTGAGAAGCAATATAGCACAGCGCTTAAAAGCATGAGCTAGACTTCCTGGGTTCAAATCCCACCTCTAACGTTAACCAGATTCGTGAATTGGGGAGAGATTTTTCATTCCTCTGTGTCTAGTTTCCACATCTATAAGATGAGCATACCAATAATAGTGTCTATTTCAGAGGGCTATAATGAGAATTAATGTACATAAACGGGACTTAGACTAGAAGCCACTGCTTTGGGAACTTCCCTCCTGCCCTAAAGAATTAGAAGACAGGGGCTTCCCTGGTGGCACAGTGGCTGAGAATCCGTCTGCCAATGCAGAGGACATGGGTTCAAGCCCTGGTCCGGGAAGATCCCACATGCCGCGGAGCAACTAAGCCTGTGCGCCACAACTACTGAGCCTGCGCTCTAGAACCCACGAGCCACAACTACTGAGCCCGTGCGCCACAGCTACTGAGCCCCTGTGCCACAGCTACTGAAGCCCGCATGCCTAGAGCCTGTGCTCGGCAACAGGAGAAGCCACCGCAATGAGAAGCCCGCGCACCGCAACAGAAGAGTGGCCCCCACTTGCCGCAACTAGAGAGAGCTCGCACACAGCAACAAAGACCCAATGCAGCCAAAAATAAATAAATAAATAAATTTATTTAAAAAAAAAAAGAATTAGAAGACATTGAACAGCAGGGAGTGTAGGACTAGGATCTCTGAAAGAAGAGAAACAGATTAGGAGAGCCCTATGATGCCCCAGCTGACTGTCTGGAGGCAGTTTACAGGCTGCAATGCAGGGCAAGGGGATACAAAGGAAGTCCTGCAGTCTCATTAAATGGATCAGAGCTCAGAGGTTGGGGAGGCCAAGGCAGCTAGAATTTGTGGTGCAGAGAAGCCCCAGACAGCTGCAGAGGGGTCCCCTCCAGTCTATGGCTGATGATCTGCATTTGTGTGAAGCAGAACTCCACAAGGCTGAAGAAATCATCATCAGAAAGAAGTAGGTTGAGCAATTACCAGAGCTCATACAAGGCTGAGGATAATTCCCATTCCACTTACCTGAATGGAGAAAAATTACAATACGCAGGACGTCGGGCAGAGTTCTTAGAAGGGTCATCCTTCATAGTAGAGCTTTGCTCTGGACCCACTTTAGCAAGCTTAAAAGCAAGCCTCTAAAAGAATAAACATACCTGCATATAAACTTAATCATATTCCAGGACAAAACCCAACATTCTTTAAAGGAGTACAACAAAATCCAGCACTCAACATCATAAAATTCACAATGTTTGTCATACAATAAGAAATTACCAGGGATCCAAAGAGGCAGGAAAATGTGACCCGTAGCAAGGAGAAAAAATAAATTGATAGAAATAGATCAAAAAATGAGAGAGATGATGGAATTAGCAGATAAGGACCTTGAACAATTATATATATGCTAAAAGATGTAAAGAGAAACATTAACATATTGAAGAAGAAAATGGAATAGATAAAAAAGATCCAAATAGAACTTCTAGAGATGCACAATATAATGTCTGAAATGAAAAGTATACTATCAAGCAGTATGAACTAATTGATATTGATAGAACATTCCACCCAGCAAAAGCACGATACACATTTTCTTGAAGTCCACATGAAACGTTCACCAAAATAGACCATATACTGGTCCATAAAATTAGTCTCAATAAATTTAAAGTATTTGAAATTATGTTCTTTGGCCACAACAAAAATAATAACATAAATGTATCAGGAAAATCCCCATATAGTTGCAAATTAACACTCTTCTAAATAACACATGGTCAAAAAAGAAATTAAAAAGAGAAGTAGAAAATACTTTGAACTGAATGAAAATGAAAACACACATGCTAAAATTTGTGAGATGCAGCTAAAACAGTGCTTAGGGAAAGATTTATCACGTTGAATGATCACATTAGAGAATTTAAAAGGTCTTATATTAATAATCGTATCTTCTATCTTCAAAACTACAAAAAGAAGAGCCAGTTAAGCCGGAAGTAAGCAGAAGGAAGGAAATAATAAAAATAAAAGGATAAACTAATGATACAAAAAAGAAGTAGAGAAAATCAATGAAACCAAGACCAGGTTCATTTGAAGAAATCAATAAAACTGATAAACCTCTAGCCAACCTGATCAGTAAAAGGAGAGAACACACAAATTACCAGTATCAGCAATGAAGAAAGGATGTCACTACAGATTCTACAGACGTTAAAAGAATAACCAGGGAATATTATGAACATCTTTATGCCAATATATTCAACAACTTCAATGAAATGAAAAATTCCTTGAAAAACTCAAACTAACAAAGCCCATTCAAGAAGAAAGCGATGGACTGGAAATTCACATATCTATTTAATATTTTAAATCTGTAACTTAAAACTTGTCCACAAACTCCAGACCCAAATGGTTTCCCTGGTGAATTCTATCAAATATTTAAGGAAGAAATAATACCAGTCCTACAAAAATGCTATTATAAAGCAAAAGAGAAAAGGTGTTCCCTAACTCGTTTTATGAGTTCAGCATCATTCTCATACCCAAAGCAGACAAAGTTATTACAGGTGTCCTCTGTTTTTTGAAAGTTCGCTTTGTGCCACTTGACTTTTATGAAAGACCTATATTAGTACCTGTTTCTGCTAACCGAAAGAAATCCGAAGAGGATTTTTGCTGTTATGGAAAAAGGCAAACAGCTTTCAACGCTT
The DNA here is from genome assembly GCF_008692025.1 of Phocoena sinus. NCBI lineage: Eukaryota > Metazoa > Chordata > Mammalia > Artiodactyla > Phocoenidae > Phocoena > Phocoena sinus. Next base: position 99,072,685 of record NC_045772.1, read on the forward strand.
GTTTTGTAGTGAGCCATTAAAGAGGCAGTGTGCACCCCAGAGCGGCAGCAAGAGTGGCCCGGCCAAGCTCCTTCCCCAGGAGCAACACTCAGCATCTCCGCATCTCAGCCTCAAGCCTCCACCGCTTTGAACTGTGTCTGTGAGCATCCGTGCTTTATCTCGATTTATTTTGTGCCTCCATTAGCAAGATGTGCCCTAAGGTCATTGCTTCTTTGCTTTATGCCATTTCGGCTTACAGAAGGTCTCATAGAATGCTCTACTTTCGGAGAGTGGAGAAAACCGGTACTAGAAAGCTACAGACCAGTACTCCTCAAGAACATAAATGCAAAAAACCCTTAACAAAATATTAGCAAATTAAATCCAGCAACATATAAAGAGAATAAACATCCTGGCAAAGTGGAGTTTGCCCCAGGAATGAAATATTCATTTAATCTTTAAAAATCAAGCAATGTATCAATAATTCATCACATCAGTAGACAAAAAGAAAAACCACATGATCGACTCAACAGATGCAGGAAAAGGATTTGAGAACATTCAGAACTCATTCATGATAAAAAACACACAGCAAACTGGAAATAGACTGAAACTTCCTCAGGCTAATGAATGGAATCTAGGAGAAGCCAACAGCTAACATCATATTTACCGGCGAACAATTATAGGCTCCCTCCCTAAAATTAGAAAGAAGACAAGGGTGTTTGCTTTCCTCACTTCTACTCAACGTTATACCAAAGCTCTTTGGAAATGAAGTCAAGTAGAAAAAGAATAAAAGGAAGGGAAAGGAGGAAGTGAATTGGAAAGGAAGAGATAAAACAATATTTACAGTTGACATACTCTTAATATGTACAAAAAAGTAAATCTACGAAAAGTGAATAGAACTAACTAGAGTTTAGCAAGATTGCGCATACAAGGACAATACATAACATATCAATTGTGTTTCTATATGCTAGCAACTAATAATTGGAAATTGGGATAAAGATAATACTGTTTACAATAGTGTCAAAAAACATGAAATACTTAAAGTTTACCAAGATGTATGCAAGAGCTTTACACTAAAAACTATATGCTTTGGGGCTTCCCTGGTGGCCCAGTGGTTGAGTCCGCCTGCCGATGCAGGGGACGCGGGTTCGTGGCCCGGTCCGGGGATATCCCGCATGCCTCGGAGTGGCTGGGCCCATGAGCCGTGGCCGCTGGGTCTGCACATCTGGAGCCTGTGCTCCGTGGCGGGAGAGGCCACAGCAGCGAGAGGCCCGCGTACCGCAACAAAACAAAACAAAACAAAACAAAACTATATGCTTATGGATGAAAAGACTGAATATTGTTAAATGTCAGTTGTCCTCAAGTTATTCTATAAATTAGACACATTATCAAGCTGATTCTTAAATTTATATGGAAACTCAAAGATCTTAGAGTAGTCAAGACAATTTTGAAAAAGGAGAAGATTTGCACCAGCTTGCATTACCCAATTTCCAGATATATTAGAAGCTACAGTAATCAAGACAGTATCATATTGGAATAAAGACAGACAAGAAAGTGCAGAAATAGACCCACACATATATAATCGATTGATTTTTGTTAAAGCCACCAATTCTGTGGGAGAAAAGGTAAACTTTTTAACAAATAGCAGTGGAACGATTAGGTAGCCATGTGGGAGAAAATAAACGTTGACTCATGTCACACCGTACATTAAAAAATAACTCACAATATTATAAATCTAAACATAGAGCTAACGTTTTTTAAACTTTAGAAGAAACTATAGGAGAAAAATTTTGTTACATTGGGTAGGCATAGATAGGACACAAAAGTACAAACCAAAAGTACTGATGAGTTAGACTTCATCAAAGTTTAAAATTTTGCTCTTGAAAGACAATTTCAAGAAAATAAAAAGGCAAGTCACAGACTAGGTAAAAGTATTTGCAAAACATGTATCTGATAAAGGAGTTTTATCCAAAACAAGAACTCTTACAGTTAAGTTGTAAGAAGAAAAATGATTCATTATTTTTTAAGTGTAAATGTTTTAAACAGACACTTCACCAGAGAAAATATATGATTGGCAAATAAGCCCATGAATAGATGCTCAACACTATTTAGTCATTGGAGAAATGCAACTTAAAGCCACATTGAGATACCATTACACATCCACTGGAATGGCCAAAATTAAAGAGACTAGCAATATGAAGTGGTGACAAGGTCCCTGAGCTATGGGACCTTTCATACATTGCTGATGGGAAAGCAAAAAGGATACAGCCACTTTGGAAAAACAGTTTGGTAGCTTCTTATAAAGTTACTAAATGCCTCAGCAATCCCACTTTTACGTAATTATCCAACAGAAATGAGAACATACATCTATACAAAGGCTTACCTGTACACGGATTTTCTTAGCAGCTTTATTAATAATAGCCCCAAACTAGATACATCCAAAGCGTCCATCAGTTAGTTAAGGGATAAACAAATTGTGATACATTCATTCATTAGAAGACTACTGATAACATGCAACAATGTGGATAAATTCAGAAACAGCGTGGTAAGTAAGAGACACTCAAGTCTACACAGTGTATAAGTGCAGTTATATGAAGTTCTAGAAAAGGCACAACTATAGTGACAAGAAGCAGAACAGTAGTGCCTGGGGTCGTGGTGTGAGAAAGGTTTGGTGGTAAAAGGGGCACAAGGGAGCTTTCGGAGGTAATGGAAATGTTCTGTCTTGTCGTGATGGTTACAGCGTATATACATTTGCCAAAGCCTATCCAATTGCCCTCAAAATGGAGAATGGATAAATAATGGCATATTATTCAATAATAAATAGTTATAAACTACTGATGTATAATAATGTGGATAAATCTCACAGACATTATACTGGGGAAAAAAGCCAGACACACAAGAATACTGTATTATTCTGTTAATCTGAAGTTCTAGAATAGACAAAAAAATATAAAATAAAAAAATTTTTTAATATATATATATTATCTACAGTGAAGAAAAAGAGAGATGTGTTTGGATCTGAAGCAGGGCCCAGGAATATTGACTGGGAAAAGGTAACTTTTTGGGGTGGTAGTGATGTCTGCATTTTGATTGAAGTGTAGGTTACACAGGTGTGTACATTTGTTAAAAAAACTCATTGAACTGTATACTTAAGCTCTATGAACTTCATGGCGTACAAATTATTCCTCAATAAAATTTTCTTAACAATTAAAAAATGTTTTCATACACATTATTTTGTTTGTTCTCCACAACAGACTGACAGAGGAATGCAGCGAAAATTCTCCCCATTTCACATTTCAGAAATCCAATGTTCAGATAAAAAATTCTTTGAGTTTCCTGAGATCACATAATTGCGATAAGATTCAGTCTTTTACTCCTATTCCATTCTTCTTTCTATTACTTGTGGTATTTAGTGGTTTTAGCCGAACCATGAAACAGGGTGTAAGTTGGGTCTTTTATAAATACGTGAATGGGGTATAATGTTCCAGAGCCAAACCAACCCTGCGTGTTTCCTGAAACAATTGACTCAGATAAAAGCTAGAACATAAAAATATTCTCTACAGTGATATTTCACATAGGCATGCACAAGGTTAATTTTAAAAATTTAAAAATTGAAATATAGTTGATGTATAATATTATGTTATTTTCAGGTGTACTAGGTAGTGATTTAATATTTGCATACATTGTGAAATGATCACCATGATAAACCTAGTAACCATCTGTCCCCATACAAAATTATTACAATATTTTATTTATATTCCTTATGCTATATATTACATCCTTGTGGCTTATTTATTTTATAACTGGAGGTTTGTACCTCTTAATTCCCTTCACCTTATTCACCTGTCCCCCCACCTCCCTCCTCTCTGGCAGCCACTCATTTGTTCTCTGTTATCTATGAGTCTGTTTCCATTTTGTTTTCTTTGTTTTGTTTTTAAAATCCACACAAAGTGAGATCATACGGTATTTGTCTTTCTCTATCTGACTTATTTCACTTAGCATAATACCCTCTAGATCCACCCATGTTGTCACAGATAACAAGATCTCATTTTTTAATGGCTGAGTAATATTTCATCAGAAATATACATTGCATGTATATATATGTGAATGTGTATGTATGTATATATATATATAGGTGTTGTCTTTCTTGATAGTAGCTGTTCTGACAGGTGTGAGATGATACTTCATTGTGGTTTTAATTTCCCTGATGATTAGTGATGTTGAACCTCTCTTCATGTGCCTGTTGGCCATCTGTATATCTTCTTTGGAAAAATGTCTATTCAGGTCCTCTGCCCACTTTTTAATCGAGTTGTTTGTCTTTTTGATGTTGAATTGCGTGAGTTCTCTGTAAATTTTGGATATTGTCCCTTATCAGGTATATCATTCGCAAATATCCTTGCCCATTCAGTAGGCTGCCTTATGTTTTGTTGATAGTTTCCTTCACTGTGAAAAGCCTTTTAGTTTGACATAGTCCTATTTATTTTTGCTTTTGTTTTCCTTGCCCGAGGAGACATATCCAAAAAATATTGCCAAGACCAATGTCCAAGAATGTACTGCCTATGTTTTTTTCTGGAAGTTTTATGGTTTCAGTTCTTGCATTTAAATCTTTAATACATTTGAGCTTATTTTTGTATATAGTGTGAGAAAGTAGTCCGGTTTTATTCTTTTGCATGTAGCTGTCCAGTTTTCCCAGCACCATTTATTGAAGAGGCTGTCTTTTCCCCATTGTGTATTCTTCCCTTCTTTGTCTTAGATTAATTGACCATAAGTGTGTGGGGTTTTTTTCTGGGCTCTCTATCCTGTTCCACTGTAGTATAGTCTGAAGTCTGGGATCCTGATTCCTCCGGCTCAAGATTGTTTTGGCTATTGGGGGTCTTTTGTGTTTCCATAAAAATTTTAGAATTATTTGTTCTAGTTCTGTGAAAAATGCCATTGGTATTTTAATAGGAATTGCCTGAATATGTAGATTGCCTTGGTAGTGTGGTCACTTAACAATATTAATTTGTCCAATCCAAGAACACAGCACATCTTTCCGTCTGTTTGTGTTGTCTTCAATTTCTCTCACCAGTGTCTTAATAGCTTTCCAAGTACAGGTCTTTTACCTCCTCAGTTAGATTTATTCCTAGGTATTTTATTCTCGTCGATGTGATTATAAATGGGATTGTTTTCTTAATTTCTCTTTCTGATAGTTTGTTATTAGCATATAGACATGCCACATATTTCTGTATATTAATTTTGTATGCTGCAACTCTACTGAATTCATTTACTAGTTCTAATAGTTTTGGGGTAGTGTCTCGAGGATTTTCTATATATAGTACCATGTCACTGCAAACATTGCTATTATTAATTGGCTTCTTACAAAGGTTACTTTGGTGTAAGTTCCAGCTTTGCCTGCTCAGTGGTTTACATTTCTGGGAAAACTTCAGAAAGGGTCCATTCCTGCATCTCTCTACCTCTAGATGGCACTCTTCTCATCCCAACCCAGATTTCAAGGTTTCCAAAAATGCAAGGGAAGAAGATGGCACAGACATTGCCATGTATTCTTCTTTGTGTGAAGGTTCTCACACAAAGAATCTCCCTCCCTCCCTCCCTCCTTCCCTTCCTTCCTTACTTCCTTCCTTCCCCTTGTTCAGCAAATGTCATTGAGCACCTACTATGTGCCAGGCGTTGAAAATGCAAATGACACAATCCTTTTCCTTAAATTACATCTAGTAACAGAAACAGATGTGTACCCAGATAATCAACATGATTTTAAAGTGTGTGATAAAAGCAGGGAGGAAGAGGACCCCGGAAGGGAAGGTTAGGTCTAGATTGTGAAGGGACTTGTATACCATCTAAGGGGCTAGATTTACTCGGGGGAGGGGTGACATCAGAGAACCGGGGAGGGCCTTAGCAGGCGGGAGTCAGGACCACATCTGAGTTTGGAGAGGTCACCCTGGCCTCAGCATGAAGGGTGCATTAAGCTCTGAGAAGATCAGAGCCTCCTTTGCTGGCTGTCCCTCCCTTTCCTGACCTCCAGATACTGGAGGGTCTCAAGGCTCCATCCTGGGTATTCTCATACCTCCCTTTCTCACGTCTTGTCTTCTCTAGCTGCACCCCCTCCGCTGCTGCCAGGTGATCTCACCTCGTCCCTGATTTAAATAGGATCTATTGAGTGATGACTCCCAGTTTTATGTCTCCAGCCTCTCTCCTGACCCACAGCATCCTGTATCTAAAAGCCTTCTTGGCCTCCACTTGACTGTCTAAAACCTGCTTTCCCCCTCATTTTCCCCAGCATAATAAATACCACCACCATCCACCAGTGAGTTCCCATCAGACATGCTCTTCCTCTTTCATGACCCCACACCAACACATCAAGACTGGTCCTTCCCCAGAACACATCGTGGATCCATCCCCTTCTCCCCACTTTCTCTACTATCCGGCTCAGCGAAGCCACAGTGACCTCTCAGTAGTTTCCTGAATGCCCTCTCTTCAGTCATTTCACCCCCTCCAGTCCACTGGCCAAATGCTAATCGAGTGATTTCCAAAAAACATAAGTCAGATTACATGACACCCCCAACCCCTGATTAAAACCTATCATTAGTATCCACTGCACTTAGAAAAATATCCCAGCTCCAGCCTGAGGACAGCAAGGCTTTCTGTCCTTCGGTCTCCGAGCCTCGCCCTGCACTAGCCTCTCCTGCTTGCTGCCTCCAGCCTCCTGTCTTTGGGTCCCCGGAACGCTCTACACCTCCTCCTCCTGGGAAGCTCTGGGTGAGGCCGGCCTCTCCTCCTCCAGGCCTCAGCTCCCCGTGTCCTCCTAGAGCTGCACTGCCTGTGTGTAGCCCCTCTGCCCTCGGCTACTTCTCCCTCTGCTTTCTTCCTAGAGCTGACCCTAATTTCCAATGATCTTACTTAGAGGTTTTATTGTCCAGAAGCGTGTGAGTGAGGCTCTCTTACTCATCACAGTGTCCCGGGCCTAAGAGAGCCTGATGCAGGTTGCACACCCTGAATAAAGAGACATGGCTCGTTTCCAGGGCCACGGCAGTAGTTCAGGTGAGCGATGATGAGGCCTTGACCTTGAGCAGTCAGTGTCGGGATGGGAAGCAGGGGAGCTGTCAGTCAACATACGTGCAGGAGATTGAATCTGCAGGGCTTGCTGACTGAGGGTGTCAAGGTGAGGAAAAGGAGTGAAAGACTCTTCTTGTCCGGGTGGATATGATGCCATCGACTTGCGATGCACTGTCCAGAGCATGGAGCAGGAATGAGCATGGAGACGTGTGGAAGCTCGAGGCTGGAGAGGAATGAGGAGAACTGACGACCTGATTTGTAGAATTGGCTTCCGTTCTAGAAAAATTTTACAAGTTTAATTAGACTTGAAGATATTTTCAATTAAAATCCAGGTTTTTGCAAGTTAGGCATGTACTAAAATATTGTATCTGAGTCTACTTCTTTCTCTACTTCTAATTCTTTGTCTTCTCTTCTACCTTTAGAAATGGTGTTTTGTGTGTGTGTGTGATACACTCAAAGAAAATGCCAGAAAGTGAGTAGCCCGATTTAACTGTTTGATCAGGACTCTGCTATTTTTTTTTTTAAATATAAAGTTTTTTGGCTTCAAAACATTTAAAATCTCCAGAACCACGTGACTTTTTCAGATCCTTCGTATACTTTGAGCCCAGGTAGTGAAAGTTACTGAGGTAAAGGAATGGAGAGTTTTAGGGGTGGATGGCACGTCGGAGGTCATCAGTTCAGCAGAGGAAAAAATGCCCACGTTCAACAGAGCTTGCCAATGGCTGAAGTGGGAAAAGAACCCAGGGGATGTCCAGCTAACTAAATCCACTGAGCAGCCCCGAATCTCGACCTGGCTTCTGATGGCAGCTTCTTTGGAATGCTGGTGGCCTGTTTTTTGCTGGCTTGTCACGGTCTCTGTATTAACTCAGTTTAATTTTCCAGCTGTCACAGCCAGCGCCCACCCTCATCCTTTTCCATTTCAGGGCCGATCCACGGTATTTAAGCAGAAGCTACTGTCTTGTAAATGAACTTACTTACAAAACAGAAATAGAGTCACAGATGAAAAAGACAAACTTATGGTTACCAGGAAGGAAAGCGGGGTGGGGGGGTATAAATTGGGAGAGTGGGATTGACATATACGCACTGCTATATATAAAATAAATAACTAATAAGGACCTACTGTATAGCACAGGGAACTCTACTCAATACTCTGTAATGACCTATATGGGAAAAGAATCTAAAAAAGAGTGGATATATGTATGTGTATAACTCATTCACTTTGCTGTACACCTGAAAGTAACACAACATTGTAAATCAACTATACTCCAATAAAATTTTTTTTTAAAGTCAGTCGTCTGACTTAGTACATCCCTGACCCCTCCGTCCCTCTTTCTGAGATAGGAACCCTCGCTTGCGCCCTTCCCTTCTGCTTCCATTGCAGGGCTTCGGGCCCTAGCAGATGTTTTGTATTCCTGGAACCAGCAGCCAAGTCGTCTAGGGAATGATCCCCGGAGGAGAGCTGGGAGAGATTCTGCATATTTGTCACCTTCTAAACTCTTCTGACAGCCTACCTGAGCCTGCCTGGTTCCTCCACTTAAGAACCTTTGTCTGTACAGTGGAATTAATACCAATTTATCTGACAGATACTGAAACAGCATGGGCGCACGCGCCGTATCGGCTGACCATCGTGCTAGCGGTAGGGACCAGCCCACCTGGTCCTTGAAACACGAGAGACCATGCACGCAGGAAGGCCATCCTCGCTTTCTAAGCTTCAGAAGAGACTGACTTGTGAGCAGACCACGCCCGGGGCACATCCCCCAGTGGCCAAGCTCTTATCCCCAAGATCCATACTTGGCTGTGGCCACACAGGGCCTCAAAAGATGAGAGTTCATTTTCCATTCATGGCCTCCCAGGGCCCACCGAGCTTCAGTCTCAGGCTGGATGGGAATTAAAGGTCACCCAGGAGAACCATCCATACTTTGTGACCATATGGGGACATTCTCCAGGTGTGACTTACGGATCTGGTCAGGATGGAGCCCGAGTCTGCATCTCCATCGTTTACGTGCCTTTTGAGTCAGAGAAGGTTCACGTCGCCTACCCAGAAGTGAATCAAAATCTTGCCTGGGAGTCGATGTCCCACGTGATTGGACTTCAGCTCATATTTATAGACTCGTGCTACTGCTCCCTGGCACAATTCTGTATTTTAGCAAAACGATACGGTTTTTCTCCCAAATACATCACGTGCTTTCCCATTTCTAAAAGCTTCTACTTCCACGTACATATCTTTGCTTCTGTCACTCACAGTTACATCCACCCTGAAGGTCTGATTTCAGCAATACTTTCTCCATAAAGACTTTCCTGACTCTTCCCCTCGAAGACTTCTCGCCTCCTCAAAACTCTGACGGCTCAGTTTGTATCAGTGTTACCACGTTAGCTACTAGTTTAGGTATTTGTGTGCACCTTGTCTACCTCCTGCTGGAACTGGATTGTAAACTCTCCGAAGACGGGCCATTCTCTGCCATCTCTGTATGCCCCACAGCATCTAAGATAGCCTTTTGCACGAACTAGGCGCTCCATAAACATCTGTTGTGAAATGAATGAGAATCAAGAAATGAGTAGTTAAGGAATTTTGGAAAACTCAGCTGGCGGCGGAGTCCAGAGTAAAAGAGAAAGTCAAGAGCAGGAAATGTGCTGGTTTGATCCCTCTTTGGAGGAAGCCAGCTGCAGCCCTAACAAAATTCTTTCCTTAAAAAAAAAAAAAAAAAAAGAAAAGTCCCAAAGCAGCAAAGTTGGCAGAGGAAGTGATGGCATCAGCCTTTCATTCCTTCCCAGATGTGTCCCTCAAAGAACACTCAAGACACCAAATGACATCTCCAGGCCTCATCTACCACGTAGGTCTCCTGGAGCGTGCGTGCACACACACGCACACACACACACACACACACACGCATACACTCATTCCTGGGGGACAAACAACAAGTATGTTTTAGATGCTTGATAAGTATTCTTGTTGGGGCAGAAAGTATCACCCAGGTTATGCAAGTACAAAGCATTAAAGTACATTTAGTCCTTTTTGTGTGTAAAAGCCAAGATTGTAGGTGAGAATCTATTTTTGTTAGATTTATAATAAATCCACATGGAGTATCACAGGTATCAGAATTATCTCTATATCGTGATGCTAAAAAGTATTAAGCAGGCGGCTGAAACCTGACACCATGTCCCAGAACTCGCGACAGTGAGATCCAAGGGCCCACAGGGGCAATGGACCACTGGCAAGGTGTGACCTGACCAGGTCTGGCTTTGACTGGGGCTACCGTTCAGTCAGCCCGGGGGGGTCAGGGGGAGGGAGAAGGAATTTATGTCACAGCAGGATGTCCTTGTCTGTCCTTGTCTCTCTGGGCTTACGTCTTCCAGAGGACACGTCTCCCTTGCTGAATCAGTCCTGGGCACCAGACGTTGCTTTTACAGATTTATTGAGGTATAATTGACATACCTTAAAATTCACCCCTTGCAAGTATATGATTTAATTATTTTTAATAAATGTATAGCGTTGTGCAACCATCACTACGAGCCAGTTTGAGGGCTATCACCCTAAAAATGTTATTAAGTTCATTTGCAGTCAACATTGACTCCCATCTCCCGACCCAGGTAGTCACGGATCTGCTTTCTGTCTCTGTAATTTGCCTTTTCTGGGCATTTAATATAAATGAATCATATAATATGTATAGGCTTTGCAACTGGCTTCTTGAAGCATGATTTGTTTAGGTTCATCCATGCACAGGTATTTCACTCCTTTCTAGCACCAAACAGCACATTGGGTTTATCCATCCAGCAGCTGGGAGACATTTGGGTTATTTCCAACTTAGAGCTCTTATGAATAATGCTGCCATGAACATTGACTTACAAGTCTTTGTGTGAACACATCTTCATTTCTCTTGGATAGATTCCTTAGAGTGAATTTGCTGGGTTTGGGGTAAGTTTATATCCAAAGTAGATGTACCATTTTCATTCCTGCCGGGAATGTGTCAGTGTTCCCATTTCTCCAGATCTTCGCCAATACTGTCCTTCTAAATAGAGCACACTAGTGAGTGTGTGGTGGTACCCCACTGTGATTTTCGTCTGCATTTCCTAATGACTAATGACGTTGAGCCCCTTTCCACGTGCTTATTAGCTGTTCATATGTCTTTCTTGGTGAAATGTTTATTCAAGTCTTTTATCCATTCTTCAGTGGGGTTGTTTGTCTTCTTATTGAGTTGTAAAAGTTCTTTTCATATTCTGGATACAAGTCCTTTATCAAATACATGTTTTGCAAATATTTTATCCCAGTCTGTGGCTGGATTTTTCCATTTGTTAAGGTTGTTTCTTGAAGCATAAAGGTTTTTTAGTTTTAATAAAGTGCAATTTATCCATTTTTTATGGCTCTTGTGTTGGAGCCATAAAGATTTTCACAAGGTCTCTCAAATATTTTTCTCCTATGTTTTCTTCTGAAAGTTTTATAGTTTTAGCTCTTACACATAAGACTATGATCCATTTTGAGTTAATTTTTATGTGTGATGTGAGAGAAGGATCTAGATTATGGATATCCCCCATCCCAGTCCCTCTTGCTGCAAAGATTCTCATAACTCCATTGAATTGTCTTGTTACTTTAGTTGAAAATCAAATGACCGTAAATGTAAAGTTTTATTTCTAGACTTTCAATTCTGTTCCAATAATCTATATGCCCATATTGATGCCAATACCACATTGCCTTGATCACTGAAAATTTTTAATAAGTTTTGTAATCACGTGGTGTAAATCCTCCAACTTTTTTTTCTTTTACAAAGTTGTCTTGGCTACCCTAGGTCTTTCCATTTTTCATATAAAATTTTAGGATCAACTTGTCATTTCTACCAAAAATCAAACTAGGGAGAAATGACATCTTAAGAGCATTGAGTCTTCCCATCCATGACCATTTCACCTTTGTTTATTAAGATCTTACTTTAGGGCTTCCCTGGTGGCGCGGTGGTTGGGAGTCCGCCTGCCGATGAGGGGGACACGGGTTCGTGCCCCGGTCTGGGAAGATCTCACATGCTGTGGAGCGGCTGGGCCCGTGAGCCAGGGCCGCTGAGCCTGCGCGTCCGGAGCCTGTGCTCCGCAACGGGAGAGGCCACAGCAGTGAGAGGCCCGCGTACCGCAAAAAAAAAAAAAAAAAAAAAAGATCTTACTTTAGATTTAATTTGTTCTTCTTTTTCTAGTTTCCTAAGATGGAAACTTAGGTTTTTGATTTTAGATCTTTCTTCTTTTCTAATATATGCATTCAATCCTATAATTTCCCTTGAAGCACTGCTTTCACTGAATCCGACAAATTTTGATAAGTTGTATTCATTTCCATTTAGTTCAAAATATTTTAAAATTTCTCTTGAGACAGGAAAGTAGGTAATGGTTGGAGAGGTAGGTAGACTGGCTTGAGACTTCTTTCACCATGAGTTATTTAGAAACGTGTGATTCAATCTCCAGATATTTGGGGATTTCCGATCTATCTTTCTGTTATTGATTTCTACTTTAATTTTGTTGTGGTGAGAACACACTTTGTATTATTTTTATTTTTTTAAATTGTGTATAAATGTTTAGTGGTCCAGAATGTGTCTATCTTGCTGAATATTCCATGTGAGTTTGAGAAGACTGTATTCTACTTTTGTTGAAGTGTTGATTAGATCCAGTTGATGAATTGTGCTATTCAGTTCAACTATATCCTTACTGATTTTCTGCCTACTGAATCCATCAGTTACTGAAAGAGGGGTCTGAAGTCTCCAACTATAATAATGGATTTGTCTCTTTCTCCTCGCTTTCTGTTTTGCCACTCTGCTGTCAGGTGCATACATGTTAAGGATTGCGTCTTCCTGGGGCATTGGCTCCTGTATCACTAGGTAATGTCCTTCTTTATCCATGATAACCTACCTTGTTCTGCAGTCTGATGTGCCAGATGAACGTAGCTCTTGCAGCTTTCCTTTGATTAGTGTAGCGTGGTGCACCCCTTTCATTTAATCTATCTGTGTCTTTATGTTTAAATTAGGTTTCTTATAGACAACATATAGTTGGGTGTTGTGTTTTTACTCATTGTGACAATCTCGGTCTTTTGATTTCTGTATTTGACATTCATATTTTAAGTGATACTTTATAACATTGGATTAATATCTACTGCATTTATAACCATCTTCTCTTTGTTACACTTGTCCTTTGTTTCTTTTTTTATTTTCCCCTCTTTCTTTTCCTTCTCAATTTCTTCCTCCTGTCCCGTATAATATTGCTGGCACTCACTTATCTATATGGTATAATCACCCCAAATATTGTTATTCCTATTACTCTAAACAAATATTTATCAATTAGATCAATTAAGAATAAGATAAGTAAAAAATTTTATTTTACTTCACTTATTCCTTTCCTGATGTTCTCCCTTTGATTATACAGATCCAAGTTTCTGACCTATGTCATTTTCCTCCTGTCTTTTTCTTTGTCTTTGTTTCTGTTTATTTTTTAATGGAAGTATACGTGATTTACAATGTTGTTTTAGTTTCGGGTGTATAGCAAAGTGATTCAGTTATACATACACACATTATATATATACATTTATATTCTTTTTCAGAGTCTTTTCCATTATAGCTTATTACAAGATATTGAGTAGAGTTCCCTGTAGTATACAGTAGGTCCTTGTTGGTTATCTATTTTATATATAATAGCGTGTATACCTTCAGGTGAGACAGGAAGCTCTAGGGAACTGGAGCTGGTTAATTGCCCTCCCCCGCCCCCCAACACCCAGTGGATAAGGCTCTGGTAAAGTTGGTCCCTTGGAGAGCAGAACTTCGTTATGGAGAATGTTCTGGGCATATATAAAAATGGTCACTTCCCCCAACCTCTGCCTGAAACATGAAGGAATTTGTGTCGGGTCCTGACCTTGAGAATCCAGTGGGTTCCTGAAAGTTGAACTCATAAAAATGGGGGGGCCTCCCTAAAACTGCACCTCCAGGAGATTCTCACTCCTAGCAAATCCACACTCAGCCTCCAGCAGTTCATCAAAATTATCATTTAAGTGTTCCTACCCTTTTATGGCCACAGCGACTTCTTCCCCAGATGAGCTGATCAAGGCTGTGGTTCTCCATATTCACCTGTTCCCCCAGGATGGTGCCTTGCCTGTGACGTCTATTTTCTGATATTCATTTTCTAAGATATTCATTTATTTTCAGTTGGTTCAGCTTTTATCTTGAAACAAGTATAGAAGTGATGAGTTCCAAGCTCTTTACTGTTACAGCTGGAACTGGAATTCCTCCATTCTTTTACTTTTAATCTCATTGTTTCTTTGACTCCAAGCCACTTCTCTTGTAGACAGGATATAGTTGGGTCTTGCTCTTTTTTATTGAGTCTAATAATCTGTGCTTTTTAAGTGGAGTGTTTGGTGACAATTCTGTACCCAGTTCCATGCGTGGGTCTTTTTTCCCACACCACCAAGCAATTCTCCGACATCATCCAGGTTTTCAATTCAATTTTGACACTACCTGGAAATAGCATCTGATCCCACAGGTTGAGGGTTCAGTCGCACAAACCTGCCCCCCACTTCAGATGCCAATTGCAAGTCCAGGTTGTTACCTGTGCTTCTGACCAACCAGCTATAAACTGGAGGCTCCCACGACCCCCTCCTCTGGTTTGATTACTTTGCTAGAGTTGCTCACAGAACTCAGGAAACAAAGGATATCAAAAGATACAGATCGACAGCCAGATCAAGAGATACACAGCACAAGGTCCCACACAAAAGAGCTTCTGTCCCGGTGGAGTTTGGTGCCCAGCATGGTGGCACATGGAAGTGTTCTGGTTCACCAACCTGGAAGGTCTCCAAACCCCATCCTTTGGGGGTTTTATGGAGGCCCCATTACACAGGCATGATTGTTTAAATCGTGGGCTATTGTAATTGACTCAACCTTCAGCCCCTCCCCCTTGCCCAGAAATCAGGGGGTGGGACTGAAAGTTCCAACTCTCAGTTCATGGTTGGTTCCCCTGCCAACTAGCTCCCCCATCTTTAGGGGATTTCCAAAAGTCATCTCATTAATATAAACTCCGTTGTGGTGGAAAGGGGCTTGTTATAAATAACACGACACCCTTTTTACCTTTATTTACTCTGAAGCTATTTGGGGAACTGAGGACAGGAGACCAAATATTATAACAAAAGATGCCCCTATGGCTCTAATCACTTAGGAAGTCCCAAGGGTTTTGGGAGCTGTGAGTCAGAAACCATGGGCAAAGACCAAATATATATTTCTTACCATAAGTCACAGTATTGCAGTAGCCCATTTACATTTAGTGTAATTACTGATATGGTTGGTATATGGTCTGCTATTTTGGTATTTGTTTTCTATTTTTCTCATGTCTTTTTTAATTCCTCTCCTCCTCCCTTCCTTCCTTCTTTTGTGTTAAATAACTATTTTTAATGTATCATTTTAATTCCTCCGTTGATTTTTTTGCTATATTTTTAGTACTTTCTTGATGGTTGCTCTAAGTATTATAATATGCATCTCAACTTACTACAATCTAATTGAGAATAACACTAAATTAATTCTAGAAACTTTGTTTCGATATATTTTCCTTTCCTCTCCCTCCTTTGTTCCATTATTATCATATCTATTTCTACATAGCTTTTTCTACCCAATAATACAGTGTTATAATGTTCGCTTTATACAACTTCTTTTAAAGAAGTTAGGAGAAGAAATGAGAAAATATATTTATAGAGTCTTTTGTATTTACACACATCTTTATCATTTCTGGAACTCTTCATTTCTTGTTGTAGTTTTGAGTATTATCTGGTGTTACTTTCTTTCAGCCTAAAGGACTTCCTTTAGTATTTCTTGTAAGGTGTGCCTGCTAGTAAAACATTATACTGGTCTTTGGTTATCTGGGAATATCTCTATTTTGCTCTCATTTGTGAAGGATGGTTTTGCTGGATATAGAATTCTTGGTGGACAGATATTTTTCAGCACCATAAATATGCCAGTCCATTCCTCTGTGGCCTCCATTGTTTCAGAATGGATTCATTTGTATAATTTCTACCTTTTTATTGAGGTTTTTAAAATTCATTGAATCGTTGTCGTACTTTCCTTAAATTTTTAAACATAGTTTCTTTTACTTACTTAAACATATTCATAATAGCTGCTGTAAAGATTTTGTCTGATAAACCCAACATCTTAGGGACACGCAGAGACAGTTTCTCTTGATTGCAATTTTTTTTCTGAATATGGTCACACTTTCCTGTTACTTTGCCTGTCTTGTCATTTCTTTGGTGAAAACTGGGTATTTTACATAGTATATTTAGCGACGATGTCTTCTAATTTTCCGCTAATGGTGTTGGTTTTTGGTATGTGTGTGTTTGTTTAATAACTTGCCCGCACTAAATCTGCTAAGTTTACCACCTCTGCAGGGTGCATCCAGGAAGGCCTCTGCTGTTTTGTTTTTCTTGTGTTTTATTCTTGAGCCTAGCTTTCTATACTCATCCTTTGTCTTCTTAGATCAGTGTTCAACCAAAGATTGGTCACAGGTTGGGCTCAAGTACTGCGAGCCAGTAAGACCTCCACTGTCTGCTGATAAATCTGTGAGTGAGCTGGGCAGCGCACCCCAATGTACAGGTTTGTTTTTTTTTTTCAAGTCTGCGCAGGCTTCTGTTTTCCATCAAGCCCTTGCATCTCCACCGTACATGTGGGCAGGTTCCACTGGCCAGCATTGTGTGGGTGACCTGAGCTCTTCCTGTCTGTGCAGTGTTTGCAACCTGGGTCAACCTGTGATACGTGGAGAGTTTATCCATCTCCCCATGGCTGCTTCACCTCCCTCAATTTCCTGTTAAATTTCCAGGTAATCACCAGTCCATTGCTCACCAGTTTCAAGCTAGCAGAGCTGCTGGCCCTCCCTGTCCGCTTGCTTCTGAGATCACTGTTTAAACTGACACCTCTCCAAATACAAAGAGGCCACTCTGGCAATGAGAAAACGCTGCTCATTTTTCCAGTCTGCCCTGGTTGAACCATCAAACAACAGAGCTTCCGGGGATGGGAACAGCTTCAGTCGTTTTCGTGGACAAACATTTCTCAGTTTGTGGCATGTTTTCGGTCAATTTCTGGAGGGCTGAAATGGTTGTTTGTGACAGTTTTGACCAAGCTTTATAGTTGCTTTTTGGAGAACTGGTTTATCCAACTCTTTACGTACTCATGCTGGAAGTTACCCTCTGAGCAGGAGATTTTTACTGTGTCTTTCCCAAGCCTGGAGAGGTGATGTACAAGGAAGGTAAGAGCTCTGGGCTGAAAGCTTTTCGGTCTGGACTCTGCCTCTTAACCAACTCTTGCCCTTTGCCATTTCCTTAGCAGGAAAGCATGGGGGTGGATGGGTGATTGCCACCATTTTTCGCATTTTGAAAATGTTAAGTTTCTAATAGAATTCAGCTCATAAATGTGCACAGTGGACCTAAAAATATTACTTGATTTCATCCTTTCCCTGATCCTGATGTCATTTTTATGTCAAACTTTGTCTCCAAGGAAGGTTATGTGCGTGTGTTTCATCTAAGAAGAGGCAAGTCCTTTGACTCCGGTAGAAAAAGGAGGTAATTGATTTCTTTTTCTCCCTTCTCTTTCCTTCCATTCCCTCCTCTCTTCTGTCCCCCTGCCCTGCCTTCCCCCCACCCTGTCTCTCTCCTCATTTCTTCCATTCTATCATTGTGAGCCCTGACATAGTCCCACGCTCTGGGCTAAGTGCTGCCTACGTGAGTTATCCCCTCTGCTCCCCACGACACCCTCATCAGGTCGGTCCTGCGTCAACGACATATGATACATGAGGAAACTGAAGATGGGAGAAGCTTCTCAGTTTGCTCAAAGCCAAAGAGTTGGTTTGTGTCTCCCACTCTGCCCCCTTCCCCTCCGGGACGCCAACTCCAGAAGTAAATTGGGTGCGAGGCGGCAGTGCGACGGTGTCTCTGGGAGACATGGTTGGGAGTCGGGGGTGGGGTGTAGGCTGCTCCTCCCTCTGTGAGCTGAGGGCGAATTCTTCCTGTGCAGGGGCAGCGTGGGAGCTGGATCTGGCCCTGGACTTTGGTTGGAGACGGCCGGGAAGGCCCTTTGGGCAGGAGAACAAAGTTAGCACAGCACTGATGCTGGAGTGCAAACGAGGGGCTCTTAAAGCCCTGTCGTCGGTGAGTCAGAAGGAGCAAACTCACAGGTGCCGAGGGCTTTGGAGGCCAGCCTAAAGATTTTGGATTTCATTCAGAAAACACAGAAAGGGTGTTCATGGAAGGGTTTTTGTGCAGAGAGGGGACAGGTCTAGACCATGCTTTGCATTTGTCATCATCTGGCCGTCCTGTGTAGGGAGCATTGGGTGCAGGAGAGAATAAAAGTATACAGTCAAGGGCTTCCCTGGTGGTGCAGTGGTTGAGAGTCCGCCTGCCGATGCAGGGGACACGGGTTCGTGCCCCAGTCCGGGAAGATCCCACATGCCGCGGAGCGGCTGGGCCCGTGAGCCGTGGCCGCTGAGCCTGCACGTCCGGAGCCTGTGCTCCGCAACGGGAGAGACCACAACGGCGAGGGGCCCGCTTACCGCAAAAAAAAAAAAAAAAAAAAAAAAGTATACAGTCCAGGTCATTGTGCAGAAAGAGGTGAGGAAACCTGAGCCCAGGTGACAAACTGCGAAAGGAGACAGGGGCAGGCCAAAGGCGTCACCAAGGAGATTCCATGGGACTTAGGAGGACTCACAACCTCTTGAATCAGTAGCAAAATCCTACTACAAATCTCATCTTTTATTGCTGTCTAGTGAGCTGTTTTATACCCTCTGTATTGTTTTTCCTGAAATAACGTTAAGCAGTTGTAGTCTTGATTCTTTTTTCTTTTCCAATGGGTCAAGAGACAACTGTAGCTTTAAAAAAAATAGGTCATTTACATTTTCTCTGGGAGGCAAGACAGATGCGGTCCTTCTGCACGGTGCCTGGGAGAGTCAACATTGAAAGGTCTGTTTGTTTTTTTGGCTTCCACCTGTTGGAAATTCTGTCATCGTAGCCGCTCATAATAAGGAAGAAGGGCCAACAGGAAATTCCTGCACTGGGACAGGGAATGTTTCCACGGTTCCCCTGGGGGACCACACACACACACACACACACACACACACACACACACACACACACACACGAGCAACTGGCCTCCCATTATAGTTGAGAGCAGCACATTAGCAAGAAAACACAGAGACGCAGGGGGGCGGGGGTGATGAGGAGAGCGCATCTCCCTGAAGCTGCCCTGCAAGCCCATGGACTGCTCTACGTGCGGCCCCCGCCGCCGGGGCGGGTGGGCAGCAGCTCCCTCACAAAGAATAAGTGGAGTTTGGTGAGAAAAACAGCCCCTTGGAAGCAGCGATTCCTTAGATGAGTCTCAGCCTTTCCAACCCTCAGTTACTCCACCTGTAAAATAATACAATGAACAGTAGCAAAGAATCAGTAAGAGCCAACACATTTGGCATTTTTTATGTGCCAGCTACTATTCTAAACCCTTTAAAGACACACTCTTATTTAGATCCTTAGAGCAACCCTGTGATACAGGAACTGTCACTGCCTACATGCTAGCAATGGAGGAAAGTTCAGTAACTCGTCAAGGTCGCAGCAGACAGGTTGGAGCACCGAGGTCCAAGCCCAGGTCTCTGGCTCTAGACGTGTACTTCACCGCTAATATCTTAAGACCTCGTGGGACCCAGAGGGGCAAACAAGCATCAGTACGTGGAATGGCTTTAGGACTCGAAAGGCAATCTCAACCCGCAACGTAACAGTATTAATACTACCTTTTAACAACAACGACAGCAATGGTAGGTACCTCTGATGCCCCTGATCTCTCTGCCCTCGGGGATGGGCGGGCTTCACATCAGATGAGCTACACGAGCCCTTGCAATCCTCGGATGCTCATAATAAAGGTCCTCCTTTCCCCTCAAGGGGCTGGGAGAAGGGCAGGCCATCTGTGCAGCTGGCTCTGCTACCTGGAAGGCCAGCCCTCACATGTGTATGATGGGACAGCACGAGACTCAGAGATGGACACAGTCATCTTTGACCTTGGGGCTGACGCAAGCAGGTATACCCCAGAGCAGGGACAGAGAAACCTAGTGTGTGGCTCAGGGGTGCGAGTAGGAGGGCGGGTGAGGCCTGACAGCCTTCTGAACCTCTGGTGGGGACGGCTCTGGTGCATCCCTGCCGCTGGGGTATGGGGCGGGGTGGGGCGAGGGGAGGCTGTGAGCCTGTGGTACCCGGGCTTCATGGAGAGGCACGTCCACAGCACATAGCAATTTATAACAGGATCTCGATAAGTGTTTATCGCGTGTTTCCATCCCTCCTGGAACGGGGCTTGGTGTGGAGGGGAGGGGAACAGAACGGGGGAGAGAAAGGAGATGCTAATCTATAAACAAGCAAGGGAACCGTGGGTTCACCAAAAAGGGGTTGAGAGTTCTTTTGGAGCCGGCGTCTGGGGAAGGATTCCCTGAGAAGCGGGCATTTCAGTGGGGCCTGGATGGATGAGTAGGATTTCGTGCGCAGGCAGAGAAGAATGGGAAAGCGCATTCCAGGCAAAGCAAGAGCCCCCGGCAGCTGGTGTGTGGCCGCCAGAGCGTGGCTGCATGTGTGTGTTTGGGGGAGAAGCTGTGAGTCTGGAAAGTTAGCTCGTGTCCAGAGAGTGTACGTGGAGGGCCCTGTGTGCCAGGCTCAGGGTCATCCTTCAGCCTGACTGCCTCGGGAGGCCTTTGAAGATTTATTTAATGCTTTATTAATTATATGCTTTTTATCACACAAGCCCTCATGGCCACGGTAGAATGTACAGAAGAGGCAGAAACGTACAAAAGACAAAACCCCAGAGATACCGGTTGGAGGGGCCCTGGGTGTTGCAGGTGTTCAGGGAGACTCACCTAGTCTGTAACTTTTTCTAGCGGGCGGCTAAGGCCGGGGACTGATGTCCACCTTTAGAGAAATGCCTGGAAACATCCTGGAATGGGGGCAAGAGGCCTCAGGGACTCCGGAACAGAGGGGCCCAGGAAGCCCGACCAGTCAGGCAGGCTGTCACCAGCAGCCCCGCCCTCGACACCCAGGCTCCCCCGCAGGGCAGTCAGAGGTCGCCGCCGGCCCGGCCCCCACACGGCGGGCGCGCGCAGATCCCGGAGGGCGCCCAGGAGGCAGCGGCTCCCGGCGCCGCTTCCGCTGGGGGCCGGTTCATTGGCACGGGGTCGCGCGGAGCGGCGGGAGGGCGGGCGGTGCCTGACAGCTGTGGGCCGGCGGCGCACGGTGGCTGCGGAGTCGAGGCGGCTGGTGCAAGGTGGGTCCGGAGGAGGGAGGGAGTGGGAGGTGCGGGTGGGCGCCCCCCCGCCCCTTGCCAGGCAGCCGGCCTGGGTGGCGCTTCCTGCTCTCTGGCCCGCCGCGGGGACCAGCGAGTGTGTGCAGCACATGGAGTTCCGAGGTGTGCGCCCCAGGGAGCAGCTGGACTCTCCACCCCTGTCCCCAGGCCCCGCCTGGCCCTGCCCCCCACCCCCCGACGCTCTGAACCCTGTGCGGACTAGAGGAGGGCCAGAAGCCCCCGGTCTGAGATCAGAAGGGACCTCAGGGACCCTGTCGCCACACCCAGCCTCTTCATTTCACAGAAGAAGAAACCGAGGTTCAGAGTGGTGAAGTGACTTGTCCAAGATGGCAGGTCTGGAAGCCAGAAGTCCTCACCTGGAGGTCAGTGCTGCTAGGAGCCCTTGTGACGGGGCCAGGACAGCAGGCTGTGGCCCTGAGTAGAAACAAAGCGCTGGGAGAGACGGAGTCAGAAAGACAGAAAGAGAACCTCCCAGAGCAAAGGAGGGTCAGGAAATGGGGCGGCACTTCCTCCCTGGCCCCGCTTGAGCTGTGGTCTGGCTGCGTGACTCAGCCAGCCTTGCTGACTCTGGCCTAGGTGTGTGTGTGCATGTGTGTGTACGTGGGTGCATGCACGGGAAAGCCCTCTGACTACGTACGTCTGTCCACATACACACAGTGACCTTGCTGGGAGTCTGCCCTGGGTTTGGTATCTGGAGAGGATACCAAGGACCCCAGATGACTTAGTTCTGAGTGGCTGCAGACAGCAGGAAAGGCCTGGAGGGCGGGGGTCCCCGGAAGGGGGAGCCGATCACAGTGCAGGAGAAGAGCCTGACTCATGAGGCGGTGAGTTCCCTGTGTCTCTGGAAGAAACCAGCATGTGGCAAAGAATCCTTTTGTCAAGGCTGTAGCCTAGGAACATGACACTTGCTAGGGCAGCGCACTCCGTGTAGAACCGGAACGTGACACTGGCTAGGGCAGCGCACTCTGTGTAGAACTGGAACATGACACTGGCTAGGGCAGCGCACTCCGTGTCGAACTGGAACGTGACACTGGCTAGGGCAGCGCACTCCGTGTAGAATTGGAATTATTTTATCTTGAGGGTCCAGGGTTCGTGTCCTCTTTTGGGTGACATTACCATGCGCGGCCATGTTGGGTAGTGTTTGCCCATCAGAGCTGCTCTGTGCACAGTTTTGGGGGGTAGATGAGAGGCTGGTGTCTGCCCTCTGAGGTCCCCTCGCCTCTCAGTGCTGACTGGAAAGGGTGATGAACAACGTGAGTCTAGGGTGAGTTTGCAGGAGGGGGTGGTCACCTCTGCAAGGAATGGGTCAGGTGGCCCTCTGGAGGTGGCGCTTCGGCTGGGCCTTGAGGAGAAGGCTGGGTCAGGGCATTTGGGGGCAGGGACGTCTGAGCAGAGGTGGGGAGGTGGCGGTGTCTGGGGACCAGGGAAAATGCAGTGGACAGTGTGGTGCAGGATGTTGGCTGGGACGAGGTCGGGGAAGGCCTGGTGTGTCAGGCCAGGAAACTTGCACTTCTTATTCGGCCTGGGCATTTTTGGATGGGTTCTGAGAAGGGCAGTGAGGTCACTGGGGTTCAGAAGAACTTGTCATTTGGCAGCGATATTTGGGAAGCAAAGGATGCTGTGGGAGGAGAACCCGGGAAGGAGAGGAGGTGAGCAGGGCTGCAGGGTGTGCAGAGAAGGGCAGAACGAGGGATGCTGCTAAAAGGGGCGAGGGTAGGAGGAGAAACGGTCTGTTATAGGCCAGCACCCGTGGTAGGGCATTTCTACCCAGGATCCCATTTAGTCCTCCCAACAACCTTACGAAGAGATTGTCGCTACTGTCTCCACTCTGTAAAGGAGGAAACGGAGACTCAGAGAGGTCAACAACTTGTCCAAGGTCACACAGCACATGAGTGGTGGGGCAGGGACTGAAGCAGAGAAAGCTGGAATAGATCCAGTCTGGCAGCTAAATAAATGTTAGAGGCCTGAGCAGAGGACGAGACCATGGTGATGGAGATTGGGGTTCCAGTGCTGGACAGGGAAGCCCGGGTTTGGAGCAGGGTCGGGTTTGGTGGTGATTGGAGATGTGTGAGCCTGTGATGGTCCCAAGCACCGGGATCGGGGCTGCAGTAGCTATGGCTCTGCACCCCTGCCTCGAGGCTCCCTGTCATGGGTTTGCTGAGCCCACAGACAGCTGGGGGGTGGCCGGGCTGAGGGAGTCTGGTGGGGGATCCCCCAGGGATCTGGTAAGTCAGTCGCTGAGTTCACGCCGACACAGAACATGCGTGCGTGCTGAGCCCGTGCTCAGGGCCCTCAGGCATTTGCCATTACTCCTTGGGCGAGAATTCGTTCAGGTTGTCACACTGTCCCAGGCCTTGGTTCCTTCCTGTGTTTCACCCATGAAAAGGGCTGGACAGACCCTGAAGATGTGTTTGCAGAATATTGCGGAATTCCACAAGTGCCTTTTCAGGATCCTAAGAACAGGGCCAGGTCTCTTACAGTGTCAGAGCATCTGGGTGACGTAGGGCCAAGTGTGCTCAGTTTTACAGATGGGGAAACTGAGGCTTCAGAAATCACGGTCCTTCACCAGTGGTGAGTGAGTGGCAGAGAGGGTGCCGACCCCTGAGCTCCTGGCCCTCTCCACTGCCATGCGGGGGGCAGCCTCCAGCCTCTCCCTTTATAAAATCGCCCTGGGGGGTTGTTTTCACAGACAGACCCCCGCATCGGATGGACCCTTTCCAACTGTTATTCTCTTTTTCCCCGTTAAACAATACACACTCACACCCATACACAAAATGGAAAATGATTTCCATTCACCCGTCTGGTGGTCGAGTCATGTTTGACGTCTCAGAGGGTTTCCATTTCTCTAAGGGAAAAGTGGTGAGACCTACCTAGTCTAGTCAGTGAGCCAGAAAGCATCCCAGCCCCGTGTGCAGAGCCAGGGGAGTCCCCGCTAAAGTCGGCCTGTAAATAAGGTGGCACCCATAGGGAAGCAGTGGAGAGAACAGGCGGGAGACCAGGAGACAAAGGGAAGAGAAAAGGAGGAAAGGAAAACTGAGCAAGTTTCCGGCACGGGGCAGAGCTACCTTTCGGGACACACCCTCTGGGGACCTGGCTGTCTGATGCTCAGTGTGGGGCAGGGAGGTAACCAGGGGGACCTAAAAAGAGACAAGAGCTTCTCAGCCTGACCATCCATCCTGCGACCCGTTCACGTTCACGTTTGAGGGTGAAAGGCAGAGTGTTGGCAATGATGCTGGGACAACGGGCAGAAGCTAGGCTGTCCTGGGCGAATTGTCGTCCTGATGGCAGCCAGCACATCGAGCGCCAGACGCGGATCTGCTTGTTAAAGCCTCATGAGAACCCAGTGGCGTAGGTGCTGCTATCATTCCCGCTTTATAGGAAGAGTACCTGAGGAACAGAGAGGCAGAGCACCATGCCCAGGGTCACACAGCCAGTAACTGGCAGAGGCAGGATTTGCAGCAGGCTGCCCCCGAGCCGGGGCCCACACCTCACTGGCCCTGGAGGCTTGGACGCACCAACAGCTTTGGCACAGACAAGACTCCCTGTCCCTTTCCACGACTCAGCTCGTGACCTTTTGGTTCTTGTCATCCCTTCCCCGCTGTTCTCAAAGGCCGATTTAGCCTGACTTCATCTGTGGTTGAGCCCGAGGTGATGGGGAGGAAGTGCCCTGCAGGTTCTGTCCTCTGTGGCCTCTGCACCTGCTTCAGGCTGGTCTCTCCCTTCTTTCTTGCCTTGTAACCGCTCTGCCTGTTCAGACAAGGTCACGGGGACGGATGGACTGGGTCAGACACGGGTAGACCCTCTTTTTTTTTTTTTTTTTTACATCTTTATTGGAGTATAATTGCTTTGTGATGGTGTGTTAGTTTCTGCTCCATGACAAAGTGAATCAGCCATACATATACACATGTTCCCATATCTGGGAAGACCCTCTTGAAGGCCAGTGTGGGGAGTGGGTTGTCTGCCTGAGGGGACTCTCAGGGGCCACTGTCTGGGGGACTAAGTGACATTCAGGGGCCTCTCCCAGCTTGAGGAATATGAGCTTTTCTTTTGCGACAGATTCTTCCCTTTGTCAGTTTGTTTTGGCTCCCAGCCCTGGTTTCTCAGAGTGTCAGCGGGGTACCTTCTCCCCCGCCCGTTTGTTGACACATCCTGGTCGAGCAGCAGAGCCTGACTCTGGTGACACCCCAGCGGCTCTGGAAGATGCAGGGAGGAGGGAGCAGGCAGGTGTCCCAGGAGGCTCACATTCCAAGGGCCTCCGAACCCACTGAGCCTGTGCTGAAGGCCCTTTATTTGCATAGTAGAGCAGCCCTGTGGCTGGTTGGCTTGGCCCGGCCCTCTGCTCCCGGGACCCCTGGGTCTGTGCAGCTCCCTGTCCTGCTGGGCCGAGAGGAAAGGTGAGAAGGGCAAGACATAGTGCACACGCTGTGGGTGTGCTGAGACCTGTGGCATCCAGGATCCAACGGTGTGGACGCCCGCCTCCCAGACCTGCATTTGCATCCCTGGCCAGGGAGCTTCCTGAACCCCCTTTTCAACTCAGGGGAATAGGAGGCTGGCTCCAATGGCTGAATTACCAGGGCAGACGAGGAAAGTCTCTTATTACTGGGCGATTGGCTTATTTTCACTTTATTTACTTTAGAGATCACTCTGTGTTGAGCTCCGGGATTTGGTGAATGGATGGAGCTTTGCCACGTTGAAGCTGTGTAAACACAAACCCTTGCCCGCTGGTTTGGAAGGTTACATTGGTGCTGAGGTGGGGGAATGAGACCAGCTTCCCGCAGCGCTACCCTGATCCAACACAGAATGTCAGGAACCCCCTTCCCACCTGTGCCTTGAGGCTGGATGCACAGAAATGCACCAGGCATGGCTAAGAACTTGGCTCCAGTGGACTCATTGGTCCTTACTACAGCCTTGCAAGATAAGTGACTATTATTATTCTCCCCATGTTATGGATGAGAAAACCAAGGCTGTGAGAGCTGGAGTAACTTGCTTGAGGTCATACGGCTCCTAAGAGGCTGAGCTGGGATTTGAACCCAGACGACCTGGCCCCAGGGTCACAGGCTCAACCCAGCCTGCCCCTCGGGATGCTGAGCGCCGGGAACAGTTCTGACTCGAACCAGCCATGTGTCCTCGGGATTCACTTTTCCGGCCGGCAGGGGCTGGGTCACCACACCAGCTCTTGTTCTTGATTGTGATCAGGTGTGCTTTTCTGTCCCCTCTTTGTGTCTTGCTGTCGCCTGATCCTGCGTCTGCCCAGGGCAAGGTACTTTATTTCTGGGGTGTGGTTGTCCTGTTACAAACGTGGCTAAGTGTGTTTCCTAGTTCTCCAGCAGGCATTCTTTCTAGCATTTTTATCTTCTGCGCTGTGTCTCTCTGGCACATTTCTTTTTTTGTTGGGGGGAGGGGTTCAGCAAGGCATTTAATTAATTAATTAGTGAACTTTTAATATTTTAATTTTATTGGAGTAAGTTGATTTACAATGTTGTGTTAGTTTCAGGTGTACAGCAAAGCGATTCAGTTATACATATATGTATATTTATATATGTATATTCATTCTTTTTTAGATTCTTTTCTCATATAGGTTATCACAGAATATTGAGTAGAGTTCCCTGTGCTATGCACTAGGCTCTTATATATAGTAGTGTGTGTTTGTTAATCCCAAGCTCCTGATTCATCCATCCCACCATGTTTCCCCTTTGGTAACCATAAGTTTGTTTTTGATATCTGTAATTCTGTTTCTGTTTTGTAAATAAGTTCATTTCTATCTCTATTTTTTAATTAGATTCCACATATGGGTGATATCATATGATATTTGTCTTTCTCTGTCTGACTTACTTCACGTCGTATGATGACCTCTAGGTCCAGCCTTGTTGCTGCAAATGGCATTATTTCGTCCTTTTCTATGGCTGAGTAGCATTCCGTTGTATATATGCACCACGTCTTCTTTATCCGTTCATCTGTCAGTGGACATTTAGGTTGTTTCTGTATCTTGCCTATTGTGAATAGTGCTGCTATGAATATTGGGGTGCACGTATCTTTTCAGATTATGGTTTTCTCCAGATATACGCCCAGCTGTCTGGCACGTTTCTTGTCGCTTGTCATTACCATCTCCGTGAACTATATTAGCCCCTGCTGTGTTGCCCTGTACTCAGATTTTGGGGGTTCATCTTTGCTCGGGGCTCGGGGTTCTGGCTTCAGTAGATGTGGTGTAATTCTGAGGATGAAGGCAGCTGGAGAAGCAGCAAGGCCCCCAACAGACTCCCACAGGGACCCCTGCAAATAAGAGAACGTATTGAGTGCCTGCCATGTGCCAGGCACGTTTTCTCCTCTAGGACTTAGCATTCCCATTTTACAGATGAGAAAACCGAGGCTCAGAGAGGTAAATCGGTCGTCTGAGTTCACACACCTAGTTCTGGTATAGACACCTCCCTCGGGGACACCCCACCACTGGCTGCCTGCAGAGAGCTGCCCTGGTGAGTGGAGGGCTCTGCTTGATACCAGAGCTCTGTTAACATACCTGTGAGATCCCCTGACTCCACACCAGCTGAGCTGCCCCAGGCACAGGCCAGTCAGAAATACAGGGGTGGGGAGGGCCAGTTAAAAAGTCTGCTCTGGAACTTCTTTTTAAGGAATGCAATTTTAATACATTGAACCACAGCTCAAATCAGAAACAAAGACACAGAAAGGAACTGCTAAGGGAAATGAATGTTAATGAAAAAAAAAAAAATGACTAGGCCTCCATTATGTAACCACACATTGCAAACTAAAAATATTTTTTTAAATGCACAAGCCCTATTTACTGGAATTAGAAATAGAATCAAAAGCTCTAATTTGTACTGAATAGTGATCATGTTACTCCACACACCACATCTGAATCTCCTGACACTGGAGGGACTAAATCAATGCGGTTTTATTGAATGTTAATGCACCCCCCCCCCCAAAAAAAAACCCTCCAGAACAAAAGCAAAATGGTTGAACACTTACTGTGTGCAGTGCATTGTACTGGGAGAAAGAACAAAGGCCACAGTACTTCTTCCGACAGCATAGGAGACCCCTGCCGAGGGAGCAGGACAGACTGTACGTTCTCTAGAAGGACATGGGCTTTGGAGAGGCTTAACTAGTTAGACGAGAACAGAGCAGGGCCTGCCAGGATGGTGGAATTCAGCAAATGGGAGTGGTGGGGTCCTGGAATAATGTTCCATGGGGGCTCTTCAGTCCATCTTAGTAGACAGCGTCTGAGGACCAGTCTGCATGGAAATTAGACCGATGAAGTTCTGCCCAGGCCGTAAGATGTGCCTTGACCCTCCCCGTATTTCTAAGGGTCACCTCCTCCTCTGGCTGGCCTCCACTGACTCAGTTTACCATCTAAAAGCTGTGAGGACCCAGGATGCGGCCCTGGACCCTCTGAACCTTCCTGTTTCCTGTGGATAGAGGTTGTCGTATAGAATCAAGCACAACTGGCCCTGCCTGGTACACGAGTGTCTGCTCTGGAGGGGGGATCTCTAGAATCTGCATGGGTGTGGGTGTGTGTTACATGGACCACGCTCCGTTAGGAAGGAGATGGTGATCGGAACCCCACGGAAGGTGCTGTGGGGCTGAGGGGGAAGCAGGTAGGCCCACCCTCAGAGACTGACTCCCTTCGTACATACTTATGCACCAGGAAAGCCAAACAAAACAGACGGCAAGGAGAAGCCAGGTGATACCCTTCTAACAATAGGCCACTGTTGATTTCTTTCCTGTCTGCTGCCTTGTCAGCCCTGGTTGGTTATAGGGCCAAAGGCAGCTTTTCACAGTTGGCCCCGTCTGTGTGCTGCTACCTCCTAGTTGGCGGAAGAGCCCTGGGAAGGGGTGGGCAGGACAGGCCATTTTTCCCCCGTGGATGGGCCAGCATGTGTTTTATGATCTCATGAAACTGTGAACACAAATTTATTTTAAAATTGTGAGTTAAGCTGGAATCCAGGGTCTATCCCTGGGGCTTGTGTGTTCCCATGCAGTATTTATAAAATAAAGAAATCATAAATATTTTGTCTGAAAGATCTTAGGCTTGCTACTGAAAAGACGAAAAGAAAACCTCTAAAGCATCAGCTCTGCAGTGCAGCCTTTTACGACGTGGAAAAGTGCTAGAGTTCTATCTCACACTTGAAGCAGAGGGAGGGATTCCTTCTTGCTAACACGTCTTATTTACTTGCTTGTTTATTAATTTTATCTCTGAGAGTTTCCAGGATGGATGTAGAGAGGACCACTGAGTCCAAGGCAGCCTCCACCTCTCCTCCGCCTTTGCCGCATCGAACCCCTCCATCCTCTTGATCCCACTTCTAGATAGCTTAGCATCCCTTCACCTGTACCTACTCACCTGCCTCCGCCCTGGTCAGGACACACCAGCGTTTGTCTGGACTGTAATATTCCCCTAACGGTCTCAGTGTATCCACGCCCCCTCCTCCCCCTCCTAAATTCATTTCCACAAGGAGCCCAAGTCACCTTTTAAAAATGCACGTCAGATCCTGTCTCTTGCAGCCTTTAGGTGTAGCTTCAGTGATTTCTCAGGGCTGTGTGGGTGGAGTCCCAGGTCAGCATTAAAGCCAGAGATCTCATCCCAGAGAACAAAGCTTAATCCTGCCACTTCCCTGATACCAGAGGAAGGTGGGCCTGCATCTCCCTTAGGGGCCAGGAAAACATTTCCAGGGTCCCTCCCACGAAGCCCCTCTCCTGTCTCAGTGGCCAGCGGGGGATCAGAAATCCACCCCCACCACCCTCCGGCAAGGGCCCGCGCTTGCTTTGACTGGATGGGGCCCTGAGCTGAGCAGAAGGTCGCTTATTACCCTGAGTGGTGACCAAAATTGGAATCTTTTTGGAAAGGAGGAAGGGAAAAATGAGTGATCTTAGGCAGGCAACCGGGGTCTGCTGTAAAACCTGACCCAGACCACAGCTGGTAGCTGATTTCAGAAGTCCCAGGAGGAAAACTAAGAGACTTTCAGGGCGTTCTCTGTCCTGAGATCTATAATGAGTTACTTGAAGCCAAACTGAGGACACCTTCCCTCTGTGTGTTCTGCCGGCAGGTCCCGCCCTGACCACAGCTGCCCTTCAGGAGACTGGCCTGGAGCCACGGTCGGGCCATTGGGCTGCTTGTCAAGGGTGGGGCAGTGGCGACTTGCCGCCTTGCCTTGTCAGCCTGGCCTGGTGTTCCACCTGGCACTCGGCGTGGCCACGGAGAGAGCTCCAGGAGGAGCCCCGGTGCAGCAGGACCCCGGAGACCGGTATCCAGAAGAAACCCCTGGAGAGACCAGTCAAGGTGAGCTGTCCCCACCCCTGCCCACCCCGGGTGTGTGGCTGGACACGAGGCTTCTTATGGTGAGAATCAGATGGTCCTAGAGGCAGGTATGGTGCGAGCAGCCACCTGCAGGGAGGCTGGGCTGAACAAGCAGAGGTTCTGAATGATGCCACAGGAAACAGTATCTCTCGCCTTCTGTAGTCCCTCTTCAAACCTGTTGGTCAGCTTACCAAAGTGGACTCCCAGACCACGTGGCCCTGGTGTTTGCTGCGTGCCGGGTTTGTGGAGGGCTGCAGAAAAGGCTCACTGTGCCTCCAGGGCCTGCCTCTCTGAACAGAAAAAGGAAGTGCGTGAGCAACCAACGTGAGAGCCTTCGCTCAAGGGTGGCAGATGAATGTCACAGACAACAGTGGGCCTCCGCGCTGGGCGAGAAGTTTGAGTTCCAGGCCAGGAGCAGGGGTGACATCTTCTAGAAGTTGTCTGCTAGCCTGACATTCTAGTTTCGCCAGTTCGGCCGAAAGGAAATACAGTAGAACATGGAGTCCGGGTGGCAACACAGTGGGGTTGAGTTCCGGGTGACCGATGTAGCGTCCACTGGGGGCTGAAGTCATGCTTATTTGGCCCCTGTGATGTGTGTTGTTACGTTCTATGTGTCTGTCTCAAATCTTCAGATTGTCGACTCCTTGAGGGCAGTCACAGAATACTCTACTTGTCTTATATGCTTCACGGGGTCGGCACTCAGTAATTGCATACTGTTCGATCGTCCGCTGTGTACACCTGTGCGATAAAACGTGATCAGTCAGGGCCTAGAATTTTCATTCATTGAGCAGAGTCGCCATCAGCGTCTCCTGAGCACCTCCTGAGGTGGGAGAATGTCAGATGCCTTGGCCGCTAGAGCTGGCCTGAGTGTATTCATTCCTTAGGGCTGCCCTAAGGAGTGCCGCACACCGGGTGATTGAAAACAACAGAAATGTGTTGTCTCATGGTTCTGGAGGATGGAAGTCCAAAGCCAAGGTGTCGGCAGGGCCCTGCTCCCTCTCCGACCTGCAGGGGAAGTCCTTCCTGGCTTCCTCCTTCTTCTGGCAGTCGGTTGGCAATCTTGAGCGTTTCTCGCGAGGCTTGCAGCTGCATAATACACGCTGCGCCGGCGTTGTCAGACGGGTTACCCCGTGTGTCTCTGTCTTCACGTGACTGTCTTCTTCTGAGGACCCCGGTCATATCGGGCTACCTTCTGAGGTCTTGGGATTTAGGACTTCACTGTGCCTTTTCTTGGAGATCGTAATTCAACCTGGAACACTAAGTGAGCGATTTTCAGTGACAAGACGAGGACGTACACGGAGCCGGGGTGAATAGTTACTGTGTCCCTTCGTGCAGGTGGAAGGAACAGGGAGATGAATCAGTGGGCCGTGTCCTCTGTTCTCTTGGCATCCTCCAGGGAACGTGGCTGGGCCCAGTGGAACACACATGATGCTCTGGCCAGTGGAGGGACGCCATGCTTCTATCGCTGCACCTATTTTTATAGGACAAGTCAGGGGGAGGCCTCAACAGAAGGGAGCAAACAGACCATCTGGGTTCCGGTCAGCCTTAACTTTGGAGGAAGGTGGAGAAACCCAAGCTCAGAAGGGGGTGGAGAGCGGCACGCCCTTCTCCTGGGAGAACAGGAGCTCCTGGGCCCAGCCAGCTCATTGCCAGGCAACCCAGAGGGTGTTCCAGATGCCAGTTTTGAACAAGCTGCTGGTCTTCAAAGCCAGTACAACTTGGACCCCTTGCTGCCAACTTTCTGCCTCCCGGTTGGGACCCGTTAGTGCAGAGGTTGTAAAACTGAGGCCAACAGGCCATGTGTAGTGTGTAGATGTGTGCTGTTCACGGTGGCTGGTGTTCACATTGTTTTTATATTATTTTTGGAGTAAGTGCTATATTCACATAGCTCAAAAACCAAATCATTATAGAAAGATATCTAGTGACCTCTTATACCAGCCTCCATATGCCCATCCTGCCCCCTCCCCAGTAACCATTTTTATTTGTTTCTTATACACCCTTCTAGACTTTCGTATTGCAAAGAAGAAGCAGTACAAACATACATTCTCCCTCCATCCCATTCTTTCGTACATAATTATAGTATACACACTCTACACGCTGTTTCACCTCGCTTTTTTCGCTTCCTTGATCTTGGCAATCTTTCCCTATCAGTGAACCAAGAGCTTTCTCCTTCTTCACAGGGGTGTAGTATTCCGTTATATGTATCGCTATGAACTTCCCTCTAAGAACTGCTGCATCCCATAGATGCAGGAGTTTTTTGTATGGTTGTGTGTTCTGTTGTAGGGATGCACCGTCATTGATTCAACCAATCCTTGCTGAGGGACACAAGCTGTTTATAGCTGTCTGGTGTTTATTACAAGTAACGTTGCAGTGAATAAAACTGTATTTTGTCCTGTACCCGAACACGTACAACATTTTAAAATTCAGAAATATCTTTGAATGATCCAAAGGGCTGGAAACACTGGGTTCTAATGACTGTATGTTGACAGCTGGTTGGAGCGAGTGGCAGCTGTCTCTAAGGGTCCCTAGCTGGGGACCAGCCTGCCCACATCCAGCGTTTCCTCCACCCCCTCTCTGCCTCTTCCACTAAGGCTAAGTGTGGACTTTCACGGAGCACATGAGGGTGCTGCTTTTCTCATAGTAGATTAAGAAGGAAGAGAAATTGCTCTCGTCCTCATGTCTCTTCAAAATGGAAAATGAAAGCCAGGGAGGCTGTCTTTTTCCAGAAGAAAGGGAAGGGCAGACGTCTACGTGGATGTGGTTCTACTTCATCTGCACCTGATGGGTCGGCCCCTGTGTGTTATCGTCCGAGCACTTGAGCACACCCCTGCCTTGCTAGGCCCCGGCCTTCTTCTCATCTCAGAGTAGGAGGGAAGGAACTCTGCTCGCCGGTTGCTTTTGCTCTGCTTGGAGAACTTTAGCTGCTCAGAGACCAGCAGTAAAAACGAACACAACAGTCAGGAGTACTGTTCGATGACATATATCATCTCACCAGAACCCCTACTCCTGTTTTATAGACAAGAAAGCAGTAATGGAGTGAAGTCGCTTGGCCAAGGTTCATAACTTGTACACGGCAGACCTAGGACCTGACCCAAGAATTTCAGGCTCTAGAACCTGTTGTTTTAGCCGATATATTATGCTGCCTCCAAAGTCTTAGAAAAGAGGTGAGGTTTACGGTTACACCTCTCACCTCTGTGACTGTTGTCAGTGGTGGCATGGTGAGGACGGTCAGGACAAAGAGAACATCTCTGAAAATGGGTGAGATGGCGACGTGCCCCAAAGAAGGTACATAAGGAGGATGCCATTTCGTTCTCCTGACAAAGGCGATGGCTCATCCTTTGTGGTCTGTCACATTGTGTAGAGAGGAATTGGCTTCATTGCCCCTGAGGGTCTTTTATACCCAAACATCTATGGAGCGCCTTGCGCACGCCAGGCCCTGTGCCTGGCGTGAGAGACGAGACGAGAGAGCCACATCCTGGTCGGAGGGGCCGAGTGAGGACACGTGGACCGAAAGCTGCAGTGCCACCTGGTACACGGATGTGTCAGGCTGGGTCCTGAATTTCTTGACAAAAGAAACAAATTCACTGTGGAGCAAGGAGGTGGGTGGTTTCCTGTCTTGGGTCCACCGTTGCCTGGTGAAGGAAGGAAGCAGGGCCCGGAAGTGGAGGCTGTGAGTTAAGGTGTTGAGCCACCCTTCTGCCCGCAGCAGCCTTCGGGGAGGCTGTTGGTCCTCCTCTCCGGAGGCCGTGGGCTCCTTGAGATGGCCTCGGCCGGGGTCGAGAGGCGGCCGGAAGGAAGCCTCCTTTCCGCTCGCTGTCCCCCAGCTCAGCTTTTCTCCTTCCTGGTCATTTGTTGAGCAGCTGAGCTGGGCTTACCTCCCTGTGAGGCACTTACTCTCTTCGCCAGTGAAGGACCGGCCCGGCCAGCCTGGGGGCGGGGATGGGGCCGGGAGGGCACAGTTCACAGGCCGCAGTCTGGGACTTTTGAAATCACACCCCAGCAGAAGGATCTGTAGGCCGGGGCTTCTTGTCACTGGGACGCGCCTTTCTTGGTTTTTTATTGTCACTGTCTATCTTTCATCTCCCCCAGGTTTGCAGCATCTGTCATCTCTGTGGTTATCTTAGAACAACGGGCTGGGGGGTTGCTTTCTATTTATTCTTTCTCGAGTGTGACGCTAACCACAAGGGCCTACAGGCAGGGGGAGGCGGGGGGGAGCCAGTGCCTCTTCAAACCCTGTGGTCCTCCATGTAGCTGGGGCTGGTGGTAAAACTGACAAGACCAAGCTGGTAGATGTGCCCCAGTGACCGTGAGGGCAGGGGGGATGTGGCCTGCGCTTCTGTGGATGAGCAAAGGGAGCGAGTTGCTTTCTGGGTCCAAAGGAGAATTTGGAGTCCGGAGGGAATACAGACGGCAGGCATTTCTAGGGCCACAGCTGTGTGGGCTTCTCTGTGCTGGCAGCCGGGTGGACATTCAAGAGAAGAGTCTTGTGTCCTTCTTGTCCTCAAGGAACTTAGTGACAAGGAGAGGAGATAAATAACAAGGATTTACTGTAGAGCCCAGGGAACTATTCAATATCTTGTAATGGAAAAGAATCGAAGAAAAATGAACATAGATATATACATATATACGTATATATGTATAACTGAATCCCTTTGCTATACCGCTGAAACTAACACAATACTGTAAATCAAGTAATACTTCAATCGGAAAAAAACAAAAAGAGGAGCAGGATGTACAGCTGACCTGCGCTCTTGGGCCCGTTTTCTCATTGGAGAAATGAATGAGGTTGAAGTTGGTGAGGATCCCTAATGGGGTCGGTGGAGTAGTGCCTCGCTGGGTTCCGTGAGTGGATGCATCACCTGGGGGTCTCCTTATAAAAGGAACATTCTGATGCGGTAGGTCTAGTCCAAGGCTGAAGATCCTGCATTGCCAACAGACTCCCAGGTGCTACTGCTGGTCCCAGGACCACAGTGCTTTGAGTGTTGAAGCCCCGCAGGGCATTCTGGAAGTCTGTGGGGTGGCTTTGAACTGCCATGAGACTAAGAGATGCCCTTGGCATTGACTGGGTGCGGGTTAAGGTTAGGGTTAGGGTTAGGGTACAGGTTAGGGTACAGGTTAGGGTTTGGGTTAGGGTACGGGTTAGGGTACGGGTACGGGTTAGGGTTTGGGTTAGGGTTAGGGTACGGGTTAGGGCACAGGTTAGGGTTTGGGTTAGGGTACGGGTACAGGTTAGGGTTTGGGTTAGGGTTAGGGTACGGGTTAGGATTAGGGTTAGGGTTAGATTTAGGGTTAGGGTATGGGTTAGGGTACGAGCTAGGGTTAGGGTACGGTTTAGGGTACAGGTTAGGGTTCGGGTACGGGTTAGGGTTAGGGTAGGGGTACGGGTTAGGGTATGGGTTAGGGTTAGGGTACGAGTTAAGGTTAGGGTACGGTTTAGGGTACAGGTTAGGGTTAGGGTACGGGTACGGGTTAGGGTTAGGGTACGGGTACGGGTTAGGGTATGGGTTAGGGTTAGGGTTGGGTTAGGGTTAGGGTTGGGTTAGGGTTAGGGGTAATCCTTGTGGTTCCACATGCAAATCGACCCCATCAGTGAAGAATTGTTACCTGCCCTGCCAAACTCAATCCAACACAACGAGAAATCACTTAGTACCTTTGACATAGTACTGTGAAACATTTTCAAAGAAGTTATGCCCAAAGCCCAGTGATGTAGGAGCTGGTTGTTTGGGGACGAGAAGCCTAAATGGAATAAGGGCAGAGCCCTGAGGTGGCTGTATAACTTCCCCACTCCACGCGTTCTGTCCAGTTGAGAGCATTTCCAAACACACATTTAACTGAAAAGGGTTTCAGCGCAATGTGGAGTTACTGCAAAGGCAAGGAAGCCTTCGTAACAGGAGATTCGAGACTCCGTCTTATGGACACAGACAGGCCAGCACGTTATTAAATTAGCAGTGAACTTCTTTATAGAAGCTGTTTCTGAAATAGTTTATAGTCTACTGTGTGTATATGTGTAATCTAATCTATCTGTATACATATATATAGGGAGTTCAATGATAAGAAACCTCTTGCAAAATTCATATATTACAATGATTTTCTTTGGGGTTGCCTGTGTGTTTCACTCTGACTCTGATGTTCTCATTAGAGATCTACCAAACAACTTTTTCCGATCCATCTTCCTCTCCCCTCTCCCTAAAGGAAAAGGGTAATGTTTCCACGACTTTTTTAATGCTAAAGACTGAACAATGGGATTGACATATATACACTAATATGTATAAGATGGATAACTAATAAGAACCCGCTGTATAAAAAAATAAATAAAATAAAATTCAAAAAAAAAAAAAGACTGAATATAATATGTGTGCCTACCCCCCTCCATGGGTGGAGTTTCCAGGTTAGAGACTTGTTCTCCACGATACTTTGTTCCATGTCTCAGCACGCTAAAGTATATTACGTCATACTTGTATATAAGGGTTAGCTCATTCACAAGAATAATTTACTTTTTTTTCTCTATTTCCACACTTGTAATTTAATTTCACAGTGAGGTGATTTCCTTCCTGTTGTCAGATGCAGACAGGTAAACGGGTTTGTTGTTTCTCATCCTGACATGTCTTATTCCGTTGTCCTCTGCGCTTTTATTTCCTTGTGGTCCTTATACGGATTGTTCAGCCTAACCTTACCCATCACGAGTAGGTATAAGCATTGTCTGCCTCATTCTGGGTGCCAGGGCATGAGTACACACATGAGTACTTCCTCACTGAAAAAGTTATTTTGTTATCAGTGGCATTCCCTTTTCTCCTTCAGATTACAATTCGGGTTCAGTGAT
Source organism: Phocoena sinus (assembly GCF_008692025.1). Taxonomy (NCBI): domain Eukaryota; kingdom Metazoa; phylum Chordata; class Mammalia; order Artiodactyla; family Phocoenidae; genus Phocoena; species Phocoena sinus. The sequence continues at coordinate 99,110,141 of NC_045772.1, forward strand.
GCATATGGGCCAACTGATTTATCTAGGAGTTTCATTTCCGGTGGCGAAGGGGGCGTTTCCAAGTATTTGTTATAAAAATGGGGTGTTGATTGGAGAGGACCACGGACGAAATGATCTCGGAGGTCTCTGACCTTCTTTGTGCAACATTGAAAAAACAATAGATGACAGGCAGTGTGATTTGTGAGTAAACTGCAAACCATCCTCTCAGTGAAAGCTGGTGTCACCCATGATGTCTGCTTGGATGAGAGGCTGTGAGTCTTCGAGCCTGGGAAACTCTAAGGAACCAAACAACAAAACCTTGTTCCCCTCCCCGACCCCGCTCATCACCCTTTGACCCCACTCGGGATCATGTGAAACTGTCCCCAGATGATTCTAATGTACTGAGAGGTTCTGGTTGTCCCAACTACCAGAACCTATGAATGTGAGCCTATCAGAAAAAGGTTTTTGCAGATGTCATTCAGCTACAGATCTCCGGGTGAGACCATCCCGATTATCCAGATGGGCCCTAAATTCAATGACAGGTGTCCTTATAAGAGACACACGGAGGAGAGACCCAGAGAGGACAAGGCCGTGTGAAGACAGAGGCAGAGCCTCTAGTGATGGAACCACAAGCCAAGGGACACCGGGAGGCGCCAGAAGCCAGAAGTAAGGAAAGGACTCTCCCTAGCGCCTTTGGAGGGAGCACGGCCCTGTGGACACCTTGATTTAGGACTTCCGGCTTCTAGAACTTTGAGAGAATACATTTCTGTTGTTTTAAGATACCTAGTTGTTTCTTTTTTTCTTTTTTAACATCTTTATTGGAGTATAATTGCTTTACAATTGTTAGTTTCTGCTTTATAACAAAGTGAATCAGTTATATATATACATATATCCCTGTATCTCTTCCCTCTTGCATCTCCCTCCCTCCTACCCTCCCTATCCCACCCCTCTAGGTGGTCACAGAGCACCGATCTGATCTCCCTGTGCTATGCGGCTGCTTCCCACTAGCTATCTGTTTTACATTTGGTAGTGTATATATGATACCGAGTTTTTGATCATTTGTTTCGGCAGCCCCAGCAAACGAATGCTCTGCCTATAGTGTGGATAAAATGTGGTGAGATGGGGACTTCCCTGGTGGCACAGTGGTTAAGAATCCTCCTGTCAATGCAGGGGACATGGGTTCAATCCCTGATCTGGGAAGATCCCACATGCCACGGAGCAACTAAGCCTGTGCGCCACAACTACTGAGCCTGTGCTCTAGAGCCTGCAAGCCACAGCTACTCAGCCCGCACGCTACAACTACTGAAGCCCGCACGCCTAGAGCCCATGCTCTGCAACAAGAGAAGCCACTGCAATGAGAAGCCCGCGCATTGCAACAAAGACCCAACACAGCCAAAATTAAAGTAAATTAAATAAATAATTTTTTTAAAAAAAGAACCATTTAAAAACATTTTGGTGAGATGGAGGGAGTAAAGGAGTTTTTCAGAAATTGAAGCAAAATGAATGAAATTGAGAAGGCACGGCTAGAGGTAGAATAGAGGCAGAGCGGCTACCACAGAGGGCTGTTCCTAAGACGAGTGGGAACTCCTTCTGTACAGAGCCCCCCCAGAGCACCCCAGAAGTTGACGATGCCTTTCCTCTCCATCTCTCCCGGCATATTTCAGGGAATTGGCTTTGCCACACCTCCTTAGAGCACAAAAGGCCCAGGAACCCGGGAAGTGAGTTTGAACTTCCTTCCACAAGCATGGGGGCTACCGAGGGATGTTGAGGAGGGAGCAATGTGGCGAAGTCTGGAGGCTTCCTGCCTGGCCTGAGGTTGCACGTCGCAACACTGGGTCCCTTCTGCTCTCCGCCCCTCCCTGCGTTGGGCGTGGCGGAGACCTCTTTCCATGGCGGCTTCGTGAGTTTGAGTGAAGCATTTGTTTCCCAGCCCGGGAGGTCTGGGTGACTTCACCGACATCAGTGGGTGGATCTGCCGACGTCTTAGAAGTTGATCCCTTCTGCAGACCCCTAAATACAGCTCCATCCCTTCTGATGAACCCCAGAGGGACCGTCCTCAGCCCACCGCATTGGAATGAGAACAGCCAGCTTCCAAGCCTGCACGATGCCAACTGTACTTTGTTAATCACCAGCCAGTTATCTTCTGGAGGCATCTCGTGGGCACTGCGTTGAAACCCAGACCCAAACCCTACTTTCTGCCAACACAAGCAAGGGAAACGTTCTTTATGGAGCCTGGGAAACCAGAGTCCTCCCTGACTCTTTGGCCAGCCCAGCGGGAGCTGACGGGTGAGAGTGTTTGTACTGGAACTCACTAATCACGTGACTGGATCGCGGGTGTGCATTTCCCAGGTGTTGTTTTGAATGGCAGACTCAGAAAGGACCAGTAGCACGGGAGCAGAGAGGTCACCCTAGGAATGATGGCCTTAGGGGTGGAGAAGCGATTAAATGCTGCCTGGCAGGAGCTGTCTGGGGATTACAGTGCCCTGAACTGGGGGTGGGCAAGGGGGCCTGGATGGGATGCAGAGAGAAGCAGAAACAAGGGAGCAGCCACCCATCAGCCGTGTTGCGGATTCAACGTCACCTGGTGTCCCAGATATGGAGGAAGGACACAGGAACACCTTCATTTGATTTTGTGGGCATGAATGTCTTTAAAGAAAGCAGGTCGGGCTTCCCTGGTGACGCAGTGGTTGGGAGTCTGCCTGCCGATGCAGGGGACACGGGTTCGTGCCCCGGTCCGGGAAGATCCCACATGCCGCGGAGCGGCTGGGCCCGTGAGCCATGGCCGCTGAGCCTGCGCGTCCGGAGCCTGTGCTCTGCAACGGGAGAGGCCACAACGGTGAGAGGCCCGCGTACCACAAAAAAAAAAAAGCAGGTCACTTCCTCCATGGACACCCCCCTTTGACACTGTGAGGTCAGTGGCTTCTGTTTTAATGTCAAGGGCGAGGCTGCAGAATGCTGGGTGCAGGTCGGAAGGCAGCCGCTGACCTCGAGGTGCAATGTTGGGGTCCCCTGAATAGGATGCTCTGGTAGAGGTCATTCTGGGCATCCTCCACTTCCAGGAACCCCTGCCCATTATGGGTTGTGAAAAAGAAGGGCATCTTCAAGTGAGCGTGATGCTGAAGCCGGGGACGGAGGACCACTGCTGCCGCTAAGCCTCCCCGGGCGCTGAGCTGCCCCCTCTCGAGCCTTCCTCTCACTCGGATCCTGAGACGCGGCACCAGTGAAGGTGTTTTCAGTCAAGCAGCAGAGTATTCTGAACGCAGACACACAGGCTGTTTCAAAACCTCCACCTCCGATGTCGTCCTATTGGCAAGAAAACCGGAGGGATTTTCCTGGGGTGGGTGGAGATCACCCACCGATCTGACGCTCACTGGCCCCCTGAACTGTGGGGAGAAACTGGACCCCAGGGAGTCATGCCTCCCGGAGAATCCCTGCTGTGATGGGATGTCTAGGCCTGGCTGCCTTCCCACAGGTGGGGACGACCCGGAGAAGGGCGGCCCCGAGACCAGCCACAGGTCCATTCAGTGGACAGACACAGGGTGTGGCCTCGTGCTCAGCACGCAGGACAGGGCTAAGGATGCTGCCGGGAACAGGCCAAGCTGCCCTCGGGGAGCTTAGGTCCAGCAGGAGAGAGAGAGGTTAACTGATGCTACACATGGTTACGATGGGCATACACGCTAGAGAGGGGTCGAGGTCCCTGAGAACCTACAACAGTAAACCTAGTCTGAGGGTCTTAAAGGGCATCTGCCCCTTTAAGATCTGCCCTATTTACAAATGGACCCTACCCATTACAGATGAGGAAACTGGCTCCCAATTCTGTGTCCACCTCGGCCGGGGGAGTTCATGTCTGCTGTGGTCGGGGCCAGTTTGACGGACATTGTCGGGACAGTGTCGAGGTCCAGGAGGTCGTAAAGCCCAGCGGTGGATGGGGGAGTGGCAGGGGTGTCTGCAGCCCGGGCTGGCGTGGGGCTCTTTCCACAGGCCCTATTTCTGAGAGGCGGGAGCTCTTCCAAGGGATGGGTGAGTCCCTGTGGAGCTGTTTGTCCCTGAGTTGACATCAGAAATAACAGCATGCTTGGGAGGCAGCCGAGGCATGGTCTGTGCTCAGGTGTCAGCACTGCCTCCAGGCTGCCCTCCAGCCTCTCCCTCCCCTCCCCTCCCCTCTCCTCTCCTCCCCACGCTGAGCCGCTGGGCCAGCCCAGGTCACCACAGCCCCTCGCTGCTCTAGTCTCCTTGTTTCTACGAGGTTTCTGTCTGACTCCGTCCTCCACACTGTCTTCAAACTGTCCTGGTTCTCTTACCCTTGGCTGTATGACCTCAGGCAGGTGACTTGACCTTTCTGAGCCTCGTGTGTAAACGAGGGCGGTCAACATCACACACGGTTGTAAGTGGGATCAGTCAGGACAATGTCCTTGCACCCAGCACAGCGCCTGGCATGTGCGTAAGTTTCTGCAACCCGTGATAAGTCCTTATCACCGACGAAATAAAGAATGACCCCCTTTGCATTCAACTCATCCAAGAAGCTTCTGTGGACTCCTGTTCTGTGCTAGTAATTGTGCTAGTGCTACGGCTACAGAATGAGCGAGCCGGGATCCCTGACCTCCAGGAGCTAAAAATTTAGTGGGGCGATAGATTTGAATAGAACCAAGCGTAACGCAGCGTGATGAGTGATGTATTGACAGCAAACACCAAGGGCGACAGGAGCACAGAGTGAGCAGCTGAGTCCGTTCGGCCTGGCCTCCCAGCCCCCAGGCCCCCAGTCCTACCTCTCTCGACGCGAATGCCCAGGCATAGTCTCCTTGCTCTCGTTACCCCAAATCGGCCTCCCCTGCTGCAGCCTGGTGGGCCACTTCATGCTGCCCCCTTTGCCTGGAATCTCCTCCCCTCGTTTCCTCCCTGCCCAATTCTCCCTGTCCCGCGGGGCCCGTGTATGTACCCCATCCTCTACAAAGTCTTCACTTCTCACCAGATCACACATATGTTTATCCTAAGAAGAAAGATCTGAGAATGTAGCAACCAGTAAAGAAGAGAAAAAAAATCACCCATAAACCCAATAAACAGAGATAATCACTAGTAACATCGGGGTATATTTCCTTCCCATCTTTCTTTTTTCAGTACACACTCACACACACACACGCACACACACTTATTACCTTGCCCCATTCTACCTCATGTTTTAGGTTGTCACATGCATCTGTCTGCATTTTTTCTTTTTTTAATATTTATTTATTTATTTATTTACTTGGCTGTGCCGGGTCTTAGTTGCGGTGGACTCTTAGTTGTGGCATGTGGGATCTAGTTCCCTGACCAGGGATCGAACCCAGGCCCCCTGCAATGGGATTGAGGAGTCTTAACCACTGGACCACCAGGGAAGTCCCCTGTCTGCATTTGACGGTGAGCTTTCTGCGGGCCCAGCTGACGTGTCACTCACTTTTTATCCCTGTCCCCTAACCCAGCATCTTGCGCCAGGGGCCTCTGTAAATGTTAGCCCACGAGAACTGCCGGGTGAATTCATCTGGCCCTGGGAGGCAGCACACAAGTATTCTGAGGAGGCAGATGTGCTGTCCTGGGCTTTGCTGGTTGGTTAAAACTCACGTGCGTTCCTCAAGCACCAGCCACTGCTGGCCCGTCAGGCGCTCTGCTGGGTGGCTGGGGAAGGGGATGAAAATCCGTAACGATTCAGCGGCTGCAACACGGGTGGGTGATTAAGTGCGGTCTGCATCGCACATCGGGTTGAGTTGAAAGCAGCTCTACCCCTGCTATTTGATGGAGGTCCTTTTCTTGCGTTAGAATGACACAGTTGATTTCTAGCCAATCTTTCTTTATTCTTTCTGATAGTGTCGGCGTGTCACCCGGGAAGGTGGGAGTGAGATTTTTCTTCTCTGAGATATCAGTTTTGGCTCTAAAATACCTTTGCTCAGATAAAACTCAAGAGGCTCTTGACCTGGGGTTGGAAGTGGAAATGACTGATGCTTCCGAGAAGCCCGGTTTTGAGGGAGGTGGGTGGCGTCAAGTCAGGAGACCAGAGGGGAAAGTGGAGCGGAGCAGAGCACACCGGGGGGTTTCACGGGGACAGAGGCAGCAGAAAATGTTCACAGAACATCAGGACCCCTTCAAGGCGTACGTGGAGACCATGGGCGGCTGGAGGCATATTGACTACCTTCCTCTTTGGAATAAAATGTAGGCACTTCATCGGTAAAAATGACAACCGAACAGGAAGAACAGATATAAGGGCGACAGACCCACTTGCCTTCTGAGACTTGTATGTGAATATGGCAGGATGCTTGTTATTTAGATGTCCTTTTTCTTTCAAGGAGATGTGGCAGAGCAGAGACTCTTTCTAGAATCAAATACCTCTGAGGGAATTTCATGACAAGATCGAGGAAAAAAGTCTACAAGGTTTTGGCTTCTGATGAAAAGTATTGAAACCCAAGTAAAATGAAAGGAAACCTTAAGCTAACACATTATGGATATGGGTGATGTGAAGGCATCTCAGCCAGAGAGGCTCTTTGGGAGCCAAAGCGTGGAGAGGAGAGCATGGACATATTTAGGGCTCAGGCTAAACGCCAGCATGAGAAGTGAAATTGAGGGGCCCTGGTGGCTGCAAAAGGGGCGCTCAGGAGCCCGAGGCCCAAAGCCAGGACATTGGTGGTGTGGAGAGGAATGTGCTTTGTAAGAAAATCCAAAATCTAGTTTTCTTCTCTACTCCGCATTGCTGTGGGTGGTAAAGGGATTTAGTAGAAAGAACGTAGGTTTGGGATGCACTGGATTTGACTCTTGCCGTTTGGGGATACGGATACGTTCTTAATATTTTCCCCAGACTCAGTGAACTCCTGTGTATGACTCCCAAACTGCCCTCGCCTCCTCAAGCTGACCTCCAGCTCTGAAAGCTCCTCCAGGCCTCACACCTCCCTGTGCTCATGCATTCAGGGCCTGTCCCGGGGGGCTGGGGGCGCAGCAGTGGACCAGAGCGACAGAGCCTCGGTTTCGTGGAGCGCGTGTTCCTGATCAGGACCGTGCAGCCGAAGTATATGTGAGCACACTAACTTTCTGATATTCTAGCTGCCACTGACGAAGAAGGAAAGGAAGCAGGCGAAAGCAGGCGAAATTAACCGTATTAAGGTTTTCTCTAACCTAATGTACCCCGAGGCTATGACTTCAGCATGTAGTCAACCTAAAACCTTATTAATTAGACATCGCACATTCCTTTTTTGGGAACTAGGTTATTCTTACGGCGCATCTCGCTTCGGACCGGCCACGTTTCCAGTGCTGGACAGCCTGGTGTGCCTCGTGGTGACTGTGCCGAGCAGTGTGGCTCTGGGGCTCAGGGGTGACAGTCCGCCATCCCCACCAGCCATGAAAACAGAGGGAAGCGTTTCACTGCAGGCCCCGCTGCTCGCAGGAGGACGCTGCCAGCCGGGAAAGGGGGACCTCTTCCCTGGGTGCTCTGCCCCTCCCCCCGGCTGCTGATTTCATCCAGAGAGAGGAAGATGCCATGCCCCAGGGTGCTGCCCTAGTCTGTGGGTTCAGGTGAGGGAATGACACTGAGCTCTCCTCTCTGTAATAATAATAATAGTAATAATATAACTAGTACTTAATGAGCACTAAGCATAGGCCGGCCCTGGGCTAAGCACTGTGTCTTTTTTTTTTTTTTATTTTTTTTGCGTTACGCGGGCCTCTCACTGCTGTGGCCTCTCCCGTTGCGGAGCACAGGCTCCGGACGCGCAGGCTCAGCGGCCATGGCTCACGGGCCCAGCCGCTCCATGGCACGTGGGATCCTCCCGGACCGGGGCACGAACCCGTGTCCCCTGCATCGGCAGGCGGACTCTTAACCTCTGCGCCACCAGGGAAGCCCTATTATCCGTGTTTAACAGAGGAAAGTGGCTCAGAGAAGTTAGGAGCTTGCTGAGGGTCACACATGTTGCAAGTAACAGACCCGGGGCTTGAACCCAGGGCTTCCTAAAGCCAAAGCCTGATGCTCTTAACACAGAGAGAGCGCAGAATGAGATCCCGGATGAACCCAGCTTCTCCGGCCTCCGCTGAAGGCTCTCTTCCTCTGCTCGCAGGCCTTGGAGATGAAGGTTTCCCCACGGGTGACTCAGTGTCCCAAGGAGAGGTAGACGGGAGACGTCCAGCACCCTGGGCCTGGCCCTCCACCAGCCGTTGTCCAGAAGCCGTAACCGCTGACATGTTCTTATGACAAATAAGACGGCACGAGCTTTGGGTGCCATATAGTCATGTCTGTGTTACAAATATGATGTTAGCTGTTAGGCTTAGATGACAGACATCTCTGTTGGCTCTGAAGCACCGTGTGAAGCTTGCTGCCGTTGTTGTGTGGTTATCACCATTGTCAGGGCTGAGTCTATGTGGCTGGCTCACTCACCGTAGCCCCGATCACCGCAGCAGTGCCTGTGATGTCAAATGGCAACCGACACTCCTTGAGTTGTCTGCTCCGGTGGGTCCCAGCACCTGGCGGTCTGGTAGTTCGCTCATGCGTGTATCGCAGTAGAATCCGCTGTGCAGGTGACCTAGTTAGCCAGGTGTTCCCAGCATTTGCCAGCTCGCCCTGTGCTGAAATCTTCTTTACGTTCAGCCTGGGGTGGCTAGCAGCATGCCTGGCTCTTCAGAGCAGAGCGGGAGAGACACTTAAAAACCCTCTGACGTGATGGAGCGGCTGGGAAGCCAGCCACCAACGTCTGGAGGAGAAAGGGCCCACAGGCTGTGCTGTGGGTTTTCCGGGCATCCTCGTGACCTTGCTGAATGGGATGACCTTGAGGAACATCCAGATCCCATCCACTCTCTGAGGCCCACTTTAAATGTCCCCTCCTACCCTGAAGACTTTCTTCCTTGTCAGCCCCTCCCATCCTGTCCCATCTCTAGTGTCCTGTAGTGCCGAAGGCCTGGACCCTCACTTAGCTCTTGCATTGTTAGCTACACGTTCTCTGTATGTCCGTGCCCCTCCTTTCTGTGGCTTCTCTCACTGACAATCACGAATTGACTTGTGACATCCCTGGTGATCTGGTTGGTAAATTCTGCTTTGCTCCAGAGAGGGTTCCAGGGGCTGTTCCATCGCTGTGAGTGTCCGTGCTGCGCCCCCCCCCCTTTTTTTAATTAACTTTTCGGCCATGCCACACAGCTTACGGGATTTTAGCTCCCTGACCAGGGATCGAATCCACTCCACCTGCAGTGAAAGCACGAAGTCTCAACCACTGGACCGCCAGGGAGGTTTCCCCACACTGCCCGTAATTAAGTTTTCATCGGCTTTGTGCGCTGCCTCTCCATCCAGAATACACATCCTTTGAGAACTGTGCTCTTGTGATCTTGGCCTCCAATTAGGATGTCTGCCTGGCTTAGGCTCAGTGACAATGTATTGCTCCGTATGGAGGAAGGGCGAGTGCCCCGATCCAAACAGCTTCCTCTGATGCTGATCGTTTGCGTAATACCCTTTACTTTTATTTCACTGCCATGACCATGATTTGTAGTATATATTCACTAATTTGGTAAAACCTCTCTCCTGCACTGGAGACCTTTTTGGCTCTGCACTGTATCCCAAGACCCAGTTCAATACCCCTAGAACCTGGCAGGAGCTTGGGAAAGACTATAGTTTTATAATGTGTGGATGAGTCAATCAGCTTGGTCACTGCAGGAGAGGCAAAGGCGGTGGTGGGGAGAGGGGCCGGAGCTGGGGTGCTCAGCGGCTTTTGGAGGGCTTCAGCTGTAAAGAGAAGTGAGGTCAGTTACAGAAGGACAGGTGGAATAACAGAAAACGTATTGGCCTTGAAGTCAGGGCCCTGAGGGTCAGGCATTTTCCTGTACTGAAGTTTATTTTCTATGTAACCTTGAGAAAGTCTTGTGAGGGTCGAAGGAGGTATTTATTGTGAAATTGCTTTGTAAACCGTAAAGTGACCTGGAAGGATATTACTCATCACCCTAAGATCTGGTCCGTGCCTACCTGTCCAAACATATTTCTTATTCATTTGATTTAGCTAGAATAATCCTCTCATTTAAAAAAAATGTGTTTTTTCCTTTATTGCAAAAATAACACATTGAAATTACAAAAATATTGGAAAATTCAGTGAGGTACCACCTCACACCGGTCAGAATGGCCATCATTAAAAAATCTACAAATAACAAATGCTGGAGAGGGTGTGGAAAAAAGGGAACCCTCCTACACTGTTGGAGGGAATGTAAATTGGTGGAGCAACTATGGAAAGCAGTATGGAGGTTCCTTAAAAAACTAAAAATAGAGTTGCCATATGATCCAGCAATCCCACTCCTGGGCCTATATCTGGAGAAGGCTATAATTCGAAAAGATACATGCACCCAAATGTTCATAGCAGCACTATTCACAATAGCCAAGACATGGAAGCAACCTAAATGTCCACCGACAGATGAATGGATAAAGAAGGTGTGGTATATGTATATACAGTGGAATACTACTCAGCCATAAAAAAGAATGCCATTTGCAGCAATATGGATGGACCTAGAGATTATCATACTAAGTGAAGTAAGTCAGACAGAGAAAGACAAATACCATATGATATCGCTTATATGTGGAATCTAACATATGACACAAATGAACTTACTTACAAACAGAAACAGACTCACAGGCATAGAAAACAAACTTATGATTACCAAAGGGGAAAGGGAGGAGGAGGGATAAATTAGGAGTTTGGGATTAGCAGATACAAACTACTATATATAACCTAGAAACTGTCATACAGTGAAGTAAGTCAGAAAGAGAAAAACAAATATCGTATAATATCGCTTATATGTGGAATCTAGAAAAATGGTACAGATGAACTTATTTGCGAAGCAGAAAGAGAGACACAGATGTAGAGAACAAACTTATGGCTACCAAGGGGGGAACGGAGGGTGGGATGAATTGGGAGATTGGGATTGACAAGTATACGCTACTATGTATAAAATAGATAACTAATGAGAACGTACTGTAGAGCACAGGGAACTCAACTCAGTGCTGTGTGGTGAACTAAATGGGAAGGAAATCCAAAAAAGAGGGGATATATGTATATGTACATAGCTGATTCACTTTACTGTACAGCAGAAACTAACACGGTAAAGCAACCATACTCCAATTAAAATTGTAAAGCAACATTGTAAAGCAACATACTCCAATAAAAATGTTAAAAACAAAATAAAATAGGTAATCAACAAGGTCTTACTGTACAGCACAGGAAACTATATTCAGTATCCTGTGCTAAACCATAATGGAAAAGAATATGAAAAGGAATGTGTGTGTGTGTGTGTGTGTGTGTGTGTGTGTGTGTGTGCGTATAATGGAATCACTTTGCTGTACACCTGAAACTAATACAACATTGTAAGTCAACCACACTTCAATTTAAAAAAAAGAGAAAACAAAGAAAATTCAGAAGAAAATCAAACATCTCTTAAGATTATCATCTAGATCTAACACTATTAACATCTTATATACAGCCTCAATGAGTTTTTTTCGGAATACATGTGACCGAAGTTTGCCAGGTGTCAGCAGCTGGGAGCAGACATGGCAACACGCCTGTGTCCTCCCAGTGCCCTGACTTTGCTGACGGCTCTGCCTGGGAAACCACTAGAAGGAGGAACCTCCCCAGTCTGCTTTCTTCCAGCATCCCGGGGGGCAGAGCTGGCAGCAGTGCCAGTGAGGGCTGTAGAGGGGTGCTCTAGGGATCGGCTTATCTTCCTCCAGCACTTTCTGTCATCTGAAAATGCTGAGTGGGTTTAGAGATGTATGGTTTGCCTCTCTCCACTGGAACATAAGCTCCACGAGGTCCAGAGCTTTCTGGATTTGCCTGTTGCTGCCTCTTTGGCACCTAAAACAGTGCCTGCCCAGAGTAACTATTCATTGAATGAATGAATGAATGAGCACCACATGCTGTACAGAATAAGGACTTGCTTCGGATGGATCGTGCATATTTTGAGCTGAGCAGAGGCCACAGTCATTGGGGATACCCATCGGGTCTGCTGTTGAGGCTGTGGCTGGAGCTTCGGCCGGGTGTGGCAGGTCATCCTCGCCCCCTTGGCCATCACCACTGCCTAACACTATAAGCAGCCATACTCCAATAGAAATTGTAAAGTCAGTCATTCCAAGCGTGCATGCAGGCCCTGTGACTTAGCACGTGGCCAAGGCATTCTGCCAAGTCCCTCTCCAGGTTCACGGTCTTAGCATCCCCAAGCTGCCCTAGGCCAGGAGCCCCATCCTCTCCCTGTCCCAAAGCCTGGTCCTCCCCGAGTATCCTCAGCTGGCTCTCCTCCTGGGGCCATTATGCTCCTCTGACAAATACTCTGCACGTCCCTCTTAGGTAGGGAGGCCACAATTCTGCATCTCAGTCTTCAAGGCTGAGCTTCAGTGATGCAGACGCCATTTGTGGGTTGCATGCAGAAAGCTTCACAGCTGAGAGCTGGGGCTTCTGGAGGGGATGTCTAGTTTGCCCTGAGGCCACCCCCTTCTCATGCACAAGGGTCTGCCCTCACTGGGCTGGGGACAGTCTCCAGACTCCCGTGGCTAAGCAGACAGCCCACTGCTACCCTCGTCCTCACCTCCTCGTCCCCCAAACCTGGAAGAGGATAGGACTGAGTCCGTTTTCTTCTGAGACATTGCAGCCCTATTAGGAGGGGCTTTTTCTGCCAGTTTTCTCTAAACTCATAAAATTGCGGCCCCAGTGGAAAGTAAGGCGTTCTCATCTCTGTGTGTTTCCTAGGTGGGATTTGAGTCACCGGTAGCAAAAATGTCCCCCAGATGTGAGGGTTTACCCATCCTCTGAAGAGCCAGGACCTTCATCCACATCCCACAGCCCTCAACACAAGGCCCTGTGCTCGTGCCTCTGATGCTGTGTTTAATATTCATGAGGATCGTCTGTGGACGCTTAGATTGGAGAAACCGAGTTCATCAGACTAGCCATTTCTTCCAAGCTTTCTTGAGCACAGCTTCTTTCTCTCTTTTCTTTTTCCCCCAGCTTTGTTAAGATGTAATTGACATATATAACATTATAGAAGTTTAGGGCATACAACATAATGGTTTGGTGTATGTTTGTGAATATATGTGAAATGAATCCCACACTTACTTAAGTTAACATCCATCACCTCACGTAGTTATAATTTTTTCTTGTGATGAGAACTTTTAAGATCTGTTCTCTTAGCAACTTTTAAATATGCAATAGAGTGTGATTAACTAGTCACGCTGCTGTACATTACATCCTCAGGACTTATTTATCTTATAAGGGAAGGTCTGTACCTTTTGACCCCCTGCACCCATCTCCCCACCTCCTACTGTTGGCAACCACCAATCTGTTCTCTATTTCCACGAGTTATTTTTTTTTAGATTCCACATACAAGTGAGATCATACAGTATTTCTCTCTCTGTCTAACTTATTTCACTAAGCACAACGCCCTCAAGGTTTATGTTGTCACAAATGGCAGGAATTCCTTCTTTTTTATGGCTGAATAATATGTGAATATCTAATTTCCCAGCACCATTTATTTAAAAGACTGTCTTTTCTCCATTGAATATTCTTGGCTCCCTTCTTGACTATATATGTGTGGATTTATTTCTGGACCCTCAATTCTGTCCCATTGGTCTATATGTCTGTTTTTTATGCTGGTACCATACTTGTTTGATTACTATAACTTTATAATATAGTTTGAAATCAGGAAGTGTGATGCCTCCAGCTTTGTTCTTATTCCTCAGGATTGCTTTGGCTATTAGGGGTCTTTGTGGTTCCAAACAAATTTTAGGATTTTTTTAAAATTTCTGCAAGTAAATGTCATTGGAACCTTGATACGGATTGCATTAAATCTGCAGATGGCTTCGGGTAGCATGGACGTTTTAACAATACTAATTCTTCTGATCCATGAACATGAACTATCTTTCCATTTATTTGTGTCTTCTTAGTATCTTTCATCAGTGTCTTATAGTTTTCAGTGTACAGATGTTTCACCTCCTTGGTTGAATTTATTCCGAAGTAGTTTATTGTTTTTGATGCTATTGTAATTGAGATTGTTTATTTCTTTTTCAGATAATTCACTGTTAGTATATTGAAACGCTGCTGAGTTTTGTATGTTGATTTTGAATCCTACAACTTTGCTGAATTTATTGATTAGATCTAACAGGTTTTTGGTGAAATCTTTAGGATTTTCTATATATAAAATTATGCCATCAGCACACAGACAATTTTATGTCTTCCTTTCTGATTTGCCTGCCTTTTATTTCTTTTTCTTGCGTGATTGTTCTGGCTAGGACTTCTAGTACTATGTTGAGTAGGAGTGGTGAGAGTGGGCACCCTTGTCTTGTTCCCGATCTTGGAGGAAATTCTTTCAGCCTTTGACCATTGAGTATGATGTTAACTGTGGGCTTGTCACATATGGCTTTCCGTATGCTGAGGTATGTTCCTTCCATACCCAGTTTGTTGAGAGTTTTTGTCATGAATGGATGTTGAATTTTGTCAAATGCTTTTTTGGCATCTTTTGAGTCGATTGTACAATTTTAATCTTTTGTTCTCTTAAGGTGGTGTATCACACTGATTGATTTGTATATGTTGAACCGTCTTTAAACCCAGGCATGAATCCCACTTGATCATGGTGCACAGTCCATTCAATGGTGCTGTTGAATTTAGTTAGCTAAATTGAATTTTGTTGAGAATTTTTGCATCTGTGTTCATCAGGGATATGAGGACAGAGTTGCTTAAGTATTAGATGACAGAGGTCTGTCCTTCCCCATTGGGGAAGTTGGTGAAACAAGTGGATATCACTTAAGTTTGTTTAAAGGAGGCCTTTGGAAGAGGAAGCTTGTCACTTTTCCTAGATCTTTTTGCCCTGCAGTTACATGTGGGCAGAAGAGCCTGGAGCCTTTGCTGACCCCTCTCCACGAGGAGCTGGTGCCAGGCACTCGCTTCTCATAGGAATCGATTCCCCATGGAGCATGTGCATCTCTCTGCCCTTCTTCCTCTGCTCTCCGTCCTTCCCCATAGCAATGGTGAGGATGCGTCTGCGTTTGTGTACAATGTCACTGTTGACTTTCATACTCACTGTTCCATCTGACCCTTGTCCCATGGGACAGGTGGGAAACAGTTCTGTGTCCACCCTAATGCCCCTAGCTCTTAGCTCTTTACTCTCAAAGCCCCTGTTTTCCCTTCGATCATGACGTTCCATCTGCTTTGGAGACTCGGCAGGGAAGGATTGGAACTAAGGGGAACTGGGACCACGTATTTAATAGAAAACACGCAAAACATTATTATTCATGCTGAGTCGAGAGAGCTGACTTAGGTTGGGTTCCCTGGAAGCAGACCCTGAGAGAGGGCTGACCAGGCAAGTGGTTTATTAGGGAAGTGCTCCAGGAAGGCCTAGTAAAGGAGTGGGACACAGGACAGGAGAGGGGAGGAAGCCAGAGTGTGATGTGGGGCAGAGTTCCAGCTTCAGCCAGGCCTGACAAAAGTGTAAACCCCAGCTCAGAGTCTTCCGCACTGAAGCAGGGAAGAATGGGCTTCCCTGCTTCTGCACCAGGCAGGTATTGGCCAAGGGCTGTTTAGGGGTGACTGGAAAACTTCAGGCACTTCCGGCTCTGTCCATGAGACAAAGCAACTCCAGAAGCCCAAGGATGTGCCTTCTAAGAGTCACAGGCGCAGGGAGCTAGAACAAAGGTGGGGACGGTGGAGGGGGTGGGTAGTGCACAAATACTGGAGGGGATGTGGGTGGGGCATCCATAGTGTCGCCTTGGTAACTGCATCCGTAACTGTGTCCAGCTGTACAACTTTGTAGCTTCCTCATCTGTCAAACAGGGATCGTGTTAATTTTACTTGCCCATATCATAGAATGACTGTGAAAACAAAATAAAATGAGAACAGGGGGCCCAGAACCATGTTGACAATAATCAAGACATTATGCAAAGCCAGGTGCCATTATGGAATCATTCTCTTCCAGGCCCAGAGGATATATTAGCTCTTGGTCTTCGCTCGTCTGTCAGACATCAGCACTGACAGTCTTGGGAAAGAGCTTGTTCTGTTGGGAAGAAAGGAGGCACGTTTTCACTGTTGATAAATTTTGCAGCAGTGTCTTTAATATATACCAGCCGCCTTGAAATACATCTGATTAACCACCAGATCTCACGCTGAGCCTGTGTTTGGCTTGGATGTACTCATCCGCAAGGAAATACTGGAAAGCTAATCATAATAGGACTTAGTTCTTATAAAAGGCCTTTTATCTTCAAAGTGCTTTACAACCACTAATTACGAGACGCATTGGTGTGAACAGCAACCGCGTCACGGAGACCTCCAAACCATTATCAAGGCCTTTAACGTATCTTATAATATAGCAAGAGAAGTGTGAATGGTGCCGCTGAATATTAGCTGTCCAGCCTTGGAAGAGTTATTTTATAGAGGTAGAGACAACTGTTCCCTGTCTCCCTTGAGGCCAGACAAGGAAATTGGACCTAATTCGAGGAAAAAGGAGGCAGCACATAGCGGTTGCGTAAGCCACAGCAGGCAGAGTGGTGAGTTGCCCTCTCAAAGGTGCTTCCGTACAGCTGCCCCTTTAAATGGGCTGGTGGGGCATGTGGCCCCACCATATATGTGGGGCCACATGTGTGTCCTAGGATACAGCTCAATTCTAACACTAACACAGACCCCACAGGGTAAAGGCTCAGTCCCACGAGACTGTCCCCATTCAGATGCCAGCTGCACGTCCCAAGTTGTTACCCTGTTGTGCTCCACCCTGCAGACCTGCAAGCCCTGTACTCGCCCAGCCTCAAAACCGAAAAAAGAGCCTGGAGACAGCAACAGAGACATCAGTGGTTTATTGAATAGCGGATTTTACATGTCGGAAGCAAAAGGGTCCTGGAGTGACACCCCGCCATGCACGGCAGACGGCAGGCAGGACCTGGCAGCGGTGTTGACTCCCAGGGCAAGAGGGAGGTTACCAGTTATAGAGGGGATTGCCATAGGTTGGCCCATCAGTTGGTTACCAGGAAAACCAGCAGAGGGACACACCGCTCACCGCCCCTTTGATCAGCTGTCATAGTGGAGACGTTCTGATCTAAAGATGAGAACAGTCACTAGCTGGGGCTAGGAGCAAATACTAGGCATTTATTGATTAGGCTGTATGATTAAGAGGGAAGGTCAGTCATGTGAGTAGGTGTGGGTGCAGCAGGGACTGGTCGAGCAGGGGATGTACAGAGAGCAAGAGAGCAGCCACCTTGGGGGGCCTCATCATACACCCCCATAAGTCTGACCGACTAGCTGTAAATTCTGAGTTTCCCACCACCCCTCCTCAGGTTCAAAAACTCTCTAGCGCACGGAACTCAGGAAGGTGCCTTACTTATTATTACCATTTGTTATAAAGGATACAACTGGGGACCAGCCAGAAGGAAGAAATGCCCAAGGCAAGGGAAGATAGGGTATGGCATGGGTGTGGCACCCCCTAGATCTTCCACGGATTCACCAACCCGGAAGCCCCCCAAGCCCCATCCTTTGGGGCTTCTTATGTAGGCAGAATTGATTAAATCATTGGCCATGGGTGATTAACTCAAGCTCCGGCCTCTCTCTCCTTCCTGGAGGTTGGCGGTGGGGCTGAAATTTCCAACCTACTGTGGACAAAAAATGTCACCATTTCAGTAAACAACAATGTCGAGACCATCAAGCTATCGGCCACTGCAGCCACCCCCAGCCGTGCACCCTGAGGTGATGCAGGTTGGTGAAAAACAAGATACTGGCCCTAGATATTTACGATGCATGTGAAAGGAATAATTTCAATGAGCCCAGACTCTTGCATCTTCCCAAACATAGAAAAGTCCTAAAATCATTAACTTGAGATGTCTGTTTTTTGTGATTAGCAGTAATCTTTTGATCGTCGACTACAAGTTTTATTTTTCAGCAAAAACTCCTACGTATCCTGGCTCCTTCCTTTCCTCTTTGGAACAGAGCTATCTGAGAGGCTGCCTTCCCGTGCTAGGGTCCTCAAACAAAACATAATTCTGAACTTTTAGGCCGTGCATTTTTTTCAGTCGCCACTTCTAATCACACAGTTGGTTCCTCTGGCCACCAGCCCCCATTCCTGAAACCCACCCAGAGTCACTCCTTAGCATGAACTCAGGTGTAGTTGAAAAGGGGCTCATTGTAAATGACAAAAGGCCCTTCTTTCATTCAGGAAATTCTGAGGGTTTTAGGAGCTCTGCACCAGGAACAAAGACCAGATAGATACTTTTCCTTGTACCACCAATACGTTCCCTTCTCAGCCCTCACTCTCAGTGGCCAGTTAGGAAGCCAGCACACACTTACTGAGCACCTGCTCTATGCAAAGTACCAGGCTGGGAATTTGTTCATTTAAATGATCAAATATCAATTTCACACTTACTAAGATTTACTGATAGAGCTTCTGCTTTTGCAGAAGAAATAAGACATACCGTGCACTTGAAGATCTAGCCAGCTGGATCAAGCCGGGTGTTCTAATGCATAAAGCATGAAAGAGTAAGTACTCAGAGGGACAGAGGCCAAAGCAGTCCAGACCAGGGAGTCAGGGAAGACTTCTTGGAGGAGGCGGACTTAGAGCTGGGCCCTGAAGGCACATACAAGGCTGAGAGTTGGCGCAGACTGTGGAGTGTTCTTACAGGGAGGGAGGACGAACTGAAAACTGCCCTTCATTGAGTCCTAGAAAACAAACGCAGCCCCAGTATGCCTCTGGTCTTCTCACTTACTCTCAGGGGTGGTAAGTTTGAGTCCCAGCTCTTCTTGATGACCCTGGACAGATCACGTAACCTCTCGGAGACTGAGTTGTTCATTACTAAAAGAGGGAAAAGACAGCCAGTCCTGACAGCTTCACAGGATCACTATGGAAATGGGATGATACAAGTGAAAGTTCTTTTTCAACTGTGAAATATAATTAGCATCGTTATGGGTTTATATGTCTTTCATTATTTTATCACCTCCCAAGGAGTCATCTCGCTATCAGAATTTCAAACTAAAAAGAATAATACTGGAAATGCCCTAGGAATTATTGTAAGAGCTCACACTTACCAACTGCTTTCTGTGTGCCAGGCATCGTTTCCAAGTGTTTTACCTGTTTTTACGTTGCCCGGTCCTCACAGGAAGTAGGTACTGTCACCTGCTTTTTTACAGATGGGGCGATTGAGGGTTAGGGCCTGTGTGGATGGCATGTGGGTGGCCCAGAGCCTCTCCTTCCCCCACCTATGTACCAGATGCTTTTGGTGGCCTGCCCTTATCACAGTGAGAGGACTGACCATTTCCTTGTCCTGTGGCCACTTCCAGCTGCTGGCCTCTGTCCCTTTGCCTGGGGGCTTTCTCCAAAGCCATCACCCGTGGCCCACTGGAGCACTGGGGGTTAACACCCTCAGGGGCAGCCTCCCCATGACTGAGGGGTTGACATACAAGTAGCCTGACCCTTTCCCCTGGGGTTGGATCCCTGAGACCTGTGATCTACCCTCGAGTTCCTGGGAGGCCCCAAGCCCCAGCAGCTGCTCGCCCGTTGTTGGCTGGAGAAGGTGCCTCTCACAGGCTGCTTCCCTTCCCACTCCCTGGCCAGTGTTTCCCGCGTCCCTTCCAAACAAGCCACTTTCACCCAAATCCCTGTCTCAGTGTCTTCTACGACATCACCGATTAGAAGCTGAATTGTGTCCCTGAAAGGTATGTTGAAGCCTTAACCCCCAGGACCTCGGAATGTGACCTGATTTGGAAGTAGGGTGATTATGAATGTAATTAGTCAAGTTGAGATGAGGTCATTGAGTGGGCCCTTAATCCATATGACTGGTGATAAGGCAGGAAGAGGATGGGGGCAGACACGGGAGGGGAGAGGCCATGTGATGAAGGAGGCAGAGCTCACAGGAGAGATGCAGCCGAAAGCCGAGGACTCCAGGGTGGCCGCCACCTCCAGACGCTGGGAAGAGGCAATCAGGATCCTACCTGGAGTCTCAGGGAGCACAGCCTGCTCTGAGACATCTGGATTTTGGACTTCTAGCCCCAGAAGTGTGAGAGACTAAGTTTCTGTTGTTTAAGCCACCCAGCGTTTGGTCCTCTGTTGCAGCGGCCCTAGGAGACTAACACACCTCCTGTCTGAGGCCTTGATTCTTCCTTAACTTGTTCCCTCCCAGGGGTCCGGTAAGACCTGTGAGCATCTCACATCCTTTGCTGGTGCAGCTCCCTTTCAGATCCTTTGCTCAGCAACCCTCCTGTGTCCTCACAGCTCGACACGACTGGCCCATCCGCCTCTCTTTGACACGGCCAACACGGAGTTAGTGGTGGACATGTGGGGCACTGCCACGTAGGGAATATTCCTCCATTGGAGCCTGGGTAATTCATGGGATTTGAATGGATCCTGAAGATGCTTTAGGGCTCTTGACTTCCTAACTCTCTGCTGCAGGAGAGATTCAAGAGAGATCAGGGTGACTTTCAAGTTGGTCTCGGGCGTGGTGTGCCGCAAGGTATCAGCCATTGTCCAGCTCCGTGGAGCCCAGAGTGATGGGGAAGGGAGCTTAGGGCCTTCAGAAGGGATATGGGCTTGGTCCGTGAACGTCCTGATTACAGCAGTTACTAAGCTGTGAATTACTTTGGAGGTCTGGGAAATGTTCCTGGAAATATCTGAGGGCTGGATAATTTCCATCTGTGTATAAAGACTTTCATGGAACCATTCTGGAGGGAGAGTGGCAGTTTGCCGGCTCTGATAGAGACAGGCAGATAAAAGTGGGCTCTTTTTCCCCTTTGTGATCGTGATGGCCTTTGCCCTTTGCCTCTGGAACACATCGCACCCTTTTCCCTTTTATGGGTGTACTGTCTGGTGGCCAAAAAAATCTTGGAGACAGAAAGCTGTGTCCAGCCGGGGCCCAGGACGTCACAGGGCTTCATCCAAGTGTGAGGCAGCCAAGCCCATCACAGGGCTTCCATTTTATTTTGAAATGAAAGTAGAAGCACTTCTGTTGTTTTGTCTTC
Source organism: Phocoena sinus (assembly GCF_008692025.1). NCBI lineage: Eukaryota > Metazoa > Chordata > Mammalia > Artiodactyla > Phocoenidae > Phocoena > Phocoena sinus. The sequence continues at coordinate 99,131,059 of NC_045772.1, forward strand.
CCTTCTACTTGGAAACCCCACAGATACTGTGGGAAGATTGCAGGTCAAAGCCAGAGGAGAAATGAGGCGAACTCATAAAGGGAAATTGTCTGCAGGAGGGACTCTGCCCTGCTCCCTTACTTTCCAAGTTCACTTAGCTCCCTACCCTAAGGGACTGAGCATTTTCACAGGGAAATTACTTAATTTTCAGCCATTTCCGGCTTGCCAGAGTTGAAGGTAAGAGGAAGAAACAGAATCCTGGGAATAAACACAGTAGGCAGGCCTAGATTTGCAAGTCCCGGGGAATATGAGAAGGGTCTGGCTGACCTATTCTTTTTAAAAAAAAAATAGATCTAGGGCTTCCCTGATGGCGCAGTGGTTGAGAGTCCGCCTGCCGATGCAGGGGACACAGGTTCGTGCCCCGGTCTGGGAAGATCCCACATGCCGCGGAGCGGCTGGGCCCGTGAACCATGGCCGCTGAGCCTGCGCGTCCGGAGCCTGTGCTCCGCAACGGGAGAGGCCACAACAGAGGCCCGTGTAAAGCAAAACAAATAAAAACTAAAAAATAAAAAAATAGATCTAGTCAACTATTGACATACAATAAACCACACATATTTAAAATGTATAATTTGATGTTTTGATATATATTTGTATCTACATGTATGTATGTTTGCATATGTGTGTCTGTATGTATGTATATCTCCATGAAACCATCACCACAATTAAGATTTCGAACATATCCACACCCCCAAAAGTTTGCTCTTGCCCGTTTGTCATCCCTCCTTTTCACCCTTCCCCACCCTCCCTTATCTCTTTCCTGTCACTATAGGTGAGTCTTCATTTTTTATAATTTTATAGAAGTAGAATCAAATAGGATGCACTCTTTTAGTCCAGCTTCTTTCACTCACATGATTATTTTGAGATTCATGCGGTTTGTTGCTTGGATCAACAGTCCCTTCCTTTCAAAGCTGAATAGCACCCCTCTGTGTGTTTATACCACAATCTTACCAGTTCACCTGCTGATGAATATTTGGGCTGGTTTTGGCTACTACAAATAAAGCTTCTGTGAACCTTCGTGGACGAGTCTTTGTATGGACGTATGCTTTTATTCTCTTGGGTAAGTAATACTGAGGAGGATCATGGCTGTATCAGATGGTAGAAGTTTGTCTGACTTTTCTAGGAGACCACAAAGTGTTTTCCGAAGGGATTGTACGTTTGTGTACATTCCCACCAGTGACATATGAGTGTTCCATCCTGTCACCCCACATCCTTGCCAAGACTTGGTCAATCTTTTTCATTTCAGACATTCTAACAAGCGTGTAGTGGCATTTCATTTTGGTTTTAAATTTCATTTCCCTGATGACTAATAATGATGAACATTTTCATGTGGTTATTTGATATCCACATGTCTTATTTGGTGAAGCGCCTGTTCAAATGTTTGTTCATTTAAAGACAACTGAGTTGTTGATTTTCTTTTAAAATTTTTAAAATAGACATAGTGTTGTTCAGGCTATATCTATTTCTTCTTGAGTGAGCTTTGATATTTAGTGTGATATTTCAAGGAATTTGTCCACCTCATCTAAATTGTCAAATTTATTGGCATAAAGTAGTTCATAATATTCCCTTATTATCCTTTTAAATGTCTGTAGAATTTGTAATGATGTCATCTTAAATTCCTTATGCTATAATATGTATCTTCTCTCTTTATTGATCTTCTTAAAGGCCTAGCTTTTAGTTTTGTTGATTTTCTCCATTGTTTTTCTCTATGGTTTTCTATTTCATTGATTTCTGTTCTGACTGTTATTATTTCTTCTCCTTACTTTGGGTTTAATTTACTCTTCTTTTTCTAGTTTCTAGAGGTAGAAGATGAGGCCATTGGCCTGAGACCTTTCTTCCTTTCTAATATATTTGTTTAGGGCTATAAATTTTTCCTGACTACTGCTTTAGCAATATCCTACAAAATTTGAAATATTGTACTTCTATTTTCATTTAGTTCAAATTATTCTTAAATTCCATTTTCATTTCTCCTTTGAGCCGTGGGTTTCTAGAAGTATGTTACATAGTTTCCACATTTGGAGATTTTCCAGAGGTCTTTCTGTTATTGGTTCTAACATAATTCCATTGTGGTCAGAGTACATACTTTGTATGACTAAATTCTTTTAAATTTATTGGAACTTGTTTTGTGGACCAGAATATGGACTGTCTTGGTAAATGTTCCATGTGCACTTGAAAGTGTGTTCAGGTTTTGTTGGGTAGATTGTTCTATAAATGTCAAGTAGGTCAAAATAGTTGACAGTTTTGTTCAAGTTTTCTGTACCCTTACTGATTTCTGTCTTGTTTTATTAATTATTGATAGAGGGATAATGAAATCTGAATGTGATTGTGGATTTGTCTAGTTCTCCTTGAAGTTCTATCAGTTTTTGTTTTATGCATTTGCTTTTTGCACCTGTTGTTAGGTGCATATGTGTTTAGATTGTTTTATCCTATTGATGGATCACCCCACTTATCATTATGAAATGACTTTATCTCCATTAATATTCTTTGTTCTACAGAATCTACTTTGCCTGATATTAATATGCAGCTTTCCCTTGACTAGTGTTAACATGCTATGTATTTTTTCAGTCTTTTACTTTTAACCTATTTGTGTCTTTTTTTAAATATAAATTTATTTATTTATTTATTTACTTTTGGCTGTGTTGGGTCTTCGTTGCTGTGCACGGGCTGTCTCTAGTTGCAGCGAGCGGGGGCTGCTCTTTGTTGTGGTTCACGGGCTTCTCATTGCGGTGGCTTCTCTTGTTGTAGAGCATGGGCTCTAGGTGCACAGGCTTCAGTAGTTGTGGCTCACGAGATCTAGAGTGCAGGCTCAATAGTTGTGGCGCATGGGCTTAGTTGCTCCACAGCATGTGGAATCTTCCCAGACCAGGGCTCGAACCTGTGTCCCCTGCACAGGCAAGCGGATTCCTAACCACTGCGCCATCAGGGAAGTCCCCTATTTGGTCTTTATGCTAAAGTACATTTCTTTTAGGCAGCATATAGTTGGGTTGCCTCAGTTTAGGGTGTCTGTCAGGCTTCACCTGGGTTTCCCCTTCCTGTGCCATGAACTGAAAACTCTTTAGGCAGTAATGGGACATATTTCATTTGTTTCCCATCTCTCAGGAACAAGTCTTAGACTAGAGGGAGGCAAGTGTGGGCCCCTTGGGAGCAAAATTTAAAAAGCTAGTCACTCTCAGATACACAGCTTCGAGAGTGGAATCCTCTCCTTGAACCTTAAGAAGACGTTCTCAAGAGTGGGAGTACAGGGTTAGGACCTGAGACTCAACGCCTCTTAATCTGATACTTCAGGGGCCTCCCTCCACTCACCCTAGTCCCAGCCCTGCTGGTCACTATCCTTCATTGCCTGATATCCAGTGTCTGGAAAACCATTAAAATAATAATAATAATAATAATATATATATATATATATATATATATATATATATATGTATATAATCTGGATTTTGGGTTATTTCAACTGGGAGGGTAAATCCAGTCCCTGTTATTCCATCTTTTCTGGAAATAGAAGTCTGGACTTACTCTTTATGAGATGAAAATCCCATATAAAGAGCTTCCTGACTGAAATACCAATGCTTTCAGGCATCCCTGCAAAGAATCTACGAAAGAGCTGTCTTCCTTCATTTAACAGGGAATCAATGAGCACTGACTTTATACCACCTTTGGGCTGATACCTGGGGTTAAAATCAAATAAGAGGAGGTGCCTCTCTCCTAGTGCTCATAGCCGACCTCTTTAGAACTGTGAGATTGCCTCTTTCATGCCATGCATCACCTGTGACATGGGCCAGGGAAGCTGGGAGCCAGAGAAAGTCAGACCTAGAACGGAGAGATCAGGTTTACTAATTCCCAGGCCCAGAATGGCTTTGGGACTCTCTTAAGCTCACACGGCTGGTCAGTAGTAGTGGATTGCTATGCACTCTATTTTGAGGGCTATAGAGGAGGAACCCAACCCCGAAGACCTTCCTCCACTGCCGGTCACCATGACTGAAATCCACCATTAGAGGGCGAGGAAATGGGAAAATGTATATAGAGACCACGGTGTGGTGCCTGCCTCCAAGTAAGCACTCCAGAAATGGAAGCTGATCTACCAGCATCTGTGTTCTTGCCGTTGATTTAGATCGGGAGAAATTTTCTGGCCACCTCCTTTCAAGCTGGAAATGTCTGTTTTCCTTTCCCCCTTCTTCTCTGCTCTCTTTGATGGGCTGGCCGATCTGTTAATGATCAGGGCACATTTCCCCTTGTTCCGAGCTTGTGCTGATGAAGAGAGAAACGGGCACTGGTGAGTGGTCCTCTGCTTCCCTCCCATCCCCTCTCATCCTTTTCCAGCCTTCCTCCATCCCTACCATGCCCACTCCTCTCTCTCATCTTCCACCTTCAGGTTCTGAAACGACTCGAAGAAATTGACAGATCTGGATGGCCACGCCCAACAGGAGAGTGGTCTCCAGACCCCGGGGACCTGGCTGGGGGCACCAGGGGAGCGGGGCCTGCCTGGGCTCCCTGGACGACCTGCCGTGTGAGGGGACCCAGGAGCTGGCACCGGCACAGCTGACCATGCTGAGGAAGGCACAGGAGTTCTTCCAGACCTGTGATGCCGAGGGCAAGGGCTTCATCACCAGGAGGGATATGCAGGTAAGAGGGTCCCGGGTTGCACCTGCCCACCTGGAATGCATGGGTCTCTCTTTCTTGGGCTGGGGCCTGCCCCACGGGAGGTGACGTCTTTATTTTTTTATAAATTTGTTTATTTATTTTTGGCTGTGTTGGGTCTTCGTTTCTGTGTGAGGGCTTTCTCCAGTTGCGGCGAGCAGGGGCCACTCTTCATCGCGTTGCGTGGACCTCTCACTGTCACAGCCTCTCCCGTTGCGGAGCACAGGCTCCAGACGCACAGGCTCAGTAGTTGTGGCTCACGAGCTTAGTTGCTCCGCGGCATGTGGGATCTTCCCAGACCAGGGCTCGAACCCGTGTCCCCTGCATTGGCAGGCGGACTCTCAACCACTGTGCCACCCGGGAAGCCCCGAGGTGACGTCTTTAACAGAAAAGACGCTGTCAACTCTGTCCTGGAAGGAGGCATCGGCCTAAACTCTCCTGGGAGCTAGATCTCCTGGGTTCATGCTTTTTCTGGCCTTCACTTGGTGTCAGGCTCGGGGGCTATTTTCTCTGAGTCAGTAACTCCCCAGAATTGTGGAAAATGGTGGCAGCAATATAAGAAACTTAAGTGAGACACGGAGAAGAACCTTCTGGAACAAAGATGGAAAGGCACTGACTTGTTACTTTACAACACAGATCCAAGCTGTGCCCAAGCCACTCCCACGAGGTGCCATGACTCTCAGTCAGCTCTGTCATGGTGTAGCTGAACCAAACTTGGATCCATTCGCCCGTGCCCAGTAAAGCCGATCTACTGACCCCAGATTGTGGTGAAAGAAAGGACAGTGTTTATTGCAGGCACCAAGCAAGGAGTCCGGGACAGCTAGTGCTCCAAACACCCGAACTCCTTCAGACTTCCCTGGCGGTTCAGTGGTTAAGACTTCACCTTCCAATGCAGGGGGTGCAGGTTTGATCCCTGGTCAGGGAGCTAAGGTCCCACATGCCTCAGGGCCAAGAAACCAAAACATAAAAGCAGAAGCAGTATTGTGACAAATTCAATAAAGACTTCAAAAATGGCCCACAGTAAAAAAAAACACCCGAACTCCTCAATGGTTTTCAGCAAATCATTTTTAAAGGCCAGGTGAGAGAGGGGGGTCCCGGGGTATGTGATCAGCTCATGCATAGTTCTCTGGTTGGTGGTGGTACCAGGGCGGTGTCACAGGGGTTCACATGATCAATCCTTAGGCTCCAGGAGGCCTGGGGGGATGTGCTCGTGGTCATCGAGTAGTTTATGTCTTCCATTTGGTGGTGGTTTTAGCATCTGGAAAACAACTCAGGAAATGTGCATCAGATACTATTATCCAGGCCCTCCAGAGAGGAGCTAAAGCAGAGGGTATGGGGAGGCGTCTGTCCCGCGAAGGCCCTGTAAGGTCCTGCTTGGTTACAGCAGCGCTAGCAGCCACAGGCAGTGTGGAAAGAGCAGAGTGTGACCTGTTCCCAAACAGCTTTACTTACCTACACTGAAGTGTACATTGTATGTCATTTTCATGTGTCACCAAACATTATTCTCCTTTTGATACTGTTTTCAACCATTTAAAAATGGAAAAGCGATTCTTAGCTCTCTGGCTATACAAAAACAGGCACTGGGTCCCATTTACAGGGTGGGGTGTGGTTTGCCCACCCCTGGTCTGATGCCTTCCCAGTGTCTTCCTTAAGTCTCTCATGCTGCAGTCATGATTTCACCCCGAGAATAAAGGAAGCGCGGGCTGCACTGGAGCTCTGACAGCCTCTCTCCACACCGCCCTCCCATCACTCGTACGTCAGGGGCATTTTGGGGATGGACACACAGCTGCACAAAGGAGGGGAAGACTCGCGATGGGCAGGTTTTCTTTTCTTCTTTTTTTTTTTTGCGGTACGCAGGCCTCTCACTGCTGTGGCCTCTCCCGTTGTGGAGCACAGGCTCCGGACGCGCAGGCTCAGCGGCCATGGCTCACGGGCCCAGCCGCTCCGCGGCATGTGGGATCCTCCCGGACCGGGGCACGAACCGGCGTCCCCTGCATCGGCAGGCGGACTCTCAACCACTGCGCCACCAGGGAAGCCCAGGTTTCCTTAAGGCTGGTTTTTCATAGTACACTGAAGTTGGACCATGAAATGCAGACCCTCGTTCGTATCCATCCCTCCTCCACTCGCTGCGTGAGCCTCGCATCCCGGAGGCTTGTGACCTGGATGGAGCACCGCAGGCCTTTCTCCCACCAGCCCCACAGGGTGGAATATTCTGGCTTCTCCCAGACTCTCCCCCATCCAGCAGGTGCTTCAGGATTTGAGGGGAAAGACCTGGGAACAGTGGTACCTTAGCCCACAAGAGAGCCTGGGCCTCTCTGGTTTTCAGCAATTGACACCTGGTAAATTTCTGCCACTGATACTCATCCCCAAAGCCTCACCCCACCTAGAAGTCCAGCCTAGGTGTGTTTTGAGAAAACCTTGACAACCCCAGCCTGGGAATTCATAGTTGACAGGCCTGTGGCCATGGGGTTGTAGGAGTGGTTTTAATGGCATGTTTCGTTTGTGCTTCTCCTTCTAGAAAGAAAGAAAAGGGCATTCTCTTTTATTGAGGGTCAACCGTGGGCCATATGCACGGTGCAGCTGAGCACTCTCACTGAGTATACCCCCATTAGCCTGCACCGAAGCCCTCTCTTTAATGGAGGCGGGGGGAGGCGCGGTGAGTTTAAACTGTAAAGTATCAATTGTTGAAGAAATCATTTGCGTTGGGCTCGGCATGAAGTCGGAAGCACCAGATCCCAGAGACGCCACAGCAGCCTTGCTCCCTCCGGCCTCACCCCTGGTCCAGACAGCAGGAGGAGGGCGGGGCCTCCCACCAGCTAGTCTGCTGGGTCCGTGGCATTCAGCTCTGCCGGCTGCAGTTTCCTGAACTTTCTGCGTGCCTGTGGACGGCGAAGCATTTGAAAAGTTCAGCTCTTCTAGCTGAGAGAATGATATCACGAGAGAACAAAACGCGTCATCGAAGGGCCGCCTCTCTGCCGCTTTCACGGTCTCGTCTGGAGGAGGATGGGCTGGAAGGAGATTTGGGAAGAAGGTCACCCTCTTGTTGTCCACCCTGGGTTCCCTGTGAGGTCCACGCGCCCTTGGTTCTCCTGGCAGGACTGAGGACATCTGCCTGCTGCTGTCACCCCTGCACGTACCGCGGCAGCCGGTGGCTGGCCCCTGGGTGCTGGTCACCACCCCCTTCCTCACCCTCGGCTCCCAGCACGGCCTCTCGGGACCTGGAGAAGAGCTCACAGCATGCTCGCACACCCAGATCCAGGCGCCGGGAAAGGCCTGTTAGGGCGGAGAGTGGCTGGATCGGGGTGGGGAGCCTGGGCAGGAGGGGCCGGCGGGCGAGGGGAGCTGGCACAAAACCGTACACAGTTGCCATCCTTTGAGGGAGGGGGAGGGGCAAGGCTGCTCCCCTCGTGCCCCCATTCTTCTTTCTCCTGAGTAATGGAAGAACTCCACCTGCAGGGGCTGAGACAGGCTCCCAGCCATCCGAGAGGTGGGGAAACCCAGGCATCTGAGAGGTGATCGGAGAGCAGCGGCCGTGAGCAAACAGACACCCTGACAGAGCAGGGCCACAGACGGAAAGGAGCAGGTCCCCCGGCCGAGGCCAGGATGCAAGCCGCCCGGAGCTCGGGTTGTGCATGAGCAGGTCCTGCTACGGGAGGTTGGATGGATGATACCGACCTGTGAGCGCAGAGTTAGGCAGGGGTTGGAGGGTCTTCAGCTCCACCCGTGGCCCCCCAGACCTCACTCCCTCCTCCACAATAAACCCCTCTGTGTGTCCCATGGAGATCATTCCAGGCAGAACTGGGGTGAAGATTGCTTTGCAGGGAGGGGTCCCCTAGAGAACCACAGTCGTGAGCCGGAGGGTCCCTAGTGAGAGGCAGAGGGACACGGGAGGACCAGGCTGGAGAGGGCATGAGGGGACCCCTCCAGTTGGGAGAGGGAGATGGGGACAGGTCGGGCAGGAGATCTCTGAAGACACCAGCAGCTTCCTAAACCCTGTTCCTCTGATTTCTTAGAGGAGTGTAATGGTTATTACCAACGCCAAGTACCCACCCTGCAACACTGCCTGGAATTCCTGGATTAGCCAAACTGTGAAGAACCATCTAGGAGTTGGCCAGCCAGCCAAACCTGGCTCACTCGCTGTTTCTGTGAGTGCCGTGTAATTGGAACACAGCCGGGCTCTTTCCTTCTCATACCATCCACGGCGGATTCCAAGTTACAACACGGACTTGGGAAGCTGTGACGAAGGCCTGCAAAGCCTCAAATACGCATGATCTGGCCTTTACAGGGGCTGCTAGTTGACGCCTGATTTAGGTTAACAAAGAGACTCTTAAAGAATTTTGTGGTACATTGCCCTGAGTTTTAATCCTGAATCTGCCACTTACCAGCAGTGTGAACTTGTGTAAGTCTCTTAAGCCCTCTAAGCTGTAGCCCCTCATCTGTGAATTATTTATAACTAACTCCCAGCGTTAGAAGAGAATCAGGCGCGTGTGTACATGCAGAGCACTTAGCCCCGAGCTGGGACCTGAAAATCTCTCCATAAATGCTCACTGTGTGTGTGTGTGTGTGTGTGTGCCATTGGGGGTGGGGGGACTTATACCCCGAGTCTTAACACAATTCCTAGTGTCCTCCACTCTGTGATGTTTCCAAATTGTGGTAAAATACACGTAACAGAATTCCCCATCTGCACCATTTTTAAGTGAATATTTCAGTGCTTTTCAATACATTCACGTTGTTGTGTAACCCTCACCAGAACTCTCCTTATTTTGCAAAAGAGAAACTCTGTCCCCATTAAACACTACCCATCTCCCAGGACCACCATCCTACTTTCTGTCTCTATGGATATGGCTCCTCTGGGGACCTCGTATAAGTAGAATCATACAGTATCCGTCCTTTGGTGACTGCCTTATTTCACTTAGCAAAATGTCTTCAAGATTCCACATGGTGGCACATGTCAGAATTTCCTCTCTTTTTAGGGCTGGATAAGGTTCCATTTTATCTAATTACCACATTTTGTTTATTCATTTGGCCGTCGATGGGCACTTGGGTTGCTTCACACCCTTGGGTGTGAATCACGTTGCTGTGGAGAGGGACGTACAAATGCTCTCGGAGTCCCTGCTTTCAGTTCTTTGGGGTATATACCCCAAAGTGGGATTGCTGGATCATATGGCAATTCTATTTTTAATATTTTGAGGGATCCCACACTGTTTCCGCAGCGGCTGCTTTGTCGTACTGGGAGGTCAAGTGCAAGTCATCTGTCTGCCTCAGAGATCAAGAAGGGGCATTTCTGCTGGAGAGGGTCCCTTCAGTTCGTCTCTAGTTGGTGCTGCTCTTGTTTGTATCCAGTCTATGTGAGCGAGGGCAGTTTGGCTTCTTAGAGGACATTTGGCCATGTCTAGGGACATTCTTGATTGGAATGACTGGAGAGGGAGATGCTACGGGCATCTACTAAGTGATGTCCGGAGATGCTGCTAAATGTCCCGTAAAGCACGGGACGGCTCCTCCCCCACCTCCCTCTCCAACAAAGAATTCATCCCGAGATGTCAATAGCACGGAGGTTGAGACTCCCGTCTGCACCCAGCCGTCAGCCTGAACCAAGCACATCAAGGCACTAGGCAGAATCAAGGTAGATCCCGCCTCTGGACCTCACAGTCCCATCCTGAAGATGTCTGGTGCTTCTGGGCTCTACCGCAGGGAAGAGAGTGGTTGGCGCTGGGAGAAGGGTCTGAACAGGAGGCTTTGGGAGCCTGGAAAGAGGGAGAGATTAATCTGGCTGTAAAGGTGGATCTCTTGGTTTTCTCTTTAATGAGCATTTCCCTTAGATGCATTTGAAGCTGTGCAACCCTTGGCTTTAAGCTGCACGAGGCATGTTGCGGGCTGGTGACCAGGAAGGTAGAGGGTCCAGCTGGGCTGTAGCGGGAGACAGCGTTTTCCCCTGGCTCTGGGAGTCTGCGCCCTCAGCATGGCTCCTGCAGGACTGTTTCCTGTTCCATGCCCCAGTTTATAAGCCCTCGCCGAGCATCCCTGGGTGGGGGACGGGGGCTGGTCAGGATCTAGAGTGGATGGGGTCTAGACCAGTGCTCCGTGGGCAGGAGCTCAGGACCGCCTGCTATCACTCGTAGTCACTCGTTTATTGATTCACTTGTTCAACAAGTATCTAAATACCGCCTGGTTGTCAGCGTTGGGCTAGATCCTGGGGCCATGACAGTGAACAAAAGTGAACGGGGTCCCTCTTCCCAGAGCTTCCAGGCCACTGAAGGAGCAGACATTCATCCACTAATCGCATCCAACAGTATGTAAAGTATAAAGTGAGGTGAGACTTATGAACGAAAGAACTGTGTTTGGGGGCGTCCGGATCGCTGGTCTAAGCCGGGGGCTGCGGAGGCTTCCTGAGGAAGTGATACAGGAATTCAGAGTTCAGAGGAAGCAGGGGTTAGAGTGAACTGGAGGGCAGTGGAGGGAGGCCACGGATGGAGGGAGTGTGGAATCGTAAAGAGCCACTGGTTGGGCCATGGACAGAGTGAGGAGGGCAAGCCTGCCTTCTCCCCGACGCCCTCCCCCGTCACCTGCTCTCCCAGGTGGGAGTGGGAGACAGGATCCACCCGTGAAGCGGGATTCTGGCAGGCTGGCACGGGTGGTGCTGGCCGGGCAGACTTTTGGTGGCAGGGGTGGGATAGCAATGAGAGAAAGGAATTATGCATGGATGCACGGAGAACCCTTAGCTGACAGCGGAAGCCCTGAAGGGGAAATTGCTTCTTTATCCCAGCCTGGCCTCCACCGTGACTTTAGGGAAATCTCAGAGCTTCGCGGGTTATCAGCACCGTGGAATGAATCATCGCGTCCCTCTCCACCTGGCTTGGCTCCTTTAGTTAAAAATGTAAACAGCACTAGGTACCCAGGGGACAAGAGCAGAATAAGTTGGTTTTACATGGCTCTGCAGGCCCAGAGAAGAAAGATAAATAAGAGGTAATTATGGTTATTAAGACTAAAGGATTTTCCGGGTAGGGCCAATAAAGAGAGGTTGAGGCATCAGGCATGGGCAGTTTGCAGAGAAGGCTGGAGAAGCCCTCGGTACTACTTTGGCAGGACGTGAAGAGGGAGGATGACTTGGAGAATGTCATACTGCCCTCCCCAGCTTCAGTGACAGCAAGAGGAGGAAGCTGGTTTGAGACAGAGACAAGGAATGGGCTTAGAGCATGGGAAGGACTTGGGGTCAGAAGTGCTGTTGGATTCAGGGATGGCGCCCGAGGCGGGGTGTGACCTAGCTTTTCCTGGGTGATGCTAACAAGAGTACGGGTGCCCACGTGTGGGTATTTTGGGCAAGAGGCAAGTTGAGGGTCCCACTGACTCTGCAATTCCCTTCAGCCCCTTTCTGGGTCCAGCACAGTGTGAGAGACCACATTTTAGAGATCACATTCAGGCAGAGGGTAGGGAGGGGGGCAGGGTTATCCCAAGGAAAGGACTGGAATCTTGGGTTTTCACCCTACCTCCAACGTGATGCCTTTAGCTTCAAATGGAGCTAATGAACTTCCTGCTTGTGAACTTGACTCCATCCTCGCCCTGCATTCTCTGCCTTTGGCTTTGACACAGCTGGTTTATAGATTGTTGACAAGACAGAGATTCTGCTGCTTGCCCAGCAGATGCACTTCTGGAATCCTTGCACACTCTCACTTACCTTCCTTTTTAAAAACCTCATTCCTATGTAATTCAGTGATTCTAAAGGGCTCCACATCATCCTGTCTCCCCACGTTGTAATGCATCATGGTCTCTCTTAATGCGAGTACCTGCCAAATTAATCCTTACGGCTTATCAGCCAGAAGGGTGCCTGAGGGTCCAACCGAGTGTCTCGCAAGTTACCTTATGGGCTTTCACACCCGCCAGCTCTTTTTGACTGTTCAGATGGGCGTGTACCTTCCTTCCTGTGGCCCCGTGGTCCTTGTCTTCAGCTGTCAGTCACTTCCACAATGGCAATTTTGTGCAGTCGTCCCTCGGGGAGCTGGGAGGATGGGGGAGGGTCAGCTGGGCTGTAATGAACTCCCTTGGGGAGTCTTCATTGGGAGGTTTTGATTATTAGGGTAGAAGAGGGTGCTTGCTTCAACGATGCAAATTAACATTGGCCTGGGGCCACCGGTGCATCAGGCAGAGGCCAGAGGGAAGCATCCCCAGCTCAGCCACTTTGCTCCTCAGCCATCAGTGTCTGCCTTTCTCTCCCTGCGTGGTCTGGGGCAGCCCAGGTCCAGTGACCTCACACCCCATCTTGGCCAACTCCCTTTTACAACACAAATACTCTTTTATTTTTTTTTAAGTTTTTTTTTTTTTTTTTTGATGTGGTCCTTTTTAAAGTCTTTATTGAATTTGTTACAATATTGCTTCTCTTTTATGTTTTGGTTTTTTTGGCCGCGAGGCATGTGGGACCTTAGCTCCCCAACCAGGGATCGAACCCGCACCCCCTGCATTGGAAGGCGAAGTCTTAACCACTGAACCGCCCAGGAAGTCCAACACAAATACTCTCATCCATACCTTAAGGCAGTGGCAGTTCATGTCTTTTCAGGAAGTAGTTGAGAGCCAGCAGGGAGTAGGAGTGGAGGGCAGGCTGGTATGATGGGTGCGTGTCACCCAGTGGCCTTGTCCAGCTCCCCTTCAGAGCTAAAGGACCATAGTGTGTGTCCACAGAAACTGCAGCCCTGGGACATGAGTGGCCTCCATCAGGGAAGGCTTCTGAGAGTGTGACCCACACCTGCATGGCAACAGGGGGACAGAGGGAGGGGCTTGGGCAGAGCAGGTGAAACCAGAGTGAAACCTGGCTGTGCCATTCACTCACTGAGTGACCTTGGTGGGTCAGCGGCCCTGGTGGGGACCTTCTGCTCCCCGCTTTCTTTCTCTACCTCCCTCATACGTTTTACTGAATGCCTTCTCTGTGCCGGGTACTGTGCATTATCCTTTACATTCATTATCCCATTGACCTGGACCGCACCATGTCGTGCAGGCATTATCCTACACGGGGTTCAGTCCCATGCAGTTCTGGTCCTTTACGGCTGTGGACAGTGCCAGTTTTGAAGTCAGACCTGGATTTGATCCCGGCCATGTCACTTATGGGCACGGATAGGTCGTTTAACATCATCTGTAAAAGGGGGATAGTAATGCCCACTTCAGAGAATTGTCGTGAGAATTAAACGCAAACATATACGTAATAAATTATATATAAATATAGTAATAAATGTACACATGTTTACTTATAAATCATCCCGCAAGTGGCCTACCACATGAGTAGGCAACCAAGAGATGGTGGATGTCCTGATATTCAGAGGAGGAGAAGGGTGGTGAGGCTTCAGAATCTGGCCTCTGGCTTTTGTCGGCGGGGCGGAAGGCGCTGCCCCCCTCGGCAGCCGTCCGTGATGAGCGGTGTTAACCAGCGCGGTCTGGATTGTTTTCAGAGGCTGCATGAGGAGCTGCCCCTCAGCCTGGAGGACCTGGAGGATGTGTTTGATGCCCTGGATGCTGACGGCAATGGCTTTCTGACCCCAGCGGAGTTCACCACTGGATTTAGTAAGTTCTGGTGGACGCTGGAGCCCCAGGGTGTGGGTTGGCCTAAAGCCATATAAGGGGCATCCCTGCCCCACCAGCTCTGAGGGTCCACGGAGCACAAGCTTTCCTGCCTCCTGAAGTTTCCAGGCTTTGGGGCATTTGGTCTCTTTTCATGTGTCCACCTCCGCTGCTCACACCACTGCCCCCTCAGTGCCCACCACGCTGTCACTGCCAGGTCCTCTCCTACTGGAAAGTGGCAAGGAACGAGCAGAGAAGCTCTGGCAGGAAGGTCAGCTTAAGAGGGAGGCTGAGATGGGATTTCCAGCCTGTCCGTTTCTGCCGAGATACCAGTGGACAAGAGTGGGAGGCTTGTACGGCTCGTTTCGACCTGAGTGTGGCTGAGTCCTCCAGGTTGAGGGGCAACAGATTTCAGAGGAATTTGTAAAGGGTTGGAATGGACCAGTCGTTCTCAAGGTGACCAGGAGGAAAAACAACTGAGATGCGTGAACAAGATGAAAAAAAAGAAAAACAGATACACCATCAGATCCAATACTGATCAGATATTGATTAGAACAAGTATGGGTCAGATAAATCACCATACATCTGCCTCCTTCAAGGTGCCAGGTATTTGCCTGGAAGTATCTGATGTCTTTCCTGACCTTCGGGAATTTATAATTGAATTCATACAATTGAATTCATTTACATTCGTGTAAATGTGAAGCACAGTGACGCTGGCGGCCAGGATCACTAGGTGATAACACAGAGCACAGGCAGGCAGGCCGCTCGAGTGCGATAGGGGAAAGGTCTCGTTTAGAGAAGAAATCAATGAAGAGATGATTCTAAGCCGGCCTTTCAAAGATTAAGAAGCACAAAGGTGCCGTAGTACCCGCCATGCGCTCTGCCTTTCCCAGATTCTAGCATCTCTGGCAGAATCTCATCCAAGTAGGAGAGACATGAAATCCAGAGCATGGCCTCCAAGGATCGTGGCTACAGGGAGTCTGGCCTCCCCTCTTCTCCTCTCAGCTGAACCTCAATCGATTCCTGGCAGCTGAGGAAACAAAGGTCTTCCTGGGCGAGTGTTGCCTAATCCAGATCTTGTGCCCGTGCGTCCCCCAGGTCACTTCTTCTTCAGCCAGAAGCCGAGTGAGGAAGAGCACCTGGCCCAGCTCCAGGAAGAGAAGGTGTATCAGACCAGAGGGTGTGAGGATCTGGGTGACATGGACGAAGATGAGGAAGGCCAGTTCCAGATGCTGATGGACAGGCTTGGAGCCCAAAAGGTTTGGGAAGAGTAAGTGGCGACTGTGGTCTGGGGGATGGAGCCCAGCCTAGGGGCAGCCTCCCCATCTGTTCTGTCCAACCTTAACGCCTACTAAGCCCTCAGCCAAGCCCTGGGTCCCTGCTTCCAGCTAGGCCACTGGCCCCATGCAGCCTGCCCTTGGCCGTGACCTGTCTGCGTCAGGGTCTAGGGCTCTGCCTCTGTTTTTTACATTATTTTCACTGGAAACGCTCCTATCCCCTGATCTCCCACACTCCTTCCTCACCCCCTGCCATCCACAATCAGTACAGTCCTTGGCTTAGCCTTGCTCCCTGAGGGCTGCCCGCCCATCAGAGGGCTGCCCGCCCATCAGAGGGCTGTGCAAGGGTTGAAACCCTTGAGGGGTTCGGTGCGTCCCGCCTAAGGCTTCCTGTCACCATCAGCTCGCCAGCATCTCCACCTCCGCTGGGTCTCTGGGGCCGCAGTGCGTCCCACGTGCTGTGCTCCTGCCGAAGCCACCTTACACGGAAGCGCCTGTGCCTCAGATCCCTGAGCCGAACCAGCCCTGTTCTGGAAGCCGAGGTGGGAGGTGAACCTGTTTTTACCAGCTCATCACTTGGGTGATCAGTAACTCAGCTGAAAATTTTAGGTGGCTGCCACTTCAAACCAAACGTAATACCCCCATTTTTTTTTTCTTTTTTGCAAAAAGTGTTTTGTAAGAAAGAGACACATAGATGTAAACCCAGACCTTTGCCATTAATTGAAATGAAGTCAAGTGATGTTGTAGCTAGTGGAAACCAGAGAGTCGCCTGAAAAACATGGAATAACTTCCGCCCCTTGCCTTTTTGTGTTGGGGTCTCCAGGTCTTGGGTTGGGTGTGTGTTTCATGAGTGAGGGGGGAATGGCCTGATGGTTGGAGCTGATGTGTCTGGAGCTTGGGAAGAAGAAGACTGTGGAGGAGGATGATAAAGGGGAAACAAGAGAGAGGGGCCTTCACACAGCATGCAGGCCAAGGAAGTATGTGTAGCTCCCAGCGTCTTTTAGGCTGTGGCAGAGTTGAGACAGGCTGGCAGAAGCCTGGGCAAGCCAGAGGGGACATTAGCTCCACTGCTCCAAGGACAAGAGACCAGAGCCCAGTGACCATGCCCACGACCCTGTGAAGGCTCGTCCTGGAGGAGGGGACAGGAGAGGACAGTGTGGGCAAGCCAAGGGACTGTCATGAAAGACAGGCATCTCTCTGCCCACCCATCACTTCTGGACCGCCACCCTCCTGCAGGGCTCTCAAATCAGAGTTCACCAGAGGTTTCTCTGAGGACATCAGACAAAGGCCCGTGCAGGGCCAAGCCAACACGAGAGCTCCTGGAGAAGAGAAGGCTCTGGGGAAGGTTCCAAGAGTGGTCGATAAAAACCCACACACAGGAGATGGTGCCCGGCCACTGTCATCCTCCTTGAAGTTAAACAAGAAGGAAGTGGGCTTTTGCTGCAGCGTGAGGGAAAACAGTCCAGACTGTAGGACCCCAGATGAGGAAACAGAGGAGGCTGGAAAACTTCGGAGGTCTTTAAAGATCTCACCGACCAAGATGGTTTGTGTACTGTTCTGGAAGCGGGGAGATGGATGGACTGACCACCCAGAACCCTTTCTCACCCTGCACCCCTGTATCCTTCCAAGAGAGTGGCCTTGGCTTTGTCCAGAAGTGGTAGACAGAGCACCTGGGCTCCCGGCTTTTCTCGGTGCTTCGACTGGCTGAGTGATTTGGCAGCTAATCGGCCTTGGCTTAATTTTCATCCAGCATTGAGAGACTTATCCCTTCTCCAGAAATCTGGCGGGAGGTGATGTGGCCACGACTAAGAGGTTCAGGTAGCTTTGGAAGAGCGTCAGGTAGGTCTGCAAATCTCACTGGAGGCTCTCACCCTAATGGTTCTCTGCCAGGCCGCAGCAGGAACCCAGGGGATGGGAGCAGGCAGACCTCGGCCAGCAAGGTGCATCTTGATTTTATAATGCCTTTACCTTATGAGGGGCAACCTGCCACAGTGATGGGAAGTCATCGTGGTATCTCCCAGAGACCCTTTATCTCTGAACCCTTTGAGCAATCCCCATTGTATCTACAGCCCAATAGAGCGACAGCCACTGCATGTTCTGTATGGGGGAAAATGGACATTTTTCTGGGAGACAGGAGGCTCCTTACCTCCCCTTCTCTTGTTTCCTAGATCTCTCATGTCATCCAGATCAGTGCTAGGTTTTCAACAAATAAATACTTGTTGGGTGGATGGATGGGAGGATGGATGGGTGGATGGATGGGAGGGTGGATGGATGGGTGGGTGGATGAATGGATGGATGGTTGGATGGATGGGAGGATGGATGGTGGATGGATGGATGGTTGGATGGATGGATGGATGGATGAATGGATGGTTGGATGGATGGGAGGATGGATGGTGGATAGATGGATGCTCTAGATGAGTTGGTGGATGTTTGGATGGAATGGAGCAAGGGAAGGAAAGAGGGAAGGAGGGGTGATTGGATAGATGATCAGATAACTGACCGGAAGCAGGTGCATTTCTCGGCGGGCCTCTTCTCTGCTGGGTGCAGAGAGTAACACTTACACCCCAGGCACATTACTAACATGGCACCATCAGGTATCACTTTTGAGTAAAATTTCTCAGATATAGTGCTTGTTACACAGCACAAGGGATTTTATTCTTTATCCTGAGGGTCCCCAGTTGTAGCTGCCTTCAGATCACAGTGGTTTTAGAATTTAATGAGTGAGATCAGATCACCCTCTGGCTCTCTGTCTGATCACTGGCCGTAGACTGTTGAGTTTCTCCAGAGACAGAGCAGGTCCATGGGTGTGCCGCCTCCCGCCCCCACCCCCATCACCGTGACCGTGGCCCGTGTGTCTCCTCTGCTGAGCGCCCGCGTGCCTGTTGGGGAGGGAGCGGTTCTAGGCACGCCACTCTGTGTCTGTGCCTCTCTGCCGGCCTCCGTCCTCCCGACTCTCCACCCATCTCTCCGTGTGTGCACACACACATCTCAGGCTTGCTCCTTCCCTTGCTTTCTCCTGTCCGTCACGCCCGCTGCCTCCGGGCCCCAGTGGGTGCTGCATCTTCCCTTCCACTCCCTGCGGTGACAGCTGCTTCCTGCCATCCGTCAGATGCCACGTCCTTCGCTCTCAGCTGGGAGGCCCATCCCTCCCCGGGGCGACAGGCTCGCTGCTTCAGCTCCACGGCGCCTGTCCTCACACGCGCTGGGCTCCCGTCCTCCCGCTGCCTCCTGGCGTTTGGAGATGCTCCTGGCCCGCGGCTGTGTGTGCGCAGCACCGCCGGCTCATCGCGGGAGACAGAAAGCAAAGCTGTTGAGCGTGGCCCTTAGGAGGCCAGCACGACTCCTGGCTCCATCACTTCCCAGCGGAGTGATCTGAGACGGCTCACCTCACCCCTCTGCATCCGTCCCCTCCCCCGTAAACGGGGGTGTTAGCAGCACCTGCCTCACTGGAAGGTCAAATGAGCAAACGTGCATAAAGCAGCCAGCACGCGGCAAGCGCTCAATAAATGTCAGCCGCTGCCGTCGCCGTGCTGACGGTGATAACGTTCTAGCCGTCGGTGTCACACCTGGGACCCCGTGCGTCCCACGAAGCCTCGCGTCCACGCTCCCACCCTAATGCTCCTTTTTCTCTCACAGTGAAAATGATGTCAAGCAACTCTGGCTGCAGCTGAAGAAGGACGAGCCTCACTTACTGTCCAACTTTGAGGATTTCCTGACCAGAATCTTCTCGCAGCTCCTAGAAGCCCACGAGGAGAAGAATGAGCTGGAGTGCGCCCTGAAAAAGTGGGTACCAGTCTCAGCCGCCCTCTGTACAGACACGTGCAAACCAGACACACCTCTTCTGTCTTATATTCGGTGACGCCACCTGATGACCGTCCTCCAGAGCGGGGGCCGGGCCTGTGGCCGTCCCCGGGTGTCTATTTCTAAGACCTCACTCACATTTATTAGGCCCTCACCACGTGCTAGGCGCGGCCCTAAATTCCTATACAACCCATTGGGATATTTATCATTATCCACAATTTACCAGTGGGAAAGTCGAGGCACTGAAAGGGTAAGGAACACGCCCCCGGAACACACAGTGTGTGAGCGGCAGAGCCAGGACTCAGAGCAAGATGGTCTGGTGTCCGAGACCCATTAGAAACCACTGTGTCTGCCTTGGGGCGGTAAGGCCCCAGCCTACAGGACCTACCCCCATCTCTGGACCAGCCCCCGGCCCTCCTGCCGTCTCACTCCCGTCATGGTCTTAAGTTTCTCCTGCTGCCCTCCTGGCCCCGGGCTGTCTCCAGATATTTAGTGCTTTCTAGAACTCCTCCTGTACTGGAGGACGCCGCCCCAGGCAACGTGCTTGGGACCTGAAGAAGCTGCTCGGGAGCCAAGCCCGAGTTGGCCAGGCCCCGGGCGCCGCAGGTGCGGGCCTGCCAGGCGGGTGTCCCTTGGCCTGCGGGGACGAGTGTACCAGCGGGGCGCTGTGCTTGTCCACACTCATCAACGAACGTTACAGCGAGGAGCTCGATGTTGTGACCCACAGCGTGCGGACCGCTGTCCACGCCCCACCCTGAGCTCCCTTTCATCTCATGCCTCCCCCCATCAACTCTAAAGTAACTTGCTGAGGCCCACTGGCTATACACAGGTCTGGAAGAGGACCTTTCGGACCCTGAATTATGAGCAGTCGTGGCCGTGTGGTGCTGGAGGGAACGCGGTCGGGCTAGAGGAGTGTTCAGAGCATTCTGGGGTGAGGCTCCCAGGGCTGGGAGAGAGAGGGGTTGAGGGTATACGCTATAGAGCCTTTAGCTGAATAAGCTGTGAGTCAGAACTGAGTCCGAATCTTGGTTCTGCTGCTTACTAGCTGTGTGACTTAGGCCAAGTTACTTAACCTCTCTGAGTTGCAGCTTCCTTATGTGTAAGATAGGGACAGTAATACCCGTGTCATAGACCTGTGAGGATTACATGTCAGCATTTAGAACAGTGTGGGCACTTAGTAAGTATTCGATGAATGTTAAAATAATAACATTTATTACTATTTTAAATAAGTATGTCTGTGAGTCTTGGAGGATTTGCCTGGCTGAAGTGGAGAGCTGGAGGTGAAGTATAAGGATCCCTTTATCCTTCCAGACAACACAGTGTAGAGCTTTGCTGTCGAAGTCTAGTCTATGGAATCACCTGGAAGCTTCTCAGGAATGCAGAGCCTCAGGCCTCGCCCCAGGCCTACCGACTCTGCGTTTTAACAAGATGTCCCGGTGCCTCTTGCGTGGATGTGAGAAGCAGGCCCAGGGAATCAGGAGCTCTGGGTCAGAGTCATGTGTGGCCCTCCAACCAGCTAGCTCTGTGACCTTGCTCTGGTCTCTTGGCCTCGATTTTCTCACGTGTAAAATAAGGCTTATTTTCTGCCCCTCACCCCCCCCCCCCGAGTCCAGCACTGCTCACCCCAAGGAGCCACAGTGAAAGTCAGGGGCACCCCCAGAGGGGACGGCTCCCTTGTTTCCTAAGGAGACGAGGGCCGGAATGGCTGCAGTGACCCAGCTCGGGGCCCAGAATCTTACCTGCAGGGGGCCCCTCTGCTGGCCTGCACTTCTGCAGGGAGAGACTTACTGCAGAGCCTCTTGGGCCATACATCCATCTCTAAGTGGCCTCCATTCGTGTTTTGGTTCCAATTCAATGATGGTTAAAAAGTTCTTGAGCTGAAAGTCAAGGTCACTGTCAGCTGCATGGTCGAAACTAGCTCAGCCAGGAGTTGCAGTCGTCTGTGCCCATCCTCCGTTCATATGCCTGCCAGCTACCCCTGCCCCAGGTCAGCTGATGGAGTCCACTCTGGCCGGAGGACTCGGGTGGGCTCGGGGCTCACTGAGCTCTCTGGCAGTCCTTTTCCCAGAGACCCGTAGCGAGCAGAGCACTGCAACAGGAGACAGGAGCAACCTGAGGTCCTGCCCAGGCACCGCCACTGACCAGCTGTGTGACCTCAGGCAATGTGCTTTACCTCTCTGTGCATCTGTTTCCTTACCGGCAAC
The DNA here is from genome assembly GCF_008692025.1 of Phocoena sinus. NCBI lineage: Eukaryota > Metazoa > Chordata > Mammalia > Artiodactyla > Phocoenidae > Phocoena > Phocoena sinus. Next base: position 99,152,555 of record NC_045772.1, read on the forward strand.
ATTCGAGAACAGGATTGGTGTTGTTCAAACTTTCTGATTGTGACTGGCCAGAAGACACGCGCTTGACTTTGCAGCTCCCACACACTTGTGTGTGTGAGTAACTGAGACAAAAGTTTCATGAAACGTGTTCACCCTCGTGACATGTGACGGGCCCTGAGGTTTTCTCTTAGAGTCTCTTGTGTTCTCTTCTCTTCTGTTAAAGAAAGAAAAAGGTTGTTCACATCTTGTTTCCAGGTTCCTCCTGGACCAGGGGATCCCTGAAGGTCCTTGCAGCGTAGAAGTCAAAGAAAAAACTGAAACCCCAATGGGATACAGAATAGTTAGATGGGAGGTTTTACAAATGGTTCGGCATGAGGCTGAGTGATTCTGGGACATCTAGGAGGCGAGTTTGGGGGTTGGGCTTGTTTGCAGGAGGGGCACCCTCTGGCTGGTGAAGGGAGAGAAGGGAAGGTTTGGGGCATCGTTTGACTCGGGCAGCAGTCTGGGGAACCCTGACTGTCAAAGCATCTCCCAGTCTCCGCCACGAGCCGGTTGTTCAGTCCGGGGGCTAACACGTCACTCCATCTGGGAAATGAGCGCTCGTCCCAGAGAGGGCGACGAGACTTGCCTGCTGTGCGCAGCCGAGGGCTGGGCACCGGGCTACAGTCGCGTGTGACCAGTAGCTGCCGTGTAACGGGCACTTACTCTGTGCCAGGCTGAGCTGAGCCAACGGAGCACAGAGTCCCCGTCTTTGAGGAGTTTACGATCACACCAGTGAGGCAGAGCCGTAAAAATTCTGCCGCACAGCCGACCAGGAAGTCCCCGTGCTGTTGAAACACCTGACAGCGTGGCCATTGGCAGCAGTGGCCTCAGCTGCCTCCCCCTTTTCCGAACCACACACCTCATTTCTCTGTCCCACGGGGCCCAGAGACTTGCGACCGACGTGGGGGGAGTCCTGGTCCCAGGTCCCCAGCCTAGCCGTGTCCCTCAGGGTTACAGTTTCACTGCAGTGAGTGAGAAAGGCCCCCCTGCGGCATCCTCCAGGGTCACCTCCAGCCTCTAGGAGGGAGGATGCAGCGGGGGCAGTGCTTGGGCTTGACATCTTGAAGCTGATGTCCGGAGCCCCAGGCTCTAGGGCAGTGTCAGAAGCAACTCCAGGCCTTTCCTCCCGGCCGTGTATTTTATTTTCTGACCCTGCATGTCGGGAGCAGAGGAAAGAGGCAAGCCTGGGGGCCTTCAACCTCCCACCCTCTTGCCTTTGGGACAGAAGGTGAGAAAACCTCAGATCTGAGTTAGACTCTGGGTTCAGTGTTTGACACTGGCGCGTGTCCACTGAGAAGCAGCCACGGCCCGGCGGGGTGAGGTGGGGGCCAGGTGGAATGCAGGGCCCTGGGCTGGTGCCCAGCTCGTCTGCGGCACCTCCAGAGTGGACTGCATTCCCTCCACTTCCCTCGGAGGAGGAGAGGGTCAGATTGCAACCGAGCCGCTTTTCTCTGTGTGCACCACGCAGAGGCTTGGCGAACCTTATATTTTACTGTGGGAGGCGTGGTTTGACGTGAGGAGGAACTTCTGGCCGTCAGAGCTACGAATTCCTTTGCCACTGAAAGCACCCTGCCCAATTATGTTGATCTGGAAAAAAAACCTTGAGCTCTCCAGATGTAGAACCATGCTGCCTGGAGGCAGCAGGAACTTCAGACCTTTCACCAGTAGGGGATGCTGGGGCCCTACTCCAGGAGGGCCCCGTTGCCTTGGTCTGCGGTGAGGGCTCCAAGTCTGCGCGTATAAAATATCCCAAGGGATTCTGACTTTGGACCCGCGTTGGAATCTGCCAGAGGAGTTGCCCTGGTTGAGTTCCTTACCAAGATCTACCGCGGAGGATGGGGGTAAGAATGGATCAGGCTGTGTCTGGGGAGTGCTTTGAGCTCTTTGAAGAAAAGTGCTTTCGAGATCAAAGGCAGCCCTCTCAGTCTTCTGCAGCTCGGTAGCCTGTTCTGCATCCTCCGTGGACCACCCTTGGCCTTGACAAGTTTTCCGATGCTCCCCACACCCTCACGGGCATCAGTCCCTCCTCTGCGCAGTCTGTCCTCGTCCAAATGATTCAGGCCTCGGGCAGTTTCTCGGGAGTGGGGCTCTGGGAGGGCTTCGCCTGCAGCTCCCACCCGGCCACTATCCTGCAGCTTTCTGTCTAGACCAATTTCCCTCGGCTCTGCAAGGGTGTCCAGACCAGGAGGGAATGTGTCTCACAACCTGACAGGCAGCCCAGCCGTGATCCCGGCACCTGACACAAGCCCGGGAACTGGTGTTCTGTGATGTGTGTGTGTGTGGGCGGGGAGGTCATCATTTCCTTGGCCTTGCTTCCAGGTAGGGCAGCAATTAAAGCCTCGTACGCATGGCAGGTGGCCCTCATGCACCACTTGTGACGAGCCTTAGCTGTGTGGTTCTTGAATGTTAGCTTGTTTCAGAATGACCAGGGACTCTTGATTAGAGAGTAAATTCCCAGGTCCCTCCTCCAGGGGGTCTAAATCAGTGTGTTTTGGGGGCAGGGGACCCAGCAATGTGCATCTTAGCACACGTTCCCCAGGGGTTCTGATGCAGGCAGACCCCAGACCCCGCTGAGAAATGCTGCTCTAGCCTGTTTCTCCAGAAGGCACCAGCCTGCAAAAGGCACGCCCAGGAGCCCTTCCAGTCTATAATTCCACTCCTGTTCTCAGCGTGGAGGGAAGTTCTTGGGGAGGGCTGCAGGCCATAAGGCCACAGCTGAGCCACGCACGTGTCCTTGTATTGGTATATTATTATCGGAGGCAGAAGCTCACTGTTAACTTGGCCCCGAGAGCAGCTGGAAAGGTGAGGTCGATTTGTGTGCTGTGTGCGTACCGCCGGCATGCTCTGTAAACCTGACTGATGAGAAATGGTTTGCTTTATCGGATGGGATAAAGCTGCAAAGTTGGTTTATACAAGGCAGCAGAATCTAACTGGGGAGAAACCATCCATCTTGAAAATCCAATTGGCGATTTTACAGCCTTTGCAGAATTTTCTACAAACTCTTATGTTTGCCTTTCATTCACCTCCACCCTCATCGTGTGGGGCTGGGTGCCTGTGAGAGAGAGAGCGACAGGCAGAGACAGAGACAGAGAGGCGTTAGAGAGACTGAGAGAGACTGATTTCACTGAGAGAGACTGATTTCAGGGGAACAAGGGAACCCTAAGTGGGTTTTTCTAGTAAGAGCCTCCCTTTGCAGCCGGAGACCGCAGTTGCGTGGGGAAGGCGGCAGGGGGCAGTGGTGAGTCTGAGGCCCTCACGACTGTTCTCATCCCCACGGCAAAGCTGGCGGAGGCTGAACTTGCTTCCATTTTCTTCTCCGGCAAATAGCAGACTCGTTGAGATGTTTCTGGCCCAGGGTCTTCAGTCCGTGATCAGAACGTGAGGGGCGGGGGCGGGGGTGGAGACCCGGGAAAGGGGGCAACCTCCAGACCTTCGGCCCCATTCCTCACCCCAGGGCGTGTTCACTCCACAATTGACAGACCCCAGAGGGAATTTGGATGCTGACAATCCTAAATGCAGAGGTTTGGAGTTGTCAGGTGTTTTTTTTTTTCTTTTCTTTCCTTCTTTTTCCTTTTTTAAAATTTTTATTGGAGTATAGCTGATTTACAATGTTGTGTTAGTTTCAGGTGTACAGCAAAGTGAATCAGTTATACATAGACATATATCCCCTCTTTTTTAGATCCTTTTCCCATATAGGTCATTACACAGTATTGAGTAGAGCTCCCTGTGCTATCCAGTAGGTCCTTATTAGTTATCCATTTTATATATCGTAGTGTGTATATGTCAATCCCAATCTCCCAATTTATCCCCCACCCCTTTCTCCCCTGGAAACCAGATGTTTTCTACATCTGTGACTCTATTTCTGTTTCGTAAATAAGTTCTTTTGTATCTTTTTTTTTTTAGATTCCACAAATAATATCGTATGATATTTGTCTTAAAACTGAGGATGGTGGGAAGGCAGTGTGGTACTGTAGTTGCACATGGGGTGGGAGTCGAGGCCTGGATCCTTCCCCCACTCTGGCCCAAGGAACCAGGTGACCACACACAGGCCACTTGCACTGCCCCGATCCTCACTTCCTTCACATGGGATACAGGACACTTGTCTGTGATGGGAGGGGAACTCTTCCTCTCTCTGCATCTGCCTTTCCCCAGGCTTTGCAAACCAGAGTCCTGTGGATCGGACCACTGTCGGTCCACACGGAAACACATGAGATCAGAGCGACTGCCCTCCGAGGCCAGCGGCCATTTCTGAAGCTCTGCTTTGAGTTCAAGCTTCTGAAATTTATCTAAACTGTAGAAGAATGCCATTTGTTCTGTTCAAGGTTAAGACTATCCTTTCATTTAGGGAAGGAAGATGCTGCTTTTCTTCCTGGAATGATTTCAGCACACCCTGCCTAGAGCCTAGAGGCGGGACCAGATGACTTTCTCAGACCCTTTGTTCCTAAGTGAAGGCAAAGGAGAGAGGGAACAGGAAAAAAATATGTTGACCAAGTAATATTCTATAGCAGAAAGGCTCGGCCTGTGTGCCATTAGCTGGAACCCCGGTGGAACTGAGTATTAATGCTCTGTTCTAGCCTGGTACCTTGACTCCCTGTGTGCAATGCACTTTGTGAAGCTTAATTAATTTCCACAGTACCTGTGGGAGGCTGGCAGGGAAAGTCCTTGCTCACTGCAAATTCTCTCTGAAGGCCTCTTTGAACTTAAGCCTTGTATTGACACGAGCATCACTATTCCCGGCCCATTTTGCTTCCCACGTGTCCCATCCTTAGATCTCCAGTACCCCTGATACCATGCACGTGCACACTGCACCCCCCCACACACACACACAGTCATCCTTCTGAGAGGGGGCATCCACCACAGTCAGACGTCCTGGGTGGCACTGCATCCTCGAGGTCAGACCTGGGCCTCTCACCCTGGCTTTCAGTAGGTTCCATCCTTTTCAATCCATCACTACCCTGGCAGCATCCCCAGTATGTAATTGCTCTCCTTCCCCCCACTGTTGAACATCTCCCTTTTCTGGACTCAGCCTTTCTTAACCTTTCCCCTGATAACTCTACACCCGCCCCACTGCTGGAGCAGGTAGCTTCCTCCACTTAACTCAGCCAAGGCTGTGTGGTCACAGAATTATGTCGGCTGGAGCTCAGGAAGGCACCATGGGGTGGGGTTGGCACCGTGGGGTGGTGTGTGGCCTCTTCTGCCTATTCCTTTCCTCCACGCCACTTACGCGTGGACTTGGAGTTCATAAACGCTGAATTCCTGGTGGGCAGAGACCATTCGGTAAGTCTAAATTACGTTACCCAGAATGTTGTTTTATGAAGTAGTCAATCAATGCTCGTTAATGCTGGTGGTGATGTAATGGGTCTGCTAGACCTTTCCACAAGCATGATCTTACTAAGTCCACATGATTTCTTTCTTTTTAAAGTATTTTTATTGGCGTCTAGTTGATTTACAGTGTTGTGTTAGTTTCAGGTGTACAGCAAAGTGAATCAGTTATACATGTACATAGATCCACTCTTTTTTTAGATTCTTTCCCCATATAGGCCATCACAGAGCATTGAGTAGAGCTCCCTGTGCTATGCAGTAGGTCCTTATTAGTTACCTGTTTTATATATGTGGTGTGTATATGTCAATCCCAATCTCCCAATTTATCCCTCCCCCCCTTACCCCCTGGTAACCATAAGTTTGTTGTCTCCATCTGTAACTCTATTTCTGTTTTGTAGATAAGTTCATGGGTACCCATTTTTTACACATGACTTCTTTCTAATACAGGTATTACCATCTGGTTTTCCAGATACAGAAAACCTCGAGCTCATTGAGGTAATGAGACTCGTCCAAGGCCAGAAAGCTTATAAATGTCAAAAGCAGGATTTGAACCGAGGCCTTCTCACTCCGGCCCTAATGAGCTCTGAGCCCACTGTAGGTGTCAGCAGGGGGTTAAGACCTACACGACCCTGGACTACACAAGAGAGGCTCCGCAGCTATCACAGTGAGACAGAAGGGAGAGGATAAATAATTAGTGCTTGTGACTCTTACTCACTCTCCCTGGCTCCTTCACACATATGTCCCCCGCCCCCCTGAGAACTCACGTCTCTCTCCCTCCCTTCTCTTATCTATCTCTTCTCTGTCTCCTCCTCCCTGTGTTGTTCAAAATAACTAGGCATAGATATCATAGAATGAAATCATTAGACACTGCCCTGGGGGAAGGGAGTGTTTTCAGAGTGGTTAATAGAAGACAGGTTGCATATTTATGCTCACATGTAATTAATTGATAGCTCAGAGAGCTCCATTACACACTGTTCTCCTTGTGTTCAACATGTTTACCAATGACATGAATTAAGGGAGATATGGAAGAATATTTTGTAGTAATAAAAAAAAAAGGTCCATCCATAGAGAAGATACAACTAATATAAACCTGTATGTGCCAAACAACATAGCAAAACACAAAAAGCAGAAACTTAGAAAAACAAAGAACATTTGATAAAAACAAGACTTTAAAAGCATTTTAAAAGTTTAAAAGAGTTCAACAAACTTATCTCAAATTTGACATATCAGTCAAGCAAAAAGCACATCAGAGCTTCCCTGGTGGCAGTGGTTGAGGATCCGCCTGCTGATGCAGGGGACACGGGTTTGTGCCCCAGACCGGGAGGATCCCACGTGCCACGGAGCGGCTGGGCCCGTGAGCCATGGCCGCTGAGCCTGCGCATCCGGAGCCTGTGCTCCGCAACGGGAGAGGCCACAACAGCGAGAGGCCTATGTACCGCAAAACAAACAAACAAACAAACAAAAAAAAGCACATCAAATATACAAAGTGTTTGAAACCATCAACCAGCAAGCTTGATTTAAGAGATGCATGGGGAGTTGTGTGCCTTGCAGTAGAATACACATTCTTGTTATAGAACTTATGTAAAAATTGACAATATGGGGATACAAAGGAAAGGCTAATAGATTCCAAAAAGTAATCCCTTACCAATAAACTTTCTTACTATAATACAATAAAACTAGAAACCAACAGTTTATATATTTTTTAAAATGCTCTTCCTTTTTTTCTTTTTAAAAATATATTTATTTATTTTATTTATTTGGCTTCACAGGATCTTCGTCATGGCACACGGGAGCTTTAGTTGTGGCATGTGGACTCCTTAGTTGCAGCGTGCGGGATCTAGTTCCCTGACAAGGGATCAAACCCAGGCCCCCTGCACTGGGAGCTCGGAGTCTTAACCACTGGACCACCAGAGTAGTCCCTAAAATGCTCTTCTAAGTAAATCTCAGATAAATTAAATAATCAAAACCAACATTATAGGTTATTTAGATTACATTATGATTGAAAACTTAAAGTGTCAACAGCATTTGGAAGGTCATTGAATACACTGGGCCACCAGTTGGGATCCATTAAGATAGTGACAGTTGAGGAAGACGGACTGAATCTAACAGGCATAAAATCTAACAGAATCACATTTGAGATCTTGCCAAAATCCAAAACACCAATGGCCAAAGCACAAGGTGGGAGAGATATGATTCAGTCACACCACCTTTTTCTTTGTTTTTTAAATTAATTAATTAATTTATTTTTGGCTGCTTTGGGTCTTCGTTGCTGTGCATGGGCTTTCTCTAGTTGTAACGAGTGGGCTTCTTGTTGTGGTGGCTTGTCTATGCTGTGGAGCACAAGCTCTAGGTGCATGGGCTTCAGTAGTTGTGGCACATGGGCTCAGTAGTTGTGGCTCATGGGCTTGGTTGCTCCGTGGCATGTGGGATCTTCCGGGACCAGGGCTTGAACCCATGTCCCCTGCATTAGCAGGCGGATTCTTAACCGCTGTGCCACCAGGGAAGTCCCTCAGTCGCACCATCTTTAAAACAAAAACCATCACTCTGCCATCAAGTTTCGAGGTTTTAGTCGACAGATGGGTTCAGCGTTCATCAACTATGTGATGTGACTGCCCAGAAAAGTGAATGTGCTCTTAGGCTGCATGAATAGGTAGGCAGCGACTAGAGCAAGAGAGATCTAATCTGCACCGATCAGCCCTCATACACTGGGCATTCAGTTTGCGACTCTATGGCTTGAGAAAGCTCAATTAGAGCCCATTCAGAGAAGAGTAAAGGGGATGGTGAAGGGACTTCCAAAAGAAAAATTCCATGTGAGACATGGCTGGAGGAAGTGGAGAGGCATGACCGCAACCCAAGGCTACTCCTTGACGTCTTAATGCTGTTTTAAAATATATGAAGGGTTATTACACAGAGGCAGGATAAGGTCATAGAAAGACACATGTCTATGAGCCAGAATAGTCCATAGATGAAAGAGCTGCTTAGAGATCCAGCATTCCCTCTCCCTGGAGGTGTTCTAACCCAGTCTGGGTAAATACTTGGTGGAGATATTGTGGCGAGGATTTTAACCCTGGAAAAATAGGTGGTTGGATCAGACAAGCCTTCCAACCCCGAAATTCTTCAATTCCCCTGGAATCTGGTATTTCCTGCCATGTGGTCCGCCCATGCACTTCTGAGTCTGGTATCCAAAGTCTTAAATTTATTTCTTACGGATTTTCAGCATTAACATTTTGAGCGCAGGCCCTGTGGGTGACATCAATGTCTGAGTGTTCGTAACCTAGTGAAGACAGCATAAACCCAAAGGAAAGAGTAGTTCAGGACTTTGAAATGCTCACGTAAAGACATATGGTGTCCTCCGAGGTCAGAGAAGGGGGTCACTGCGTTGGAACAGACAGGGAAATACTCATGGAGAAGACTTCAAAGTCTGTGTTTGTGTGCGTCAGGCAATCTGAGTGGTTTTAGAAATAGTGGCAACAAAGGGGTGTATAATAAGCAAACATAATCCGTTGCCTCTTTCCTCTGATGGCAGAACGTGGTAAGCCCGGCTGGAGCACCATAAGTCATACGCCCAGATTTTTTTTTTTTTTTTGCGGTACGCGGGCCTCTCACCGTTGTGGCCTCTCCCGTTGCGGGGCACAGGCTCCGGACGCGCAGGCTCAGCGGCCGTGGCTCACGGGCCCAGCCACTCCGCGGCATGTGGGATCTTCCCGGACCGGGGCACGAACCCGTGTCCCCTGCATCGGCAGGTGGACCCTCAACCACTGCGCCACCAGGGAAGCCCTGCCCAGGTGTTTTGAGAGTGTCTCTAGCCATTGTTTCTCCCAGAAAAATAATTTCTCTGCAGCCCCTGCTCACACACAGCCTGCATCTCGAATGGATCTCGTTCCGACAGGAGGTTTGATTGACTAAGCTTCCTGTTCTTCATCTTGCTGATTGCTTCTGACCCTTTCCAAACCTAGCAACCCTTTTATTCTTGAAACAAAGACCCTCCTCCCCTTGGAGAGTGTTAGCCCTTGCCCCCCGCAGCCCATGATAATAATTACGATAATAAATAATCCCTTACATCCATTTAGGGCTTTGCAGTTCAGATACCTTGCAAACCTGCTCTCTCGTTTGGTCATCGAGATGATGCTGGGAGGAACCGGGGGTACAGGTGCTACTTTGGGATCGGAGGAGGTCTTCTGCCCTCTGAGCTGGTTTGGTGATGGGAGTGGTGGGCACAACACCTTAATGATCTCATTGCCGGGGCTCGGGTGTCCGGCCCTGGGTCAGGGCTCATCCTCTGAAGACATTCAGGCCTCGGCAGCCTACCAGGATGCTGGCTGGTTTTGTTCAAGAGCGTTTGCAAAGAATGAGCTCCATGTCTGATCCAGTGTGGGCCCAGGATCGCGGATGCCCGCCTGCATCCCAGGACTTCTTTGTGGTGGGCGCATCCTTTGTGTTGAGGGCTGGGAGTAGGTGCCATTCAGAGGCTACATCTCTCTTCCCCCCATTTGTTTGTTTGTAGCAATTTGCAAAATGACTTACTTCACGACTAACAGACTGACATGTGAGCACGAGAAGCATAGAGTTTATTAATTTAATCCAATAAAACTTCAAGTTAATATAACACATTTAATGGTAGTGTGGAATTAATGCTCTGCACGGTTGTTAGGCCTAAACGGTCACAGCTTATGTGCCTGACTGTAGCTAGCGTTGCTTTGGCAGCGTCAAATCCATTTTTAAGTTTTTCTCGTATCACTTTATTAGTTCCCTGGTGCTTATATAGTTGGAATCATTGTCTCTAAAATTTTCCTGGATACCGTTTACCACGTAGCATTGGAATTTCTTCCAGCACAGGAAGATAACTCCAGGCACCAGGGGAAGACCATCTCTGTTTCTGAAATTTCCTTTCCACTGTATCATTTCTGTCCCTGAGGTGTCCCTATGCAACAGCAGGTGCCTCGACTCCTTATTTCTTGCCAAGGTTTTCTTGTAATTGTCATGGGGTAGCTAAGAACCAAAGTAACAATGCAAACATTTGTCATTTACCAAGAAGACAGTCCTCACTCTTCACCAGAAAGACGTTTGTTACTCCTGGGATGGGAAGCCCAGTGATGAACACAGAGCCTTGGCTTGGAGGAGTCTTGGAGAGCTGTGTCCTCTTGCTGAGCACATCCTGGGCCAGTGCCATACTCACTCAGAGTCGGGTTTGTGGTCTTGGGGATACAACCAAGAAAGGGAACTCAGACAGGTGAGTGACCTTGACCGTGCAGATCCACACCGGTTCCCTCATCTGGGTCAGCTGTGTGGTTTCTGTAGAACTGGAAGGATGCCAGTCAAAATGGCAGCCTGTGCATGTGGTGCACAGGTAGCGAGTGAGGGAGGGGCAGCCTCTGGGCTGTGGTGCAGCCTCGGGCGGCGGGGGAGGCCTGGCGCTGGACTGGAGTCCCAGGGGGACTTGGGGATACAGGGAGGTGGGACTCTGAATGACGGAAGGCTCAGGGGAATGAATGCTTTCCTATCCTTGACGTTTTCTTCCGAAATCTCTCCGGTACCTCTTAGAACCGAGAACCAGGGCTGTTTGTTCAATTATAAACGCCTCCATCGTTGAATAAAGAACAAGGCAGTGCCAGCATTTGAGTTTAGAATGGCAGGTACCAGAATTGGCAGTAGGTGTGTATATTGCAGGTTCAAAGCAGCCCTGGAGAGCTATGACGTAAGCCTGCTTGCTGGAGCCTAGAGTTTCCTTAACAGGACGGAGGGCAGGGAGCGAGGGGCAGAGAGGACCTTCCATGCCCGGTCAGAGAAGAGGTGTAGAGGTGCAACCCCCTGGGAATGTCACATGTGATCATCTCCAGTCTTGGTTCGAATGCTAATACCTGGTCCTTCCCGTGCGAACTTGGGGGAGTACTTGAAGGAGGATCTATTACTGGGAGAGAAAGAGGAGGCATCCCGGGGTGACCCACAAACCTTGTCCCCAGAGCCGTATCTGTCTTCATCTCCATGTAGGAGCAGAGAGGCCAGCTACGTACTTCCTGTCCTGCGGGGCTCTTTGGAGTAGGAGGGGACGCTGAGAACCCAGCGTGTCACTATTGCCATCGGCATTTACCCAGCTTCACCCTTCCCATGGCCCTGTGCCGAGATGGGTGAGCCCTTGGACAGGTGTGGCCTCCTTCCTTTCTAGGGGTATCGTGATGGTGGCGGTGGTCACCACCATGGAACCCTTTGAGATCCTGTGAGAAATGAGGGTCACGCAAAGTTCAGCACATAGTTTCCAGGAGTGTACAGTTAAGGTGGTGCTGATGGAACCAGGTAGAGAGAAAGCGCCCAAAGTGGGAAACAGATACACCAAGAAACCACGCAGAAAGGAAGCCCACACCACACACCTTTATGCTGTCAGCAGGCATATAGGGATCAGTGGGCAATAGGACGGTGAGTGTCACAGAGGCTGCGTGGATTGGTGCTGAGATAAAGCAGAGGACAGGAAGGTGGACCCAGGGATGCCTGGGAGGGACAGCTGGGAGATAGGAGGATGAGAGGGTCCTGCTGGGCCTCAGTGGTCAGCTGATCCTGGGGAGCTGACCCTGCAGCCTTGGCTGACCCGACCGCCATGGTCACCCACGCCACCCAGAGCTCCACTGGAGGATAAAGGCATCTCATCGCGCTCTCTTTTTGTCACCTGTGCAGGAAAAGTGCTGCCTATGATGAAGAGATCCAGCACCTCTACGAGGAGATGGAACAGCAAATCAAAAGCGAGGAAGAGCAGTTTCTCCTGAAGGCAAGAGTCCGTTCCCGGGGCTTGGCTCTGCGGGCCGGGCTGCAATACCACCTGCTCTGAGCACGCCCTCTCCCCAGCCCCGGATCTAAGATTGCAGTGCCGCATGGCGCTATTGATTTCCTGTTTCCCTGCTTTGTTTATTTTTTTCAAGGCCATTGTCACCTTCAAATATGGCATATAATTTCCCGGTTTATTTTTATTGATTGTGGTCTGTCTCGCCCTACTAAGATGTAAGCCCCAAAGAGCAGGGATCTTTACCTTTTACGTACTAATGTACCCTCAGCACTTCCACCGTGCTTGGAGCACAGCAGGCAGGCGTTCAACAAGCAGTTGTTGAATCAGTGAATGAATGAACAAGGAATCAATGCAGAGAAGGATGGAGGGGCTTTACCAGTTGAAGCAGCCTGAAGCCTGGCTTGACGTTAGCTGCTCCCGAGACCTCCACGGCAAGCCTGCACGAACGCGACAGCCCGTGCCACTCCACGCCCAGCAGCTCCCCTAAGGGGACCCTCGTTAGAGCCGATGCTTCCCATCCTTTCCCCTTGGAAACCTAGGAATTTTAATTCCCAAGACAACTCAAGTGCCACTCTTCTCGAATTCCAAGGGGGAAAACGTAAAACTCACATTCCTGCTCTTAGGCACTTAGCCTTCCACCAAGCCCCGTTGTTTGTCTTGGGAGCTCAGAACTGGTGAAATCCCTTCCTGTTCCAGGCTAAGCAGGATCCTTTAGGGGAACATAGTCATCAGACGGAGCTACAGGAAACTCCCTCTTATCCATTTTCGGATTATCCACTTGTTGGGTTCTCAGCGGAAAAGTCTTGGAGTTGAAAGGTGGCCTCCTGTCTTAGTTCGGGCCATTACAAAAATATCATGACCTGGGTGGCTTATAAACAACGAACACTCATCTCTCACGCCTTTGGAGGCTGGAAGTCCAAGATCGGGGTGCCAGCGCAGTCGGGTTCAAGTAACAGCCCTGTCCCGGGTTGCAGGCTGCCAATTTCTCTGTGTCCTCACGTGGGCAAGCAGGCTCTCTGGGGTATCGGACAAGGACACTAATCCCACTCTGGTGGGCTCTGCCCTCGTGACCTAATCGCCTCCCAAAGAGCCCACCTCCTTGGGGCCATCTCCTTGGGGTTAAGTTTCAACGTATGAATTTTGAACATAGAGACCCCATCACCGGCTTGCTGCCTCTAAAGGCTGAACCTGAGCCGCTGTCACATTGCTCCCCTGCTCCTTAAGGCAGGTTGGTCTAAACCAGCGTTTCACTTCATTCTGCCGATTATTCACACCACGGCCCCATTTCTTATCACAGACGCCCTTCCAGCTGAGAGGGCGTCAGAATGCTTTCCAGAAAAAGCCGGTTGTGTTCTCCACCCAGAGCCCTCTGGAGGCTGGGCAGTATTTCCAGACCTCCCCCTCGCCTTCCTTTTTAGAGTGCTAATGCGTCCTGGCTGGCACCGCCCTCGCCCGACATCCAGCCTTAGTGAAGGCGAACAGGCAGAGAGAACACGCATCTCCTCACCGAGCGGACCCTACGGGGGCGGGGGGCTTTTCCGGAAGCCTCAGCCTTACCCCCACCCCCCGCATCCCCTGCAATAGTAGACCCGCTCCCTTTACCCCAGTGGCTTTGTGCACAGAGGGGCCGAGTTCTGGGGGGGGTGGGGGGCGGCATTCGGCCCCCTCCCCCCCACCATGACTACAAGTCAAAGGTCATAGCTAAGGAAAGATACTGCTTCCAGAAGCAATAGGTGGGTCAACGCCTGGGGACTGGGAACGGAAAGAGGTCGGGGCTGGGGGGGGGTGCGGAATTCCAGGGCAAATCTGCCCCAGTTGGGGGTTCTGACCCCGCTGCCGCGCCCCACCCCCCAGCCCGGCTGCTCCCTTCTCAAGGCCTCTGAGCCCCAAACGCCTTTCAGGCTCAGCTCTGCGATGTATGCTGTTTGCGTACGCGTGGGAGCCGTGAACACGTGTTGGCCGTGCTGCGAAGCCTTTGGGCGCGCAGGCGTGGCCTGGCCCCGTGTGAGGTTGGTGGTCTACAGTTCATGACAGCTTGAGAGGCTGCACCCTCTGGCCAGCTTGGCGCTCGGCATCTCACTGGCCGTGACCCCCTCAGCACTCTGTGCCCGGCAGGGCCGCTAAGATACTCCGTCTGGCCTTTGCGGGGCTGCCGGCATCAGCTGGGGGTCCTGGAGCTGCTCGCCCCACCCCCAGCCAGCGGGGTGGACAAGATTCCCTGCAGCAAACGTTGGGAGCAGAGGCTGCCTGGTCATACCCTGCCTCCACCGTCAGGTGTGGCCGACACGAGGACGGTCACAGGCTCCCCCCGAGCCCCGCTGACCTGTCCAAAATGGGCAGAGAGGGCTTCCCTGGTGGCGCAGTGGTTGAGAGTCCATGCAGGGGACACGGGTTCGTGCCCCAGTCTGGGAAGATCCCACGTGCCGCGGAGCGGCTGGGCCCATGAGCCATGGCCGCTGAGCCTGCGCGTCCGGAGCCTGTGCTCCGCAATGGGAGAGGCCACAACAGTGAGAGGGCCGCGTACCGCAAAAAAAAAAAAAAAAAAAAAAAAGTGGGCTGAGGAACGAGGTGGCGTCCCCAGATGAGGGGCTGAGGAAGAGCCCTGGGCTTTGACGGGGGCTGCTGTCCCCTCACCTTGCTGCTTCCAGACAGGGCTGCCCCCTAGGGCTGAGTCTCACCACTGTCTTCCTTGGGGAGGTGTCGTTCCACATCACGGAAAGCCCGTGGGGCTCCTGTGGTGAGCTATATGGAGGCTATGATGCTTTCTTCTCTTCCTACCTGGCCTGCGCCGCGGCCATGCCTCGGACAAGCAGAGAGCATGTTTCCCAAGAAACAGCGACGTGGAAGAAAAAAGCAGGGAGGCTGGGCAAGGCAAGGGCTGGACCCCAAGTCTCCCGCTGCCCACTCAGGGCCCTTACACCGGATCAGGCTCTGGTGAGAGTGTCAGGCATCCTGCCAGCTGCACACTTTCCTCTTTGTCCCACGACCAGGCCCCTTCCCGCTTGCATCACTGGGGTCTCCACATCCCTGAGTGGGGAAGGCCGGTTCTAGGGCAGGGGGGAGGGGCTGTGGAGCTCACGGGAGAGACCCCCCCCCGGGGCTTGGGAGCCCTCCGTCCCAGCGGGGACACAGCGAGGGCGTAGACCCGCCTGAAGGAGGAAGAAGTGGGGCCCCTGTGTTTTCAGAGGGAGGGCAGTTTAAAGGATTGAATGACTGCGCCCAACATGGACAGAATAAACGAGCCGGAAGGACATTCCATCTTCCAGTGGACAGACAGGAGCCTGAGGCCTGAGATTCCAGCTCAGCCCCTGTTCTGTTCCCCGTTCGGTGCCCGCCCACTAACCCACGCTGCCTCTCCTGTGGGAGGCGGTCATCCGACATGTCATACGTGGTGGGAGCTGGCGTTGGGCACACTCTCCATCCGCCAGGGCAGGCGGGTGACCAAAGCCCTGGGATGTTGTGGGAAGACCCCAAAGGATGGGCGGGCCCCTCCCTGCTGTTGAGCAGGTTCAAGGTGGGGGAAAAAAAATCTCCATCCCGGTGCATCTGGGCCTCATGTGTCCTTCTTCCCGGCTTGGCAGGACACGGAGAGGTTCCAGGCGTGCAGTCAGGAGCTGGAACGGAAGCTGTTCTCCAAGGAGCAGGAACTGGAGCGGCTCATCCAGAAGCAGAAGCGGGTATGTTCATGTCCATGTCCTCAGAGCACCTGCCCTGCACTCCATCCCCTCCTGTGGCGCTTGCCCACGTTCCCTGCCATTCACTTAAGGACTCTGTTTTCTTAAATCTGAGAAGAACCATTTAGTTGAACAAAAGAGAAAATCTGAAATCACAGGTGATCCCAAGATAAAGCCTTTACTCTCCAATGCCTGGTGTTTAACTTTGGAAAAATTGCCAAGAATTCTCCCAAGTATCCCCCGCAGGCATCGTGGTGTGATTATATAAGCCCAGGAGCCGCCAGAATGCCAAATCGTTACTTTGTTTCCTGCATCCTGTGTGAGAGATAAGGGGGATGCTGCGGTCACACACACTGATATCTGGGGGGAGGCTGCAGACCA
Organism: Phocoena sinus; assembly: GCF_008692025.1. Taxonomy (NCBI): domain Eukaryota; kingdom Metazoa; phylum Chordata; class Mammalia; order Artiodactyla; family Phocoenidae; genus Phocoena; species Phocoena sinus. Next base: position 99,168,725 of record NC_045772.1, read on the forward strand.
TGAGGTCTTCCTGCCAGGAGGGCCAGGGATGCCTCCAGCTGGAAGAGCAGGTTGACCAGGACAAAGGTCAACTTGTCCATCCCCTGTCTTCCCGTGTGCCCGTACGAGGTGCGTCAGCCTCCTTTGGGACAGTTCCCGTCACCACGCAGGGTGGATGCAGACACCAGACGCGCCCCTGATGCACCTGAGTCCCCAGAGGCAGGCTGGGTGGTGTCCCAGGGTCCACCCACTGTGGCTGGGAGCGCGTGGCTTAGGACCCCAGGGAGATGGGTTACCTAGGCAAACCTCGCGCCCACAGCCTCGTCTCCAAAGCAAGGGGCTCGTAGGAGAGAGAGGCCCGGGTGCCGCTTGGCCTCCTGTTTTGTTTTGTCTGGTGCTGGAAGGCATCCAGCCCTGGACAGACCCAGACACATTGGTTCCATTTGAATAGAAAGGGATAATTTTAGCAGCACATTAAAATACACTTGAAGACACCCCCATGCTAAGGCTGGAGACGGTCCCACTCCTCTGAGTACCCAACCTGTAGATTTTGGTTTCTCTCCTGCAGCAAGGCGCTCTCACTGCCAGCTGCCTCCCCCTCCCCCACCCCCACCCCCGCCCTGCACAGTGTACCTGGCTTCTCCTCCTCTCTTTCCTCTTCACTATTATGCATTAAGTTCTCACCAATTAGATTTATCCGTCCAATGAATGATTGCCACTCGACTTAATTACCGCATGCCTGCCTGATTACTCCGGGGCCTCTTGAGAATCACACAATATTCCTTGTTGTTGCTTCCTTCTTCTCTTACTGGCCACATTCATTAAACTGAATTTGTCCTTCCTGCCTCCAGAAGGGGCAGGACAAAGCTGACTGAGGCTTGAGGGCAGTGAGGGGCAGTAGCATGGGTTCCCGCCCACCAGGTGGAGGAAGCAGGACGCGGCTGGGAAAGGCCAGCCTGATGGGGGTGGGGCTTGCTCATCGCTCCCCTCTGCACAACGCCCCCGTTCCTTTCCAGCTGGAAGGCCAGTGCACCGCCCTGCACAACGACAAGCACGAAACCAAGGCTGAGAACACCAAGCTGAAACTCACCAACCAGGAGCTGGCTGGGGAGTTGGAGCGGACGTCCTGGGAGCTGCAGGATGCCCAGCAGCAGCTGGAAAGCCTCCAGCAAGAGGCCCGAAAACTCCACCAGGAGAAGGAGATGTGAGTGTCACCCTTGTGCCCTCCAGATCCGTCCCCTGCTGTGAGCGCGTTAGCCCACCCCCCAGACCCTTCTCCTTGCTCATAACGTGGGGATGGGGCTCCTTGGTCCCTGGGACCTCTTCTAACCTTCTAGGATTCTGAGACTGTGAAGCAGACCAGTTCTGCGCCGAGCACTCCCTAGGATTGACGAGAAGCGTACAGCCTCATTCTCAGACAATGTATTACGTGATTAGAAAGACGTTATCCAGCCAACAAATAGGGGGCAGTCTGGGGGAAATCCTGAGTGAGTGCAACGACCAGACATTGACTGTCATGGTTCGGAGACCTGGGAGAACAGGGTGGGCCAGGAAGACTTCCGAGGTCAGCACGTAGTTCGACAGGGCGTGTGACAGTGCCCTGGACGCTTCACCCCAGCTCTGCCCATTTTTTTCCTTCCTCTTTTTCCTTCCTTTTTCAGCCTTCCTCTGTGTGGGCCCTGTGTGGGCAGCCCCATATCTCTGGGGACTGGTTTGCTGATAAACTAGGTGTCCAGCCATTGGGTTCGGCTTGCTGGATGGAGGTGCCCCTGGCAACAGTCCAAGGCTGGGTCTGCACCTGACCCAGAGAAGTCACTGAGGAAGCGGTCTCAGGAGTGTTAGGCTTTGAGAACAAGGGCTCTCTGAGGCCCCAGAATCTCACTTGCTTATCTGTTCACCCGTGTACCAGTGCACTCACTGGCGGATTCACATCAGCAACATTTGTGGAAAGCTACTCAGTGCTTTCAACACTGTCTTGGGCACTCAGCGTACCTCACTTACGTCGAAAATCTGACATTATCTCATTTGACCTTCTCAACGTCCTGATGTGCCAGGTACCATGGTTATCAACTCTAGTTTATGGATGAGGAAACTGAGGTTCAGAGGTGTTAAGTACCTGTCCTGAGATGCTAAGTGCTGGTCACATGCTGCTGACTCCCCACAGTGACCAGTGAGTCAGCCGGAAAACTGTGCCCAGGACTAGGACTGGCCACCCTTCACTTACTCGTTTGTTCGAGGACTCATGTAGTCATTCTGCAAAACCTGGGTGCCTGGTCCTGGGTGAGGTAAGGTATAAAGTCGGATTTCAAAAAAAGGGCAGTCTTACCAATGCTTGATGTTTTACATGTGTTAACTGTCTTTGTTCAAAAGCCCTGACTCTGTCTGACGGCTGGCAAATCGTTGGTGCATCAGAGCCTAAATCAAATTGTTCTGCTGGGGCTTCCCTGGTGGCGCAGTGGTTGAGAGTCCACCTGCCGATGCAGGGGACACGGGTTCGTGCCCCGGTCCGGGAAGATCCCACGTGCCGCGGAGCGGCTGGGCCCGTGAGCCATGGCCGCTGAGCCTGCGCGTCCGGAGCCTGTGCTCCGCAACGGGAGAGGCCACAGCAGTGAGAGGCCCGCGTACCGCAAAAAAAAAAAAAAATTGTTCTGCTGTCTGCCTCATGTGTGATGTCCTGTACTGTTTGGGAATGATCTAGAGTGAGAGGGAGGGGATGTGTTTGGATTTGGAGTTTTACCCTAGGAAGACGTCTCCAGTTGAAAAAGATATGTCTTCCCAAGCAGCTGACTTAAAGTAAAATCAACCCCATTCCAAGGCTTGGATGCCCGGTGGAAGGACAGTATATTTCATTGTAAACAAGCAAAATCGGTCCCTCCCCATTGAGATCAGGTCAACCAGGTGCTTAACTTTATAAACAGAATTAAGGAGTCAGGCTCTTAAAATTCAATCAAGTCCTGAAAGCGACAAACATCTGAAAGGCACAGGCATGAGAACCGCAAATGGAAATGAGCACCGGAGCCGGCGTTAACGAATCACAGCGTGAGGATTAAAATCTTTCTGAAGTCTTATCTTAATTAAGCAAGCCAGACACACAATCTCTGGAGGCTGGGAATTGAAAAAGAGGGAAGGAGGGTTAGGAGGGAGAGAAATGAGTCCAGAACCTTCGCGACTTTGTTTCAATAAGACGCTTGCAGCGTGTGCTGCTGGGGAACCTGCTGGAGCCCAGGAGAGCGTGTCTCGTCCAGAGCGGCCTGGAGAGAAGGGCAGGGAGAGGCTTAGCTTGTCCTCCGTAAAGCAGGATCCCAGACCAGCAGAGCCGACAGGACCTTTGTGCTGGAACCCACCTCTTCATTTCACAAATGAAAACCAAGCTCAGAGAGGGGTAGTGAGCAGCCCGCAGCCACCCAGCTAGTTAGTGTCAGAAAACAAGGTCACAGCCTCGTCCTCCTGATACCCTGTGCTTCCCCGATGACGTCCAGCTGCCGGATGCTGCTGGGAGGGGGGAGAGTGGGCCTCTAGATCAACAGACCCCGTCACGTATCAGCTGGAGCTCTGAATGGACAAAATGAATTTTCCTGTTCTCTGAAGATGCCCAAGGAAGGAGAACTAGATTTTAAAATCAGATGAAGAAGGAGCAGTCGGGCAGGGGAGACAATATAAAGGTGAAGGTCGGCTGGAAGGCAGCACCTCTATTCTGTTAATTAACTTGTATCTGGGGGAGAGGTGGTTTACGACAAGGCACGAGATGTGGCAGAAGGAGGTTTGCCCCCCACCCCCTGACTCCCAGCCTCCCATCACCCAGAGGGCACCAGTCCTGGCTCCTCCCAGAGTGTTCTGTACATGTGCGTGCACACACACACGCACACACACAGACACACACCCACGCACACACACAGACCCCCCACACACACACAGACACACACAGACACACAGACACAGACACACACTCACACACAAACACACACTCAGACACAGACGCACACACACAGACACACAGAGACACACACAGACACACACCCACGCACACACACAGACCCCCCCCACACACAAACACACACACACAGACACACACACACACAGACAAACTCACAGACACACACTCACACAGAGACACACTCACAGAGACACACATGCACACACAGGCACAGACACACAGAGACACACACAGACACACACCCACGCACACACACAGACCCCCGCCACACACACAGACACACACACACACAGATACACAAACTCACAGACACACACACAGAGACACTCACAGAGACACACATGCACAGACACACAGAGACACACAGACACACACACACACACACAGACCCCCCCACAAACACACACACACTCACACAGAGACACACACACACACACTCTTTACAAAGCGACAGCACACACACTGTTGTACATTTGCCTGCGTTTTCCACTTGACAGATCCTTTGGAGAACGCTCCATATTTCTTTCTTTCTCATAAAAACACAGCCAACAGCCCTTCCCTCCCAGCAGCCATAAACCTCTCACCAGTTACTACCGCAAAATGGCAAGTTCTGTTCCTTTCACTTCACCTGTTAGCCAGACATAAACTTGTAGAACATCTAGGTTAGAAGGACTTTCAAGGTCATTTTAGTCAAATATCCAAGTGTCTTTTTTTTTGCAGAAATGCTTTTCTATTTGTTAACACAAAAAATCTATCTGAATATACATATGTGTGCATGTTTAGACAGATGTGTGTCTACTAGACAAACAGACGTAGGTTTGCACCGATACATACCACGTACGTGTGTGTGTATATGTGTGTGCACGGTGCCAAGGTCCCTGGTGCCTTGTAAGCAGGGCCAGAGGAGGCTTGGACTGAGGTCCTCTTGGTTGTGGAGGAACTGGTCACTCGGTCAGACACTGTGAGGACCCATTAGGTTAGGTCTCCGGTGTGAGTGTCTGTCCTCAGCGGGGAAAGCCCTCTGCTTTCGGCTGCCCCAGGAAGAAGCAGGGCCCGGGATGGGGGTGGCGGAGCCCCAAAGTCAGATGCAGGTAACCTGAGCTCCCAGGGCGCCAGGCTGCGACCAGACAGCTGTGCTCACTGGGTGCCCTTCGGAGCAGAGTCCCAGACGGCGTTTAGGGACCCAGGTTGGATAATAGGGAAGACATTGTTTTCCCTCCAGTTGACATTAAATATAATTGGCAATAAAATGTTGGGAGTTTGCAGCTCTGCAGGAGCCAGAGAAGTTCTGTTACTGAATAAGCATTGTCTGAGGTGAACTTGGTATTTGAGACAGTCTGTTACTGTCGCAAAGTGACTTTATAATTCTGCTATAAAGGGGGAAACCCCACAGACACCGCTCAAGGAATAAGGCGATTGCGAGTCCTGTGGCCCCGGCAAGCTCGTGGTGACGTGGATGGGCTTTGCCGGGGGACCGTCCTTACGCAGATCAGCCTGTGCACGGTCAAGGCAGCCCTGATGGCCCGTGGCAGTGACGCATTTACTAGGTTGTGGCTTGGAAATACGGGACCCTTTGCAGTAAGCTTGGGGGAGATTTTAAATCTCTGAACTGTGGTGCAGAGCACAGAGGGAAGGATGGAAGCAGAACTGTGCAGTTAAGCAAGGTTTATTTTCCAACATCACCCCATTCTGCTATTTTTTTTTTTTTTTCAGTACGCGGGCCTCTCACTGCTGTGGCCTCTCCCGTTGCGGAGCACAGGCTCCGGACGCGCAGGCTCAGCGGCCATGGCTCACGGGCCCAGCCGCTCCGCGGCACGTGGGATCTTCCCGGACCGGGGCACGAACCCGTGTCCCCTGCATCGGCAGGCAGACTCCCAACCACTGCGCCACCAGGGAAGCCCTGCTTTATTTTTTCCCTTTCTTCTCTGAGTGGTGCTGGCTTCCTCCTAAACCCCCCTCCCCCTCCAGCTCTCTTCCTCCCTCCATCCCTGCCATCTGCCCTCCCCGCCCCTCCTTTAGCCCTCTCTCTTTTTTCTCTTCCCACTGCTATTTGTTGACTGCACCTCCAAGCCAGCCACTGTGTCGAGGATACAGATGTAAACAAAGCACACACAGCCCCCTGCCTCGCGGCCTGAGTTGCCCTCCAGCCACGCTCTGTATGTCTCAGCTTCTCTCTCCCCTTCCTCAAAACTCCTATGATTGACACGCTCACACTGTGATGTAAATGACGGATTATGATTGATACATTAAATCTCTGCTTTGTAGCTAGAGATAAGAAATTTTAGTCAAAGAAATGAATGTGCAACAGTGGAAATTCCAGATCTCTGGGAACAGATTGGAGACTGTTGGGAGAAAGTGGGGAAGGAAAGATAGGTCTTCAATAGCTCCTGCATACAAACTAAACCAGCATGGGGGGGACCGGGGGGAGGGAGAAACACCAGCTCTGCTCTCACCCTCCGAGGCTGGGCTGGAGAAGAGTATTGATTCTGATTCCCTGACCTCTCGTGGGGGCGGGGCAGGACCACCGGGAGCCTGAGAAAACAGTGCAGTCATCATCAAGCTGTATCCTTGGGACAGGGAGTCGGGGGTCTAGATTAGGACCCTGGCTCAGTCCTGGGTTGCCAGGGAGAGTTATCAAACCTACTTGACTATCTGTGTCTATAAAACAGGGATCGGGCTTCCCTGGTGGCGCAGTGGTTGAGAGTCCGCCTGCCGATGCAGGGGACACGGGTTCGTGCCCCGGTCCGGGAAGATCCCCCATGCCTCGGAGTGGCTGGGCCCGTGAGCCATGGCCGCTGAGCCTGCGCGTCCGGAGCCTGTGCTCCGCAACGGGAGAGGCCGCGACAGTGAGAGGCCCGCGTACCGCAAAAAAAAAAAAAAACCCCAGAAAAACAGGGATCATTTCACCTTCCAAATAGGGTGTCTGAGACGACTTGGTGAGACCTGGCTATAAGGCCTGCACGAGGCCGTGCTCTCCAGAGGAAGGCCAGCCCGGGCACCACCTTCCGGGTCCAACTTCATCACTGCCTCGTGCCCTGGTAGCACCCCCTTCCCCCACATGTCACTCATCACTGCCGTCTTGCATCCCCTGCAGGGAAGTGTACCGCGTCACGGAGAGTCTGCAGCGGGAGAAGTCAGGGCTCCTGAAACAGCTGGATTTCCTAAGGTGCGTCCGCATCCCAGAGCCTTGGGTGGGAAGGGGCACCCCCAGAGTCTCCCCTGCCTGCTGAGGGAGCACCCACATTTCCCTGGTCCCCAACATACTGTTGGACAACCGAGCACCACCTCTCCATTATGTTTGGTCCATTTACACAGGTGCCCAGCCCCCTCTCCAGTTCGTACCTCCGCAGGCAGGCGCTGCCTCCTCCTGCTTGGTACCTGGTACGGTACTTGCTCAGGTAGGAGAACTGAATTTATGGAGCATCTAGTCCATGCCAGAGGTAGTATCTCCTTCATCTTCAACAAAACCTGGGAAGTAGGGCAGCTGTTAATACAGGGGTTAGCCATCAAGGAAGCTGATATCAGAGAGATGGAGTAATTTACCAGAGTGACCCAGACGCTCGCTGCCAGAGCCGGAATTGAGTCCCCAGCTGGCTGGTGCTCTTTAGTCTGCCGTATTCTGTTCATGTTTGTTGAATGAGTAAATGAATCACAAACAGAGCAGCAAGAAGGGCGTTAGGAGTGTCCTCAGCCTGTTAAACTACCTGTAGATTCAAAGCTCATTGGTTTAGTTTGGATTATCCCCCCCAAAAAACAACCAAACGCAAACGGGTGTGGGGAAAATGGAATGTTCAATTTTGCCTCTGAGCTTTCTAAGTTACTATACTTGCTGCCTGTCAAACACCTCTTGGGGAATAGTGATGAAATTTGGGTCCTGATTTTTAAAGTGCAGGTGGGTTTGAGTTGGGTACCTTTTGAAGGTTTTTAGGTTGTTGTTTTTTTAATTTGAAAGCAAGGTAAGATCACTGCATCTGGCATCTTTGATGCCACCAAATAGAAAAGTTCTTCAAACTGAATGCATTTCAGATTTGTTTCCCTCAAGATGTGATTCCAAAGGCCAGGGAGATGGAAGTGGTTCTTAGGGGCCAAGTTTTAATCCCTGTGAGAGAAGGTGTGGATTCTCAGGAAGGCTTTAGTGAAGGCAGAGAATAAGATGTACAAGAACGAGTTTGGTTGGGTTTTTTCCCTTTTTTCTATTGTACTTAGAAAAAAATACAGAGGCAGATTCAGTGTGAAGGCGCAGGGGAGGATGACGAGGCAGCACTCCACCAACACTTGGGGGTCTTTTTCATGGAGACCAACGTCTGTGCAGAATCCCAGCCTGAAACTTGCTATGCTGTCGCCTGGTCCCCGAGCCAGCCAGGGAGAGCCCGGATGTGGCGGGAGAGCCCACGGCAGGCTCTTCCTCCACAGTGAGATCTCCGGGTAGAGACAGACAGCCGGGGGAAATGGGCATCAGGGAGAGACAGAGAGAGCTGGGAGCAGGTGGGGTGGGAAGACAGCGGGAATTGTTGGGGGGGGATCGGGACCATGGCCGGGGTGTGACCCAGGGGCGAGGGGCTGCCGTCCTAAGGGAAATGGGGGCACATGGAAGTAGTTTCAGGGCGCTTGGTAGGAACGTGCACTTTGGAGCTGGATCTGGTTCCAGACTCAGCCCAGCCCCTCATCACCTGTGCAACCTTGAGCAGTTGTCAACAGCCTGGACATGCCTGTGTCGCAGGCTTCCTGGGAGAATTGGGTGACTTGTGCGCGGCTGTCGCTACAGAGCGGTGCCATGAAGGACAGAGGACACATGTACAGAGCAGAACATTCCCTTGCCTATCGGAGCCTCTGCATGGAGATGCTCCAGGAGACAAGAGACGAAGGCGTGGCTCCCCAGCTTTCCAAAGAGTTGTTTCCATTTACAGTCGGCCATCTCCATTTCCCAGCCTCACATTTTCAACCCTCCACCAGGCTTTTTCTCCCCCTATTCCACCAAACGTGGAACCAATGACCTCCACGTTGCTTAAAATATGGGCCAGTTCTCAGGGCCCCATCCTTTTCCCCAGCACATCACTCTTCGCACAGCGTTTCTAGGACTCCTTTTAAAACTTGAGTCAGGTCAGGACACTCCTCGGCCAAAGCCCACCCCCCATGGCTTCATATCTCATTGGGATAAATTCAGAGTTCTGACAGTGGCCCACAGGCAGGGGATGGCAGATCCCCACCTCCCCCATCTTTCCTCTGACCTCTGAGCATCCGCTCCCTCGTTTCCGTTCCACTGGATGCACACCACGTGTCTCCCAACCCCAGTCCCTGCCCTTGCCGTTCCCTCTGCCTGTGACGCTCTCCCCCATCCCTGCTGGGCTCTCTCCTCCGCACCCTTTAAGCCTCTGCTCAGATGCCACCTCCTCAGTGAGGTCTTCCCTGACCACCCTCCATCTCTGGCCCTCTTTATGCCACTTCTTCCCCACTTTATTTTTCTCAATAGCAATGAAATAAAAATGCCCTGGGGGCAGGAACTTTTTCTTCCATTCCTTGGTGTAGCCCTGACAGCTGGAGCAGTGCCCGGCACACAGCGTGGGCTCAGGGAGACACGTGTGGCATGCAGCCACACATGCATTCATGAATGAAAGGTTTGGGGGCGGGCACAGCAAGTTCAAGGCCGAGCCGGAACACCTGGTCAGCTCTGTGGAAGGCTCCCTTAGTGATCAGATGGACCAATGCAGGATCCTGAAGGGCCCTGGGTGTCACAAGGCCATTCTGTGTATCCCCCTGCCTCTAACCTGACTTATACACAATTACCCTTAGCCACAATCACTAAGGAAAGTGGTTCCGCGCCCTCCCCGGGCCTTCCATGCCCGGCCTTCCTCTGTACCCATCTGACCGTCAAACCAATGCTATTGGATCTGTTGACCGCAAGCCCCATGTTTGAATAGATTCCCCTTTTCCATCCACAGGGAAAGGAACAAGTATCTTCGGGATGAACGGGACATATGTTTTCAGGTAATTGGCCAGTGCCCCCTCCCCTAGGGGAAGACGAAGACTGGGGTCCAGTGGCAGCCAGACCTGCGCTGGGACTGGCCCAAGAAGATCCTGAGGCTTGGAATCTGGCCGCTCCTTTGTGTGGGCAGGACGGTGGCATAAGATTTTTTGAAAATAGTAAAAATTCAGGTTGACCTATAGGGTCATAGTGTGTTAACTTCCCGTGAAGTGACACACTTTCCTCTTGGCATCACAAGACCAGGATACTTGGGAGGGTCCCACATTTCTTGGATGTAGAAATGATCGTGCCGTCCATGAGACGGTGCAGTTGAAACGGCGCCATCACTTTTAAACCAAAATGCTCAGTTCTTTTCTTCATTAACATGTTGATTGCTTGATGAAAATTTTTCATTTTTACACACTGTCGTAGAAAGAATTAAAAATGTATATTTCGGGCTTCCCTGGTGGCTCAGTGGTTGAGAGTCCGCCTGCCGATGCAGGGGACACGGGTTCGTGCCCCGGTCCGGGAAGATCCCACGTGCCGCGGAGCGGCTGGGCCCACGAGCCATGGCCGCTGAGCCTGCGCGTCCGGAGCCTGTGCTCCGCAACGGGAGAGGCCACAGCAGTGAGCGGCCCGCGTACCGCAAAAAAAGAATCCACCTGCCGATGCAGGGGACACGGGTTCGTGCCCCGGTCCGGGAAGATCCCACATGCCGCGGAGCGGCTGGGCCCACGAGCCATGGCCACTGAGCCTGCGCGTCCAGAGCCTGTGCTCCGCAACGCGAGAGGCCACAGCGGTGAGAGGCCCGCATACCGCAAAAAAAAAAAAAGTATATTTCACCATTTACATAGTTGATTTTATGTACAATTTTTTTACCCTATGGGGACCGATGCTTCTCTGACCCTGAGTGCCACAGTTACATACTTTCCCAAATAGCACGAAAATCCTGTATTTATTTAAAGAATTTCACTTCCGGCTGCGTTAAACAGAATCTAGGGTTTCTCATTCCCCTAACATCCTCCCCTTCAGACGGTAGCTGTGGAAGCTGTGAAGGGAAGAAAAAGGCGGGCAGGGTGGATTGATGTGACATTCTGGTTATGGGGATTATCGCACGGTGAATTTCACGTGTGTCCTCAGGCAAATCATTAGCCTCCTTGGGCCCTGACCCCCATTATCACATGAGGAAAGAGAATCTCTATCCTTTTTTCCATACTGTAGGGATTTTTGTACGTGTGAAAAACTCTTGGAAAGGAAGGTCTTGCGCTGGACTCTCAGCTGTTCAGTGCCCTAAATGTGGTCAGTACACAGCAGCTAGTTTGCCCCGGATTCGGTGCAACCTAGTTTATAAGTGCGGATCCCTTAGGGACCTTGTACATCACAATGTCTTTTCTACTACTGGCTGTCAGCAACATGTCTGTGCCGCCCACCTATGTGTACTGTCAGAGCAAGGCTTAAGCCTACACGTTTGTTTGGTGGTGGTAATGGTTATAACTGTTTGAGAAGTAACACCGAATTTATTTGAAAACTTCCTAACAAATGTCGCCTTAATCCCTTGACCTGGCTTCCCTTCACCTGCCAAACTCATTCTGCTTTGAGAAGGGAATGGAATTAAGGGAATAAGAACCCTTGTGGGGAATGGAAGAAAGAGGGATAAAATCACGTTCATGCCGAATCACAACTGAAGATTAATTTGGGATCACAGCCATACCTGCGGGGGCCCTGGGAGCACTGCAGCCCCTCCTTCTTTCAGGAAGGATCCCTAGGAACCATGGGGCTGGCTGGTTAATGAGAGATTCTTCCTGTGATCTAACCCCCCCTTATCTGGAAGACATCTGTCAGGGGAGCCCTGGCAAGGCAGGTGTAAGCCCCCCACTCCACCCAGTCTCTCCATTGCAGATATGTGAGCAATTTACCTACAGCCAGCCTACTTCCACAAAAGATCTGAGATACCTTGTCCTAGCTTCGTAGCTGTGGACAAGGCTCTGGGTTCATTGATCCTCCTATCTGGGGGTTTGGAAATAAAGAGGGATTGAAACCCCACTGAAGAATGTGTGTGATTTAAAGATGCACAGTTTTTTCTGCCCATAAATATTTTTCCTATGCATCCCACATTTAGCTTGTCCTCTTGCAAATTAGCACTACTCCTGGGAAGGGTAACCTGGCAGACCCCAGGCTCGAAACTTTGATTAGCTTATTAGATGGGAGATGGAGGAATTATGGTGAGAGATGACAGCAAAAGGGAAGAGTGGGTGAAGGCTAGCTCGCAGGGAGCCCAGGCCATCTCTTGCTTCCTTTAGAGTTTTATTTGAAGCCTGTACTATGAGGTGGGGAAATTGAGCCCTTTTCTGCTCCAACGTTGGGACAAATCAGTAGGCGTGGATCTGAGGGCATTTTGTGTTTCTACAGAAAGACAAGGCAGCCAAGGCAAACACAGCTGCTTCCAAGGCAAGCCAGAAGCAGCGATCTGGCTCTGTGATCGGCAAATATGTGGATGGCGGAGGGATGCTCAGAAGGTAAGGGATCCCTGCTGTGCTCATTCATTACCTGTTCCTTGGTCTTGCCAGGTTGGGAGCAGGCTCTGAGCCCAAGCAGAGCTCAGATTGGCCCAGGCGGGAAGCCTGGGGTCAGCCACTATCGCTCCCCTTGAGTCTTGGAGGACGCGTGCCTTCCTGTTCTGACATCTAGGTGCAGGGCAAGCACTTAGGACAGGCCGTTGCTGCCAGGGGGCGCTGAAGAGGGGCTGCAGATCAGGGGAGGGACAGAGGGGGTCTGAGGAAGAGGGGTCAGAGAGAGGGAGGGAGTGGGTGCTGGGCCGGGCTCTGCTGTCTTTTGAGCAGAATGGATGCTCTTGGTTTTCCAGGGACAGGACTGCGTGAGTCTGAAGGGTAATTAGAGTGTAGTACGGGATCTCCAATCGTTGAAGTCCTTTACAGATGAGAATGGGGCCTGTGCTTGCCAAGACTCTTTTCAATAATTCATATTTAATTAACTCAGGGATAACATGCTTGGCTGTTGTTGGACAGCACACGATTGCATTTAAGTCCCCAGAGGGGTGGCCTGTTGCTCCCCGAAGGAGGCACGCCAGCCCCCCGCCCCTCCCCCTGCCCTGTCTTCTCCGGGCCACGTGCTTCTTTCCATGGATGTGACCACAGAGAGGTGGAGGCTGCCAGATCCCCACGTATCAAACCCGGGACAAAGTGTGTGAACCTGCGCATCCGGGAGACCCTGGGGACAGCAAGCATGAAATAGACATGCCAAGCGGAGGTGCCCTGGGGATGTCAATCTGCTGATGGCTCAAGACCTTGAACCTGACCATCGTGGACTCCTCTTCTAAATCGCTGAACCAGGAGACACAACATGGGAGCCAGATTCCTGCATCAGCAGTTCGCCTGTTGGTTCCTCGGAGTGGAATATGTGCTTCCAACAAGCAGAGACCGATTGCCTACGCTGTACCTGACATTCTCTGAGTTCTGGGAAGTCTCCAAAGATCAATTAGACACGAGTCCTGCCCTTAATATCCATTACTGAGTGCCTGCCCTGTGCAAGACTCAGTGCCGTGTGCTGGGGATACGGAGTGAACAAAATAGACCCCATCTCTGCTTTCATGGAGCTTATAATTGCGTGGAGGACACAGACAATAATTGATGAGTAATCGATAAATTGCAAACCCCGAATTCCCATGCAGACTCTGTCAGAGGTGACTGCTGTCTGCCGCTGGCGCATAGCATTTTGTGGCAAAACCGAAAAGGAGCTTAGTCATGCTAAGCTGAAGGTATTCCAGAGTGTAATAGTACTCGAGAATCTCCCAAGTAAGAAGCTTTTGCCAAGAAACGCTTCATTTAGGGTCATTTCAGCGTCCATTTCTTTTCTAGTTGCAAGGCCTTTGAAAAGCCATGCTCTGCTCTGTGCGCGTGCATACATGCTCACAACACGTGTTCACACACGTGCACTCGTGTGTGTGAGCAGAGTGGAAGCAGATGGGAACACTAATTGTGTGCTGAAGTGGCTAGGCACTTAGTAGGCTCGTCAGAATGTAGAAGAAATTTGTAGGAAAAATGGCCGTCATTTTCTGTAAAAAGCTGATTTTATAAATAAGTGTAAGAGTCCTTGAATTGCTACAGACCCTTTATTTTATGTCAGGGGATCCAAGCTAAGTCAGCACTTTTGTGAGCAAGTGCTATACCTTAATTTACCTTAGAAGTGTCCGGAGTTCAGAAGAGTGATACACGCATTTTTTTCTCTTTTTTTTCTGTTTTTGGTCCTTAGGGGCCAGAAACGCTGGGCGGGGGGGGGGCGGGAGTTGGGGCCAAGTGAAGGGGCTTTCCCTGTGCCGCATTTTCTGTGTCCGTCGCCCGCTTCCGCCTCATCACCGCATCCTGCTCGATTTTCTAGTTCTCGCGTGTGTGTGTGTGTGTGTGTTTCGATTCTGGACTCAAGTTCCTCCCCGTAAAACAGTCCTCAGCTTGACTTGTCCATAAAGGCCTGAGAGGGGGCCGCACCAGGAGGGCCCATGGGGCCTCTGCTCACAAACCTTGGGGACACAGCCCGTGCCCTGGACCCACGTCTGGTGCCCGAGTGCTGCACCCCCCCGCCCCCGCTGCTTCTCCTTGTTCTGATTGCTCAGGTGTTTCTGGAAGCAAACGTGCACTCCGGCCTCTGAGGCCACTCACTCCCGATCCTAAGGAGAAAGGAAGGAGAAGCGGGTGGAGGGCTTCCTTCCCACCCTGAGCTGGTGGTGGACGCTCGCCGTGCCGGGGTCCCTCCCAGAGCAGTGGTCCCCCTCACCTGCATCCCCGAGGGCTGCTTCCCTAACAGGTCTGGCTTATGCACTGGCTTACTGGGGAGGTGGGCAGGGCGGAAGGGTGAGGAAACAGGCCTGGAGAGTTGGTGTCTTACCTGGGGACACACAGCTGGTAAGGGCTGGCATGGGACCAGGGCAAAGGCCACCGACCTTTAACCCAGGATGCTTCGTTTCCACATCTGTTATGCTTCTTTCTTCACACCTTTACTTCTCCTCTGTGGCACTCCCCACAGTCTGGAACAGCGTAGTGAGTGTGTCACGATTGCTGTAGCCCTGCTAAGCCAAGCGCTCCACGAGGACGGGGGCCGTGTGCATCTGTTGCTGACTGTCACTAGCTTAATACCTGGGAGCCAGCATCACCCTCATCACCTTCACCTTCATCACCACCTTCGCCTGCACCACCTTCACCTTCATCATCATCACCTTCGCCTTCACCACCTTCACCTTCATCATCACCTTCACCTTCATCTCACCCTCATCATAAGGACATTGAATGAATGAGCTAAACAATGCTGGGTCTGGATTTCCCTTTCTTGGTTCCTCTCTGCACCCAAAAAGTGTGCTCCTCAGCTCTCTGTCACAGACCCCCAGCTTCCATTCAGATACATTTTACAATATTCTCCCCACTCTTCATTCTTCTCCAAAACAGCCAGTCAGAGGAGGAGGAAGATGTGTTTGGCTTCCTGCGGAGGAGAAGCTCTCTGGGCCTGAGTGGGCACCCCCTTACAGAAGAGGGGCCGGGGACCGGGGGTCTGCTCCCCCGGCCGTTCCGCAGAATCATCTCCATTGAAGAGGACCCGCTGCCCCAGCTGCTGGGGGGCGGCTCTGAGCAGCCACTGGGCCAATGCCCGGAAGAAGGGGAGGCCTCCAACCAGGGGGCGGAGGGGCAAATCGGGCCGTCCCGACCTCTGGAACTCATGCCTGCGTCTCCCCGAGGGCAGCCCGTCGGAAAAGAGACCCCATCTAAGGTAAGGGTGCGTCCCTCGCTGGCTTGTAGGTCACCCTGTGCCTTGTCCCTCGAGTGTGAGCCCAAGAGCCCCATGGCCACTCAGGAAGCCAGACTCAGCAGGCCTGGTGATGCACCAAGCTTGTGTCCCTCGGGTACCACCCTTCTCTGCTCTGCCGAGTGTCATGATGGAGACTCGGGGGTCTGGGGACACTCTCCTAACAACTTCTGTTGTTGGCCCCTATGTGTTCCTTTCTGATTCAGATTCTGCATTTATAGAGTAGGACCGAGCCTCTGCTGGGCAATTAGCGTCAGCTATCACACGCTTTAAAAATGGTACCTCTTCTGGTCCGTTCTGTAACCGCCCCCTGCAGGCCAGTCCCCGCGGGGGAGGTCTGCGCACCATCGCTTTTCTCTCGGTTCCTAATCAGCTCGGCCCTCCCGGCAGTGTGACACTGCACTCCCACCCTCCACCCCCGCGCCCCCCACCAGCTCTCCCCGCAGTGTTCCCCGGGAGAAGGGGGCCGCGTGGACCGTCATCCTCTGGATCACAAGTGCTACTCCTTACCTTGTTTGTGACCCAGGCCTTGGAACTGGCCCCTCAGCCCTCCCCCTGCCCGCCGCTGGGTCCTCTAGAACAGGTCCCTCACCCTGTGGCGGCCTTCAGAGCTGAGCGGTCCGAGTGAGGCGTTGGCGTGCGTGCCAGCAAGCCCTCTCCAGCCCCTGCACGGGGACTTCTTGGCCTCGGTTATCATTCTTGGGCCTGGATTAAGATTCGTGCCCACAAACCACTCCTCTGAAGGGCCCTTGGTGGGTGGGGCAGCCCCCCTACACCCCCTTCTACATCCCCAAAAGTGGACAGACTACACTTGCTGGCAGTGGGCACAAATGGGGCTTTAAAGACCCCACGAGAGCCCCCCAAATGTGAAAGAAGTGTTAAGAGGGCCACAGGAGACGGGGTGAAGGAAGAGGCTGAGCGTCCGTGTCTGCCATGGCACCTGGTCCTTGCGGTCGTTGGATGACGGGCATCAGAGATCTGTTCTCCCCTTAGGCGGGTGGGGAAGTAGAGCACAGAGCGAGGAGGCCCACCCAGCCCGCAGTGAGGGGAGCCCAGCCTTCGCACCCACCGCTGTGCATCTCCACCGGCTGCACCGGGATGCGCTGCTGTTTAGCTGGGACAGAAACTGCAGCAGAGAGGAAGTGTGTCTGCTGGAAGTCAGTCACACAGCAGCCTCAACAGAGGGTCCCTTGCAAGGCCGCTGAGCCATCAATTGGTACCAGCTTTCGGGAAAGTAGTTTGATAATAGGAATCAAGAACTTTAAAAGTCCACCTCCTTTGAACCAGCCCTCCTACTTCTAGCAACCTTTCCTAAGGAAATAACCAAAATCAGACAAAAATTTAATCCAAGAATGTAAGTGCATAAGAGCAAATAATTGAAAAAACAACAATAGGGACATAAATTAGACGATATTAATTTAATAGAATGCTATCGTGCTATTAAAAATCGCAGTTTTGGAAAACTTCAGTGACTCAGAAATATTTATATATAATTCAATAACATAGGAACAAATAGAAACTTATACATAAATTTATATTATATATAATAATATAAATAAAGTATACATAGTATCTCAAATTTCTCTCAAAAAAAACATATATTGATTCATCTATATAAAAAAAGAAGCCTGGAAGAAATGTATCCAAATAGGAATAGTGACCATTTCAGGGTTGGGGGGTAAATTATGAATAGTCATTAATTTCCTCTCTGCTAAGTTTCCTAATTTTAGAAATTAGTATGTATTACTTTCATTTTTTAAAGCTTTAAAAAAATAAAAACAGTGGTGGGAAGGAGAATGAGAACAGATTCCCTGACTTGCCAGTGGAGGGAGCCTTTCTCCAGCCCCTCCCCACAATTTTGTTGTCTCACTGTCGTTCGCCGGCAGGTGGATTGTCCCCCAGGTTAAGGGCAAGAACTGGAATGGCTTCGCTGCTCCTGTGAGGTGGGTCCTTCCCCAGACTGAACCGTCACCGGGTTGATCGTATCCTGTCTGCGGAATAAGTGTCCTGCCGCAGGCGGGGGCCAGGGTGAGGGGAGCACAGAGAAGGGCAGCCACCGCCTCTGCAGCCAAGCCCATCTCCTCCCACCGTCCCCGGGCCTGGGGTGGGCCAATGGCTGCACTGAGCTTTGGTCTCAAGCAAAGGACAAATGGAGCGCGAGCCTGGCAGAGCGATGCTTGTGCATTGCGGGAATAAAGAAACTGGGGCCAGGGCAGCGTTTCTGAGTGTGGGTTTCTCTCTCTTTTTTTTTTTTTTTTTAAAGTTGGGTTTAAGTTTCTGTAATTGCCCTTGAATTCCCTCCTAAGTACAGCATGGAATTGATTTCTCCCCAAAAGGCTGTTAATGGCTTTTCTCTGAAATTCAAGTACTGCTAATATCTCCTGCTACTCTGCTATAGTATTTGCTCGGTGAGAGGAGCTAATTCCCCCCAAATCCACTTCCAAATAGATTCTAAAAAGCCTCCTCATCTGGCCTGGCAGTGCTGGGGGAGCACACGGCTCTCTGGACTTAATGACCATTCAGAGAAAGGGCCCTGTGCCGGTCCTCACTCTGCCTCTCACTCACCCAGCATCCTGGAGCGAGTCCACTTCCCGCTGGGCCGTACACACCAGAGTAACAGGCAGGCCAGTTCCCAGTCTGTCCCGCTGCCGGGTGGAGAAGGACCACCATGACTGTGTTCTGGAAAGTTCTTCCCGTAGCCTGGCATCTTGGGATTTCCCAAGCTACTGAGTGGAGACTGTCTTGCCTTATTTCCAGGGCAGACAGGGACCCTAGACGGAAGGTGAGCTGGGACAGAAGGGCAGCATGCAGGGAGGCGAGCGCGTCCTCCATCCGGTCCAGGCTTTCAGTGACGGGGCAGAAATGAGAGGCCCAACCCCAGCCTGGGATGCCTCTGCCCCTGAGTTATAGATAAGCCTTCTATATCTTCTATATCTCCCCTTCCCCTTCAAACACTCCACCTTGTCCTCCCCACCCAGCCCCTGCAGAGAATCTCTGCTTCCTCCTTACGCCCCAGCCCAGAGCCCCCCCGCTCCCCGAGAGCCTTGATTCCTGGTCCGTGCTCTGGGCACTCGGGACTTCGTGCCGTGACTATGTGTACACGTGGCTGCCTTCCCTGCACCACATGCCCGGCCCAGCGCGGGGCCTGCGGGGCAGCACGTGGGCAGCAGTGGTGGTGGAATGAAAGTCTCTCTTCCCACTGCTGAAGCTGGAAGGAGCCTTGGTGCGCTGAGCCCGAAGCTTCCTGCATCCAAGGCCCGAGCAGCCTCCCCGGTGCTGGTTGCGGGTCCCTCCCTGGACACCGCAGGGACAGGTCAGGGGCAGGGGTGGCAGGCGGCCATCCCAGCATTTGACCCTGCTGTCTGCCTTCCACAGGAGGAAGGCTCTGTGTCCACCCCAGACCGGCTCTTCAAGATCGTGTTTGTGGGCAATTCCTCCGTGGGGAAGACGTCCTTCCTGAGCCGGTTCTGCGACGGCAAGTTCTCCCCAGGTTCAACGGCCACCATGGGTGAGTTCTCGGCCCTGGGCTATACCCCAGCCCACCTCTGGGAAGGGGCGGCTGTGAGAAGGGTGCCCAGGGAGGGACTTGGAGCCCCGTAGGAGGGGCTGAGGGCTGGGCTGGTAGGCGAGGCCCCCCTCTGCCTGGTGCTCCACGGCTATGGGACCACGGACGGTTCCTATGCCCAAGATGAGGGGCTCTGAAGTTGGCACAGATGGACTTCCGGCCCTTTGTCCCCTCTCTGAGCCTGTCTGTCTTCAATCATCCCTTCCCCACTTTCTCTGTGTGTGTGTGTGTGTGTGTGTGTGTGTGTGTGTGTGCACGCTTGTATAGACGGGCAGGATGGAGGACAGTGCTCTGGGGGCTTCTTTTACCCATCAAGTTTCCTCATCTTGCATCCCGGGCCTGCTGGGTAACAGCTGGAGTCCACTGTAGACACTCGTTAAGCTCAGCTACTAATAGCTGATCAGGGCTTCGTGCGCCTCCATTATTATCTCGGGTAATTCTGTATTTAGATAGGAGCCTTTGCCCCTTCACCCAGAGGTGCTCCTTGCATTGGAGTATGTGGGAAGATGCAAGGGCATATTGACCTTTTAGTTTCTCCCCAGATGAATCACTAGAGCAAAAAAAATGATTCCTTTGGGTGCCTTCTATGTGCCATTTAACCACGCTAAGTCAACTGTATTAAAAATACATTGCGGGCTTCCCTGGTGGCGCAGTGGCTGAGAGTCCACCTGCCGATGCAGGGGACAGGGGTTCGTGCCCCGGTCTGGGAAGATCCCACACTCCACAGAGCGGCTGGGCCCGTGAGCCATGACCGCTGAGCCTGCACGTCCAGAGCCTGTGCTCCGCAACGGGAGAGGCCACAACAGTGAGAGGCCCGTGTACCGCAAAAAAAAACAAACAAACAAACAAACGAACTAACAAAAATACATTGATATGATCTGAATATTTACCATGGGTTTTGATATTTATCATTTCCATCTGTCTTCCCAACAACCCTGAAAGGCAAGCACTGCTATCAGCCCAATGAACAGACCAAGACGCTGAGGCCCAGAGACGGGTCCTCATTCCCACCAGCTGGCCGTGCCGATACTGGTCCCCCCGCAACCCCACATGCACCTCTGCTGTCCCAGCCCACTGCCTCCCTAACAATATTGCGCTGTACGTGCTCAGAGCCCAGCTTCTGCCACAGGAGGCGGGCAGAGGCTAGCACAGGCAGGCGAGGCCGCTAAGGTCCAATGGGGCATCGGAGGTCCCGGGCCTTCATCTCAGCTCTGCCACCGACCAGCTGTGTGACCTCGGGAGGAGGTGTTTCCTTTTCGGCTTCAGTCTTCCCTCACCTGAAAAAAATGAGAGATTTGAACCGGGCCAGCCAAGACTGCTTCCAAGCCCAGGGCTCTGTCCAGACCACCTCTGACCCCTGGAGGTCTCACAAGCTGGCCCTCCAAGACAATCCGAGACAAACTTTCCTGCCCCAGAGCCTGCCTGGGGAGAGTCTGGTCTCTTCCTCCAGGATAACCTGAACGGGCCGTTCCTTCCAACTTTCTTCCTACAGATGGGTCTCTTCCCACGACGGTAGGCGCCCTGTTCTTACTGCTGAGCCTCTGCAGTTTCCAAATCCGGAGCCCCCTCCTGCCCCACCCCCCGCCCCATTCCACCCAGAGAATGGGTGCATCCAACGGTGAAGAATCAGGACTCTGATGGGAAGACGGCTCAGAAGAGCCTGGCCTCATGCGGCTGGAAGGGATGGCTAGGAGTGACCCCCGTGTGCCGAGTGTGGTGACACAGGAAACAGCGGCTGCAGAGCTGGACTGGCCCTCCCTGGAGAGTTCCATGGAGTGGCCACAGAACCTGAGGTCGCAGCTCGGGCATAGGCTGTGGGAGCAGGGGAGGGATGCTGCACCCCCAGGGGCGGCCCTCCGGCAGTGCACCTGGTGCCTCTCCTGTCGGTAAAATCAGGGAATCGGGGTCTGCTTACATCTCCAACTGATGCCCCCGAGATGGAAAGCTCTGAAAAAGAGAAAATCAGACTAATTCGCACTCCCCAGGAGGCCAATTATGGAAACACCTACAATTTAGGAAGGGGAAAAATATCAAAGTCTCCAAATCTGGGATGCCCTTCATCGAGCTGTACAAAACGAGCCAGAGTAGCAGCTGGAATTAGCCTCCCCGGCACACGTGTCAGGGCGCTGATGTCACACCAGTCGCCTGGAAGATGCTCCCTTTAAAGACACAGATGAGCCACCGAGTCCTGGGCTCCCGGGGCTCAAGCAGGCCAACCCCTGTCGAGCACAGCAGCCCTGGACCCTCAGCACAGCACCAACAGGGGCGCGGTGGTGCCTTAAAGCTCTCCTCCATCACCGAAGGGACAGCCCCTCATGAGCACGTGACCTGTCCTCGACCTCCGGCTTGTGCGTGAAGTGGCTTCCATGATGCAACAGTCTGTCTTGGGGCGCCCCTGCCTTCCCCACCTTAGCACCAGCGGATCCCTTGTAAAGCAGGTGGGTGGGCCCTGCGGGTGTCCTGGAGACGTCAAACGACGGTTCTTGCAGAACGTTGGAGCTCATTTTGTCAATGAGAAGACGGACTGTTAGAGGCTAAGGCTCTAGAACCCAGGACTCTGAGTCCAGAGCTCTTCCCGAGGCCCCGCCTTGGTTCATGGCCCTGCTTTAAACCAGGGCCCATGGCCCAAGGTGTTTCTTCTGCCCTCTCCTGGGCACCAGTCCGTTGCCATCCCTCTCCTCGACTCCACAGAGAAATCCCGAGAGCCTCCCCTCCGGGACAGCTCGCTAGCACTCCCCGCTCCCAAGCCCTCTTGCTTGGAATGACCTGTCCTGTCCAGAAAGGACGCCCTTCCTGGGGTCCATCACCCACAGCTCTGACCCACACATCCCACACACAGCACACTCCACGGTGACGGGGCCCCCAAGGTCAAGTCTTCATTCAGGAACCACTGAGGTAGCAAGTCGGGGGTCACCTCCACGTGTTTGCCAAACGCTACAGCTGGACGTAAGATCATGGACACCCAACTCCCCTCCAGCACCCCCGTCACACCTCAGTTTACAGATGGGGAAAGCGAAGCCTCCCAGATGGGGGGAAGTCACATCGTCCAGGTCACACCGCTGGTCAGAGGCAGGACTGAGGCAGGAACATGAGGTCTGGGCTCCCGGACCGTTGGAACGGGTGCGGGGTGGGGGGTCTCAGAAATCCCTCTGGTCCCTCGTCACTCTGTACAACCTGCTGGACACTGACACCCCGTGTCCCCCCAAACCCCACTCATCCCTTGGGCTTGTTCGTCTACTTCCCGGCCTGCGGGTCTGAGGCTGCAGGGAGGGGTACCTCGTGGACCAGCGGACACTCGCCAAGCTCCCCGTCCACCAGCAGAGCGATTACCAGTGAGGTCGAGGGACCCAGCCGTCCCTCCACCACCTGCCTTTCCATCAGAGAGAGGGCTCATGCTCGGGGGCTTCAGATCAGGCCCCGAAGGAGTGATGACTGAGGCTGGCTTTCCCCTGGGTTGTTATCAGGCTGTGGGCAGCCCCCTGGCCTCCCAGAGCACAGATGGGGGAAGCCCTACTGCTTTAGCTAAGAAAACACCCTTGGGTTTGGTTTCCATCTGTTCTGATGGGAGCATTTAGCCTTGGACTTTCTAGGTGAAACGGAGCTGCCAGGGACCCCGTGCCCAGGGTACTGCCATGAAAAGAGGAATGAGCCTCAGAACTGGGTTTGCAGCTCACTGAGGCTGCTGACCAGCTTGGGCAAGGCTGGGGTCCTGCTTCTTTATCCTTCTGTGGTTTGGGAAGAGAAGAGGGGTGTGAGGATGGGTACGTGTGTGTGTGTGCATGTGTGTGCAGATAGCAACCCGCACATGGATGTCTCAGGGGAGCGCGGTGAAGAGGGAGAGGTGGCACATGGAAACTGGGGATGCCAAGCATTCTACCAATGGGACACGTCCCTCTTTTCCTCACCCAGACACGCGCATCCTCTCTCCGACTCTCTTCTGTGAGCCCAGGGCCTCTGCAGTCCTGCTAACGTTCTAGGAGCGGATGACCCTCCCATCTCTCCTCCCCTGCCCGGCCCCTCACACACTCGCCTTTGCCTGGAGGCCGTGGCAGGGATGCCCTTTTCCATCAACTGCCTCTTGGTTGCCTGTCTATCAGTCTGTCTGTCTGTCTCTGTCTGGCCAGGCTGCTGTCGCTGTCCCTACCTGAGCCCTCCAGAGTAAGGACCCCAGAGGCTGGGCCTTTTAGAGGTTGGGAGGGGATGCCCTCTGGTTCCAAGATCTGATGCCTTAAGGGGGAAAAACGTTTTAAACCTGGTTGAGCATCTGTGAACGTTCTCACAGGGTGTAGGAGGGAGGAGTGTTTGTTATCAAAGCCCCTGCATGTAGGTCCTCTGTCTGAGGGCTGCTGTGGGACCTGCCTGACCTGCACCCTCTCTCTGGGATCCATGACTCCAGGTAGGGTCACAGCCTAAGAGGGAGGATTGCGAGTGGCTTGATGGCTGGGATTAGGAGCTCTGATTCCATCTTTAGGGGGCTTTGCCTCTGATTCCCGCCCCCACTGCTTTCCTTCTCTTCTGTCCCTCCCTCCACCTGTCAAGCCCTCCCCTCTCGCCCCTCCTCCCCCACCTACCTTTGCATCACCACAGTGGGAGTCTGGAAGTGTGATCCATCCCCCAGGGATATTCGGATTTTACTAGGGAACTTTGAAAAGCATTTTAGGGGGAAAGAAGAAAAGGGAGGGAGTGAGGAAGGAATCTGAGGACAGTCTTTCTGTCGCTTATCTTCCCAAGGAGGGAGTAAATGATAATTCTTTCCGCTGGTAGATTGCTTTTCCATATGTGATCTCATTCGATCCCTAAAGAGGGTCTGGATTACACTGCAGTGAGCAGCCTGCGGTCCAGAAAGGTTCCGTGACTGGATCAAGGTCCCACAGCCAGTCAGTGGCAGAGACAGGACCAGGAGCCAGGTCCCGGGCCTCCCGGTCCAATGCTCTGTCCCGGCGCACACCACCTGTCAGGAGCTGCAAGGCGAGGGCCGCGCCCTCGGGCTGATGGGATTCCGGGCTCGGGCGTGGGTTCCGGACTTGGACCTGATGCTGGGCTCCCCCCACAGGCATCGATTACCGCATGAAGACCGTGCGTGTGGACGACTCGCGGGTGGCCCTGCAGCTGTGGGACACGGCGGGGCAGGAGAGGTGAGGATGGCCCCCCCGCCCCGCCCCCCGGGTAACCCCGCCTCTCCTCTCCCCGCGGGGGCGGGCTGTGGCGGCAGAAGAGGCCGCGCACCTGACCCGGCCCTTTGCGCAGGTATCGCTGCATCACCCAGCAGTTCTTCCGCAAGGCCGACGGCGTCGTGGTCATGTATGATCTCACAGCCAGGCAGTCCTTCCTGGCCGTGCGGCCGTGGCTGAGCAGCGCGGAGGTGAGCTGGGGGCCTACGGGCGGCCCCTCTTCCTGGGCCTGCTGCCCTCTCTGGACACCTGACTCACACCCCACCTACTCCGGGAAAAAACCGGTTCAGGCGTCCATGCGTCAGTCCACCCAAGTGCCCGGCACCAGGCTGGTTACTGGGGACCCAAAGGTGAACATGAGAGGTGCGGTCCCTGCCCTCATGGGGGGAGGGGGCTGGGGGAAGGACACAGGACAAATACCGAGTAAGCCGATAATGGTGTCATTAAGATTGTGAAAAGTGGGGTAGGATTAGGGGAGGGAGTGTCAAGTGTCAAGGATGGATGGGGTCCCAAGGTGTTTAAACTGAGTCACCACCGTCTCTCCTGCATTTTTCTAGCTTCAGGGGGTCCCGCCGTGACCAGCCCAGGACCGTCGTGCTCACGGTTTGGGGGCCTGGGTCACAGCCCTTCGCACGAGGGGAGGCTGATCTGCAATGTGCGGGACCCAGGCTCGCCCCAGAGTCACCTCAGGCTGGGCCCTCGAGACACGGGGCTCCTCCTTGAATTCTGGATTCTCTGTAAGACTCTGCTTTCTCGCTGTTATCCTTGCAACATGCCGCTTTGTAAGCGCTTTTTACTTCCCGACCACCTGCATGTCCTTCTCTGCCACTGAATGCAGATGTCTCAAGGCCAAGGGCAGTGTGCCAAGCCACTTAGTATTTTTTACAGGCCCCGTCCCTCCCGATTCTTTCACAGACAGTCAAATGGTCCCAGCTCCTTCCATCAGCAGGACCCACGCTTTGTTCGTTTATTTGTTCTAAACACTGCCAGGCATTGTTCTGGGGTCTGGGCATCCCAGCACCAGATAAAAGAGACAGTGTTCCTCTCCCCATGGAGCTTATGTTCAACCCTCTGCTCAAGCCCGTAGTCCTTGCCCAGCCCCTTACCGACTCATCAGTCAGGCTGCCACACTGCTATCCAGGACACAGCTGCCAGCCCGGGCCCCTGCTGCCCTCTGCACATCTTTGTCATCGTGACCGGTATTTGGGTCCCACAGTGCTGGGCAGATGTTGGACGCGTGCATGGATGCCGTGTCACCGTGCAGGCAGGATACGGGGGTTGTTCATTTCATTTGTTTCAACCCTAAGATCTGTGCTTCCTCGCACCAAAATCTGTTTCTCTTGAAGTTTGGATTGGATGGGCCACTTCTTTCTCTCCTGTTAATCTACGTCCTTGTCGTTACCAAGAAAAATGAGGAGCAAGAATGGAAGCCGGATGCAAGAGTTTCTCAGAAATTTGCTCGATACAAATTATTTTTCAAAATTATTGCGTCTAAAACACAATAGAGAAAATGTACGTTTTGAAATGCAGTGAATGGCTCTATACTGAGCTAAGAGTGGAGACGGATGGTGGGGTGGTCCGGAAGTGAACCCTCCTCAAACTTTGTAATTTATGACATGATTTTTTTTGTGTGTGTGTCGTACGCGGGCCTCTCACTGTTGTGGCCCCTCCGGTTGCGGAGCACAGGCTCCAGACGCGCGGGCTCAGCGGCCATGGCCCACGGGCCCAGCCGCTCCGCGGCACGTGGGATCCTCCCGGACCGGGGCA
Organism: Phocoena sinus; assembly: GCF_008692025.1. NCBI lineage: Eukaryota > Metazoa > Chordata > Mammalia > Artiodactyla > Phocoenidae > Phocoena > Phocoena sinus. The sequence continues at coordinate 99,194,911 of NC_045772.1, forward strand.
CGAACCCGTGTCCCCTGCATCGGCAGGCGGACTCTCAACCACTGCACCACCAGGGAAGCCCTATGACCTGATTTTTGATAGCACCAGCAGATTTCTCTTCCTCGCGGAAGTTAAGCACCAGGAGAGACTTCAGGGATGACCTAACCCAGTGGTTTTGAAACTTTCCTCCTTGGAGCCCTGGAACCAGGCTGACCTTTCTCACAGCCAGAGACAGGCAGGGAAGGGTGGTGGTCACAGGTCTGGGCCTTCTCCCCCCACCTAGAACCCCTCTATGACTTTCAGTTTTGCTTCTTGGAAGCTCAGCCACAATTTTGTTAGACAAGAGGGTTTCCCTCTGAAAATCACTGACATAATACAGCCATCTCATTCCAGATGAAGAAATTGAGGCCATGACCCGATCAAGGTCTCCTGTTCTTTTCCCAGCCACAGACATTTAATCGTTCCCCGTTATCTGAACTTTGATAAATGCACAGTGGGGTTTCCACGTGCACTGAACCCGAGGACGCGGGACCTGCAGATCCCGGGCTGGGGGCTGACTGTACCTCGCCATTTTATATAAGGGGCTTGAGCATCCGTGGATTTTGCTACCCGCGGGGGTCCTGGAACCAATCCCTTGCAGATAGGGAGGGACAGCTGTGTACTAGAGCTGGGAAGAGGCAATGCAGATAGTCTGGGCTTAGTAGGGATGGATGGAGAGAAGCTTACACTTTCTACACTTTCTGCCCTCAGTAGGGGGGGCTGTAGTTTCTAAGGCCCCTGTTTTGCAGAGAGCCTGGGATCTAGCCAGGAAGTGGAACGTCTGGTTGAATTGGAAGGTGGTGGTGGAGGTGAAGAAATGTCAGAGGGTCATCGTTGCAGCTTGAAGCATGAGCTTGGCCATTCTGCAGAAAGCTGGGTCGAGCACTGCCTGGCTGGCCTGTTCCTGCCCGGGGTAGGGCTGGGAGGCTTCGCCGGCACGCACCCCGCCAGAGCCACTCCCCGGTGGAAGCTGAGCTGAGATGGCAGATCCACCTGTGGTTAACTCAGAATTATGCCTATGTGGATGGGGCTTCTCTGTATACTTTGTAGTTTGCGTTTTCCTGCTTTAAAATTTTAGCAGAAGGTACCGGTACATTTTAAATGATGATTCCAAACTTAGGTGGACATCAGGATCATTTGTGAAGCTTTCGAACAAAACAGACACCAGGGCCCAAAGAGAACGATTCAGGTCCCGGAAATGCAAAACACACAAAAAACAAAAACAGCAAAAGTCCCCCAGGTGGTTTTGTTTCTCAGCCACCATGGATTCCAGCCTAAACAAGTGCTTCTCAAACTCTAATATGCATGAAGCACCTCCTGGAGACCCGGTTAAAATACAGAGCCTGGGTCAGCAGGTGCGGGCTGGGGCCTGAGATGCTGCATTTCTAACAAGTTCTAACAAGCCAGCGCTGCTGGTCCAGGGACCACACTTCGAGAAGCAAGATTCTAAATCCTTTTCAAAGATGTTTGTAATTTGCGGGGCACAACCCACATACCCAGCCTGCGCCACGCGCTCTGGAGGACTCAGTGTGATGTACCGGTGCAGCAGCCCCAGGGTTCTGCGAGCAGGTGCTGGAGGCTGTCAGGTGGGGTTGTGTGTTGAGGATATGGACCCGTGGCGTCATAAATGCAGTTGTTCTCAAGATTCTTGAAAAGCTAAGTCGTTCTGCCTTGGCAACCAGCCATCAGAGACGTCAGGTGATAGATTAAAACTTGACACCTAATTGGATCGGAGGGGAACTGAAAATAATCAGCCCTTGATGTTTGTGGCACACCTTGAATTTCCGTAGCACTCCCAGCGCTTCGCCAGCCCCTTGCCAGAAGGGAGGGTGGAGGGGGAGCTTTAATAACAGGCTTTGGGTTCAGAAGCCTTATTATTAAGTGAATGGTGGCCAGCTGTTCCCAGCGCCCCTTCCCCCATCAACCTGAAAAGCCGTACCCAAGGAAAGGGCTGACATTGCCACGGATTATACACGGCAAAGACTGACTCCTAGGTCGCGACGGGCAGGAACAGCGGCTGGGGAGGCGTGGAGTTCCCTGCAAAGGACATTCTCATCGTCCCAGCCTAGCCACCGCCTGGCCGTGAAACGTGGGCCAGTCACTCCATGGAGGGGTGGACCAGAGGGTCTGGAAGGTTCCTCCTGGCCCCCGCGCTCTATAGGGTCTGGCACTCGACTCTCTGGGGGGCCGGGATGGAGCAGGTGTGTGTGTGGATGGGAGAACCCTGCCAGCCCAGAGGGAACCGAATGCCTTGGGCACAAGAGAAGGGGCGACTGTTCTGCCTTATGAGATGTCCTGCCCCACAGCCCCTCCTCTCCCACCTCAGCACCTTTACCTGGCCCGCAGGTCTCCTGCAGGAAAGACCCAAGCGGTGCCCACACATGCTCTGTGCTGATTCTCCCGCCATTTAGCTTTCCTGTGCACGTCCAGGGAATCAAAGCAGTTAGACCTTCCTACCGACTCAGCATCCCCCACCCTCCTGACCACCACATCTCGGCTGCGTGGTGCTGGTTTAACCAGTCCAATCTAGAGGAGAAACTAAGGGCCCCATGTTTAGACCGTCAGGCTCTAAGGGCCCCATGTTTAGACCGTGAGGCACCCTGGACATCTGAAGACTTTGGGGCCTGTGTCAGGTAGAGAAGATAGGATATGGTACAAGCCCGATGGGCTGGTATTCCTCCCGAATCCAGATGTTTGGTCTGCAATGTCTGCAGTCCTGGCGTGTTAACTTCTCGTCTGGATCTTTCTGTCATCCTCAGGGGCACTGTCCTGTTAGGCCTGTACATCAAGGAAGTGGCATCTGACCCAAGTCATCAACCAGCAAGACCAGTGCCTCTGAGCCAGAAAAAAACCATGGAGATTAATCTCACGTAGCCTCTTGTTTTATAGCTCTGCAGCTTTCCTCTCCCTTCCTGGACGGCTGACTGGCTCTCACTCTGTGATCTTTGCCACCGGTGACAATGTACAGCACACGGCAAAAAATAGCGTTTGATTTTTCTTTTCACCACGTTCCGAGCTGAGCTCAAAGTGCTGGCGGTTGAGAACGAACTACGCAAATAAATCTTGTTTTGACTCATCGTCCGGGGGGGCGGATAAATATGGAAACCCCCAATATATAATTTTGCAGTCATTTTCTTCTGAGCATAAATGCGTGCTTTAACGTGCTGAGAAATTTTTTTGTTCTGCCTCTGGAGAAATAGCAGCACTAAGTGCTTTTTCTTGCCTCCTAAAAAATAGATGTTAACACACACGCACACACGCACATGCGTACACGCACGCACACGCGTACACGCACGCACGCGCGTACACACACGCACACGCGTACACACACGCACGTACGCACACGCGTACACACACGCACGCACGCACGTACACACACGCACACGCGTACACACACGCATACACACGCGTACACACACGCACGCGCGTATGCACAGCAACCAACCAAATGCAACAGCTGCACGTCCTGAGCTGAAAGCCAGCCCTTGCTCTGAGTTGACAGCTTCTGTAAGCGAAAGTCAGAGACGGGGAATCTTTTGAATTTCAGCAAGTCTGTCTTCCACGAAGTTCAAGTTCAGAGAAAGGCAACTGAAGTGGTGGAAGGTGGACAGGCTTGCTTGTGTGTCAGACCAGCTCTGGAGCCCACCTCACAGCTCAGGGAAGAGGGAAGGAAGAGAGGAGGGATCCGGGTGGGTCCCACGGAGAGACGTGGCAGAGCCAGACAGAGCCTGGGCCTCCTGCACAGAGCCTGTGCCCAGCCCGGGAGCTGCCCTCAGACCTGTCCCTCGGACCTGGTGTGCCCATGGGACTTTAGCAACATCTATAAAAATGTCTACAGGGCTTCCCTGGTGGCGCAGTGATTGGGATTCCGCCTGCCAATGCAGGGGACGTGGGTTCGTGCCCCGGTCCGGGAAGATCCCACATGCCGCGGAGCGGCTGGGCCCGTGAGACATGGCCGCTGAGCCTGCGCATCTGGAGCCTGTGCTCCGCAACGGGAGAGGCCACGACAGTGAGAGGCCCGCGTACCGCAAAAAAAAAAAAAAAAAATGTCTGCAGACATTGGGTGGCCTTAGACTTAGTCACCAAAGGAGGTGCCTTTGGACTTTTAAAAGTAAGTGTGGCTTCATCTGGTGGATAATTATGAGCCCCTTTGTCCAAGCAGCGGACAGGCCAACACCCTCGTTAAGTAGGTGAATGATGTAAAGTGTGGGCAAAAAGCTCACGTCTCGAGGTTCAAGTCGGAGAGGACCATGAAGCCCCCAGCCCAGCCCCAGTGCCTCCTGTGTCGAAGGGTGACCTGGGGCCGGGGTGAGGGTGCCTCGCTGCCTGCAGTGGGTAGCACATGCACGCCCTGGCCTTATGTGTGTTCTCACTTATTTTTGCCACGTCTTTGGAGATAGGCCTGATTCTCCTACATCAGCACAGACCAGGGCCCTGGGAGGGGAGACGAAGGGTCCAGAGAGTTTGTATAAGAGGGGAACATTGCAAAGGGCAGAAAACTACCGCTCCAGCTGGGGTCTGGGCTTTTTTTTCCTGCTCCTTCTAAGCTCTTTTATTTTTATTTTCTTAGCCAGGAAGCACTTTAGGAAGGAAGACTGCCTCTCCTTTTCCAAGAGGCAGCCCGGCTGCTCATGGTGCGGGGCCCAGATGCTGGGCTGACTGTTCCTACCTCATCCTATTTGGTCGTTCAGGACCTGGCATCCCCTTTACAAGGGAGGAACAAGCCATCGCCCATAACAAGTAATACCAGGTTCCAGGCTAGAATCCCACCCTGGGATTTCAAGTCTGATGCTCTTATTTTCAGAGCATTTCCATGTCAAGAAATCCCACCAGCCTTAGTCATTCCTCACACATCAATCTACAAATATCTCTCTCGCGCGTGTGCTGCAAATAGCAAGTCTTCTGGCCCACATTCCTGATTCTTCCCCTTTTCTTCCTTTTGTGTGAAAAACTCTTCACACAAGTTTCTGCGGCACAGCACAGGTGGGGAGCGGGGTATTCCCAGTACCCGCAGTCCGGTTAAGAGGGAGCCTTATGGTCCACGCACGTAGCCATCAGTGGGTTTCTTACTTGCAGATAACTGGAATATGGCCAAGTCTACCCAACACATCCACCACCACGTGCACAAGTCAGTCTACTGCTGAGGGGCGCTGTAAGATCTTGGGCCTCTGAGTCATCGTCACGAGTGTTCATTACCGTCTCACCACGAATATGTGGAAATACTGCCTTTAGAGAGTTCCGGTTAATGAGACACTAAATAGCAGAGAGGTCACTGGAAATAGTAATTCAGAGCGAAGATTAGAGAAAGGTGGCCCCGTACACTAAAGGGTGGGTGCTCAGAACGCTGACTTCGTTGGGTGCTCCTTTGGATTCTCTGAGCTTTAACATTCTCATTTAATACGTGAGAGGCTCTTCACTACTGAACTACAGTAAAAATGAATGTGTAGGGCTTCCCTGGTGGCGCAGTGGTTGAGAGTCCGCCTGCCGATGCAGGGGACGCGGGTTCGTGCCCCGGTCCGGGAAGATCCCACATGCCGCGGAGCGGCTGGGCCCGTGAGCCGTGGCCGCTGAGCCTGCGCGTTCGGAGCCTGTGCTCCACGACGGGAGAGGCCACAACAGTGAGAGGCCCGCGTACCAAAAAAAAAAAAATGTGTAGATTGAGGAACCACGGAGGCTTCATTTCAAATGTGATGCTATTTAAACCCAAAACAGGTGACCTGTCAGATGGACCATGGACATTTATTTGACGGGGTCTAGGGTAAAGCAGACGAACTGTTGGCGAAAGTAGCCACCGGCAGGCTTCTGGTGTCCCACGGCCTTCCCTACTTAGTGACACAGAACTGCAGCGAATAACTATTTATTACCAAATTATGATTAAAAGCCCCTCATTAAATATCTCACAAAGCAAAAATAACAACCTGCGTAAATGTGAACATTACCATATTGACTCACTCAGTAGCTATGCGTCCTGGGCCCTTGGGGTGCAAAGACCCTGGGGTGCAGGGACCCTGGGGTGTAGGGACCCTGGGATGCAGGGATCCTGGGGTGCGAAGACCCTGGGGTGCAGGGACCCTGGGTGCAGGGACCCTGGGGTGCAAAGACCCTAGGGTGCAGGGACCCTGGGTGCAGGGACCCTGGGGTGCAGGCCCCTGGCTGATATGACACAGGACACAGCCCCTGGAGGAGTAAGTAGGGTTGAGCCCTGGAATAAACCTGTTCTTCTGGCCCATGAAGTACGACTGCTGTGGCTCCCATTCTTCCAGATCAGGGCTCCTTCAGAGCCAGGGCACCCAGGACAGGGGTCCCCATGGGGTGACCTCCAGGGAGGCACATGACAGTCATGTATCACGTGCTGTGGACCCAGCCCTCGGGGAGTTACGTGCCCAGTTCAAGGCCGCAGGAGGTACACTGCTGACCGTGCAGCTCCTGGGCCTCCTCAGAAGCCCCTTGAGCAACTCCTTGTTCACTCTGGTCACATCGATCAAGTATGATCACCTGGGGATGCCCTCGGGGGCTCCGTACGGACACCTATTGTACCAGTGCCAGCTGTGCCCTGTCCTGCTCCCAGTGCCAGGTCACGGGGAGCGGGGTAAAGGGGGGATCCCTGCACTGAGAGGGCTGGGAGGCACCCAGAGACAACCTTGAGCACCTTGCAGAAGCCCGGCAAACTGGGGCTCTGGGAGATGGTGGTCCCCTCTGTGCTTTGGGGTGACTCTGCTACCACCAGCCTCTGTGGCAGCAGGGGGTTCGCAAGCTAGTCTGTGTCTTTGCAGCCAGTGTTTCCACCTGCCCTTCCGGTTCTCCTTAAGGATGCTTCTCTCAGTTGGGGGATTATCTGTTCCGCAGGAAGCCGTGGGAGACCGCATTCCCGTTCTTCTGCTGGGCAACAAAGTTGACAACGAGAAGGAGCGGGAAGTGCCGCGGGGCCTGGGAGAGCGGCTGGCCAAGGTGAGGGGCAAGCATGCCCGTCTCTCTGGACAGGGAGGGACCCCAAGGGGAGTCGGACATGTACCCCAGAGCCGGGCTGGGACCCTTCTCTGGGAGCTCCCTGTGAAGTCAGCAGGCGGGCTGGGTGGTGTCCCGGCATCGTGGGGCTGGTCCAACTGCCGCACGTGGAAGTTTCCGCAGAGAACTTGACTCAGGTGTGGGGAATTTCCCAGACTCTCTTCTTTGGAACTCAGAACTATGAATCCTCAGATAGTAGGAGGTTACTTATTTCAGTCCCCCCAGCTGATTCTTGAATCCCATCATCTGTGTTTCCCTACTTGGTTGCCTTCAGGGATGAAACACTCACTGCCTGTCGGGCAGCGTGCTCTTCCTTGGGCAGCTCTGTTAGAGCATCCATCCTTCCTACCGAGACTGAGCGTCCAAGCTGCAAACTCCAGATAAATTCAGGGTGGGCGCTGCAAAGCCAGCCATTAAAATGAGCATCCACCCTCTTGCCCAAGCAGGGAACTGTCGCGGCGTGATGGCAATCAGGCAGCAACAAAAGCCATGCTCGCTCCTTGCTTCCTCTACTGCCTCAGAGTGGTTTTCGGGGAACTGTGTGTCTGGGGAGATAGGGCTTCCCAGCCCCAGGGTTCCATAATTCTCAGTGTGCTTTGCTCCAGACGGGGACTCGGGACCTCAGAGGCTAGGAAGGCAGGCACAGGTGGTGAAACTCAAGAAGAAAGTCCCACAGCTGCATGTCCACGGGCTGCATCCACAATTCCCAGTCCAAGGAGCTCTGAGCACAGAGGTTTTTGCATTGCGTTTGGCAGAAAAATCCTGACCGGAACCGATGTGAGGCTATTTATGGGTTTTGTTTACCTCACTTTGAATAAATATTCAAATATTTCACTGAAGAATTATTAATATATTTGATTATAGCCTGCTATCCCAGATCCACAGAGGCTATTATATAATATGTATTATAGACAAGTATTCACTTTCTAAAACTCAAAAATTCTGGATTCCAAAATACATCTGGATCCAAGGTTTTTGATTAAGGAACTGCAGACCTGTGTTTTTAGTTTATCATCCCATTTTCTTTTCTTTTCTTTCTTTCTTTCTTTTTCTGTCTTTCTCTCTTTCTCTCTTCCTTTCTAGTGGAAAAAAACCCTGTGGCTCCGAGAAGTTAAGTGATTTATTCAAATTATCACCCGGCCCCAGGGGTGGGGTCAGGACTCGAAGCTGGAAGGCAAATCACGTCTCCCAGTTCTAGGTCCTGCGTGCGGCCCACACCCACACAGAGCCTTAAACCTTCCACAGATGGAAGGGGAGTCAGGACCCAACCGAGGCGTGCAGGGACCAGACCAGGTGAAGGCAGAGGATGGAGCTGGGCCAGCGTTCGCGGGGCCTCCTGATCTGCAACCACAGAAGTGTCTGCACTCAGCTACCCGTCTCCCCAGGGCGTCAGCCTCCAGGGCTCATGCCAGATGCCATTAGCATTGTCATTAAGGAAGCAGGAAACCTATTAATGGGAGTGATAAGTGGAATAAGATGGGCCTTGGCCATGACACCCCTACCTCCACTCTCACAGTACAGCTTCTGCCTACCAAAGTGATGGACAATTGTCCCGTGGCGCCAGTGCGGACGGTGCGGGCAGCCGGCGTATTAATTAACTGGTGTATGAATTAACTGTGCCCATGTCGTGCGGAAAGCAGGCTGCTGGGAGCCCCGCTGTGACCCGAACAGGCCCACCGCCATTCGTACCCTCCTGAGCCTCAGTTTCCCTGCCTGTAAAGTGGGACGGATGTTGCCCACCCTGGCCTCTGTGTCTCGGCTTGCATCACAGGCTGGTGTGAAAAGAAAGGAGCCCGTACATCCCGGACAGCAATTCCACAAAGTGTAAAACACAAAGGCAGCAGTGTAGGTCCTATTGTTTTATAGCTGTCACGGCTCCCCGAGAGGTAGTTCCAGAGCCTGCATCAGTCAGGGAGCAGGAGGGACAGAAATCAAGCTGGTACAGAGTGGGGAGGGGACGACACAAGGAAGTGAGGATGTGGTAAGTGCAGAGGGGCATTCTCCCACGCCCCCCATGCCTCCCTCCAGCCCCCCCCCCCCCGCCATATTCTCCTTCATGCCCTCTGTTCTCTGATTCCAGGAGCACAACCTGATCTTCTACGAATGCAGTGCCTATTCCGGTCACAACACCCAAGAGTCCATGCTCCATTTGGCCAGGTAAAGAGACACCACTCAGCCGATCCCTCTGTCCATCTGAGCCATCTGGGTAGAGCGGCTGGAGGCCTAGGCCTTTGTGTGGGACCCCAGGGGTGAGGGACAGCCCTCTGAAACACAGTGACAAAAAGAAAGCCTCGTTGCCTGTCACCCCGCCCGCCCCCCAACTGCAGTCTTCTTCTGAGCCTTAAAGCCTGCTTTTTTCCCAGGGATCCTCTATTTAAATGCAAATCCTCCTGGGAAAGGTCAGATCAGAGGCCCCTCCATGCTGTCTAATATTTTAGCAGGGATTAGTTGGCAGCCAGCTGAGTTATACTATGGGCTCCTGGGGGAGGGGGAGGGGGACCCAAGGAGAGGGGCTGTGGTGGGGGACACAAAGGCACCCGAGAGGACAACACTCAAAAGATCGGTCCCGAAAGCCTCTGCCTACACTGAGAGTAAAGAAACAGAACCACACAAGCCCCATTTCAATCCTTGGGCAATTCACTCATTCATCCATCTAGGCATCCATCCACCCCTCCATCTGTCCCTCCATCCATCCCTCCATCCATCTGTCCATCCATCCAGCCGGCAAATACTGACTAGCGCTCATTTTGCGCTCAGCCTTCATCTTGGGGCATCTAAAAAATATTTTTATTTGAGTAACTAAGAGCTCAGGACAACTTCTTCAATGCACTGGAGAGGCGCTGGAGTTATGGAAGACGTAGGGAGCTATGGGGAAAATTCTAGGGTTTTCTCTGCCACTGATTCCCGGGGCAAGTCACCCTGCCTTTCTGAGCTTTGCCCCCAGCGTAGGAACATCCATCGTATTTTCCCTGCCCACTCAAGGGTTGTTGTGAAAATCAGAAGACATGCTTCAGGTGAAAGCTCTTGGAAGGTATAAAGCAGGGATAAGATACTTAAGGCTATTTTTAATCCTTCACCTCTTATAGTTAATCTGGAGCTGTGCTCATGCGGGAAGCCCCACCATAAAGTTAATAACCAATAGATATAATTTCTGAGCCTCTGCTGTGTGCTGGGTACTGTGATAGGCTGCAGAGACAAAAGATACAGTCTCTGCCATCAGCACCTCACTCTCTGCTGAGGGAGCCAGACAGAAGCAGTGCATTACACCCAGTGATGGGGCTATAATGGAGAAAGGATCCACATGCTATCAGCGCATCAGGGGAGACTTCCTGGAGGAGGTGTTATGAAGGACGCATATTGACTACACTGGCTTTACAAATTATAGTCGTGTACCTGTGCTCGCCGGGGGAGACTTGGAGGACTCTCTGATGCTCTGGGGAGGGTGGGTCCCTCCTCATGACCCAGATGGCCTGTAACCTGAGGTACCTAGCAGCTTCTCTGCTGCTGACACTCTACCTTCCCCTCTCCCAGGATCCTCAAGGAACAAGAAGACACAGTGAGGGAGGACACCATTCAGATTGACCGCCCCGCCAAGAAGAAAGCCTGCTGCGGCTGATACGGGTCCCCTAGGACTCCCACCCAGGCCTGAGGCCACAGGGCCTACCCTGCATCCTGCACAGATGCCCTCACCAGGGCCCACCCAGACCTTTATCCTTGTCAGCGAGGTCCCCCACCCCAAAGGAAGGAAAACACATCCCGTCAGGAAAGCTGCTCTTGGAGCATCTTGGGGTCTTTCTCCCCCTTCTCTGTCTAGAACCAGTTGCCTATTCCTTTCTTGTTTCTCCCCCCAGCTTGGTTTCCTGGGGAAACAACAGATGGGCTTTTCCAGAGAAGCCATCACATGCCTTTCCCACCTCCCTTCTCGCCCCCTGCCCTTAGGAGCCTCGGCACTGAGGTTGCCATGGCAACTAAGCAAGGCGGACTTGCTGCTTCCTGTAGGCCAAAGACACAGCACTGGGGCAGCTGGTCTGGCCTTGGAGCCTGTTCTCTGGACGGCAGTGGGATACCCTCGGCAGGTGCTTCGTGGACGTTGAGATGCCCGCGGGTGTTGAGAAAAGCGCACTGGGGCACCTGCATCCTGTCCCAGCCTCTCCACCCGCTGGTCCTGCTCCTTCCCAAGCTTCCGGGCCCCTCCTCTCTCAGCAGCCACCATGCCTCCAGTATTTGTCCCCTCGGGTTCTCTGAAGCCATGCCTTCTAAAAACCACAGGCTTTGCTCCCCGCCGCCCACCCAGACCCCTGACGCCAAGGTGGAGTGTGGGATAAAGGTACGCCTGGGGTCAGGGAGTGGCTTACTAACTGCTTGACTTCGATGAGGAGATGAAAAGAGAACCAGGGCAACAAAACCATCTGTTGCTAAACAGAGAGGCCGTGTCTGAGGGTATAAATAAGTATATATAGCTGTGTAAAAGCCGTTTTCTAAATGTTTCTCAAAATAGCTCTTCAGCATTTGTACACGATGATTAACAGGGTAGATTGACAGGCGGGCAGGGAGGCCCAACGCCAGGTCCGCAGTTACTGATTTCACTTTATGTTACTTTTTTCTAGAAGGCTCTATTTTCTTTTTAAAGTGTGGCTGTGATGTGACATTTTGCTGGGGTCTGAGCGTGAACAGAGGGTAGCTGTCGGCCTTGGCACCCCTGTGAGGTCCCCGGCACCGGGCACTTGCATGGAGGGGACTGATCTGGGCCCGTGTGTGGGCCCGTCCGCTAGGTGGTGAGGTCCCAACCCCTGGCAGCGCTCCAGCGTCACTGGCTGGTGTCCAGGGGGTTGGCAAGGGCACTCTTGCCCTGGCTGGGAGTTTGGATGCGATGACCATAAATATCACTGCCTATGACCGTTCTAGGGCTAGACCCAGGCCCCCCGTAGGAAAGTGGGTGATGTCCACGTGCGGTGGGGCATGCAGGAAGAAAGGGAGCAGAAAGTATCCACGGGCCTCCAAGAAGATGATTCAAGACACCTGCACACAGCCAGCCCGACTGCGGGGCGGGAGGGAAAGCCACCGGCCAGAGCTCCCAAGGTTATTCCTGTGGCCTCTTTCCCAAACCAGCCTCAGGGTCAGAGCCCATGGGCCACAAGCAAGCGCTAGCCGCCACGTGCAGACTTCTCTCTCTCGTCCAGCCTTTGCAGGCCCCTGGGAGCCCACAGAGGTGGGGGACAAAAGCCAGCACTGGGCACCAGGAGGTGCCCAGGACCTTGGGCAAGCCTGCTCCCTCCCGGGCCCCCGTCGCATCAGTAAAATAAGGGGTGGGCTGTTTCATGCTTCAGGTTCTTCCTGTTCAGAGGGCTTGTGTCTAACTTATGCTGGCCCCCAGTCCAGGTGTGAAGGGACCCACAGGAAGCTCCTTTCCCTAAGAGAGGGCACTGCTGATGGTCTCACTAGTGGGATGGGTCACCCAGAAGTGGCTCTCCAATGTCTGTGTGTGTGCATGTGGAGGGCAGGCAGAAGAGAGGGGACAGCATGGAGAAAGTGAACAAGCTCTCCCACTTCTGACAAAAAACAGAGATGTCAACGGGACTCATGGGGCCAACAGGCTGTAGCCGGGGCTCCCTAAGCCCACAGGTGCCTGTGTACCCAGACAGTAGTCCCTGGCTTGGGTTTCGAGCAGGGTGGGCTGACCCTAGTGCCTGGCCTTCCGGCATGTTGGGTAAATCCCCACGAACCCTCAAAGATCCAGGCAGAAAGAGGGGCAGGAAGGGTCGTTAGGCCTCTGCTGCTTCCTTCTCCAACCCCACCTGAAAAAAAAAATGGCAGAGAGGGACCTCAGAGAGACTCTCAGAAGTTCTGTGTCCCTGGGTCTCAGCTGCCCCTTCCCTCCCTATTCCTTTGAAGCAACCCCAGTGGCCGCCAGCCCGGCCCAGAGCCTAGCACCGCGTGTCAGAAAGCCTCCTAGCTCCACCCCCTTGCTGCTGGCATGACCCTGAGCAAGTCCCTTAAGTAGGTTTCCTGTCTGTCTGTAGACGGGAGGTCTCCATGTCTACCTCACAGGGATGTTTAGGGATCACGGAAGGCAGTGCGTGTGAAGTGCCCAGGACACATAGGTGCTGACAAGGAGGGGCTGTGGTCATGGTCAAGGTCGAGTTTCTGCCCAGACCCCTTGCCTTGCCTCAGTTTCAGATTTCGCGGCAGCTAACACTAAGCGTCCTCCCGTAACTGGGAACTGCACGGACACCACCTCGTTTGTGCGCCTGCTTGTCCAGCCCATTCCCCCGGCTTCTGAGCTTGTGTCCGGCACTGCCTCTTGGCCCTGCCTGTCTTTGTCCTGCGGGTTTCCTGGTTCTCCAGTCGGGCCCACGTCCCACCACTCTCCCTCCCTGCCGTGGTTCTCCCGGACTCAGCCCGTTCCGGTGCTCACCCAGGGATGCTCTGTGCTCGTCGGCATCCCTGGCCCCATGCTCGCTCCCCGATTCCGATTCCTTGGGCTTCTCCCGGGTCTGCTGCTGCCTTCACCCTGAGTGGCCACCACGAGCTCCATCACCACACCGACAGCCCTGTCGCTTTGCTCCTCTGTCCCGCACTTATTGCCCCTCACAGCCCCTCTGGGGTCTTTTCTGTTCCTCTGTGATACCCCGACTTTCTCCCACTCTCCCCGCCCTGTACTCTTTCCCCGGTGTTCATACCTCTGCCCAATTTTGGAGTCCCCTCCCCCCTTCTCTCCCCCAGGCCCACAGGCGGCGTCTGCATCCTCCATCATAAATGGCTCAACCCTTTGTCTCTGTCATGAGTGGTCACTGCTCCAAAGGGTCTTAAACCAATTTCAGCTAAGGTGTTAATGCCAGTGGTGTTCAGGGCCATATTGATACTTTAACAAAGAACTCTAAAGGAGAGAAAACTTTAACTCAAAGAATAAATCCTTAGTGCTAGACTATTAAGCACCCCAGTGAGTCATGGGGTCAAATATTTAGGACAGAGCTGCTTCTCCTGTACTCCTCTTAAAGATCTCAGTTTGCTTCATGTACTCTGGGCTCTATTTCTAAGTCCTTATATATTTTTAAAAATGTTTATTGGAGTATATAGTTGATTTAAAATGTCGTGTTAGTTTCTGTATACAGTAAAGTGAATCAGTTATACCCTATACATATATCCACTCTTTTTTAGGTTATTTTCCCATATAGGTCTTTACAGAGTATTGCGTGAGTTCCTTGTGCTCTACAGTAGGTCCTAAGTAGTCATCTATTTTATATATAGTAGTAGTGTGTATATGTCAATCCCAGTCTCCTGATTTATCCCTCCCTTGGTAACCATAAGTTTGTTTCCTACATCTGTGACTCCTTGGTAACCATAAGTTTGTGTTCTACATCTGTAACTCTATTTCTGTTTTGTAAGTAAGTTCATTGGTACTCTTTTTTTCAGAATCCACATATAAGCGATGTTATATGATATTTGTCTTTCTCTGTCTGACTTACTTCACTCACTTGTATGTTTATAATGGTATCTCTTCTTGAGGAATTGACCCTTTATCATCATAAAACGTGCTGCTTTTTCTTTAGTCACAATTTTTGCCTTAAAGTCTGTTTTGTCTGATGTTAGTACAGCCGCTCCAGCTCTTTTGGTTGATACATCTTCTCTGCCCTTTTACCTTCAACCTATTTGTGCCTTTGAATCTAAAGTGGTTCTCTTGTAGACAGCATGTAGCTGGATCACGTTTTAAAATCTTTTCTTCCAGTCTCTGCTTTTTAATTGGAAAGTTTAATCTGTTTATATTTAATGTGATGGGTAAAGTATGATTTGTGTCAGCCACTTTGCTATTTCTTTTTCTGTATTTCATATGTCCTTTTTGTTCCTCTATTCCTCCACTACTGCCTTCTTTGTTGTTGTTTGTATTAGTTATTTTCTACTGTACAACTGTAATTCTCTTGTAATTTTATTTACTATGTATAATTTATTTGTTTTTCTTGGTGGTTGCCCTGGGGTCACCATTAATATCTCAATTTACAACAGTTTGGATTAATAATGACTTAATTCCAATAGTATAAAAAATTTGTTCCTGTATAGTTTCCATTCCCCCCTCCCTGTTATTATTATAAATTACATCTTTATACATTTTATGCCCATCAACATAGATTTGTATTTATTGCTTTATGCAGTTGTCTTTTAAGTCAGTAGAAAGGAGTTACAAATAAAAATACTTTTTATAGCATCTTAATTTATTTATGTAGTTTTACCAGTGCTCTTTATTTTCTCATGTTGACTGAAGTTGCTATTTAGTGTCCTTTTATTTCAGTAGTATTTCTGGTAGGGCAGGTCTGCTAGAGACAAACTCTCTCAATTTTGTTTATCTGGAAATGTCTTAATTTATCCTCTAGTTTTGAAAGATAGTTTTACCAGATATAGAACTTTTGGACTGACAGGGTTTCTTCCCCGCCCCGGTCAGTACTTTGACTTTGCCATCCCACTGTTTCTGGCCTCCATGGTTTCTAATGAGAATCATCTGTTCATCTTACTGAGGATCCTCTGTATGCAATGAGTTGCTTCTTTCTGCTGCTTTCAAAGTTCTTTGTCCTTTGTCGCCCAGTGGTTTGATTTTTATGTGTCTAACAATAGATCCCTTTGAGTTTATCCTACTTGCAGTTCACTGAGCTTCTTGGGTGCATAAATTAATGGCTTTCATCAAATTTGGGGGGGGTTTTGGTTATTATTTCTTTAAATATTATTTTTGTTTCTCTCTCCCTTTCCCTTCCTTATAGAACCTGATTGTGCATATGTTGGCGTGCTTGATGGTGGTCCCACAGGTTTCTGAGGCTCTGTTCATTTTTCTTTCTTTCTTTATTTTTTATTTGTGTTCCTCAGACTGGGTTAATCTCAATTGCCTTATCTTCAAGCTCACTAATTCTTTCTTCTGCCTGCTCAGATATGCTGTTGGACCCTCTTAGTGAATTTTTCATTATACTTCTAGTGAATTTATTATTGGTACTTATTAACTCCACAATTTCTGTTTGATTCTTTTTGATAATTTCTGTCTCTTTATTGATATTCTCTATTTGGTGAGACATTGTTCTCACACTTTCCTTTAGTTATTTAGACGTGGTTTCCTTTAGGTCTTTGAACATATTTTAAATAGCTGGATTTAAAGTTTCAAAGACCTCACACTGGTAGCCATCTTCCCTGTGCACAAATCAAGCTCTGCTTGCCATCCCTGCTTTCTTTCTCCCACTTCACACAATGTAGCCAGGACTCTGGTCTCATTCCTGAGCCCCATCCCAAACCTCCTCCCCAAAGTCTTTCTTCTCTTCTAGATTGGAGGAGGGACCTTAAAATCAGAAGTTGTTTAGATCTGAGAAACCCTCCCCTCCACCTTGAGCCTTTGGCTGCCCTGCTGGAGAAGAGCTGCTCAAGGAGGTGTCCAGTTCCCTGGGGAAGTGAAGCGAGGCCAGAAATCCTCACGCAGTGTTCCCCCTCCTGCCGGGAATCCAGACATTCCACAAAGCTTCACTCACAAGGGATAGGTGTGGGAAGACAGCAAATCAGAAGCTTATTTAAAAAGCAGTTTAATTACTTCAAAATAATGAAATCACAATATATAAGCATACAAAAACCATGACTCAGCTGTCCTGTTGCTGACTGGCCCTAGGTTTCCTGCTATTTCTCCTCCTATCATTCTGGGGAACAGAAAGTGGTTCTACAGATTCCAACCAATTCAGTCAAAATCTGTACTCATTAGTTGTTCCCTCCCTCCTTATCCTGGGGTGTGTGTTGGTGGGGTGAGGGTGATGACGGTCGGCAGGATATGGGAGCTTTCTAAACCTCCCCACTTCCTAACTGTTCATGTTTCTATTAATAGACATGCTAATTAGTAGCAGCAGTAACAAAGAACACCATAACTCTACCTTTCACACAAATAGGGCACATAATCGAAGTGCCCTGTTTAGGAAGGACCCGAACGGTGCTTGGCAGAGGACCTGAGATCAATGTGGAGCCTGAGGAGCGCTTGTGAGGCTGGGCCATTTATCATCCTTGGGCAGGACTGGGTCAGGTCCAGGGACTGATCCCCTCCAAGGGCTGCGGCTTTATCAGGGCTCGGGCTGTGATCCGGAAGTGGTAATTGCAGGCCCTTGTCACAGCACCGGGAGATTCCACTCCCCCAAAATAAGGACTCCTAGTCCCAGTGAGGCCTGTGCTATCATAATGATTATGACTGCACCCATCTGACCTATCAAAATAAATACTACACATAAAAACACTGCACTCCTAAGCAAAACTGCCCAAAGAACATGGAGAGAGAGGACGGAATCTTTTTTGACTCAAAAAGAGGAATTGAAACGTGGTGCTCAAGGGGCATAAGAATGAGTTTGGGTCACGTGACTATGGAAGTGGGGTTCAACGAGCAGGTGTAGAACTAGGTCATGGGCAGAGGGTTGGGGTGATCCAACCTCCAGTCCGTGGGTTGCCGGGCCGTTCTGTAAAGTTTGGGTGTGGGGTTTATCTATACACAGTGTCCACGGACCGCTCCCCTAAGGGCACAGACATTCACCTATGTCACCTCATTTTGGGCACGGTGGCCGGCAGTCACTCCGCTGGACCCCTGGACCCCTGTGGCCTAGTAGACCCATGCGGTTTGCCCGCTGGCTCCAATGAGGAGCTGCTTCCGGCTTTAATACAAAGTGCTGAGGATCATTCCAGCTGCTGCGGTTTGACTGCCTTTCAGACAGTGTGAGGCCCATCAAAGCCTCTGTCTCATCACCCTGCAGCCGCCACGGCTCCCGCTGGCAGCTCGACAGCTCAATCTGACTTGGGCTCCGTGCCTCTGAGCATTAAAAGATACTTCCCTGCCCGGCCCTCTTCTTTCCTGGTGTGGAACCAGCCACCTTCACCCAGGCGGTGCCTCTCCCAAAGGCTTTCTCTAGCCCCTAAAGACCTGTGCAGAGTGAGAACCTACATCCAAGTTTGTGGCATTGGGCAGAACCTGGACCTGCCTGGTGCTCTGAGCCCCAGCTTCCCAGGCTATAAAACAGTTCTCTCTGCCCGACTACCCTCACCAGGCGTGTGTAGGTCAAATGAGAACCCTGGGGACAGGGCTTAGTCAACCGAAAAGCTCTAGGCAAACTAGTTATCACATCTATCTCCTGTGAAGAGACCGGAGCAAAACACAATAGGCAAGAGAGAAAATCCTTCAAGTCTTGGTACTGGGAGCAGCTGGGGTCTCACGCAAGAGCATTTCCCATTTCCCTAGGCTAATAAAACAAGGAAAACCTGCATTCCTCCAAGCTAGACACTTGGTCTAAGAACACTCTGTATCTTCCCCCTCTGCGTTGAAGGTGGACAGGGGGCCCCGGTATCCAGGCTCCAGGCTCCCCCTGGCAGGGTTCAGGTCTCATTCACTTTTGTATTTACTAGGTCCTGGCACGCAACAGACACCGGAAGGGTGGATGGGCGGATTTTAAGACTTTAGCTACCACACTCCTAATCGAACCATCTTTACCCTCATGGTTTATGAAACACTTTCACTTTGTGATGAGGCACAAGTTCTGGCCTTGGAGGGCAGTGAGTGATGGCTGCTCACACTTGTGAATGTACTTAATGCCTCTGAATGGTACATTTAAAAATGGTTAAAACTGTAAATGTACGCTATGTCTATTTTCCCACAGTACATTTTTTGAACAACCTCTTTCACAAACTTTTATGTTCCATGAATGGGTGAAGGAGGAATCCTCTTCAGTGCCACCACTGAGGCTCTAAAACACCCGATGTTTGTGTTGGGCTGTGTCAGGAGATGAGGGAGCAGGAAAGGAAGACCAGCTTGCTGACAGCTCTTGAGCTTCAGGGCACCGAGGGGAGGAAACACCTGGAAACCCACAACTATACACTGACGCATCATAAAAACACCGTGATGGACTTCCCTGGTGGCGCAGTGGTTGGGGGTCCGCCTGCCGATGCAGGGGACGCGGGTTCGTGCCCCGGTCCGGGAAGATCCCACATGCCGCGGAGTGGCTGGGCCCGTGAGCCATGGCTGCTGAGCCTGCGCGTCCAGAGCCTGTGCTCCGCAACGGGAGAGGCCACAGCAGTGAGAGGCCCACGTACTGCAAAAAAAAAAAAAAAACAAACAAAAAACCCACCGTGACAACGACCCCAGGCTCCCCTCCCTGCAGGGCCCCGAGTGAACTCCCCCAGCCCACACTGCCGGCCTTGCTGCCCCTGCCCACCTGTGCACACCCGTCTCTTTAGGAGTTTGGCGCCTCTCCCTGGAGACAAGCTCCTGGGGATGAGGGGACCTCCATACACCGAAGGCCAACGGTAAGCATAGCCTGGCCCCAGAGTAGGGGCCAGAGTGGGCTGGATGACAACAAAATTGAATGACAGAGTCTTTTGTCGTTCCTGGAATTTTGTTGCATTGGAAAATATGCATTCCTACAACAGGAAATATGTTAACTTAGCACCCAGAAATATTTTGGTTTTGCAGAGATTTATGGGGTAAGTTTATGGGAAGGAGACTAGGCACTGGTACAGAAGCACTGGGCTGGGGGGAGGGAGCTGAGTACCGTCTTCAGGGGTAAGGGGCTGACTCTGGCATCATGCCAAGAGGACAAGATTAGAACTAATCAACGCAGAGGACGGGGCTTTCGCGTCATCCCAGGGAAGTTTGCCCAGTGACTGCCGTCCAGCAAAGGAGCAGGCCGCCTTGTGAGGTACCAAGCTCTGCGACACTAGAGGCATTCAAGCAGATGTTGAGGTTCTGCTTTAAGGAATGAGAAACTACATACCATGAGCTGCCAGGCCCTCACCTCCAGCCCACTGACCCCAAGAGTCTAGGATTCGTCTCAGCTGAGGTCGAAGTGAGAGTACGTAGTATAAGTGTGTGACAGGGGGTCAGGATGGGTTAAACCAGGAGGCTCCCCTGGCCCAGGAGAATGTTGGGCCAGTTCACATCTTGAGTTCAGTTTCCCACTACCCCCTCCCCTCCCCCGCAAGCCTGTGTCGCCCTCCCCCAGTCAGCAGGGAAAGCACCTGCCTAAAAGCACCACAGAGAGCCAGCCGTGCTCCTACAGCTTCCCTGGCACAGGGAGAGGCGCTGGATCCTCGCCAGCGTCCTGCCAGCTCCTCCACCGTGGCAAGCGAAATTACCAGCTTCATCCTGCAGATCTATTTAAATCAGCCTTTCACGTCTGATGGATTTAAAAATATGCTAGAAGTCAGCGTCTTGAATATAGGAAACACAAACAAGCAGATGAGGCTGCGTTTTCCTTCCTCTGTGCCAGCCCCGCCCTCTTTCCCTCCTCCCCATCTCCTGCGCCCTCCCAGAGCAGTTTTCATTCATGAGGCCCATTTTCCCCCTCCCCACCCCTCCCCTTCTCTCAATGGCATGGAAGTCTGCAGCCTGAGCGGTGGCTGGGCGCCCCTGGGGTCTGGGTTCCCTCCTCAGCTCATAGGAGACAAAGGAGACCACCCCACGGGCATGCGGGGCGCCCTCACTCCCAGCTCAATCCCTGCCTGGCCGGGGGGTCATCTGCATTGGCCGTTGTGTGCAAATGCAGTGCCAGGCTGACCCCAGAGCTGGGCTCACCAAGCCCCCTCCCGTCCCAGATGAGGAGACTGCAGCCCACTTACCTGGCGGTCACGGCCAGCCTTCCCAAATCTCCGCATTCTGTTTTCCAGGAAGGCTGTTTGCTCTCTCCAGAGCCTCACAGCTCCCGATAAGCCACCTGTGAACACCTCACAGGCTGCTGTCACAGCAGGGGTCACAGTCTGTTCCCGGATATTCTGGAGCCTTGGCCCACTTTGGTTGATCTAACCCAGTTTTCTCCTGGTGTAATTTAAGCCATATTCCCTCTAATCTCTGAGCATCATCGCTTTGAGGCTTCATGAGCAGACCCGGCAGCATGTCCTCCACCTACAGGTAGGCGGCCAGGATTGCAGGGATTACAGTGGTAGAATCTGGAGAGCTGCTTTCCCAGAAACGACCCACCTACCGCTCCGCCCCAGTTGCACAAGGAAGGTGAGGCTTCCAACTTGAGGTTCTCAGCTTTGGATGCCCATTGAATCACCTGGGGAGTTTTTTCTTTATTTTTACTATTTATTTTTGCTTATTCTCCTTTTACTTGTTTTATTTATTTTGTTTAATTTTAAAATAATTTCTTAAAAAGATAATAACATTGTGCTTCTTTTGGGAGGGTATCATTTGGTGTCTGTTTAGTGTTTGAAAGTGTCCCTTTAGTTTTGTTATTTTACTGATAATACATTGGTGGATTATTTCTTTCAACGTACTTGGTTGGTAAGTACTAAGAAAAAAAAAAATACCAATCCTTGTATCGTTGGACTCCCCCCACAAGAAATTCTTATTTAATTAGAAGTTAAAAGACCTTTTAAAAAACTGTTTACTATTACCAATATTAACGATGGCATGGAGTAGTAGAAAGTGAAAAGCCCACCTGTGTGTGAACTCCTCCTCAGATCTGCTCTCTCGTGCCTCTGTCTCCACCCACAATCTTCCCTCTGTCTGGATTCCTTAAGGGCATTTCAAAGGTTTGCCTCTGTCCACACAGCTGGTCGTGAGCGAAGCAGGTGGCCTAACAGGGTTCTGAGACCTCCCCAGTACTGCAGACCCTCTCATTACCAGGCCTGGACAGCGGTCAGTGTAGGTGATCCCCACACTCAGGGGGAGAGTTGGGGCTCAGGTTCTGCACCCCATCACCCTGCGTCTGTTGGTCTATAGCACATACCCGAGCGCGCATGTACACACACACAAACACACGGATCCACACACTCCACCTATTCCAATTTCATCCCTGACTCCCTTCCCAATCGTCCTACTGTTACTGACCAGGGTTCTCGGCCTCCTTAACCAATCGAAATTGACCAGAGGCCAGACAGGAAATTCAGGCAAGGCTTTACTGGGGCCCCTGCTGAAGCAGGGGGGAGTGAGGACAAACGGCAGGTTCCCTTGCGTGCTGTCTCCCCGATGGGGGGCAAGCCTGTTTCCCACATGGGATGAGGGTAGGGGTGTGTCCAGGGGTCAGGCCAAAGGGGCGGCTTAGGTGTTTTGCCCACTCCTTAGGTGGTGTTGTGTGCAGGGGGCACTCGCAGTACCCTGCTTTTGCTCCAGACTCTTCAAAAGTGGCAGTTGGGTTTTTTGGTCTCTTTGTATCTTTTGGTCCAGAATTTGCCCCAACTGAGCATGCACTGGTTATTTTTAGTCCCGTACAGTTTCTCTGTATTTTGTTGCTTAAGGAGAGATATGTCCAGGTGCAAGCATTGCAGCAAAAGGTACAAGGTCCCAGCAAAGGGTCCCAGGTCCCAGCCTGTCTCACTATCATGATGGTGTATACAAAGAATGTCACCTGCCATCTCAGTGAACAAAGGATGTTGCGGCCATAAAGCTATCAGCCACTGCAGCCCAACTGAGGGGATCTCAGGACGGAGGAAAACAGGACACTGGCCTTAGATAATTAACTTACATGTCAAAGAAATGACTTCTATGAGCCCAGACTCCTGCATCTTCCCTTACATAGAAAAGCACTACATTCATTTACTTGAGATGTCTGGTTTTGTTTTTTCTGCTTTTCTTTTTTTGAGTTAGCAGTAATCTTTTTTTTTTTTTTTTTTTTTTTTTTTTTGCGGTACGTGGACCTCTCACTGCTGTGGCCTCTCCCGCTGCAGAGCACAGGCTCCGGATGCGCAGGCCCAGCGACCATGGCCCACGGACCTAGCCGCTCCGCGGCATGTGGGATCCTCCCGGACCGGGGCACGAACCCATGTCCCCTGCATCGGCAGGCGGACTCTCAACCACTGCGCCACCAGGGAAGCCCAGCAGTAATCTTTTGATGTTCCAGTTCCTGCTTTGGGGGTTTGTTTTGCAAAAATTCTTATATATCCTAGCTTCTCCTCTACCTCTTTGGAGTGGTCCCTCAGAGCCATCTGAGAGGCTGTCTCCCGGGCTTCAGTCCTCAATAAGTCTGCCGAATAAAACATAATTCTCAACTTTTAGGTTGTGCTTTTTTTCTTCTTTTTTTTTTTTCAGTTGACAATAGCTTAAACTACTTTCCATGAAACTTTGCATACGTGCCATCCTGCCAAGCGATACGCTACCCAGGGGCTCAGAGCCAGTGAAGGAGCTACTAGCAAAGAGAGGGCTGGAAGTGACAGAGTCTGTGCAGATGCTGGCGGAGGGGAGAGGTGAGCAGGGTGAAGTTGCCCCTGGGTTTGCAGGGGGAGGATGGGTAGAGGCAGCCGGGTTTTAACACAGGATTTAATCAGGGTCTGAGGACTGAAGGATAAGGGGAAGGTGGGAGGGGAGCAGCCCGGCTGTCAGGAAGAGGAAGCGGTTTGGGGTCCAGCAGGGCTGGTGCAAGTCCCATGGGCTGGAGCAGAGCGAGGGAGGAGGGCTCTGGGGCGGGGGACGTAAGCAGAAGAGGCCGGAGCTCAAGAGCCTCCCCGAGCCTTCAAGAGGCTTTTAAATATCACCCGCCAGTGACAAGGAGCCACTGGAGGGTTTCAGCAGGGGAGTGGCGCTCAGATTTGCCATTGTGCTCGAAGAGGGTGGAGTGGAAGGACGAGGACAGGACTGGAGGCCGGAAGACAAGTTAGCATCTGTCACCCTGGTCCCGGAACACGACAGTGAGAGAGGCCAGGTGTGGTGAGGAGAGGGGAGGAAGGAAAACCTCAGAACCAACCAAGCTCAGCTCTCGCCGGGGTCCACATGTGTCCACTAGCCGCCGTGCCGTCCGCCTTGGCCTTCCCAGGGTCCATGTGCATCCGGGATCCCCAGTACGTCCCCGCCCCGTACTTTAAGTCATTAAATCTCCAACTTAGTTGAATTTTTACTTGACGTTTCTCCAACTAAATCCAGAGAGCCTTATTTAGCAAAGGGGATTTCTCAGAATGAAGTTGGGGCTTAGGGATTATGCACTGCAGACCTCAAGCCAGAAGAATTAAATTGTGTATCATCCACGGCTTGGAATTCCCCAGGCCATAGTTCCCTCCACGATCATGAGTAAACAAACCTAGCTGTGGTCTGTGGACTGGAAGAGAATAACAGAAAACCCACAAGTACCTGGCACTTTGGAGTTTACAAGTCTCTTCTGTGACACCCTCTGTGGACCATTTTCTCTCTGTGGAAGCATGAGGAACTCCTCCAGAGCATGGCTGGGACTCATCCAACCCAGGACCTTAAGTCCGGGGCCAGGTTGCTGTTTAGATGTGATCGCATCTACCGGTCATCTCCCCCAGGCCTCCCCTGATCCCCGACGCCGGCCCAGCCCTACTTCCCCCTCTGGTCCCCTCACCTTCTGCAGAAGCCCACCTCTCCAAAGGCCCACTCGTTAGGAACACGGTAGGAGTGATGCTTGCAGGGAATCTAATCAGAGATAATCAATAGGCAACATTAGCAGAGCTGAATTAACGCCCCGCTGGATGAGCGTCACCCAGCCCTGGCCAGCTGGCAGCCGTATCCTTAATTCCATTTCCGCTCAGTTATTAAAATGATTTTCCAAGAGATAGTCCCAGCTCAGCAGAGTCGCAGACTCATAACGGAGCTGAGAGCCTGGAGGGACCTGGCAGCCTGGTCCCTACCGCCCACTCTGCTGCATGTTGGCAAAGCCGCCGTGAAGCCGTGCTGCAGTCCTGGCGGGAACTTGTTTCCCCCTCGAGCCTTTATTTCTCGCCCTGACCCCTGATGGCCCAGCAGCCGTTCTACTCTCCCCACTAAAGAGTCTGGGGCAGGACCTCCTTGGAAAACTCTGAGTCCGGGGTCACAAAATAAGAGGCATAGAGTCGCAGAAGCAGGAAATCACAGCTTCGTCAGCTGGGTGGACGCCTGGAGGTGGTTCTAGGCTAGCACCTTCCTTGCATAGGTGAGAACAAACGCGGAGGCCTAGCGGGATGGTGCTGACCTCAAGGCCACGCGGCAGGTAGGTTCCAAGGGCAGGAGCGTCGCGGTCAGAAGCCGTCCTCAGCCCATTTGGCAAATATCCCCCAGCACCCAGAAGACCAATGATGGGCGGGGTCTGTGCCCGACATAACGCAAACACAAGTGAGATGCAAACCCGCCCTCCAGGAGATCACCGTCGAGGGAGGCACAAAAACGGACGCTGACAGTACAGCAGGGTACCACGCCTGGGCACACATCCGCCCAGAGATGCAGGGAGCCAGGCGGGGCTCCGCGGGGCTGTGTGTCCCACCCCTGGAGGGGCTCAACTGGACCCAGGTCAGAGCCACAGCTGCAAACACAGTCATGACGGCAAACCCATGCCAGCTCCCCTCGTCCCGGGCACGGGTCCCACTTAGCTCCACCACAGTCCTCTGAGGAAGGTGACAGGTTACCTCCAGTGTGCAGGGAGAGAAAACTGGGGTGGAGAGGCTGCAGGTCACGCAGCCAGGAGGTTATGGGAGAATCGGGGTTTGAATGCGGTCCTCCAGCCCAGAGCGTGCACTCCACTGTGCCTCAGGCTCCTCCCACGCGAGGGGACCGCGGGTCCTCCGTGACGACACCGCGGGAGCCTCCCATCACTGGCAGGTGTGCGCTCTGGCTCCAACTCTGCACCACGTGGCGGGCGGCGTGAGTCCCATTTAACAGCCTGAGGTCCCCCACGGCCTGGCCCTGCTCTGACTTCCCACCCCGTCTCTAATCCGGGCATCCTCAAGCTTCCTTCCGAATCGTTGCCAGGCAACGGCGGATCGTGTGCCTTGTCCCCTTGGCCCCAGAAAGCAAGCACTCTGACCCACTGTAGGCAGAGGCTTTGCCTGGAGGGGCTTCTCCCTCCCAGGGGCGCCTGCACGTTCTTGCCTGGGACCCTCAGTTCTGAGAACAAGGAGCTACCGTCTCACTGTGCAGGATGCGTTCCCGGCCATCGAGTGCTATCTCATCTAACCCTCGCAACAGTCTGGGACAGAGGTGTGATCGTGATGCCATCTAACAGAGGAAGGTTTCACACAGGCGTGAGCAATTCCACTACCTCGCTGCGGGTCTCAGCCATTGGCTGGAGGAGCCAGGCTACAGCCTCAGGTCTGTTTAGGCTGGCTGGAGTTCAAGGTGTCATCCATGACTGTGAAGCTGAGTGGGAGCCTGAGAAGCCCGCGTCTTTGGCTTCATGCTCCATCCAACCAAGCTAACCAACTGTGGCCAGGAAGCAATTCTCATAACATCAGAAACCCATTACGACCCATGGAGACTCTGAAAGATGCTTCAGGAATACGCTCTGTGAGTAGAAAGCGATGCTGAGCATCACGGTCCCCTGGCAACAGCCGCCGGGGGCTGGAAGACAGAAGTATCCCGGCGCACACATCAGCCTGGTGCAGACCCGACATGCCCTCCTGCCTCCCGGACAATTGCATCCCTCGAGCCGTCCTTGTGGGAAGAGCAGTACGACCTGACACCAGAAAGGAAGAGGCAGACGATCTCAGAGCTGCACAGATTGCCCCTCTGCGCTTCCCTGTTGCG
Source organism: Phocoena sinus (assembly GCF_008692025.1). Classification (NCBI taxonomy): domain Eukaryota; kingdom Metazoa; phylum Chordata; class Mammalia; order Artiodactyla; family Phocoenidae; genus Phocoena; species Phocoena sinus. The sequence continues at coordinate 99,221,363 of NC_045772.1, forward strand.
GAGAGGCAATCCTACAAGGCAGCCATCTGAACTCCAGCCATTTTCCACCAGCATCCAGAGAAGCCTCCTCTCCACCCTCCACCCGGGGCTCCTCGGGGTCCTGCCGGGTGTACTTTGCACGTACATTTTCTGTGGCTGATTTTCTGAAATAGGCAATAAGTTAAGTCTATTGCCATTTTCCAGGGGAAGCAACTTCCAAATTGAGTTCATTAGCTGGACAGCATGTGTGGCCTGCAAACCTTGTCCTGTCACTTTCCTGTTTAAAGCTCCAGTGTCTTCTCAGTGACCGAGGAAAAAGTCTGCTTGACACGGCCCCAGGCTCGTGACCGTGGACCCCGGCTGCATCCCAGGCCTCCCTTCTCCCCGTTCCCCCAGCCCCGGCCTTTTCCTTTCCTCTGCTCTTCTTTTCACACGTGCCTCCCTGTGTGGACTCCTTTGGGCGGGGCCTTCGCACCTGCCGTTTCTGCCTACGCATCCCCTACCTCTTTCTCCCTTACTCTCCCCTCCTCCTTTAAAGTCATATCTTCAGAGCGGCTCTCTTGATCCCCTAACAGTCTCTGCTCCCTCGTAATACGTCTCACTCTTGTGGAGCGTCTGTTCCTGGCGCCTGCTTTGTTCTCTGCTCTATTCCCAGTGCCTGGCGTAGTGTCTGCTGCCCAGGAGGGACCGCGACAAGTTTATGGAATGAGGAAATTGGAGGAGGCTCCTCACGTAGCTCTCCTGGGTCCCCCTGGGAGCAGAACCGGAGCCGCTGTGTTGAGGATGGCCCAGCACCCACGCCTAAGCTGGGAACCACCTCCAGGTGGCAGGTGGGGGCGTGTCTCCTTCCCCTGCCAGGTAGGTCTCCCACGTTCGGTGATCACACAGGATTCCTAGACCACACCTTCCTCCCCGCATAGGTGTTCTCCAGGGAGACGCACTCCTGGCCCTGAGCACAGAGAAGGACCCTCCTGTTCTGCTCTTTTCCCGACTCACCACGCCGTCGTGGCACACGCCTCTGTCACAGTAATGACGATTTATGCCAGTGGACTGTTGGCCGGTTATTTCCTGTTCAGTATAGCCAGACAGCTCTGGAGCATTTCCGTGGCTGCTACTGCAGTCAAGGTGGGTCTCACGGGTCTTACCGGTCCCCGCCTCCTCTCTCTTGCTGGTTCCCGGAATGTACTTCTGAGTCTCTCACTCTAGCCGTCAAAGAGAATAGGTGTCCCCGTTATAGAAACTGAATATGTCGTTGACCCAAAGCCAATACGGCGTTTCCTGGGGAGAGCAGTGTGAGTTGGATTCCAAGGTGAAGTGAATGCTGTGAATTCCCACTGCCCTTCCCCAGGATGCAACTCGGGCCCTCGGCCGGCTGGGGCTCAAGGTCACCAGGAAGTTCTTAGAAATGAGGTAGAGAGAGCCACAAGGGAGGGCCGTGCCCAGAGCACCCCAGGTGGGGCTGTGGCATCTCAGTAATTGAGGAGCTTTTCATTCTAACGGAAGGCCACACGCGTCTTGGTGCCAGGCGGTCGCTGCCTGCCGAAAGGCTGGGTGACAAACGTCAAGACCTCAGTGAGCCGCGTGGGAAGGCTTTAACGAGCTAAAGAGCAGAGCCACAAAGCAGGCCACTCCCGCCCGGGGCCTTTGGCAGAACTCTGCACGCGTGTCGCCTGCAGTGCTGTCCCCGAACCCGGGGCCTCAGCCTGCAGCCCCAGGGCCTAGCCCGCTGCTGACCATGCATGGCGGGGCCTGCTGTTCCCCCAGGGCCGTCAGAGGCCCACGGGCCTCAGGCGCTGGCGCCCAGCCGTACTTCTCAATGACAGGGTTGGAAAGCAGGCAGAAATGTTATTACTATAGTAACCGTAAGTGGAATTTCCATCGTACTTTCCATTTCCAAACGTGTTTTCTAGTTCTTTCATTTCTCCGTGTTACCTCCTTGCAGTCTCACCTGGCCCAGACTCACGTGGTTAGTTAAGCACCAGCGCTGGGGTTCGACCGGGTCCTTGGGCTCCAAAGCTCCGTCATGTGGCAGAGTCATCCAGGGATGGACGCTCGCCCTGGGAGGTGGGGACCGCATGGGCCTAGGGGTTTCCTCTGCCCCGTGTGTTCTGGCTTCTCTTGAGGCCGAGTCATTGGCCACAGCCTAGAGGTTGGTAAAGACCCTTTTCACTTCTGCGGTGTGAGATGACCTATCGCCAGGGTACAGGAAGGGCTCCGGGCCTTCTCTGAAAGTGACAGGCTGGGCCGCCGTGGGCAGTTTGTGGAGAGCAGGGCAATTCAGCAGGGTCTCTCTCTAGAGCAGATCAGGCCCCCCACCACCACCTGGACACAGCTTGTGTCCCCTGCTGAGGGGGCCAAGACTGCAGGGGACGGGGGAGAGGTGGGCTGGTCAGGGAGGACGGCTGAGGGACCCCGCTTCTCAGTTCTGGGGCAAGCGCAGGCCCCGCCCACCCAGAGACTGAGCAGCCCGCAGTGCGTACCTGGAGCCCCAAGGGCAGGGATGGTGCTGCGGACTCTGCTCTGTTATTACCAGTGCCCGGAGCCCATGCCGTTTCCAATACGTGTTTGTTGGCTGAATTTCTGCTCACTGAGCAGGCTGTGTCTGAGTCGCAGCTGAATATGGGCTGTTTCCAACAGGATGGGGGCAGAGCGGCCTCGGAGGCTCTGAACGTGAGCCGGGCACATCCAGCGTGGTCAGACAGGTGTGAGGTGATCTCCCATCCCCAGGGAGTCAGACTCCTCCCGGCAGTCACAGGACCACAGGCCAAGGGTCTGGGCTCCACACACCCAGGCGTGTAAGGTAGGATGCCTCACAGGTGGGGCTGTGCTCCAGGCAAGAAGCCAGGCATGCAGGGAGGTGCCATTCAAGACGCCAGGGAGGGAGCAGGGATCCAGAAAAACCTGACTTTAGGAAGCGGGCTCCAGAAACCAGGCTGGGGACCCGCCAAGTAGTCGAGAGGGGTGTCTGTGAAGGCAAGACGGAGCTCCTGTCCTATGTGGGACCTGGGACTTACAGATGGGAGACGAGGCAGGGCAGAAGCCCACGGATCTAAACTGGCCAATAGGCCAGGAACAGGCGCTTGAGCAGGTGACCGCCCTGAGGATGGGGATGGGCAGAGAGGTCTGGCTTAATTTCGTTCCGTTACTGAGGTCTGGAACCACGCTGGGCCTATCGGTGCAGTGCCCAGAGGAGAGGAACGCTGCCGAGGGGGGACCAGGGAGGGCCTGGCAAAGGGGAGACGGGCATCCCCCGAGGGGCAGAGATTGCAGGGACAGGAGCCTGGGGGTCCTTGAGTAGTTCCAGGGCACGTTCCGTGGGAGTCAAGCTGGTCCACTGTTGCCTGGCTCCTCCCACTTGCACCCCCATCTGTCCAGGGGCAACTCCGGCAGAAAGAGGCAGATCTCTTCCCTTGGAGCTTGTGGCCCAGTGGGGAAGTCCAAGCCTGCAGTGGGCCTCAGAGCAAGCGTAGAGGGCTCCATGAACAATCCAGGCCAAATAAGACCACGAAAGGGGCACCGCGGCTGTAGGCCTGGGGAGAAGTGGGGTGGGATGGAAGGGAGAAATTCCCCAGAGAGGGAGGAGAGGAACATGGAGAAAGTCACTACTGAGTCGGGTACAGTCAAGGAAGGAAGGATGGAAAAAAGAAAGAGGCAGAGTCAGGGAAAAACAGTTGTCACAAGTGAAGTGGTCTCCACAGCATCCCTGTCGTTGGGCTGAGCCCTCATCCCATCGCGAACGCACTCAGAGCAGACGCTGCTCATTTCCCACTGAATCAGGGGAGATGACAGTCCCACTGCAGCGCTCTCACGGGCAGCACGGAGGGGGCCGTGGTGGAGGTGCCTCTCCACACTCTCCTGACTTCACTCCTGCAGCCCAGGGGCAGAGCAAGGAGCCAGGGTGGCAGGCGCTGAAGACCTGGGGCCCGGGAGAGGCCGCGGGGCTGCCCGCTTCTCGTCTTCTGGCTGGAGAGGCCCGCAATACTGCCGGGCCTTTGCCCAGCCTGGGCCTCCCCTTCCGGCCCCCAGGGGTGTCAGGAATGCCTGCAGCTTCCAAATGCCCAGAGCTCCCAGAAGGTCATCAACCTTGCTGGCTCTTGGTGGCCATGTGGGATTTGGCCCTGTGGACCATGGATGGAATTCTCCAAACCCGGATGGGCTCCCTGCCCAGGGATGGGCAGAATCCAGGGGCTCCCTGACTCCCACTAAGGGGTTCCCCTCGCGTGCCCTTTGGGGGACCCCCCGTCCTTCCTCAACCCCCTTCCTGCTTTTAACGCACTCACTGTTCTCCCCAATTAAGTTTCTCTATTTTTCTTGTCCAAAACATGTGGACAAAAGCATTCCACGATTTGCACTGTTGTTTGTCTCTAGCTACAAAGAGAGGCCTCCCCAGCCGGAGATGCAGAGGACTGAGCAGTGCAGCAGAGGACACGTGAGCAGGTGTGGAGATGGGGGCCCAGCTCCCCCAGGACCCCACTCCTCCCCCGCCCCAGGGCCCAGAGGCTCAGCTACCATTGTGAGCAGGGCCTCCGTGCCCAACTCCCAGGGCTTCGGGGAAGCCAACACGTACGCAGATGCCAGAGGGCAATGAAAGGGCAGGGGCCGCTGCCACTGGAGCCAGTTGTCATTTTCCTGGGCACGGCCATTCCCAGGACACCCAGCTACAGGCCAGCCTGGCTCGCTCCTTCCCACACCGAAGAGGCAGCCCTCGGGCTCCTCGGCAACTGAATCCTCAAGGCAGCTTGGTCTGGTCCCTGCCCATGGGTGAGGCCCCATCTTTTCACCAAGAGATCATCCCAACCACAGAGATCTCATTCCTGCCACGGTTGAGCCCTGGAGCAGCAAGGTGGGGAACGGGGACAGGTGAAGGACTCCAGAGGCCCTGCCTGGTCCAGGGCACACCTGTCCCTCAGAGCCGGACGGCAAATGCAATCACAGGTGTGTGACTTGCAGACAATGGGATGAGGCACCCCTGCTGGAGGACCAGCTCTGCCTGCCCAGGGCTCTCTCCAGCCCGGGAGGGCATCAGGGGTCACCAGGCACTTCCCTGAGGCCCCCGCAGTAGCTCACACCTTCTGCTCCTTCCCAAGAAGGGAACATTCTGGGCCTTCGAAGAATCCCAGGCCTCTGCTGACCCGGCAGGCCCCCATCTGGCTCTGCCCTCTCCACGATGGGACCAGAGTCTAAAGGGGTAGAGGTGGCAGAGCAGAAATCGTTTTGGGAACTGGAGATTTAGCAACCACTCTGGGGAAGGGAACTTCTGTAGAACCTAGGATGTCACCTCCAGGACCCAAGTTCTTTCACTTGGGCTCTGTGGGTGCCCTGTTCAAGATGGGGGGGGCGGTCCCATTGATGGGGAGGGTGCAGGCCAGGGCAGACACCCACCTAGGCAGCCAGTAACGGGGTGAGGGAGAGTAGGAACGAGACCGTCCACCACCACGCCCTTGCCTGTGCCTCCACCGGCCTTGCCCTCAGACCCTGCCCTCGTCTCACACTAGCAGCCCAGGACCGTGAGCTCACACCACCTCCTGCTTCCTCTGGACCCTCCCAGCCTTTCCCGCCCCGACCTTGGCCTCTCTCCGGGCTACACCTCGCCTCCCATTCTGGAGCACTCGAGGTTAACTCATGTCCCCCCACCCCAGCTGCAGGACTCTCCTCCCACCCCTGAGGGTCACAAGGGAGAAGCCCCTGGACTGGTCCTAGCTTCAGGGCTCCCTTTACCAAGGAGCTACCTTCCTTTCGGGAGCGGCACGACTGGATCCTCTGTTCCACTGTGGCCTCTGACCTCCTCCCGCCCCCCTGCCCAGAGCGCCGAGAACACAGCCGCCCCATCGCTTTGCTCTCATGTGCATTTATTGAGCGCCCACGGAGTGCATGGTCCTATGTCCAGGGTTCGGAGCCACCGTCCAGTCAAAAGGAGACCGGAGCTAGTACAGAGGACATTTCATAGCTGGGAAGGGGTGGGGAAGGGGGAGAACTAATCACAAAACAAATTCCTATTGGAAAGCAACAGAATCTCCTCTGAGAGTAATATATATTCTACGCACACACGCGCACGCACACACGCACACAGCCCTGGATGAACACGGACGTTACCGCTTGGCTGTATATGCAAGCACATACCAGTGTGCCGGGTAAAGGAACTAATAGGGATGCTGTCCGCGCACGCGCACCGCCGCACGCACAGCGTCTGGCTTACGCTATCAAAGGCGCTAGTCTCCAGGGTCTAGTGAAGCGATCTGTCCTAGATGCCTGCAGCATGCAAAACTTGAAGATCCGAGAGTCACGGTTAAGGAGGACGATGGGGACACGCGTGGACTCCTCCATCGGGGCCCGGCTGCCGCGCTGGCCGTGGCTCTCTGTCGGGACGACAGAGCCTCTGAGAAGGGCCCCCAGAGCAGAGCCGAGAAGCTGGAGGCCCTCTGTCCAGTGGCAGGGGCCTCAGGAGGCCGGCTGAGTTCACCGATCTCAAGGGCAGAGTGTCAGACTCCGGTTTGGAGCGTGTAGTCCTGCAAACAGGGTCCCTTGTGGCGGCGCCTCAGACGGAGGTGAGTTTCCGTGCTCGCTCGCTCTCTGCAGCCTCCCACGTGTGCTAACGCATTTTGTAGTAATTAGATACAGATGTTTCGCACAGCTGTCCCTTAAAATCCAAGTCTACTGTGAAATCGAGGTCTCGCTGCAAAGAAGGAGGAGCCGGGGCATCAGCGCGGAAGGAGGCGGGGAATGCCCCCCTCCCCGCAGGCAGAGGGCTGGGCGCATCTGCGCCGCTGGGGTTTTCCAGCTCAGGACTCCACTCCCCACCAACAGCCCTCGGGAGCCTCTTCCGGTGCCTCGTTACCCTCACGGGGAGGCCTTTGATTTCTAACCTAAGTAAGTCCTTCCTGTTAGAACACAGAGGTGTTCCCTCTGGTTTCATCCCGGGAGAAGTGGGGCGGTTGAGTCTCCCGGGGCGGAAGCCTCGGTGCACCCTCGGCGCCTGCCCGGCACGTGCCCGTACCCCGGGGGGCTCAGTAAGAATCACACGGCCTCCAGCCCCCCAGGCCAGCCTGAGGGATGCGAACCTGGTCTTCCAAGCCACCTCACACTGTTCTTTCCTGGCTCAGCTGGTCCTAAATGAGGCAAAGTCCATGGCCACAGCCTCTGTTCTCAAAACACCTCCCACCAAGGGCGGGAAGCTGTCCTCAAGGCTGGGAGGGTGTCCAGGGTGTCCTACAGAAAGGCTCCAGTTCCCCAGTCTTAAGGGGTCCAGGCTGGAGTCCTTGAAGGAGGCCGTCACATCCAAAGCCGCCTTCCTACCGCTGCCCCTGTAACTTTTCTGGTTCTGTACAAGGCAGCCAGGCCCCCCGGGGCAAGTGGGTCCTGGCAGCTCCCTGGAAGCCGGCCCCCGGGTCCCCCCTCCTCTCTGACCCCGGCCTCACAGAGGCTGCCTCAGCACTCACCACGTTTTTGGCATTTGGCTTCATGGATATGGTCCCGTAGATCTCCTCCCCCCTCCGGACGGTGAGGTAGTCTTCCAAGTAGAAGACAGTCTGCTTCCAGTGGGTGTAGGGGGCGTCGGGGGCTGAAGGATGACAAGGAAGAGTTAGAGAAGACGTCTCAGAGGAGCTGGGACCCCGCGCGGACGACTCACTGAACACCGCAGCGAGCACTCTCGTTGGGTCAGGCACCCAGCCCCTGCGCCTGCTCCAAGCCCGCAGGACGCCCCGCTCAGCCCAGGGACTCCTCCCGGGGTCAAGGCCCCACCCCCTCGGGACTGCGGGTCTTCGCTGGGGATCAGAAGAGAAACAAGCTGATATTACAAAGCCACACAAGGGGCGGCATTAACGACGAATCTCAAAATGCTACTGTTTTTCATTAGTTCAACAGAGTGAAGACTTTCAGACATTGTAGGGGAGAGATTTGGAGGGTGGCGCATCCTGTCTCCGCTTAAATGACACCGTTCATGCCAACGCCACGGCTAAGCCGGTTTCGCCAATTCCACTGATACCCCAGTCCTACAAATAGCTTTCCCTGCCTGCCTCTCTGTCCTAAAACCAATCCTAGTTCCCTTGGCCCAGGCCTGCCCTGGGGTTTCAGCCGTGCCTTCCTACCCGGATGAATAGGAGTAGGGGAAGATTCTTATTCCACGGACCCAACGCTGATCCGCAGCTCACACCTCATGCATGATCCAAAGCCACACTGACTGATGCTTGCACCTCCCCTCCCCTGCATTTGCCACGAAATCCCATCCATCCCTCTGGGCACCCTACAAATTCTACAACTAGATGAGGGGTCCTGTCTTATGGGCCCCCTTCCTCAGCAGCAGCTGTCCTTGGGACACTCTTCCCTCCCTCACCACCAGCCTCTCCCTTCCTCATTCTTCAAGGTCACAACCTTGGGCAAGCCTTGCCTGACCCAGCTGGATTAAGGGCACCCTGGGCTTATGTTACCACGGTGACTGTCATGCCCCTGCATAACCGTCTCTGTCTCTTTTTACGTGTTTGTGTCCTCCACAAGACTGCAATCTCCATGAGGGCCGGGGTCTGCTTACTGCTCTATCCTCAGAGCCCATCACCACCCTTGCTAGGTCTGTGAGTACCGAATAAATGAACGATGGTAAAAAGCCCCAGAGGGGGCGCGTTGTGACGCTTCAAGGTACCCAGAGGTGTTCGGTGACACCGCGGCTTTGGAACCTAAGGGTTGTAGAAGAACCCGTCTTACAGTCAATTCCTCTTGCCCTTCAGGCTCTTACCTCCCTCCACCAGGATTCAGGACTCATTAACACTGATTCCCTCTTTGCTTAGGACCAGAGCTAAAGGTGGGAAGACTTAGGGAGGATGTAGTAAGTGCCTTTCAAATACTTCAAAGGCTGTCACATGGAAGGACTTATACGTGGCCTTATAGATGGCTTTGGAGGCAGAACAAAGGCTAGACACTCAGAATCACTAGAAGGCAGAGTTTTAATCACAGGAAGGATTGGGGCTGCCCCACGACCGTGTATGCACACCTGCGGTCCGGCCCGGAGGAGTGCACACACAACCTGGCTGGGGATTTATCGTATGCCCAGTCAGACCAAGATTGTTCAAACCCCAAGATCTATTTTAATGGTGGTGAAGAGTCTGTCTGTCTGTGTCCTTTGCAATGAACCAGCTTGATCAAATGTCAGTGGTTTGGATACTCGAGTAGCCTTCGATGTGTGCATTTAGGAAATCGATGCAAACTCAAGGTCTAGTGGAGGGGAGGCAGCCTGAGGATTTGGAAGGGCTTGAAGGAGGATCATGTACATAGAGTCTGTGCCGCTCGGATCCTGGATCCCCAAACACACCCAGCCTTCCTGGCCTCCGAGGCGTACTGCGGCCCAGAGGCAAAGTCCACCTGCTCCCAGCACCTTCCCTTCCAACGACACCTAAACGAATTGTCAAAAGATCGTCTCCGGGGTGTGCAGAGGCTGGTAGCGTATGACTGACAGCACTGTCGCCCCCGCTGCCACGCACGCCTACCCAGACAGGTGTCTCTCCTGTTCTTAAAGACCTTCAGGCAAGGAGATTCCAGCAGCTACCTTCTGCCTCCTAATCAGATGCCTGTGAGACTCCCAGAGACTTCACTGGCTCAGCTCTGCCAGCCAGCGAGCCCAGAAGTCCACCTCTGATGCTGGTCGCCCAAAAGACATCAGCCTTGGGTTGGAGGAGAGTGACATTTCCCCTTGACATCAACATCAAAAGGTTAAGAACTTCCCCAAACATCTCATTTCCATGATGGGTCCACGGACTCATTGCTAAATCAGTTTTCTCAATGCAGGTTCTCCATCAAGGTGTCCAGGAGAAGTGGATGACAGTCCAGATGTTTTGACTCTGGTCCTAGAGATCTGAATTCAGTAATTCTGGGGTGTGAGATGGGGCCAGGCTTGCCAGAATGTAAAAGTCTCCCCCCAGGTGTTGGAGATACACAGCCAGTTGCTGTGCAGACCCGATCATTTACATCTAATACATCTCTTGGGTGGGTATCAGTGGAAGGGACATTTAATGAGGCAACAGTAGGCCCAGTGTCCAGTCTCCACTTTGCCAAGCATTTACACTGTGACCCTGGGGCTCATTTTCTACACCTGCAGAAAGTTTATCTCCCTGTGAGGATAGGTGATGGGAAGGGGAAAGGAAACACTGAGGACGACCGGCCTCCTGCTGTGCCCAGGACCGTTTTCCTGGTGCAATTATCTGTAGCTCTCCCTTTCACTCTCAAAGTGTCCTCATTTGAAAGATGAATTATATGGTCCCCTTATCTGTAACATAGCAGGCCCAGGTTAGGGTACTGCTAAGCCATTGAATTAGGTGCTTATTTAATCATTGTGAAAAGTGGCATATCATTTCACTTATCCATCAACTATGGCTCTGGCCTGTAAAGCAGTGCTGCCTCATTGTCGTGGTCTGGAATGTTCTAGGGATTCTCCAGACAGTTGCTGTGCACAAGGGTGAGCGTTCAGTATCACTGTGGACCACGACACCCAGAGTTCTGGTCAGTGGACAAGCCTTTCCCTCCCGCTCTGCCCCAACTACAGCCTTCAAGACAGTGTAAGTGGCTTTCAGGCTTCCTCGTTATGACCGTACCGTCGTTCACTCGCGTGTGCATTCACTCATTCGGGCATTCAGCAGACATCCACTCAGGACGCCTGCCATGTGCCTGATGTGGTCCTAAATGTGGGGAACAGCAGCCAGTACAGCCTCGCCCCCTGAGATCCTGCAGCCTAAGTGAGAAGACACTCAGGTAGCTGGCCATAAAGTCCGGTGGGAGTCGTGACCGAGGATGGAGGTGGGGTGCACAGGGGGCTGCAGGAAAAAATGGCTGGGGCCTCTCACAGGAAGATTTTCCCTGGTGCTTCTGGAGAGGGAGTGGAGTCCTGCTTCCTCTTTCTCCTCCCAATGGCTAAGTGGCTGGTACTTCTTTCTGGAATTTAATACTTTTTCTAGCTGTAAATTTGTAACTCTGTTCCCCGGGGGGGGGTTCACAGGCTTTTTGGAGAATTAAAGACTATGCACGAAGAAGCTTCTCTGACCTGAGAAAATGGCCTCAGTGTCACAGGGTGGCAAAGCTGGGAAGGGGTGCCAGGCCGTCGAGGTCCAACCGTGTCATTTCACTCATAATGAGCCCAAGGCCCAGAAAGGAGCTCACTTAAGAGCACCTCCACGGCCTGAAGGGCTTCCTGGCAAAACTAGGACTTAGCGCAGGCCTGCTTCTACTCTGGGTACTGCCCTTCCAGCAGTAGCCCCAGGGGGCCCAGTTCCCATTTCCTACCCCGCCCTCCGAGGCTGTGTCCAAGGGGCGGGGCAGCTGTGCTGGCACAGCCTGGAACCCTGGGCGCTTGTGCCCGTTTGCAGCGGCTTCTGCCCGGAGCCACAGCAGGCAGACACCAGCACCATTCACGGGGACTGTTTGCAAGCCTCACAAGCCGCGACGTGCTTTCGCGTGGGTCTCCCGGAGCAGCTGCAAACCTTGGGGGCCGATGGCGAGGGGCCGCTTACAGCAGGCTGCACTTCGCCTGAAGTTCAAAGCCAGCTGAGACCAAACGATACCTTGTTTAGGCCTACACATACGCATGATAAAACTTTTTAAAATAGCAGGGGATAAGGAACTGAACATTCAGGATAATGCTCATTTAGAGGCGATGTGGAGGGAGGGGATAAGATGGGACCATCCGGGTAGCAGCAAAGGTGTTGGTAGTATTTAAGCCCTTGAGTTAGATGGTGAGCTCACAGGGATTTATTATGTGACTCTGAATTACTTGACTTGCATGTATTAATTCTAATCATATTTATTCATAATGTATTTCTGGTTAATATTTACATTCTAATTAACAAGAGTTTATCTCTTGATATTAACTAATGTATTTACATTCTAATAATAATTAGAATTATTACCTTCTAGTTAATAATGCATTCTAGTTACTATTACATTCTAATTAATAACACTTTATTTACGATCTGTTACTGAGTTAGGTGGCAAGTTCACAGGTGTCCCTTGTATTAATTAAAAAGTAAGCAAAAAGTGAACTGTGCGTGATCCATTGATGGTAGCACGTCATGAGCCACGAATTAGGATTAATCTAATTCCGTGCATCTGAGGTCCTTAAAAACAAAGGAGAAATGTTCTTTCCTTGCTGGTCAGAGTGCAGAGGGTCTGAGTAAAGCCCACTACCAAAGCCATGCCAGCTGGAAGATGGCCAAGATGGTAAAGTAAAGATGGTACGTGCTGGACCAAAACCACGCTGTCATCGCCAGAAACAGATCACCTCAGGGAAAGAAAAACGCAGCCTGGAGCTACGGGGCTGGAGCCCAGGCTTTAGAGACACAGAACTCTTTCCAGAGTACCCTTGCCCCCTGACTTTCCCATCACCTGCGGCAGGGCGGACCCTGGGGGAGGCATCACCCAGGGATGGAGGAAGCAGAGCCAGCCACCGTGGCTCCATCCCTGGCCTCCAGTCACAGGCACCGTCCTCGATCGGGCCCTTCCTCAGCCCTCACTGCCCCAACCCTCACCATTGCAAGGCTGAGTCTCACCCATCCTTCAAGGTCCAGGTTAAATATCCCTTCCTCCTGCTGCCTGTTCCTGCACACCCACCGAGAAGATAAGCTCGTCTGCTGCTCCCGTACGGAGGGTAGCAGCTGACAGTGACCCGGATCGGGGCTCTCTGGTCTCTTCCCCAGGATGAGGCGGCACCAGCGCTGGCCTGGCTGACGGAGACCAGAAGACCCTAGTCTTGATGGTCAGGAGACACCAACTCTGGAAGAAGCCCTTCTGTGAGGGATTAAGTGAAGTCTCTTGTCCGTTCTCTCCCACGAGAAAATTCCAGGCTCAGATGCCTTCACTAAGGAATTCCAGCAATCATTTAAAAAGAAATTATCACTGATCCTTCAAAAACTCTTGCAGCAGATAAAGGAGGAGGAAACACTCCCCAACTTATTCTACGAGATCAGAATTACTCTGTTGGCAAAGTCAGAGAGAGAGAGATTCACAAGAAAACAGATCTACAGACCCAGGGTCACTCATCTGTATAGATGTAAAATACATCAACGAGGTGTCAGAAAACTGGGCAACACAGACAAAGGATGAAACAACATGAGCAAGTGGGATCGCTGTCACCACGTGAAAGAGGACCACTGGCACCATGGCTGCAGGAAGTGAATAATCGTATCTTGGTAGAACTCACCTATCCCTGCCACGTGCACGCCCAGCCCCGGTGACAAGCTCCCAATTCCCAGGAAGACCTCCCGCGAGTGGTCAGGATGAACGCATGCTCAGGGCAGGAATCCTAGCTTCGTAAACGCATTGAACAGAGATCTGCTTAGAAATCTCGGAGCCACACCCCCGCTGGGAGGAGCTAGGAAGACAGAGATTAATGAGACGTGAGCCCAGCGGGGGGCGGGGGGGGGGGGGAGACGCAGGTCTGCAGAAGGCGATGGAAATGTTCAGAGAACAATGACACAACCTACATTGGAATCCTGGGTAGTTGTTTACAAAAAAGAGATTGGATATATCTCCACGCGGCTATGGGCGGCGTCTCCAAGACACATGGTTAACTAAAGACGGGGAGCAGGGGCAGTGTGTATGGTGCGAGCCGACCTGTGTTTTCAAGAAAAGTGTAGCTGGATGTCATACTCCGGTCATGGAAGATACCACCAGCGGAGGCAGCTGGGTCTACGATTCACAGAAATCTATGGACTATTTTTGCAACTTCTCGTGAGTCTATAATTATTTCAAATAAAAGGAAAAAGAGGGCTCCCTGGTGGCGCAGTGGTTGAGAGTCCGCCTGCCGATGCAGGGGACGCGGTTCGTGCCCCGGTCCGGGAAGATCCCACATGCCGCGGAGCGGCTGGGCCCGTGAGCCATGGCCGCTGAGCCTGCGCGTCCGGAGCCTGTCCTCCGCAACGGGAGAGGCCACAACAGTGAGAGGCCCGCGTAACGCATAAAAAAAAAAAAAAAAAAAAAAAAAAGGAAAAAGAGTGTATATAGGTACGTAGTTGCTTGTGCACCACTGAAATCGTGAACAAATATGCCTCAGGCACGGGATTGGGACGGGTGGGGGAGAGGTCTTTTTCCTTAACTTTTTATGCCCCTTTTTATACCCTTTCGTTATCTTTTTGTTAGACTGCACCCGTATCGCTTTAAGCATGGCCATGACAGACGTAAGCACAGGACTTTAGGGAGCCCCAGGAAGAAGGCCTAACCTTGACCCTAGAGGGAAGGAGGGGATCATAATACCTGAGCTGAGAGATGCAGCCTGAGCCGGAGGTGGCCAGGTGAGGAGAGGGATGGGGGAGCTGCCATAGGCTGAATCGTCTCCCCCCAGAATTCATGTGCCGGAGCCCCGACCCCCAGGATCTCTGAATATGAACGTATTCGGAGAGAATGTCTTTAGTTAAAACGAGGCCCTAGTGTGGGCCCTCATCCAATCTGGCTGGTGCCCTTGTAGAGCAAGGAGATTAGGACACTCGCAGAGACACCAGGGATGGGCACAGAGGAAGGACCATGTGAAGACACGGCGAGAAGGCGGCCATTGGCAAGCCGAGGAGAGAGGCCTCAAGAGAAAACTCCAGAGGCCACCAGAACCACGAGGAATACTTGGTTACAGTGGCCCCAGCAGACAAATACAGCAGGGAAGGAGACAAATCTGACAGAAGACCACTGCCCTGTGGATGGACGAGGGGTTGGGGCGTGCAGAGGCCACGGCCGAGGGACTGGAGATGCCTGGGCGCAGAGAGCTGCCCGGCCAGCGTGTGCTGGGCTGCGTGTGTGGCAGCAAAGGGGTGGGGGGGGCGGCACAGCGCGAAGGGTGCTGAGAGACGAGGCTGGGGAAGTGGGATGGGGCCGGTCAGGGGACCAGCCCCCTGCCATTTACCAGGCTAAGCAATCTGGGCTTATCTGCTACAGGCAGTGAGGCACTTCTGAAGGAGTTTGGAGCACGTCAGGGACTTAATGAGGATGGACAGAAGCTGGGAAGGCAGGAAGGAGACGTAGAGCCAGGTTGCAGCCTAGGGAAGCAGACACTGAATCCGTCATCAGGCGCCTCCCTATCCTCCACCCACACAGAGGGGGCTCGGGAAACACTAAATGAACAAACGTGCACTTGAAAGGTGGCCTCCACGCCTGTCTCTCCCCACCCGACACTTGCTCTCAGCTCTGGCCACACCAGCCACAAGTTTTTTACCTTCTCCTCGGGCAGCCAAAACCCTGGGTACGTGCGATTCCTCCACGGCTGGAGAGGCTTAGGAGGTGCTAAGTGAGGGCCCCTGGCTGATGCCCCCGGCCCTTGCCCCATATCCAAGCCGGGAGGTCACTTCCCGCAGAGCCTTAGCACGAGGCCAGGAGGGTCTGGAAGGCCAGCAGAAGGCTCACCTGTGGAAAACCCCATTTTTTGTGGCACTTGGTAAATTCGATATTGAAATAGGTGACCAGGGCGTGGACGTAGTCATTGCGCTGTATCTGCAGGCAGAAGGCAGATGTGAAGGACAGCTCCTCCGTCTTCACCGTGTAGATGTCCACCTCCTGCAGCCCAGAGAAGAGAGAATGCAGACGCTTAGTGCCTCCACCGGGTTCTGGGCCGTCCTCAGCTTCATTCCCCAGGGAGACTATGGATGGCAGACTCCCCGGGTGTCATGGCTCTTCGGGGGACTTCCCAGGCCCCCCCCCCCCCACCATGACCTCCTCCATCCTTTCTAGGGTGGAGTCTGCGAAGGCAATGCTGGAAAGAGATTTGAGTCACAGCCTGAGGACAACAGAATCAGGAAGGTAAATCTTCTGGGGATGAGTGCTGATGCGGGGGAGGGGAGAGGAGAAGAGGATGAATTAGAGCATCTGTAAAACCCAACCCAAATATCACTCAGAGCAGTTCCCCCTCGGCATCACTAGTGCATCTAGCTGTTCTCAGGCTGTGATCCCTGGAGGAGCACGTCGGCATCACCGGCGGCGGGGTGGAGCGGGGATTCCAAGGGTGGGGTGGGGTGGGGAGGGCATCCCAGACCTACTGAATCAAGGCAGTAGTGCGTGCCTGTCAAAGCCCTCCCAGGTTCCGGCGGACCTGACTGCTCCCTTCCCAGCAATGCGAGGTATGGAGTATTATCTCAGGAGTGAGGACGGAGCCCGCACGGTCACAGACTGAGCCTGGCAAGTCAGCCGACCATTACCACAAGCCCGGACAGTTAAAAACAAATGAAAGGGGGAAATAAGAGGTGAGAACTTTTCAGTTCCAGCTAGGAATGGACAACACAAGGAACTCATCGTTCTAACAGTTTCAGCTGGGGAGTGGTTGCACATCAGTCTTGCTGGGAGCGGGAGTAAAATGAACAATGGTTTGCAGCATGGTGCCCTTTCTGCGAGAAGGATGCTGACCCGTCGTCGGCCGGCTCCAGCAAGACACAGCAGACCTCCCAAGGCCCAGGAGGCATCCCTCCCACTGCCGGGCTGTATGGCAGAGACCTCCGTCCTGAAAGCTCTGTACGGGCCAGACAGACACCTGTGTGCCTGGAACGGTCCCCAGGGGCGCCCCTGAGACCCGGATGATGAAGATGTTGGGAGTGACTAGGAGAGAGGGGTCTCCGGGTGGGGAAACAAGAGCAGCGAAGAGACAGAGACTTTTATCTCTACACGTTTCTAGGATGAATAAAGGAAGAACTGATGCAAAGCATCCTGGGGACTTCAAAGCCAAGTCCTGTCTCCGCAGGAGGGCAGTGGACAGAGGCGCAGGTGAGGTCGAGGCAGCCAGCCAGCCCAGAGCCTTGTTACGGTGCGGGCTGGCAGCTGTGACCTCCTCTGACCTGTCGGTTGGGAAGAGGGTGGGACTGCAGGTGCAGGGGACCGTGGGAGCCTTCGATGTCGGTGACATCACTTCAGATGCAAGCTTAAGGACGGGGAACAGGGCTAAAGGTCCCTGTGAGCCCGGGGTCAGGCGTGCAGAACTCAATGGGGTTAGAAAGCCAGTCCCCTTTTACCCCAAGAATGCAAGAGCCCTGGGGAGCATCCCCAGGTAGTGGCTGCCGTGGGCTCCTGCGCTCCCCCTGGGAGGATGCGCTCACTGCCAGCCAGGCAGCCAATCCTTCCCCGATGTCTCCAGTCGGTAGGTCCTGCTTCTAAACTAGCGAGCAGGGCCCTCACCAGCCTCTGTAACTTCCACCCACGGAACAAGCCACCGCCCGCTTGTGCTCACGTGGGTCCCCTAAACCTTTTCTTCTCCAGCATAAACTGCATCTCCTGAGTCATGGCTTCTGACGCCGTCACCCTCCTGATCTGGACCCGGTTCTAGCAGCCTCTGACCTCGAAGCTCACTCTGCCGGCTCCAGCCGCTTTAGCCGGCCAAGCCCCTCCCCACAACATCCCTCTCATAATCCTTCTTTCTGGGACCCGAGCGCAGGGGGGAGGGTCCTTCATTACATGTCACCCTGTTAGTTTGGGCCACTGCCCAGAGTGGGGAAATCTTTTTAGCCCCAGTACCTGTCAGCTTATGACGTTTGCCACCCCTCTCGGCCACGTGGCTGCAGGTCCCTCCAGCCCAGACTCTTAGCGCAGCTGTGCTTAACTGTGATTTTGTTAAGGGCTTCAGCAGAGTCCACTGGGCCGGGCTCACGCTGTCTACATTCACTGACGTTTCCTCTCCTTCTCCACTGGGGCCAGCCCGCCAGGCTCCAGGCTCCTTCCAAGGTCCCCGTCCCTTTCTCTCAGGCGCCCGCGGCCACGGGCCTCGCCTGGTCTTTCCACCCTGCTTCTGGCTCATCTCAGGGTCTCACCACCTCCGCCCCGGTCCGCACCATTAGACTGGAGCCCTTTAGACGCGGGGTCTGGACATTATGGTCTGTGCGCCCTCAGTGAGCGATGTAACCCCTGACAGGCACCACTCTTCTCCTAAAACTGTCTCCCTGCCTGAGGACTCTCCTTCCATCCCCTCCCAGGCTTCTCCTTCAGACCAACCAGCTAATCTCTCTGAGATGCATGCACACCATGCCAATCCCTGGATCTAAAGCCTTCCACGACTTTCCATGGTTTACCTAAAAGGATCCAAGCCTCTTGGCCTGGACTCAGAGAGGGGCCTGGGAAGTAGACTCATCTGGACCTGGTTCCTTTCTCCTCTGTCCTCGCCTCACTTCGTCACCACTCTCAGCCTGCACAAGAACAACGATGCACACGCACGCACACATGCACGCGCACACACACACACACACACACACACACACACACACAGCACCCCATCTATTGGGGATTCCGTCTCTATAGGGTCTCAGATGTCCATCAACCAATGTCAGCCACAAATGCCCTGACAGCGTTCTCTAGGTCCTGTGGACATTTGCATCTTGATAGGGGCCTCCGAAGGAGCAAAAACCGTCCAGACTGAAAGGATGATCTGTGTTAAAATGGGCGCGAGGGAGGCGACCGCTGGTCTCTGGAGTGGGGACAGGCAGTCTGTGTGGGTGCGTCAGCTGTGACTGGGCCTCAGAGACACAAAGGCCTCTGGTCAGGGCCCTCCCTCCTCTCAGGCCCCAAGTGTCCAGAGGCAGACGCATTATGCTGGCCCCCAGAGCCCTGATCCCTTTGCCAGAAGGCTTTCTCTTTCAGTAGCCGCCTCAGCATCCCTGAGACCCCAGCGAGACCCCTGGCTCGGCCTCAGGCCGCCCCACCAGGCGCAGGGCTCCGCAGGCATCGGTGACTCAGAGGGGCCCCGGCCGATGCTGTCCCCATCACTACATCATGTTACAAATGGATGTCTCAGATCAGAAGCCTGGTCAAAACAGTCTTAATTATAATAAAGTGTCACAAGCCCCAACGTTAAAAGCGATGAAAATAGCGATTAAGCGTGTGAAGAAGGGCAAGTGTTTCCCAGGGAAGATGGTGCTGACACATTAGCGAGAGCTGACGGATGGCTCTCCTGGTGGCAGAAGCAAACACAGCCGTCCTTGCCCTTCTCAGAGCTCAGGAAGAAAGGTGACATGCATAGAGGGCCCAGAGCTCCAGCTCCGCCATACCCACAGTCCCAGGCTGCACTCAGGTGTAACCAAGGAGAGACCCTTGCCTGTTCCTGGCTGGAAGGGGAGAGGGGAGGCGGGTGGGGGTGGGGGGACAGAGCAGGCCATGTCTGGGACCAGCCTTGGATGTGCACAAGTGCCGCGGCCACACCTGCAGGGCAGGGTCAGAGGAGCCACAGGGCCCAAGCACATGGAAGGAATCTTATCCCCACGCCACCATGGGCAGACGCCTAACGGTTCCATACAGCTGCCGTGCGTCATTTTGGCAAATGCAGTCACACCAGGCGATTTCCACTCGTACTACAGTATTGGCAGCCATGCTCTGCACTACGGGTGAGTTATCTGGGGTGGACTTTGCTGGATCTTGTTTGGGATGCCAGAGAGAGAGGCTTCGGGGACAGAGGGGCTGGTGGGAAGAAATAAGAGGACGCTTGTTTCTCATCAACCCTGCCTGGACTCAGAAAGGGCCGAGTTAAGAGGCAGCAAAACCCTTCGGGGCGAGGCCAAGGCTTAGACTTGGAGCCAGAACCCTCAGGCGGGATGTTCCAGCAGGGAGGCGGTGTCTATCTGATGGGACCTGTACGAGGTACCTCTAGTTTTATTTGTCCTCTGAGGTCCCTTTGAAATGCCATGGTGACAAGCCTTGCGTTTCTTCTCAGGAAGACTGTGACCGGGGACAAGGGACCGTTCTCACCTGGACAAAGCAGCCGTTTGCATCAGTCCTGCAGAAACCTCCCCTCACCCCGGGCTCTTCCCCGTTGCGTCCACCCAGAGTTCCCGAAAAAGCAGTGAGGTGCACAGGACCAGGGCAGGAGGGTATGCTTCAGCAAGGTGAGGGCTGGGAGGGCTGATGACAACGGACACAGTGAACCCAGATTCTTCGATTAAAACATTAACTTGAAGCCTATGAGATGGATGTCTTTCTAGACTTTAAAAAAAGTAGTGAAATATCAAGAGTTTTCCATCGTTGGACAGGATAGATTAGCATATGTAAATGCAGATACTTAGAAAAAGGGTTGGAAAGATCAGCTCATCCTGTGGACAGCGGTCACCTCTAGGAGGAGTGTGGGGCTGGGAGGGAGGGGAGGTCTCGGGGGGCTTTTATCTGTACCCCAGCAAATTTGGCACGTCTGATATTTAGTGATAAGAATGCACTGGGTAAGGACTGGTCTGCGAGGATGCTGGCGAGCTGTTCTCCGTCTGCGCTGAAGAAAGCCTTGGAGGACAAGATGTACCAACAAGGGGCACTCAGGAGGAGGGAGCTCCATGCGGCCGGGTCAGATGTGTGCTTAGAGGTGTGGGCGTGAGGCTGCTCACACGGCAGACTGAGGTGTGGGATTTTCTTGCCTAAGAGGCCAGCGCCCTCGGAATGGAGGGGCTTCCCCCACCTGAGCCTCCAGGGTGTCCTCCCTCGGATATTCCTCCAAGTCACCCGACACCCCTCCCCCCTCACAGCACCAAGGGACATGCACCGCCCACCCCCCAACTGTGCCACGTGGAGTCCAGTGGCGCTCTCTCCCCAGCTCTGCTCAGTGACAGTGCCGGTTTTGACGGGTCACCACGGGCTGCCAGAGGCTGTGGCCAGGGTGGCCTTGCCTCACAGTTTGGGGCCCCGCAGGAGCTGGCGCGGCCTCTACTCTAGGCCCAAGCGTCCAGGTGGCACAGCCAGGTTCCCGCCACACCCAGGCCCGAGGAAAGCCGCGTCTGCAGACCTTTATTAAACAGGCATTGGTCACACTTGCTTTGGGTCCACGATGTCTACCAGGGGCTCCTTCATGGCAACGTCCCGGATGCAGGTCATGTCAAAGCCATAGACGTTCTCCCACCCTGTGGGAAGAGAGCGAGAAGTGGCAGCAGGACCCCCAGAAGTCTCCCGACCCTCCTGAAGTCCTAGAGGGTGGGGGGCAGCTTGTGTCCCCCTGCCTGAGGACAGGAGAGTTGCTTGCCTGGTGGAGAGCTCTGCAATGTGCCAGACGCTCATTCACACCATCTGATCTGTACAGGTCCCACTTTAAGGTTAGGAAAAGTAAAGCTCAGAGAGGCTGAGAAACTTCTCCAAGGTCACACAGCAGACTCCCACAGGGTCAGGACTAGAAGCCCACACTCCTGATTCTTCTGTACCTGCTCTCCTGCCCCCTCTCTGAGCCTCAGGGCCTCCTACGAACTCTCTCCTCTGCCGTCCACATTTCTACCTCGGAGCCTTTGTTCCAGTCATTCTCCACACCTACAAGGCCATCTCTTTCCCTCCTCCCATCCCCGCCAGCTGAACCTCTCAAGCAGCAGAAAGAAACATGGGCTTTCAGTGAAACAGGCTGCAGCGTGAATGCCAGCACCACCACTTACTGGCCAGGCCCTTGTGCAAATTTCCTAACCTCTCTGAAACTCCATTTTCTCAACTGAAGAAATGAGGGGGCAGGGGCAGGGGCAGGGGTAGTCCAGGAGAGGGCTTAACTTTCTCACACGCCATGATGTTCTCTCTAAGGATGCATCTCGTAAGGACATATCCCCCCGTTGGGGCACAAAGCACCCCAACAGTGCTCTTTGGCCCCTTGGGGCTGTTCATAAGATGCTTTAAGCAGGGGATGTATTCAGGATGCAGGGTTGGAGAGTAAATGAATGCAGGTCCGATGGTCCAAGATCACCCTTAAATGATGGTAATCATTGATTGATCACCTAGCCCTGGCCAGACCCTTCATTGAATCTCCCCAGCAACCCCGTGAGGACACCTCCATATGACAGATGAGAAAACAGGGACTTGCAGAAGCTGGCATCCAGCTCACATGCAGTATCTGGCCCAATATCCCACAGCAGGGGAATCGTGGAGCTGGGCTCAAACCCAGCTTGGGTCCTAATCCTTCAGCTGCACTGACTCAGTCGTGACAGCAACCAGGAATGCCATTTGCTCTCCCCACAGCGCAGAGAGAGCACCTTAGCAGAGTCTTCAGTTACTGGCCAGCTGAAATCTCACTTGTCCGTTTATTCAGAGGGGTTTAGAATTACACTGCAGTAGAGACGCTTTTCTCTAAAATCTTACAGGATTAATTTTTTTTAAATGTTCACCAAACAAATGGTACCTTAGGGAACTCATGGCATGTGTTTAGGAGAGGGGGGTGGGAGGAGGGAGGTGTGAATGGTCAGGGAAAGCTGTGCCCCTTTTACTCAGATTCTTTTCAAGGGCACACAAAGACCTTCCTCGGGGAGAAGAGGCCGAGAAAATAAGCATCTCCCAGAGGGTGAGCACTTGTGAAATTCTGGCTTGAGGATAAGATGCCAGTCAGATCCCATTACATACACGAGGCTGGTGCCAAAGTCCCAACTGAACCTACCTGTGTTTGGGGAAGTGTGTCAACAGCAAATGCTTCAGAGAAGACCTCCTTCTAGAATCTGGAAATAGCTGTCCCTGCTCACCCAGATAGAACACGCACACCAAAACACACTGCCTTTGTTTAAAACCCCTTCTCAAGAGACCTGCAGCCACGCAGGCTGCTCTTTCCCTCTCCCCGCCCTGCTTTAAGTTAAGGTTCAGTGAAAAAGTCAGGCAGATATCTAAGATATCTAAGAGTCTATGTGGGTGATGATTAAAGTCCTGGGCTTTGGGCTTCAAATCTGGGCTCTGCTGTTTATTTGCTGTGCAACTCCAGGCAAGAATTTAACCTCCCAAAGAGTTGGTTTCTTCTTTTAGATGGAGATGACGATCATGGTAGTTACTCTATAGAGTTAAGAGGATTAAATGTGATAATATATGTAAAGTACATAAGACAGTGCCTGGCCCATAGAAAGCCCTTGATA
Organism: Phocoena sinus; assembly: GCF_008692025.1. Classification (NCBI taxonomy): domain Eukaryota; kingdom Metazoa; phylum Chordata; class Mammalia; order Artiodactyla; family Phocoenidae; genus Phocoena; species Phocoena sinus. Next base: position 99,244,105 of record NC_045772.1, read on the forward strand.
CACAGTTGTTGCCGCCGTTATGTGGTTTGCACTCTGGCTTTGCCACCATCCAAGCTGTGTGACCTCGGCAGATCAGTCCCCTTACCTCTGGCTTGTTTTGTAAAATGAGGAGTTTGGTTCCGTGGTTCTGTGTTCCGGAATCATCTGGGACACTCTTTAAAATACAGATTCCTGGACCACAATCGGACCTACTGAATCAGAATCTCCGGATTTGCGCCCCAGTGAGCTGGAATTTTCACGTCTACGTAGGCAATTCCAACCAGTTAGAAATCCTTGAGCTAAATAATTTTCGAAGTCCCTTCCAGTCCCTTTCAAATGGACTTAAACTACACAGGCAATTCCAACCAGTTAGAAATCCTCGAGCTAAATAATTTTCGAAGTCCCTTCCAGTCCCTTTCAAATGGACTTAAACTACACAGGCAATTCCAACCAGTTAGAAATCCCTGGGATAAATAATTTTCGAAGTCCCTTTCAAATGGACTTAAAGCCTCAAATGGCCATTGTGACACCTTCTCCAACGACTCTCAACCATGGGGCCTCTCCTCCCGTATCCTCACCACCTACAGCAGAGCATCTGGCGCAGGAGAGGTCCACAGATAACGCTTTTCTAATTGGAATGTATTCCCAAACTTTTAAGCCTGTCCTGCTTCACAATGCCTCCTGTTTTAGTTATCTTCTTAGGGGTTAATTCGTGTCTTATCTCCCCAGCCAGACCGCCCCAATTCCAGTTATTCAACGACCGATCACCCAGGACATTAGACTTTTCTCTCCTTTCTGCTGACCATTCATTTCCCACTAGCTTCTTTACCATACGCGAGGCAGGGATGGGAGAGGATAGACATCAAGCATATTAATCTTTTGTTGTAATTCTGTCTTGTCTATTGAATGAGTGAATGGGGGGTGAGGGTCATCAGCCAGCAGGAAATATTGTAATTAATTTTCTGGGGATTAAAAAAAATAACATCAGAAAGACCTGTGAAATTTAGTTTATGTATTAAAACAAACTCTTGAAAAGGACCATGCTATGGTACAATGAATGTAACTAAAGCAGCAACAAAGCCCAGACCTACCATAACTACAGACCAGATGGACTAAAAGTCCCACTTTAATGGCCTGGCAGAGGAAAAGGCATGCTCCTCTCTGGGTATAAATTATGCATCTGTCTCTACTGTCCAGCATTACTCACAAGGCCCAGCATTAATAAAAATTACAAGACACATGGAAAAGAAAGAAAAACATGACCCACCACCAAAAGAAAAAATAGTCAATAGAAACAGACTCAGAGATCAGGTGTTGGGATTATCTAACAGAGACGTTCAAGTACCTGTAATAAATATTTTAAAGAATCTAATGGAGGGACTTCCCTGGTGGCACAGTGGTTAAGAATCAGCCTGCCAGTGCAGGGGACACGGGTTTGATCCTAGGTGCAGGAAGATCCCACATGCCACAGAGCGACTAAGCCCATGTGCCACAACTACTGAGCCTGTGCTCTAGAGCCCACGAGCCACAACTACTGAGCCCACGAGCCACAACTACTGAGCCCATGCACTGCAACTACTGAGTCCGAGTGCTGCAACTACTGAAGCCCACGCACCTAGAGCCTGTGCTCCACAGCAAGAGAAGCCACCGCAATGAGAAGCCCGTGCACCGCAATGAAGTGTAGCCCCCGATCGCCGCAACTAGAGAAAGCCCGCGCACAGCAATGAAGACCCAACGCAGACAATAAATAAATAAATAATAAATTATTTTAAGAAAAGAATGTAACCTGTAGAGAGAGACTGCCTATTTAAAAAAAAAAAAAAAAAGAATCTAATGGAGAAAACATGCATGAACAGATGAAGAATTTCATCGGTGAGATGGGAACTATAAAAAAGAGCCAGTGGAAATGCTGGAAGTGAAAATCACAATATCAAAGATGAAGAATTCTTCCAATGGGCTTATGAGCGAATGGATGTATCGGAGGAGATAATAAAACTGTAAACAAAGACAGGAATACGAAAGACCGGAAAACAAATTTCACTCTTCATTGGAGAGACCTGTAGCTACATAATCCCTCCCTTCCCTGGCCCAAGTAATTGGAGCTTCCCTGCTAGGGCAAATGGGACTGCCTCAGAGAAAACCAGAGCAAGTTCCACGAGGTGCCACTTACAGCTTCTCCTCTAGTCAGAAAGGAAGGTGTGCATAATAGTTTAATACACTTCAGGCTCTCAGATCAAAGTCAGCTCCTTGTGTAAAATAGGCTAGAAATAGAACTCTGGACGTCGGGGTGGTGGTGGAAGGGGAACCCATGGAGAGCATCTGAGCCCTCCAAGAGGTTCTGCCCTTCAACCCTTCAGCTACAGGCACCACCAAATCTACACGAGGGGTTCCTTGTCACCTTCTCGTCGGTGGGGAAGCTGGTGCCCATCCTCTGACCCTCAGCAGGTTCTAGATTCATGTACTGGGCAAAAAAATCAAATAGAATATCTACCAAATTTCCTTCCAATTTTGAGATTCTAGAAATCCCCAGATTAAAAAAAAAATTTTAATGATTGCTCCTCTCTCAGGGTTAAACCGTCCACCTTGCACATCCGTCTGCTGGTTTACTTCTATTCCTTCATTCATTTTCTCATTCATTCATTCAACAAAACATGCGCGGTGAGCCTCATACATGACAATCACGTCTCTCTTTCTGTGGGGAGGGGAGGAGAAGGGGGGAGGGAAGGGGACAAATTGTTTTCTTAATTTCCTTTCTGCAAGGGACTGGGCTTGTCTCCCTTTCCTGCCCCACTTTAAGATTTTTCTTTTTTAGCTGTTTCTTGAGCCAACCGGAATTTGCTAACGATTGTTCCCTTGGCAATCATTAACCTTTATGCTTTCACTCTTGATTAAGACCTGAGAGCAATCAAAATCCCTGTTTATTTAAAACAGATTTCTAAATGGGCTTGCTTCCTTCACTAAAAACAGAAGCAGGGCATTAAAAAAAAAACGACGTTTAAATAGAAAACGAGAATATGTTAAATAAAATGTAAAGGTGCGTGAGATTTTTGGTTTGGGGGGCAGTGGTGTTGACAGGCTACAGAGTTTCCACAAGAAAAAATGGGGCTGACTTTTAATTTTCTTTTCTTTTTCAGAAGGTATGAACATTGCAATGGGCAGGACAAGACTCCACCCCACGGTCTCCAGTCCTGGGCTGGCACCTGAGTAGCGGCCAGTGCCCCAGCGCCTGTCAGGACGGGTCCAGTCCTCATTGCAAGATGCGTTAGCCAAGGTCCATGATCCAGGCAAGGAGGAGGGTGAGGTATGTTTGCTTTTAAACCATGAGGAAGTTCCTTAAAGAGCTGTGCCGAGGGTCGGAGCTCAATCAATATTTAGTGCACGTGAGAACAAAGAATGGGTCTGAATGTTCTCCCCCAAACACGATTTACACAGTTACGGCAAGAACTCCAAAAACAGCATTACCGTGCAGCTCCAGGGCAAAACATGTCCTACTTATATATGCATTTGATCAACATTCACTGTTGAGCTGTTTCTGAAACTTATCAGGAGGGCACATCTGTCCTAGATTCTGAGCCACTGGAGGCCAACGAGCTCGGCAGTCAGGCTCGGGGGCCAGAGCCACGAGCAGGAAGGGGTTTAGTGATACATTCGGAGACCAGGCTGGTGCACGCAGCACCAACAACTCTCACGTCCCTTAGTATATATCACCTCACTTAATCCTCATGGCAAGTCTATAGGATTGGGGACTTCATCTCAACCGAGGCTCAGAGATGTTAGGTAATTTGCTCACGGTCATCCATAGGATGTGAAGCCAGGGCTGGCCAACTTCGTAGCAGGGTCATCTAACCTCGGCCCCCCCACCTCTCATTGTTTATCGAGTGTTGGAAATGATGCCAGAAGGGCTGTAGGCACAGGGCACAGAGCCTCAGACAATCGTCCCATTTCTGTCTTCTCCCGAACCCGTCTCTGAACTTCATGCTCTGAGTTTATATTTCCAGAAGGGTGTGAACACACACGCAGATGCACTCAATCTGTGGCACAGCCCAGCTGTGGTATCGCCAGCAGCACGAACAATGGTTAGACGGCACAAGACTTTGTTGAGCTCTGGAGGCCTAGCCTCTGGGGGCAGGAGGCCCATCTGTCCCGTCTGGGAACCCCTCCACTGTAGGTAGTCTTGCCAAGGGGGTTTAGCACTGCAGGGGCTGGACCTCAGATCTGCAGAGCCCATTAGACCGTTTGGAATTTCTGCTTGTGCTCTGGTCACGTCGCACGCATGCCCGCTTGTGTGTGTGGGGTCTTTGCCCCTTGGTCGTTTTAGTTCTGGCTGAGGACACATGGCTGTCTCTAAACCTTATGAAAACATAATCCGTTTAATCTCGTGGAGGACCAGGTTTGTGTCACTGAGAATGGTTACCCTTTAAATGAAATAAAACACAGCAACCCTTTGGGGACCAGATGAAACATTGGAGGGTTTGGGGGGCTTTTTTCTGAGACAACACGTTTTCAGTTGATGAGACAGAATGAACAGAGGTGCGGATAAGTCCCCTGCCTGCCCCCAGCACCTACATGGCCAGACCCCATCTCTCCCCATCTTTTACTTAATGGGAAAGAGAATCGATATTACGCTGAAAAGTTTGAAGGGTACAAACGCAGGGTTCAAAACGACTGGCCTGGCTGGAGACCCGTGGTCCCTGCCACTGTGTGGACGCTGGGGATAAATGACCCTTAACAGCTTCCAGCCCCCCCGGGCACCTCTGCAAAAACTCAGCTTCTACTGCTTTGTCCATTGTCCACTTACGCTGTGTTCATTCTCTCCCCACTTTATCTCCCACCAGCCACGCTGCTCATTCCCTCTCTGTAGAGCCCCACTCTTGGGACCGGGGAAAACATCCAGAGAGAAGAATCCAGAAAGCGTCACAGGTAAACTCCAGAGGCACGGCAGCTGTGGCCGCGAGAGCAGCTGCTCATCGTCAGCCCGCTGAAGCGCTGTCCACCCCAAACGCGCAAAAAATAAATAAATAAAAAAGCCCAGGGCTTCCCTCGTGGCGCAGTGGTTGAGAGTCCGCCTGCCGATGTGGGGGACGCGGGTTCACGCCCCGGTCCGGGAAGATCCCACAGGCCGCGGAGCGGCTGGGCCCGTGAGCCATGGCCACTGAGCCTGCGCGTCCGGAGCCTGTGCTCCGCAACGGGAGAGGCCACAACGGTAAGAGGCCCGCATACCGCAAAAAAAAAAAAAAAAAAGCCCAACAGAGAATCAAAAGGTAACTTACAGTGGATTTTGAAGTCCTTGTACTGTCTGTCTTCAATTGCTACCACGTACAATGCTGCCCGGTCTGGAAACATAAGCCCTCCAGGTTTCTGTTGATGAATTGTGGAGAAATGGGTCTCGTAATCTATTCACCTGACAAAGACATCACATTTTTGAACTGCACATAGAGTCACCAGACAGGCACCCCCTTGCCAGTATTTCTCACTCAGCAGACTGTCTGTCACCTTGGCCGGGACTAGGGTTGGGCAGGGAAGCTCAGTTTTGACTTTGGTACATGGGAAAACTCAAGGGGCCGAGATGGGGTCAATGGGACACATGAGAAGGGGCAGAGGTATGTCCAGTGAGGGACGGTGGAAGATGTTTTAACTTTTGAGCCTGGAGAAGCCAAGGTCAAAAGCACACTGGGCTCTCTGGCAGCCATGCAAGTCCCTAGCACTTGGTGACCAGCATAGACTTTGGACAGCAAAGAATGGGTGTCAATTATACCAAAAGAGGCCAAGGTTAGACCTAAGAAAGCTCATTCTGTCCCCAGAAGCAAATCTAGTTTAAAGAGAGGGGCCCGGAAGCAGTGGCTGTATTCTTCCTGGGCTGCAGGCGGTAGGGTAGAGCAGCGAGGCAGCCAGCAGACCAGCGAAGGGACAGCATGCAGCAGGCTCACCAGCCACTTGTCCCTGGCAAAGATGACGGTGTTGAGCATCGATTCATAGAACAGACAGTAGCCCATCCACTCGCTGATGATGATGTCCACCTTCTCCTCAGGCAGTTCCACCTCCTCCACCTTCCCCTTGAAGATGGTGATGACTGGAAAATAAGAACCCCATGGCCACACTTTTTGGGCACCCCGACCGGGAGCCATGAGCACCCCACATCAGGACCCGATCGACTTACAGGTGTCAGCGCTGTTCTGATTCTCCTTCTAGGAGGTGGCATATCTCCCTCTTCACCAAGCTAGTTTACCCTAAGAGGATTGAAAACTCTTGGCATGTTCCCTCTAAAACGTATCGAGCAGTTGCTATGTGGCTGGCACTGTGCCAAGCCCAAGACAGGCACCTGTCCTGTCATCGCTCAACAAGTCTTTGAAGTAAACACTCTATTCTTATTCTCCTCTTTAAGGAAACTGAGGCTTAGAGGGGTTAAATGATGACCGTGTAAACAGAGCCCGGGTCTGATAAGCAGCGACTCTTACACTTATCAGAGTCCCCACCCCACGTCAGGCTACTGTGATGATTCAAACCCACAGCAGGAAGAGAGGCTGCCTCTCCTACCCTTGTATCTGTTCACAGCCTGGGCTTAGCCCCAGGGGGTGCCCATCTAGAGCTGGAGAGGAAGGAAATTTGGTGTTTTGACAAGAGCTTGGGCTTCGCACTCAGGGAACCTGGGTTTAAGTGCTGGATCTTCTCATCACTAGCTATATGACTTTCCGCAAGTTACTTGACCCAACCCAACTCCAGTTCCCCAGAGAACAACCGGGGGAAGTGATATCTACATAGTGGGAGGTTGTACTGATGTAATGAAATGTCACAGGTGAGGTGCAGGCTCGCAGTTGGGGCTCTAGAGAAGGCAAGTATTATCTGGCACCGTCTCCTTGGTGACCGGCCGATGGAGAGGTAACGGGGGTAAGATCGGGACAAAGGCCCTTCTCTAAATGGCCTCTGCACCTGAGTCCCTTGCAAGACCCCTCCCTCTACGGCAGGAGAAACTTCTCAGTTGAGTTTTTGATCATTTGACGTAGACATACACAGAGTTTGGGAATCTCGTTTTGCATTCACTGCTGTAAAGATCAGAGCAAAAGCTATCTTAGATGCCACTGGCTGTGCAGTTGACACAGGGTGATGTATTGGTTGGCTGGTCCCATCAGAACCTTTCCTCTGGAAGGAAACTCTGTCTGCGCCATCCTCTGAAAAAACCACCCAATGCCTGAGCTTTTCTGGGAAAACTAAACAGTGGCCTGTACTCAGGAGTAAGAAACAAAAGAAAACAAAACACCACCTCTGTCCTGAATCTGAGTTTCCTGAAAATTAATGCGATGACAGACTCCTAGATGGCAAAGGGCACTCAGGTCACCGGCTTTACTCCCCACCCTCACAGTGGATGGTGCTGGGTGCCCATCAGCAGTGTCTGATGATGATTTGCTCTCCAGGGTGTGGTGTTTAATCAAAGCTTAATCAGATGAGGCCCCTCTGGAAGGAGTAGGTGTCAGGCACTTTGGGCCCAAAGTGGGGTTTGTTTGTTTGTTTTTTTTTTTTTTTCCCTGCAGATAACTTTAATAAGGCATGGGCTGATGGTTGATTTGTGGAACTAAAGGTCGAAGAGGGAACGCATCACATCTGGCTGGCTCATGCACCGTTGGATACTTTCCAGCCGAGTGGAGTCCAAGGCGCGGGCCTCCTCTGCAAAGCGGCGGTGTCCCTCGTCGGTCAACTTCCAGAGGCAGGATCGGGGCGGTGTGCTGGTTCCACCCTGCGTGCTGACTGGCACTTTCTCAAAGCTGTCTCGGAAACAGAGATCGTGACGCACGGTATCCTTCCAGCCTTCAGGAGCCGTCCGGAAAAAGGGGAAATGTCGAGTGAGACTGTAGATCTGTTGCAGGTTGAGGCCACAGGGAGAACCGTTTCTTAATGCCAGTGCAATTAGGTGGAAGTAACTGAGAGGGGGCCGGGACCAGAGCCTCCCCTCCTGGCTGTTGGCTTGCCGAAGCCTCCGACTCTGGAGGGGGGCCCTTTCATGAGGGGACGGGAGAGCCACAGCGGAGCTGTCATCCTGGCCCTCAGCCTTCTCCTCCTCTGTGAGCTCCCAGCTGCCGGGGGAAGAGGCAAACCGCTTCTGAGGGGGATACTGGTCTCCAGAGAGCGATGGCGACTCCACCACTGTGGCCTCTGGGCATCTGGCAGAGTCTTCTTCTTTTGGGGGTGGCTGAGGGCACATTGGCCCTGATCACTCCCCGGCTTGTGTGGTCCTCCTGCTTCCTGCGCAGAAGCCCTGCCCCTGGGAAGGAAGGGTAGGAAGGGCTAGTCTTCACCAAAAGGCTCGGAAGGGGAGGGGGCTGTCAAAGCTCTGCTCCTCGGGGGCTTGAGACCCAAGGGCAGGAACTCAAGCTAGAGCAGGACCCAGGATGCAGAAGGATCATTCACAAGGGGACAAAGCATGGGGTTTTTGAAAATGCAAACAGAGTACCTAATTTAGTTTACTCCGAAGAAGACCTGGCAGATAGATGCCGGATCCACCTGCCTAATCATTTGCATGCAAAGCCTGATTTGTCTGATTTTCGTAAACATTTGAAAGTGTTTTCCTTCTCTGTGCACATGTCTTGAAGGCTCTTCCGTAGTGTCTGCACGTGACTGTGGGGCTATGGGTCGGTCCCTCCTCCTGCATTAATCACGACCTCCCTGAGGAACAGGAAGATGTTTTCTCCTGCCTCGGGTGCCCCATGGCCTCCACTCTGGGTGCCTAGGACAAGACTCACCCGTCATTCCATAGACAGGACTCCACAGGACCGTGGGAAGCAGATGTGGACAAGAACTTCTAACCCAGTCTAACAGACAGGAATGTACAGGATACTCCTCGGGTGCCCCCAGCGAGAGTGTATGCACTTCCTGATCTCTGCCCTAGCGCTCCTATCCACTAGCTGCCTACCCTGATCTGTATGGATGCAACAGATGATAGGTAGGTAGATAGACAGATAGATATAGACGATAGACAGATATAGACGATAGATATAGATGATAGATAGATATAGATGATAGATATAGACGATAGATATAGATGATAGATAGATATAGATGATAGATAGATAGATAGAGACGATAGATATAGATGATAGATAGATATAGATGATAGATAGGTAGATATAGACAATAGGTAGATACAGATGATAGATAGATATAGATGATAGATATAGATGATAGATAGATAGATATAGACGATAGATATAGATGGTAGATAGTGATAGATAGATATAAATGATAGATATAGATGATAGATATAGATGATAGATAGATAGATATAGACGATAGATATAGATGGTAGATAGATGATAGATAGATATAAACGATAGATATAGATGATAGATAGATAGATATAGATGATAGATAGATATAGACAATAGATAGGTATAGATGATAGATATAGATAGATAGATATAGATGATAGATAGACATAGATGATAGATAGATATAGACGATAGATATAGATGATAGATAGATATAGACGACAGATAGATATAGATGATAGATAGATAGATAGATAGATATAGACAATAGATAGATATAGATGATAGATAGATATAGATAGATATAGATGATAGATAGATAGACATAGATGATAGATAGATATAGACGATAGATATAGATGATAGATAGATATAGACGACTGATAGATAGATATAGATGATAGATAGATAGATAGAAGATATATCATAGGTGCAATGGATCACAGAACAGTAAAAATCACAGTTTCTGCCTACCAAATGCAGAAGGAATCAATTAACCCCCTGCAATGCTGAACAGCCTGGACCTCTGTCCACTTATCACCCTTCTGCATCCAAATATTTCTGGGAACAGGCATGACCCCCCGTCAACTTGGCTTGTTGAGTAGATGGGCCCTTTGTGAAAGGAAAAATGCACACCTCACTTCAGTCCAGCTGTGGCCTGGATTCCAGACCCCTTTCATCCCCTTGTTCAGGTGCTTTTGTGCAGTGCCCCAACCTTCACAACCCTTACGCTTGGGTCCTGGAGGCAGACGACTTATATTCTCGTTCCACCTGACAAGTAACCTCCATCAAATTAGTTCCTCCCCTCTTTTTCCTCAATTTCCTTATCGGGGTAAAACAGGAGAGAGATTGAACCTAGAAATCCCCACAGATACTTTGCAGCTCCCAACATGCTTTCCGTCTTCAAATATGTATTGAGCATGTGTAAGGCATTCTGTGAAGTTTGCCAGTGGAGACGGCTGACCCTCAATGAAGAAGCAGCGCCTTCACCTCCAGTCTGACTCTAAGCTGCAGCAGTTCCTCAATCCTGATTTTTGAAAAAGAGGTTACATTTTCTCTATGGACCCAAATACAATCGCCCCCCTGAATCATCAGGGGTATTCTTCCTGCTTTCCGTAGTCGCCACTAGCAACCACTGAAACTCCCCGATGTAAGTGTCCAATCTGCAAAATGCTGCCTCTTGTGGTGGGGTTGATGGCAACCCAGTGAGGGCATTGGGTTGTCTCTGAGGCCTGTGTGGGCACATGCAGCCCCGGGCATCTCGTCTCCATGGCAACCTTTTCAAGGGGGATCTTGGCCTCTGATATTTAGGCTCTGATTAGCTACGGGCTGCAGAACGCCACTCCCAATCTGGATCCCACATCATTAAGACTGTGTCAGTTCTCAGGATGGCACTGAGGTCATCCTCTGGGGCTGTGCTTCTATTCCATAAGGATGATGAAATTTTGTTCAACCAGCTATGACAGGACCCTGGCTGGTAAGTTTTAGAAGGATTTTGTCATACGTACGTGTACAATGGGGACCCGGTGAACTCTAACCTGGAGATTTTTCCCCTGTAACTTCAAGTTCTCAAATTAGACACCCAGATATTTTGGGGAGTTGTTTTCAGTGGGATCTTTTTTCTTTTTGTCTTGAGTGATTATTACAGAAATGTAGTCACTCTGATTCCTGGTCCCTTGTTTGACTTTAAAAAAAAAATCAGCCCAGACCCATCCCTTTGGGCCCCTACTGTGTCCACCAGAGTCAGCTGACCCCACAGAGCCCGAAGTTCATGGTGTCCCCGTTCAGGCCCCTCCCTGGCTCGCAGAGCAGACCCTGTGCCACAGAAGAGTGGGCGTGAGGGTCGTGAGCGTGAAGACGGAGAGCAGGTTACTGGGCCGTGGAGCCGCCCCGATGCCACCCCCCCCCGCCCCCGTGGCCCCAAAGCCACGTGACCCACGCGCCTATTTGGGCGACACAGAGCCGGCTGCACACCCGTCCTGAGGGCCTGACCCACATCCAGCCTCTGATCCCCTCCTCTCCATTGTTTATTTCAGCTTCCTGGTTCCAGGATGGAGCAGAGCCCTTGACAGCTCACTGAAATCCTTACCGAGTGAACGGATGGATGAATAAGCGATTTTCAAAGAGGGCATGGAGTTCAGAGACAAAAGATCTTCAAACTAGTCCTAATTCGAGAGTAAAGCACCAGTAGCGTTTGACTAGCAGCTGGCAGAGTGATTTCACCTACGTTACCTCAATCGTCTTCACGAGAACGTGTGTGGTTGGTTTTATTGTTCCATTTGTCTAATAAGAGGAGCAGAGTTTGGGACGTCAAAAGGGGAGCCCAAATCTAGGCCTGTCGTGCAGCCTGGTACACGTCACCAACCTCCCTGAGACCCCTGTCCTGCATCTGCGAGCGGACAGAATCACGACCCGATTACCCACCGCTGTCAGCAGTGTAAACGCTCCCACCGCACCCAATTCCGGCTCACCCATGATGGCACCGAAAGCAGGGCCGGGAGAGAATCTCTCGCCGGGTGGTGTGAGTCGGGTCCGGCATGCCTGGGCGACCACCCCATCCAAAGCAGACCCCCAGTTTTCTCAACTACTCCATCCTGTCCTTCCAAGGGACCATCACTGTTTGTAATTCTATTGTGATGCTGTGTGTCCGCTTGCTTTGTGTCTGTCCCCTCCCTGAGACAGTTAAGAATCACGAGAGCAAAGACCTCGTCTGTGCCGTTCTCTGCCAACTCCGCAGCACCTGAAGCAGGGCCCAGAGGGTGGCTGACAACTCCCCCCCTCCCCTGGAGTGGTGCACAAAACCCAGTCCTGAGATTATTCATGGGCCGCTTCTGATCGGTTAGGAAAGCAGCCATTGCCAGGAGCCACTAGTACAGGTTCATTAAAAACAATTATATCTGATTAATCTCTTGCCTTCTTTGGACAGGGCTATTAGTCAAGTTAATGAATGAAATAATCATAACAATAGCTAACATTTATTAGCTGCTAACTGCACATCGTACACTGTTGTGTTTTACAAAGGGCTGTGCTGAGAGACACTTAACCATTGGGCTCTCCAGGAAAGAAGCCCTGATTTGTAGCATCTGCTGATTTCTCCGTGTAAATACTCCCACTGTGGCCAATTTCAAGCCACCAAAATGCCCACATCCGTTCCGCAAATTCACTGAAAATTTAACTACGGGCCCCAGCACGCCGTGATTTCACATAGGGTAATTATGTACGGCTCACAATGACCCTCTGTGGTCCGTACCGCTGTTATTCCCATTTCACAGAGCCGGAAACGGAGGCAGAGGAGGTCAGGTGTCCAAGATCACAAGCTGATCTGCTGGAGCTGAGTGTGAACCGGCCAGAGCTCTCAACCACCGTGCCGGCCTCCCACAGGGGCCTGACAAGGCAGCCCCGCCGCAGCCTCGTGGCGGGGAAGCTGACCAATGATTCTGTGGATTCGCAAGCTGCTCCCCGACTGTATTCAAAGGTGCCGATTCAGAGCTGAACCGGACCAGCCCCATGGGAGCTGCCCCACTCCCCCCCGGCCTCCTATCAGTGTGTGGATGACACCACACAGAGAACAGTGACCCCCAAAGGGTAAGGCTCTGGGGAGTCCAAGTAGTTTGTAAGGAAGGACCAAATCTCACAACATGAGGTTTGATGTGAATGTAAAGTTGATTCTCAGTCTGGATGCAAAACGTCCACGGACCGGACACAGGTTAGGAGCTGCTGCTCGGCAGCCACATGAGGGTAGATTGCAGGTCGTGGCTGATGTCAGCTCAGTGCCCGTGTGGCACGGCGTTCCCCGCAGCTGCTAAGCAAGCTGGAGGTGTTAGCAGGGAGGCATCTGGGCCCCTCCAGCCGTATGGCTGGGTCCTTGGGCGGGGTGAGAGGGACACTGAAACATGGCAGAGGAGAAGGGGGCTGAGACCAAAGCAAAGTGTGAGGGAACTGGGGGTGTGCCGCCTGCATCTGTGGGAGAAGGGCTGCCAGGTGAAGGGGCGTCCCCCTCATTTGTGGTCCCCAAGTGACGACACAGAGCATCGGTGAGGCTGCAGGAAGGCAGGCTCCACCTCAGTGGGAGGAAGTGCTTCGAACCGTCACAGCCCCAGGCGGCTGGTAGTGGGGTCCCCATCAGGGGAATCATCCCAGGATGCAAGTATGGAGGGATGTCACAGGAACGGAGAATTCAAGCATCGTCTATAAGAGGCTTGGGGCGAGTGGCCAGGAATGAGCAAAGCGCAGAACTGTAGGTCCTTCCTACATAAAGGTCCTTCCTTTATGTAGGAAGGACCTACAGTTAACGCTTGTGCTACGAGGCGCCTCACGTGTATTATATCTAATCCCCCAGGAGCCCTGCAAGCTGTGCATGGAGGTGTCTCCTCCGTGGGGAGCCACCTGACGAAGCCCTTCCTACCGCCTCTCTCTGCATCGTGCTCTTCTCAGGCCTCTCCATCTATGGCATTGACGCTCCAGGGCAGAAGAAGAGAACTGTCTCAGTCCCTGAGCTCCTCTGTCACTTTTCACAAACGAATCCGCATTCCTAAGCACCCCCGGCAGCCCACTGGTCTCCTGGGCAGGGAAACAGAGGAAACGGGAGCTGTCGGTGCTGAAGTGCAAGAGGATAGTCTGAGCACGTGTGTGGGCCTCTCGGTGGCAGGAGCCACGTGAAGGCTGCACGTCTGCAGGTGGCTGCGTGGAGGTGTGCGTCTGCCTGGGAACAAACCCATCCCGGGAGCCGTACGGAGGTGGAGAGGGAGGGAGATTGATTGATTCTGGGTAGCAGGTATTTTATGTCCTGGGTTGTTATTTATGTCTCTACACCTACGCTCCCGAGACCCACACAATTGGCTGTTGCAGTGTTTCAAAAGCATTTCCATGGAAGCCAAGCTGTCCTCTTTCTAGTACACGTGCCAAGGCAGAGCGAGCTAGGGCCGAGGACAGCGCCCTGGGGGCCTCGCCAGCTCCACCCACCTGTTGCTACCCCCGGGGAAGAAGAAATAGAGGTGGCTTTGCCTTGAAAAGGCCCCCAGGACCGTGTGAGGAGTAGGACAGGCACGGGGCACGGGGGTGACTATTCACCTGGGACAACACTTTGTCCCTCCTGGGCCGTCACCTCCTTGGCACAGGATCAAGTGTAAGCCATCAAAATACAGAGCAGGGAGTGATTCCCTCCGGGAGTCATGAGGGGGGCTGAGCAAACCAGATGCCACTAGCACACGACAGGCCAGGGGGTATCTGAGGCCCCCTGGAGGGACCTGGCTGGGGTGGGGGTGCTGTGTGCAGAGGCAGCCTGGCTGCACCCACTGGAGCCTGAGCCCAGAGACGAAGTGGTCATATGTGGGGGCTGCCCAGCATGGGGGTCAGAGCCCAGCACAGGGTGGCAGGTGTGTGCGCAGGAGGTGGTGACAGTGGGCGACTGTTCACATACGGGGGCTGACCCAGTATGTAAACACATTAAGAAGGATGACAGCCAAGGTTTCACTGTCAGAGGACGGAATCACATAGAAAAGGGGGAAAGATGAGAGGGGGGAAAGATGAGAGGAAACCCCGAGGTGCTGAATTAGAAGCAGGGGTATCACATGAAGGGGTCCGGGACAACGTGCATAGATGCGGAAACATGCATTACGTCAATGCGTGTCCACATACGTGACACCACAGACGTGAGCATGTGTGAGCACACACGCAAATTTTTCCCACGGAGACAGTCTGGGAGCCTCGACACCCTAAAATCAATGCACACACCTAGCCCCATGTCCTCATTTCTAAAAGCCATCGTCCACTGAGGGGATTCAAGACTCTGCAGAGAAACGGCTGATTCTAGAACAGAGACGTGGAAAGTACGAGATGAGCCTGGAACATTTGTCCCACAAGATAAGGAAGCTCACGTCAAGTGAAGGGGTTACGTGGACAGGACATAGAGGCAGCTCCAAGCTGCTCCCAGGAACCAAGTCAGGGAGAATTTGAGCATCAGATTAAGTACTGACACCAACAGTGATGACCGATTGAATAAGACAGGCAATTAACGGGGAGGAAGGAAGTATTTCCACGGTTCAAAGTACCTCTCCCAGAAAACCTTACTCATCACTAATGAGCGGGGAGACGGCTGGCGGACATAACCCAGGCCAGGGATCCAGGCAGACGCCGTCGCAACAGGACACAGCTGCACTGCGGGGACGCCACCCAGGATGTCCTGAGGATGCAGCATCGCATCCGAGGCACCCCTCCAGGACGGGTGACCTGAATCCAGCCGCGAGGAGGTGTCCCACGTCTCCAAACCGAGTGACATCCCACAGAACACTGGCCTGTGGTTGCCAAGCATCAAGGCCACGAAGGTTAATGGGAGTCTGACAGTTCCAGCTTGAAGGAAACCAGGACAGGACAACAAAGTGCAGCGAGCGGGTCAGAACCAAGTCCTCTTGCCCAGAAGGATGCTGTTGCATCAAAAGCCCACCTCAGATGGAGCCTGAGCACAAGACCATGACGGCGGTGGAAGCTGGCCTCCCGATTTGGATGGTTGCGTGTGGCTACGTAGGAAGTGCCCTTGTTTGTAGGAAACACGCACTAACACGCTCGGGGATGACAGGGCATCGTGTCAACAGCCTGCTCCAAGACTCAGAGGAAAAAAGAGCTGTATTTGCCCCTTTTCTGTAAACTGGGATATTCCGAAGGTTTAAAGAAATAAGAGGAAAAGGAGGAAAGAGAAAAAGGAAGGGGAATAAAAACATTACAAGAGTTGGAGGCAGGGGAGGGCAGGAGGGACCTCGAGCTGTGAGCCGGAGGGGCCTCTGAGGGTGCCGCCCCTCCCCTCCCGAAGGCCAGGGATTCCTCCCATTTGGGCGCCCGTCCCCACTCTGCTGTGGTTGCAGGGCCATCACCCTCTGCAGAGGACCGCGGTGAGCCAGGGAGGCTGGCCCACCAGACCCCAAAAGCTGGAAGCGAGAGAGACAGATACAGGGCAAGGGGGTTGGACAGACCCCGGAGGGCGGGAATCACTGTGCAGTGAAACAAGGGCAGAGGCAGGGGAGGGTCCAAATATTCTTTGGAGGCTCCTGAGGGCCCCCAGGGTTGAGACTCAGTAATTCGAGAGGAATCTGATCCCACAGGTACTTGCACACACCCTCCCGTCCTAAGAGGTTTGAACTTTCACCTTCAAGATCGGCAGGCACTCCCGGTGCTTCCTCGTCAAACTAAAACACACACTTTGGGAAAGAGCACAGGAACGGCCGCCGAGAGCAGAGGCTCTGCCCCACGTCTCCTAACCTCAGTTTCCACATCTCTCAAGTGGGGAGAAACACTTGCCGTATTTCTCAGAGTTGGGGGAGGGAGGGCAGGTGAAAACACGAGGACGCCAGGCTCCGTCTCCCTTGTAGAGACAGAATTGGCCGGTTTTCTTTCTCCATCGTTCGTACGCAAGTCGAGAGGAACCCTCTCTGTCCCTTCTGCCCAGGTCGAGGACTTTCCCGACGAGTGTGCAGAGACACCTTGCTCCCCCGAAACAAGCGAGAGTGGACACCAAGCCGGAGGGCGGGGTGGGGGGATGTGAGCCACGTTTCCCCTACCTAGGCTGGAAGGACTTCTGGACTCTTCACGGCCCCCTCCACTTGCCCACCACCGCCCCTCACTCCCTCGTCCCCTCGTCCCCCAGCTTAGACTCTGTGGTCCACTACTGTGATCAACCACTGGCTCCTCCCTCCCTCCACTGTGTCCCCAGCGGCGCCCAGATCCAGCTGGCCCTCCCCTCCGCTCCGACTGGGGCTGCTGGACGTGGTTGGGAACAGCCGCACACCAGGGAGGTGGGGGCCCCTTGCAGGTCTGTGCCTGCCCATCTCCAGCGGGCGCTGACCCTCCCCCACACCAGCCCTCCCTCCCTCTCTCTGCAAGACCGTCCCATCACTTCTCATCTCCCTCCAAAACCCTCACACCCTCCCCTCCCCGTCTCCCGCACCAGCGACGGCCTCTTTCTTCCTTGAGAAAATGGAAGCAACAAATCGGGGCTTCCCTCCAGCAGCCCACCTCCATCGGACCCACACTCCCCACGTCCCCTCTGTTACCGTGGCTAAGCTGTCCCTTCTCCAAGAAGAAGACCCACTGCTCCACCTGTGCTCTGGATCCCACCCGCTCTTACCTTCTCAAAGTCCTTGCTTCTGAATTTATTTTTTCCCAAATCTGCAATTTTTTTCTGTCTGTCTACAGGACAGTGGGATCGTACACATGTTTTCATATCTCCTATCCTTAAAAACCAACTCCCTTCCTTGGCCTCACGTCTCCCTGTCGCTACAGTTCCGTTTTTCTGTTCCCCCATCACAGCAAAAGGAGTTATTTACAGCCCTTCCTTCACAGTCTCTCCTTAACCAACTTTACCTGGACTTCCATCCCCACCCTCCATCCAGTCTGCACCTGTTAAGAACCCCAATATCCTCCATCGTCACAATCGTTCAACGGTCACGTCTCTGTTCTTATCTTACTTGATCCGTTGGCATCCTCCTCCTTTACTCCTCTTTCCCGAAGGTCCACTGACCTCACTGACTGTATCTTCTCTGCCTCTTGCGGCCTCTTCTCCTCTGCTTGACCTTCAAATGTTGAAATGCGCTGGAGCTCCATCTTTGGCCCATTTCTCTCCTGTAGCTCTACATTATCCTTGAGGGAACTTGTTCTGGGGCTTTAAATAAATCTATACGCTGAAGACCCCCAACCACAGAGCCTGACCCTCCCTGGAACTCCAGATTCATATCCGAGTCTCACTCTACACGTCCACCTGCATCTCCCCGGGGATCACAAACCTAACCCATGCCAAGGAGAACCCTTGATTTCTTCCTCCCTCCTGTCACTCAACATTCCACCATCCACTCTTACTCAAGGCAAAAAGCCAGCCCTGCTCCTGTCTTGTTTCTCTGGCCCCAGGCAGTCCGTCAGCGGGTCCTCTGGCCTCTATTTCCCAGCATCGCCCAAGAGGTCACTTTTTCCCACCTCCACGGCTGCCACCCTGGCCACACAAGAGGCCTAACCGCCTCCCCCCACCCCGGCCCCGGGGCTACGAAGTAGCCTCTACCTGCACACTGATGCCTACAGCCTATCCCAACCCATTCACCATAGAGAATACTCCTCCGTTGCTTAAAATCCTTCAAAAAGTCTTCAACATCCTTAGGAAAAAAGTCTAACCTTGTTTTCCTAGTTTATAAACTAGGAAATGAGTGATGTGGCCCCGCTCAGCACAAGGCCTGGGGACTAAATCTCATCCCGCTGACTGATGGGAGATACAGAAATTCTTCTGATCGGGGACGCTTGCGGGGGTGAGTGTGTTCAGGATGGGTCCCAGAGGGAGGGGCCGGGGATGTCACGAACACGTGGGAAGGGAGTGAGGAGAGGAAGGGAAGGGAACGCACATATCTTTATACTCAGACTCCAGCTGCAAGAAGGTCCCGCTCCCGAGGGCAACCTACTTGCCAAGACTGTCCCAGCGGCAGCAGGGGCTGTGGCGTGAGAGGACTGCATCTCTCCAAAGGAAGAGTCTGGGGTCTGGGGAGACGCCACTAGGTGGGTGTCAAGAGAGGTGGGGCTAGGGTTCGTGGAGAGAGAAGAGGTGGAGGAATGGTTGCCATTTTGCAAAACTCAGCAGATGCCTACAGCTGGGGGCCAGGTAGAGGGCTTGGAAATGAAGGATGTAGCCTCAGGCTGGGCTCACGGAGGCTGCGCTGGGACAGACGTGCCCTTGGCCGACCTGGCCGGGATTGGGACCCTCGGAGCCCCGTGGGCACAGTCCTGCTAACAGGGCCTCAGCTGGCCTCCACGTTTCCAAGGCCAAGCGCTCTTATATCAGTCTCTGCCACCCAGACAAGAAAGTACAAGTCCCCTCACCCCCTTCCATCCACGGGAAAGCACGCAGAGGTAACTCTTACTGTTGTCCAAGTGGTTGGCCTTAATGATCTTCTCTGAATAGTCAGAAATACTGGAGCATTCAATCTAGAAAGGACACAGAGCAAAGGAGGAAGAATCACCGTATGTCCAGGGCCAGTGTAACAGACGGAGGGGCAGAGGTCTGGAGGGGTGCGGTGACCTGCCCACAGCTGCACGGCTACTTCGTGGCAGATGAAAACCTAACCCGCGGCCCTCCCAACTCACGGGCTCTTCCGCTGGTCTGCCTTTGCCCCACCACGGAGGGCCCAGTCTCTGAGCTGGGAGATCTGGGAGGGGCTGGCAGGCCTCACTCTCCTGGCACAGTCACTGCCCTCCCAGGAGAGGAGGTGGGAGGCAGAGACCCCCAGAGTGGCTGTGAGCCTCCCTGAGGTCATCCTCCCACCCCCAGCCCTCCCTGGTTAAACGGCACGGTCCACGAGAAGGACCATCTGAAAATGGCAAATCAGGGCCTCAGGGCGTCTTAAGATCCTTCCCCACCCCACGGGCAGACGCCTGTTAACTCTCATCCCTTCCGCAGTCTCCACCTTTGAAGGAATTGGTTCTTTTGAATCTAGAAGTCTTTCCAGGCTCCCCAAATCTCCTAAGCAAAGGGCCAAGGTATTTGAGAAATTCGCTGATGATACACCGAGAGCAGGACCTTGTGGGAACAGCAGACCAAGCCCCAGCCTGGGGTTAGGAGGCCTGGGACAGGCGGGGAGGCCAGGTTGCTGGAAACAGAGGGACAGCTGCCAAGACCTATGGCTGGAGCCCCGCACCTGGAAGGGGAGGACGGGCAGCCCTGCCTAGCCTGGCTCAGCCCTGGGCTCCCGTCCGATTCCGGAGCTGAGCTGGGGCCTCAGAGACACCCTGGGAGGGAGGGTGGGGCGTTACAGGGGGTGTACGTCCTGCCCTGAGGCTCTGCGAGCGCCTTGGAAGGGGAGTCGGTCCCTTGGCCAGAAGCCCCCATCCTGGAGGGGAGGCCCTGTGAAGGAAGGAAGGCTGGCCCGTGGGGAGGGACGGTACCGTGGAGAGCGCAGGACTTGACCCTGGGCATCCGGGCTGGAGCCGTGCCCTCAACACGCACCTCAGGTGAGTACATCATAGCTTTCCCAGTCAAGGCTACAACAGAGGTGTCTTGAGACAGGTCAGGGGTCCCAGAGACCCCCTCCAGCCAAGGCCCCGGGACCTTCCGGGCCAGGCATGGAGGAGGGTGCCGTTCCTGCGAAGCCCCACTGAAAGCTCCCCGCCAGCCTCTGCGCCGGGCTGTCTTGTGCACGTGTTCTGTATTGTCTGACTGCAGTGTGCCTTGAATTTTGATCAAGATGAATTCCCATCTTCCAGCCCTAGACCCACTGCATCTTTCAAATGTCAGTCGGAAGCTCAGAGCTCTTCTGTTTCAGTTTCTTCCCAGCTCCGGAGCCTCCCAGCCCCCCGTCCTCAGGGAGCCTTCCCAGAAGGTCCACCACTGCCACCTCTAGCTGGAGAGGCAACAGCGGCCAGAACAGCAGAATTAAATCTACCAACTTGCCTTTAAAGAACAGAGAGAGAAGACCGTCTTGTTACCACCTAGGGCCCCGACTATACTAATAAACGCTGAGCATCTGACTTACGCCAGGCGCCTTTCTAAGCACTTGGCTTACGTATTAAAATCACTCACTCCCCACAGTCACCCCGTGGGCAAGGTCCTGTAATTATGCCCATTTTATAGAGGGGGAAACCGAGGTACAGAGGAGAAGTGAATTGTCCAGACACGCTTCTCGGGAGTGGAATAGTGGAGATTCCAACCACAGCTCACAGGTGTAGCCACCCTGCCCCGCCACCACAGCCCACAGTAGGGCTAAGGACTCTAAGGTAGTGATGACACCAAAATGGTTTCAGAAAAGTCAAAAGTCCCCCACAAACGTCAGCTCTTCCG
This sequence comes from Phocoena sinus, assembly GCF_008692025.1. NCBI lineage: Eukaryota > Metazoa > Chordata > Mammalia > Artiodactyla > Phocoenidae > Phocoena > Phocoena sinus. Next base: position 99,265,141 of record NC_045772.1, read on the forward strand.
GGACAAGGCCAGGAGCAATGCCCAGGTGACAGGGAGCCCGGGAGCTTGCCCACCTCCTGAGAGCTATGTCTGACTTCCGCCTGGAGGGTGTGACCCCAGCAAGGAAGCGTCCCCGCAGAGGCCGGTGGAGGGAGTGGCGTGCTCACCCCAAACACCTTCCTGGCCCCTGCTTTGGCGGCAAACATGGAGAGGATCCCGGTGCCGCTCCCCACGTCCAGCACGACCTTGTCCTTGAACACGTGCTTGTTGTGATACATGGAGTTCCGGTAAGTGAGCGTCCGCACCTCGTCCTTCAGCATCTCCTGTGTGGAAGGAAAGGTAGAGCTGACGTATTCGGGGCACCTGGGCGCACACCTGTCAGGTCACGGGCCCAGGGCTGTCCCGACAGATTCCTCAGGGACCTCAGTTCTGTCATGAGGTAGAGCCACGGAAGAGTACAGCTGCGCGAGGGGCTTCCCGCATCAGTACACACAACGTCCTAAAACTCTGCCCCTTACAAGGCGAAAGAGCACCTTGTGCCATTAAAGGAGAAACTCCCGTCCAGACCTGGGAAAGCTCCAACTTAACCAAAACCCAAAGAAGGGAGCAACACAAACACAGCGTGAGAGATTTAAGTTAGACCTGAAGCAGAACTTTCTGCCATCGTGAGAGAATTGTCGTGAAACAGGTTATTAAAGGAGGCTGTGTGCGTGTGTGTGTGCGTGTGTGTGTGTACTTTTTCTATTCGCTTGGTTTGTTTTGTTTTGTTTTGTTTTTTTGTGGTACGCGGGCCTCTCACTGGGTGGTGAACCCGAGGGGCTCCCAAACACATGGCACCCACTCTGGATGACCAAGTATTTGCCACCTTAGAACATTTTAGTCAAAGTAAGGAATGTAATGGGGTGGATTTGTTGGTTGGTTATTGCTAATTGTGCTAGAAAACTTAGAAAAAGAGAATGATGAGCTCAGGGATTTAAATTCCCAGCTCAAGGTCTTCATATAGCACCTGAGAACTTCTATGACTTCTGGGGAAAAAAAGAAAAGAAAAGGAAGAAAATAAAAGAAAGGAACAGAAACCTTATTTTCTTGCAGGGTCAAGATTTCTGAAAACCAAAGCCAAAGTCTAATCCTGCCTGAATTACAACACAAATTGAATTCCCATCCTTGCATGGCCTCTTTTGTTAAAGTTGAGTCATCTGTTGGGAAAGAATAGGGTCCTGAAAATTGGAATAGGAACATACAGGCAGATTCTGATGAAGCTGGGACCTCAAGTCCCTAAATTACCCTATTCTCTGCCAGTAGAAACACCTTCTACCCCTGCCCAAGAAAGTTCGTTTTCCTTTTCCTGAAGAGTCATACCGGTGTCCTTTGAGGTAGTTGCTTGCCAGGTAACGTTAATATTCCTCAGGACCCATCCCCAACAACCCTATAACTGGATTTGACTCCACGCAGACCCCAAAGAACAAGGCACAAAGAGTGACCCATGAGGAAGTGTGATACACACCAAAAGAACTGCATGATACTTCTAACAGATAGATTAAAATATAGGGAATAGATGTGGGGATGTATAGTAAGGGTGAGGGATCAAGATGGAGGGAACATAAAGTTGGATTGAGCCAAGTCTATTGACATAGGTCCACTAAGCAAAGATTGTGGATTCACTGTTTTACCTCCAGGGTCTTGGAATGCCTCTAACAGTTGGCATGGTTGATTGACTGAAACATGGACCAAAAGTTAGTCTACACTAAATGAAAAGGAAATGCCAGAACTTCCTTGATCTGCTGAAGGGAAAGGTATCCAAAGACTTCAGGAGACTGGAATGTTAAAATGCATCTGTCACATGAGACTCGCTCCCCAACGCCAGAGAACAGACCTCTCACCGCAGCTGTGAGGAAGAAGTTTATGAGGGAAGCCCAGTAGCCTTGAAGAGCTCTGTGTGCCCTTCTCTATAGATCAGAGATTACACTGGGAACTGAGATTCCTAGTTGCCATGGGAACAATATCCAACTAGGATCCTGGGGTATCGGGGACCAAATTGTAGTGTGTAATCGCCAAAGATGAGGTGGGCATGGTTACTGTAAAGGAGAGGAGAGCCAAAGCAGTATTCAGAGTAGTCAGGTTCACCAAGACCTACGGTGCTGGCCAGTTCAGTAAAGTACCTCTAGAAAACAAACAGTGGAAAACACACTAAATTCTTACTTGATCTGTTTAAGCAGAAAAGTTATAGGTCTCATGAATGGAAGTCAGGCTTGAATCACCAAAACAGGGAGTCATGGCCCCTCAGTGGGTTCCCAGACTTGAGCCAATTTATAGATGTAGGAGCCCTTAAATGAAGGGGAGGCCATGTCACATGAGGAGAAACTCTGTTATGTTGACAAAAATGTGTACTGTTAATCTTTCCCCAAGTCTTCCCCAAGATGACCTGCAGGCATTTACCAGCACGTGTGCATTGGAGAAAGGAAAATAAACAGATTTTTGAGGGTAATTGGACACTGGCTCTGAACTATTGGAACACTAGCTCCATGAGACCCATTAATCCAGGGGACTAATTCCAGGAAACCCACATCCACATCCAATTTGCCGATGTGGCCTGTGCAGAAGAGAGACGGAGCTTAGAGAATGGCTACGGATCATCGTAAACGTAATCAGGTGCTGACCACAACGGCAGAGGCTGTTTCAGATGTGGATTCATTGTTTGAGCAAATCAATCCAGAGAGTCGCTGGGGTTTTGTTTGTTTGTTTTATCAATTTTAGACATTTATCCTCTATATTTCTTCAAACATTTTTTTTCTGTCCCATTCTTTCTCTTCTCCTCCGGAATTCCAGTTACTCACATGTTTTACCACTTAATTCTGTCCAAAAGTCACTGAGGCTCTGTTCACTTGTCAGTTTTTTTCTCTCTATTCTTCAGTTTCAATGATTTCTCCTTCCCTGTCCTCATGGTCATAGATATTTTCTTCTATGTACCCTATCTGTTATTAATCCCATCCAGCGAATATTTGGTCTAGCTATTACATTTTTCAGTTGTAGGACTTCAATTTCACCTGTTATATCCATCTCCTCCTAGAAATTTTCTTAAACCGTATTTATTATAGTTATTTACAAATCTTTATTTAATCATTCCAACACCTGGGCTGTCTATAGATCTGTTTCTATTGACTGATTTTTCCCTTGACTATGAACCAAATTCTCTTGTTTCTTCACAGGTCTTATCATTTTTATTTTATACCATAGATGGTGTCCAAGGATCAACAGTGGTGAAGTTAGTTTGTTGTTGTTCTTTTTCCAGGAGGGAATAGCCTTTCTTTCGTTAGGCAGCTGGAATGATGGGCTGGCCAGTTCAATCCAATCAGGGGCTGAGCAGGTTTAGGAGTTGGGTAGGTTGGGATGCGGGACTTTAGTTCCTGTATCAGGGCCTGGGGCCCCACAGGGGCTAAAAACATTTGTGTTTGCTTTTCAGCCCAGCACTGCCTCCTGTGTTGCCCCAGGGCTTATATCTTTGGTCATATTAGAAACTGAATAAGGTGAGGGTTTGGTTAAATTGAGTTCATGTCTGACTCTTAAGTACTTCGAAAGTGAGCTCAAGCCTCTCCCTCCAGAAGCTCTCTGGAACCAAACACTGCAAGACTGCTCAACATCAAAAGGACAAGGCCTCAGAACTGTGAGACCACAAGACTGCAAGACGGTATCCCTAGAACCAGGCACGGGGCACGGTGTGAAATTGGTGCTCTGTAACGACAGAGCCCAACTCCTGCACACGAATCATAGCTCCGAAGTTTTCGAGCTCTCCGGCCAGCCCAGAACATCATTTAGCATTCCGTGTCTCAATCTCTTCATCTGGAGAATGGGGTAAAAAGAGAAGCTATTTCATAGGGCTGCTGTCATGTCTAAACAGGTAGAGTTAGTGTTACAAAAGTGCTAGCTCTTGCTCTTTGTGAAAACTGTGACCTTTTCATCTCTGTGAAGAAATTGTTGAGGGTGAGTAAGGAACGGAGGCAGAGTAATGACAAAGGTTCAGAAATCACTCAATCATACTCGTAGTTCAGAGCTCTCACTGCCTTTCCTGACGGAATTAGGTTGGCCCAGTATCTCTGCAGGTCCTGTTGCTGCTAAAAGGGATCCCCCCAAGGGGCCCCCTTTAATTCATTATCTTTCATCACTTCTTCGGCCCCCCTTTCTCTTCTTTAAGGCTCTAGACCACAGGAGTTCATTCCGAAGGCACAAGTTCTGGGGGCGGGGGAGAAGTTGTGGCTTAGCAAGGCTTCCCCTACTCACCCTGTTCAAAGAAAGAGTCTCTCCCCACCCTTCCTGTACCCCTGCTTTAATCACCCCTGAAGGAGAACAGCCCAAAGACGTCTCCAGACATTCAGCCAGGAGCATGCCACTCTTCAGTGAAAACAATTCCCACCCCCAGCTGTGGGTGACTTTATCTGCTGCCCACTGAACACATGGCAGCACATTGACTAATTGCTGGGAAATGAGGCCCTGAAGAATCTATTTCCAAAAAACCTGCAGTAAGATTGTGAAAAGAAGATAGCTGGCCAGGAGTGGGCTCAGCGCCCAGGGCTGGGGGGCTGGGAACAGGGCCCCACTGGGGTGGATTCTTCTGGCAGCTGAGGCCCCATGCCCAAGGCTGACCATTCAAGATGCTGAGAATTCAGAGCTAGGATCTCAGAGGTCATGGGGCTGGGCCGCTCCCCTCTGTGCACAAGGACACATCTGTCACATCTGCTCCTGTTCAGGACTCCTTTCTTTTCACAGAGGCCCTGGTCTGGAATGCACAGGCCCCTGACCTCCGGAGGCTGAGCATGGAGTCATCTCAGGAGAGGCCATGGGATGCAAGAAGAAAAGTGTCCAGAAGCACCTCCTGCTGTGCTCTCCAGCTCCCTGCACTGTCCCCCTGCCACTCGGCACTTCTTGTTTGTATTTATAGACTAAACCACCCCTATCCAGCCTGCACCATGTTTCCCAAACACTCAGTGATCACTGTTAATCAGCGAGCTGGCAGTGCCGCTGCCCGCCCGTGTGAGCATCTTGTTAATGACGGGAAGAGGCTGCCAAAGGGCCAGCTCGGCTCCGGATGGGATGGCGAGACGTGGGTCTTGTCCAGACTGCGGAAGCAAAGGCATCGCCACGAGCCGTCTGGCATGGAAAGGAGATCCCTTGTGTTTGACAACGAGAAATGAACAGGCCCTGTCTGCAGAGAACGACGGTAGGAGGCCATCTACTTGCCCTCACCTCCTTTTACACCCAATGATCGTGGAGCCCAAACAGGCCGGAGGGGAAGCTCAGGGATGAAGGGAGGCCAGCTAGCTGCCCCAGCGTTAAAGACCTATGCATTTCCCCAGGAGCCAGGATCTAGGCCTGGTCCCCAGCAGCAGCAAGAAGGATTTAAGCTGGGTGATCACAAGTACCTCCCAGTGTGAAGGGCTGCTAAAACTATTCTCGGACAGGTTACTAAGGAGAGAAATGAGATGGTGACCTGCAGACCCTTTACTCCAAGTTCATTAGCTCAGTCTGCACTGTTTGTGTATGTGCAGGAACAGGTCTGATTTTTCTAGCAATACGTGAAATGGAGGGAGCCTGGTACATACTATATGTATCTGGTGACCCTGGGTATCTTCTCCCAGTGGAGATCAGACCCTCCGGATGCCCGGCCTTCGTGGGGACCAGGCAGTACCTGAGTGATGAGATGAGCTGCTGTTTCATCAAACCCAGACGAATCAGACAATGTGCCGAGTGCCGGGGAACCCTGTCCTGAAGGAATCATAGAGATATAACAGCACCGGAGGGCACATCCTAGGTGCCTACGTGTGTTGCAGGGAGGGGTGGGAGGAATCGATGGGAGGGGGCGCTGCGGGGCTGGGGCCTGAGGACGGGAGGGCAAATGGGAGGGGCACACTGCCTTCGGCTGGTCCCTAATGGGGGTCCAGGCAGGCCCAAGGGGGCCATTTTAGGATCCCTGGAACTGCTGTCTCCTCCCAGCAATCTGCTCTGAGACAGGTGCCCAAGGACACAGGACTGTCCTTCAATTAGAGGCAGGGTCTTGAGGAGGGAAGCTCTTAAAACCACCCTTCCTGCCTCCCAGACCTTCTCACCTCTCAGGCCTAGGACTGGGCTCCGTGCACCATCGCAGCCGCACCCCAGTGGAAGCCACCGAAAGCTGCAGCCTCAGCTGCCCAGGCCCCCCTGGGCCGGGCTCCCAGAACTAAACACAGGGCCCAGCCCCTCCCCCTGCGGGCCCCAGGCCTAATTAATGCTCTGACGGGGAGAGCAGTCCTCTGGGGCCAAACCCCTCCACCCTCTACCTCCATGGGAAATTGCAAAAGGAACAAAGCCAGAGTTTCCATAAAGAAAGAAAGGCTGTATGGCCTGGAAATTAGGAAATGAAGCCCCGGGGCCCCCAAACGTGCAGGTTTCACGTCTAGCTCTGTGTATCAGCTCGTGACCTTGCACGGAGAGGAACCAGCAGAGATGAATGAAGGTTGATAAGATTCGTAAGGTCTTATATCCTCATCTGTGAAATGGGGACAAATAATAATACCAACCTCACAGGGTTGACCTCAGGAATAAATGAGCCAGTAACATAAAATGCTGGGAGCAATACCCAGTGTGGAGCAGGCACTCAAAAACTTGTTGCCTATTACTTAGTAAACACACTTCTGGCAATCGCATCACCGTTAGGATACAGGAAGGGTTTACAGAAGCATCTAATTGAAAGGGGAGCTTTGGGACTTGTTTTCAAAAAGCATTTGCATAGCAAGCGAGCCTTTGTTCCTTTCTCGATATGTCTTCACACTGAGGGGATAACAGAAGTACCTTCTTCATAGAGCTCTTGGGAAATCAATGAAACGACACATATAATGTACTCAGAAGAGTGGCCAGCCCTGAGCAAGCACTTGGCTCATGTCAGCTGTTTATTTGGGGTGAGGAAGTGCTGGAGATGGTGGGGAGGGAGGTAAAAATACTGTTGTGGCCCCCGCTGCAGCCAGGAAGCCTCTAGTTGGGTAGCTCTGTTCTGTTCTACAGCTAACATCAATCTTCCCTGCTATGGAAGAAGACAGCATCTAGACATAAGAATTTCCTGAGAATCAATCAGGGTGTCAGACAGAGCCAGGTTTCCAAGGAAGCCTGCTGACTCTTCCCTGGAAGTGCTCATTGGTCCAGGATGAACCTGAGGGCTCGTGCCTGACTGAGGACTGGACATCATGCCAGAAGGTCACTGTGGCCTTGGGACGCTAGCTGCAAAGCACCCGAGCTCCTGTAGCAAAGGACCAAGGGCGTCCGGTCCTCCCGGACCTGCCAGGCTCAGGGTCAGGAAGAGGCGAGGGTGCTAGACTGTAAAACAAGGACCACGGAAGCACCCCTGGCTCTCGGCTGAGGAACACCCAAACACGTGCTTTCACTTGCTCACCTGCTCCAGGCCTGGCCCTGACCCCCCGCCTGTGGGTCCCCCGGATGGAGACAGGGCCAGGGCCCTCAAGCGACGGGGAGAACTCCCTTAATGACAACAGAGGGCTGCACACACGATGCAGTCCAAGGAGACGGGGCGGCCACAGCGGGACTGGGGTTGCCCCGATCGTCCACCAACACAGAATGCTTTACCTCGTGGATCCCAAAGTGGGCGTAGGAGTCGAAGTAATAGTCCCTCGAGGTCATCTCCTCCGGGTTCAGCAGCTTGGACATCTTGCCCCGTCCCGGGCAGCTGGGCTGAGTGGACACATGGTGGACACACTGCACAGGCTTGGCTGGGACGACGGGCTGCGGGGGCTGCGAGGGTGGGCTGCTCACCTGCGGGGAAGAGGAGGGGCAGGTGTGAACAGCACCCATGAGGTCCTGCCCTCTGAGACTCCACCCTCCCTCCTTCCCCCTCCCGCCCCGCCCCAAGCCGGCTCCAATCAGCCCCAGCAGCCCCAGGGAAGGGGCGATGGTGTCCCCAAGCTGTTGGCTGTGCTGTGTGGGATGGTGGTGTGCTACCCAGGAGCCCAACCAACCTGAATTTAACCCAGTTCCGTCTCCTACGAGTGGGTGACCTGAGCAGATCTGGGCCTCAGTTGGCCTATCTGTTAAATGGGGACAATAATACCATCCCTTAGAGGCGAATAAAGGGAAAGATGTAATGGCATCACACAGCATCCCAGAGCAGAGTGGCTGGAGTATGGATTCCAGAGCCAGCCCCCCGAAACGTGAATCCCAGCCCCGCCACTCGCAGCTACACAACCTTGGACAGAGTTATTCACCTCTTGGTGCCTCAGTTTCCCCAACTCTAAAACGGGAATAAAATGGTCCACACGTCCTAGAGTCATCTTGAGGATTAGACAAGTTGGTGCCTGGAAAGTGCTTAGAAAAGGGCTCAGCGCATCGTGAGTCTGAGTTCTTAAAATGAGTCCCACCTGCGTCCTTAGGCAGATCAAGCCCCTGGACCTCTCTCCACCCCGCAAACAGCACCTGGCCCCCAAAATGCAGGTCTCTTAGGTTCTGGTTTCTCACACCTGTTGTCTTGCCGCTCCACCACCCCCGGTTTCTGATTCACAGTTTTACTCTGAACATCAGCAGAAGTTTCCTCTGAAATGCAAGCGCCCACACTGAGAGCCAGCCTCCTGCCAGCGCACTGCCCTTTCCTGGGTTCCCCGACCCTGACAGCCAGCTCAGCTCCACACACCACAGCTGCTGCCCGGCACTGACCAGCGCTTCCTCTTCCACGGGCTAACGGGAGGACAGAGGAGGAGATGGACCCCCAGAGGCTCAGCGTTCACTGCAGAAGCATCGTTCTGCCGGGAGAAGAAACACCTTTCCCTGAAGTGTAGGAAATCCAGATGTGCACGGCACAGCAAAGGCCTCAAAGGGGGCAGAATTCTGAAAAATCTGTTTTCAGTGATGAGTTAATATTTGTAAAGAGTTTAGAACGGTTTCTGGCATGGAGTACGTGCTCTATTATTGCTATTCTCATCAGCAGTACTCAGAGTACATTAACATCTCCCTATTCTATGCCTCAGCTTTCTCATCTGTAAGCTGGGTCAGTGCAGACTTACCATCTCCTTTCTAGCAAGGGAAACAGGGAGGTCCTAGAGCAAGATCAAGAAATCCGAGTCCATCCCCTCCATCGTGCCCAGAGTCCCAGGCTGGAGGGGAGCAAGCTGGGGAGGGTGGGGTGATGGTCCTGTTTTCCTGGTGTATCTAGGCTACAGCCTCTGGGAAATAGGCAGACTTCCCAGTTTAGCAACGTCAGGTTTCAGGTCGGCACGATCCCGGGCTGTCTGGCAGCAGAGGCAACGGGCTGCCTCATTAGAATGCAGCAGGTGTGCCCACCCTTCACTTGGGATGTTGGTCACGGTCTCCAGGAGGCTAAAAATAGACCGCCAATTGCACACTCCCGTGCTGGCTGCAGTCACCTCTAAAGCTGGAGGAGGCTCTGTGCATGGAGCTCACCCCAGTCATGACTCCATTTAAATTTATTAAGGAGAGAGGAGGTCCCAGCTGGACCAGGCTCTCGCATGGTCAAGGTCACAGGGGCCTCCTGCACCACTGAGCTCCACTCGACCCTGAGTTCAAGGTCCCTTTCACGGGGTCCCCTGAGATTCTTTCGACGGTGCCAACTTACGAAGCGCCCACCACACACCATGCATCACGCATCACGCGTTGCATCACGGGGCAAAGGATGGATGGATTCAGGGTCCGTTCACCTCAATAACCACCGGTCACGGGGACAAAGAGGTGACTGTGAACCAGGCCGTGGGGCCGGAGGCTGTCAGCCCAGTTCGGCCTCCTGCAGAGGCGGACTTGCGCTCTGCCCATCGGCTAACAGGGTGCCCTGTCCCAGGAGGCTGGGCCTGGGGTGGGGAACAGCAGTGGAGTATGATCCCCAGGCATCACCACCTGGGCTGGTGCTCTTTATTCCACAAATACCCACTGAACGTTGGCGGCTGTGAGTGCTGTATGGTCCCGTGGAAGAAACAGACGTGCGGGAACCGTGCCCTCAAAGGACGCTGTCTGGTGGAAGTGGAAGACCCCTGAGGTTCCACTGGATGATGGAGAAAGACTTGTTTTACAAGACAAGGTCAAGCAGATTGCTCTGGGTTCAAAGGAGAGAGAAGTCACTTCAGTGAAAGAGTCAGAGAGGCCCGGGATTGCTGGGAGCTTTCTCCACAGATTTTGGTGGGGGGGCGACAGTGGGAGGGAGCTCTTGGAGGGTGTGGCTTCCACAACCAGGAAAAGTGTGGAACAGCAGTGAGTGTGTCTGGGGAACTCGGCCCGGATAGTGGGAGATGGGGCTGTCAGAGATTACAGCCAGGCTAAGAGGTTGTATTGATTGATTTATTTATTTTACTTATCTATTTTATTTATTTATTATTTTTTTTGCGGTACGCGGGCCTCTCACTGCCGTGGCCTCTCCCAATGCGGAGCACAGGCTCCGGACGCGTAGGCTCAGCGGCCATGGCTCACGGGCCCAGCCGCCCCACGGCATGTGAGATCTTCCCGGACCGGGGCGCGAACCGGCGTCCCCTGCATCGGCAGGCGGACTCTCAACCATTGCGGGAAGCCCCGAGGTTGTATTTAAATACGAGACGACGGGGAGCTGTTGGCACTTTGTAACCAGGGAGTTCTAGGCTTGAGCTCTAGTTCGGGAAAATTGATGCGCTGGTAGCCTGCAGGAGGGGCAAGGGGGAAGGAAGAGGGGGGCACTCGGGCTGGGGAGGCAAGGTATGACCTCTGAGGCCTCTGGTTCCAAAGTCCAGTCAAGAGATAACGAGCCGCTGTGGTGTCAGAAGGGCTGCCTGCAAGAGAAATAGCAGAAACAGACCCACAGGAGTTGGCAACTGGCGGAACGGAGGGGAGAAGAGAGAAGCTGGAATCAGAGATGACTTCAACATTTCAAGCCTGGGTGGCTAGGAAAGTGGTGGTGACATTAACAGGAATGAGTGAGTCAGCAGGAAGAGCCATGTGGGGCGGGGGGAAATAATGAACTTCGGTTTGGCTCTGAGAAGTTGGACGTGTCATTGCATCATATAAGGAAAGATGTCTGGCCGGCAGGCAGTGATGCCGTCCCAGCCGGTAAATACCATAAACACAGCCGAAAGGTCAATGGCAAAGTGAGAAGCACATCTCTAACATACATGGCAGACAAAGGTTAATAACCTTAATATGGAGAGAGCCCTGACAAGCCAGTCCAATTTGACACTGGACAGAGGATCTTACAGTCAATTCACATGAGGCTAAACGCAAACGGCAAATTAACGTGCTGCAAATATATTAACCTCTCTAGAAATCGGGTAACTTCAAATGAACACAGAAAGTTATAACTTTTAAATACCAAATAAGCTCAAACCTCCCCTTCCAAAAAGACTAAAACTGCATTTGTAATGGTTGCAGAAAAGTAGGTGCTGACATATACCTTTAGTGAGACTGCTGGGAAACTAGTTTGACAAAATGCACTGAAAAGCACAAATCCTTTAACCCAGCCATTCCATTTTGGGGAATTTATCCTAAAGTAAGGATCGTGGATAATCTTGAGCACGTAGCTGTACGAATTTTGTGACGACACTATTCGTCATGGCAGAAAATAAAGAGTCAACCTGGGGGTTCCATGAAACAGAACCGATTGTACAAACTACGGTGCGTCCACACTGGAGGCTACACAGCCACTTCAAATGTCGCAGAAGAGTGTTTAATGAGAGAAACGTGATCGTGACAAACTGTGGGTTGAGGAGAACCAGTGGGAGATGAGTACACAGTGTGATCGCATTTTTAGAATTAAAACGTTTTCATGCCTGTGACTGAGGGGAAGGCACTGGGATGGGCCGCAATTGTCACGGTGCTTGTTCACGGGGCTGTGAACAGTGCACACTTTCCTTCCTTGTGCTTGTTATATATATTTTTTAAATGTATGCCACTAACAAGTACTACATTTGTAAACAGCCAAAAGTAGAAATTTGGAAATGTGATCCCAGACCTCGGATGGGAAACTGAGGCTGGCTCTCTGGATTTGGAAACCATCTGCAGAGCGGAGCTGAGGGGTTCACTTGGGAGAGACCCCCAGAGAGGGGGTAGAGGGAGTGAGGATGGGGCAGGGAGAGAAGCAGGAAGCATCCTTCTCTGAGGACCTTGGAGGTACCAGGGGACCTGGGGGGAGAGGCTTGGGAGGATGTGTCCTCATGCCTCCAGTTCTGTGACTGCCCCTCCTCTAAAGATGTGTGACCCAGGCGTTGTACTCCAGTGACTAGATGGCGGCACTAAAACAAAGCCAACCTTTGTCTAGCCTCATGTGTCCAGAGGACGCTGTGGTCAGGAAGTTGTGCAGTCACCTCTAAAGCTGGAGGAGGCTCTGTGCGTGAAGCTCACCCCAATCTTGACTCCATTTAAATACATTAAAGAGAGAAAAAGTCCCAGCTGGACCAGGCTGTTGCACGGTCAAGGTCACAGGGGCCTCCTGCACCCCTGAGCTCCATTCAGCTCTGAGTCCAAGGTCCCTTCCACAGGGTCCCCTGAGACTCTTTGTCTGGTTCTGGTAACATATCCACATGGTTGTCTCCAGCCTTGGACTGCTCTGTCCTGCTCTCCCCCTTCCTCCCCAGGGCCCAGGGCTCAGGGCGCTACTCTGGTGGAAAACCTCCCGCTGCTGCCTGCCCCCCAATCCGCTCAGGGTCACCTTCCACTGAGAGGATTTGTGAATTTGTCTTCTATTCTTAGTACCAACTGCTGATCAGGACTCCTCAGACGCTGTGTCCTGCCCCCAGGCCTGGCCTTTCCCAGGGCATCTTCAGCACAGTGTTTCTCCCCAGTATTTCACCTGCGATTTCCCTGGTCCACCCCATCCCACTGCAGCAAACAGGCCCAGGCTCCTAAATGCTGAGATAAGATAAAAGGCTATGGAAACACCAAAGCTGGAGACGGGAGGATGGCTCCCTGCCGAAGGGGTGTCCAGCTGGTCCTCAAAGGGTGGGTGGGATTTCCATGGGCAGGGCTGGAGATTCAGGGACAGAATTTTTTTACCTAACCCCACTTGCACCTAAAAATGAGGGTAGATGATGATGGTGGTGATGATGGTGATGGTGGTGATGGTGATGATGGTGATGATGATGATGGTGGTGATGATGGTGATGGTGATGATGGTAAAGGTGATGGTGATGGTGGTGATGGTGATGATGGTGATGATGGTGATGGTGGTGGTGGTGATGATGGTGATGATGGTGATGGTGGTGATGGTGATGGTGGTGATGGTGATGATGGTGATGATGATGATGGTGGTGATGATGGTGATGATGATGGTGATGATGGTGATGGTGATGATGGTAAAGGTGATGATGATGGTGGTGATGGTGATGATGGTGGTGATGGTGATGGTGGTGATGGTGATGATGGTGATGATGGTGGTGGTGGTGATGGTGATGATGGTGGTGATGGTGATGGTGGTGATGGTGATGATGGTGATGATGGTGATGGTGGTGATGGTGATGATGGTGGTGATGGTGATGGTGGTGATGGTGATGATGGTGATGATGGTGGTGGTGGTGATGGTGGTGATGGTGATGATGGTGATGATGGTGGTGATGGTGATGATGGTGATGACGGTGATGATGGTGATGGTGATGGTGGTGATGATGGTGATGATGATGGTGATGATGGTGATGGTGATGGTGATGATGGTGATGATGGTGATGGTGGTGATGGTGATGATGGTGGTGATGGTGATGGTGGTGATGGTGATGATGGTGATGATGGTGGTGGTGGTGATGGTGGTGATGGTGATGATGGTGATGATGGTGATGGTGGTGATGGTGATGGTGGTGATGATGGTGATGATGGTGGTGATGATGGTGATGATGGTGATGGTGATGATGGTGGTGATGGTGATGATGTTGGTGATGATGGTGATGGTGATGATGATGATGGTGATGATGGTGGTGATGGTGATGATGGTGGTGATGGTGATGATGGTGATGACGGTGATGATGGTGATGGTGATGGTGGTGATGGTGATGATGATGATGGTGGTGATGATGGTGATGGTGGTGATGGTGATGGTGATGATGGTGATGGTGATGGTGGTGGTGATGATGGTGATGATGGTGATGGTGATGATAGTGATGGCGATGATCCCTAACAGTGACTGAGGGCCCACTGAGTGCCAGGCACTGTGCTAAACACTTCACGAATATTATCTCATAAAAGCCTAATAATAAGTGAGGTACTGAAATTCACAGGCAGAGAAACTGAAGCTCAAAAATTCAGTCAGTTGCTAAGCCCAGAGCTAGCAAGTAACAGAGCCAAGGCGTGAACCATTTATTATCTGACAGCAAAGCTGTGCTCTTGAGCCTGACACCGTGGCTGGACCAGTTCAGTCCCACCAAGCCTGACAGCTTCTGCTGGGAGCCAGGCCCTGTGCTCCGAAGTGGGTGGCAAAGCAAGGCCAGGCAGGAAGCCCAGCCCTGGGAGGGGAGAATGAAGGCCAAAGGCAATGTGGACAATGCCTCGGTGGAGGTTGGCACAGGTAGGCACCTCGCCAAGGTGACTGAGTTCCAAGGGGAGCAGACAGGGGGCTCCAGTCTGTAGGAGAAGCTGAGGTCCACGTGAGGAAGGGAAGGTGTCTGGGGTCACGTGGGCAAATCTAGAACTGGGACCTCTAAGAAAATAGGGGAGGGGATGGGGAGAGGAAGGAGAGGCTTTGAGGGGGAAGAGGAGTGGGGGAGACCCGAGGGGAAGGCAGACGGCTGGGGGCGGAGAGCAGCCAGCGCTTTCTGCACCAGGCAGCCGAAGCCACCCCAAGCCCATTGGGCTATAAATGGCAGTCCCTGGCACCGGCCCAAGCTGTACAGATGATTTTCCTGAGAACAAAAGGCGCCCCTGAAGGAGCCAAATCCTGCTCCGTCTCCAAATGTCAAGACAGCTTTTGCTAACCTGAGTCTGTCCTCAGCATCGGCCTGCCATGCTGAGGTCCCGCAGAGGGACAGAAAGGGGCCTGTAGGGGGTAGCGGGGGCCGCAGGGGGAGCAGAGGAGGGCGTGGGAGCAGGGGGGCTCCCGGCCTAGGTCTCACTGCATGTTCCTTCCCAGCTGTCTTCACCGTCTCCCCACCCAGCCTGGGATCACCCTTTTCTCCCATCTTGACCGTGGTCCATGCAGTCGGTAGTGACCTGAGCTAGATCTTCTAGCACCATCTGTCTGCCTCTAGGTAGGGGCCGGAGCTCAGCTGAAGGGGGAACGTTCTAAGGGTGGGTGTCGGGCAGCAGCAAGGCAGGCATGGCTGTGTCGGGCACCTGGGACTCTCCTGTCCCCCATGACCACACCACAGATACAAAGCTTTCATGCCTGCCTTTGGCCAGAGATGAGCCTGGTTCCACCCTCCCATCCACTCTCCTGCACCCGTGTTTCCTATCACCTGGGCTGAGAGAGGAGCTTTCAGCAAAGCAGTCTTGCAGTCAGCCTCCCCAGAAGGAAGCACGGTGCTGGAGCAGATGCCACGACCTGGCTCACTGCTCTTCCCCCTGGGGGTCGGAAGCCTGCACGACTCGGGGACGGGGAGAAGGGTCTAGACACCGCTGGTCCTACAAGCTGGAGCTGTCTCCCTGTGCATCGCTCCCAGGCTTGCTCATTTGTCAACTGTCACCCTCATGCGCCCCTCTAGCGTTGGCTTTTTAAAGGCACAGACTCTCTCTAGAGCCCCCTGTGGCGAGGCCAGACACTGATGCATGTCACAGAGCGTCAGCTGCTGTCACCAGCTGGCACCTCTCTATTATACTGTGTCCCTGAATCTAACTCTGGCATCTCAGCAGAGCCCGCCCTCACATGCTTTTTCATTACTTCAGACTCAAGCCCCTCCCAAGGCTGTGCTCCCTGGAAGCCTCTTCCCCCGGGTCCTGCCACGCACCTTTCTCAGTTCTCACCCTCCCTCTTTCCCTAGGGCTCACAGAGGGGCCTCCTGCCGTGGCTCTCGCTGGGTGGTCCCCACACCTCTAGCATCAGCATCACCTGGGGGCTTGTAAGAAATGCATGTTCCCGGGCCTCGCTGGCAACACTAAATCAGACTCTCTGGGGTGGAGCCCAGCAATCCATTCCAACACAGGCCCACACACGCGATTCCCGCTGCATCCCAGAGACTGAGAACGGCTTGTCTGGAGTTGCGTTTTTCCACACTGTTTCCCACAGAACAGACACTCCTGGAACAAGGGGTTCTGTGGTCAAGTGAGTTTGGGCCAAACAAAAAGCTAAAGAGATTTCTTTTCTTTTCCAGCTTTCTTGAGATAAAATTGACATATATCATTGCGTAAGTTGAAGGCATACAGTGTAATGATTTGATACATGTGTATACTACAAAATATAAAGAGATTTCTTAATTGCAATCCTTTTAAGGCTTTAATTTGCTAAAATGAATCGTAAATCTCCAAGAGGGAATGAGGGTGTCTAGTGCTACCAGTGTAATAGCTGTGGCATTCTTTTTCCCTGAGAGAGCTATAAACATCTCTAGAAATTACTGTTCTGAAGGAAGCCATCTGAGGTCTCTGACTGAGGGCAGTGTTTCTCTCTTACGATCTGTGTCAGTCACCTTGGGTGGGTATCAGGCCCCACCCCAGACCAGCAGAATCCATTCCTGCGAGGGTGAGGGCTGCCAGCCTGCACTTTAACAAGCCCTCCCGGGGCTCCCTGTGAAGCCCTGGTCCAGGCAAAGTTGGGGACAGCTTCTTGCCTTCTCCATTCCTCTGCGATCCCTGGTGCAGCCCTCAGAGGCCACCCTGGCTCTGCCTCGGTGCTACTGAGGCTCCCAGACAATGCCAGAGCCGGGCCAAGGTCACCTGAAGGAGAGGCAGCCACGGGTTACAGAAAGCACCTTGGCTCTCACAGCAAAAGGACCGGGATTGGGTGAGGGCTCCGCCACCTGCGGGCTGGGTGACCTGGGCCGGTCCCTATCCTGCTGTCACGGCCAGGGTCACGGCGTGGCTCAACTCCAAGGGCAGCCCTTGGCAGCCGCGTATGGTGTCCCGGTGCTTCCCGGCGCTTCCCGGCAGCCCCTGGCAGTCTGTTTGTGGCACAACGGCCATGCCTGCTTCACATCGGGATGGCGTTGCAGCCGCACGGCACCTGCTCTGTCTCCCAGATCTGGAACTGCTGGGAAGGAATCTATTGGAGTTGTTGCACCTGACCTGTTCTTTAAATAAACTGGGGCTGTTTTCCAGCTATTAGTCACTTTCCCCCCAAGCCTCCACATACTGAATTCTCTTCTTATATCCTCAGATATTTTGGCTGCAAGAGATGTCAGGTTAATTGGGTGCCTGGCTCCTGGCTCTTCCTCCTTAATGGGCTTACAAAGCAGACTTGCCATGCATCCCCCCCGCCGCCATCCCTCTCCCCTCCCCAAGCCAACAGGGGCCTCTCTCTCCTTTGACTTGAAGGACGTCACCAAGCACCCTCTCTGCTTCCTTTATGGACAGATGTGCAGAAAGATACAGCCAATCTCTTCCCCCACCCTCATCCTGCCTGGAGTTGGACGAAGCCTTCGTCCCAGATATGGGTCACATCATCCCTGTGGGACCTGAGCTGGGCAGGTGACTCTATGCTCGGCCGGGGTCACCAAGGAGGCAGAGGGTGTCAGACGGAGGTCACACATTCGGGGCACCTGTGGGTTCTGGTCTTGGTTCTCCCCCTATTCAGGTTATGGTGCAAAATCCATTTAACCTTTCCGACCTTCAGTTTCTTCCTCTGTCAAATGGCAATAAGTATGTGTCCTGCCTCTTCCACGGGCTTCTGTGATGAGTAAAGATGCTGTGTGTGTAAATATTCAGAGGCAATTCTAAGGTGTGATAGAGGAGAACAAGACTTGCATCTCTGGCCAACTGACTCTCCGCCCCGGTGTTACTTGGGGATGCTGCCTGAGCCCTTCTCTGGCCCTGGACACAGTGGCCTTGGCTGCCCTTAGCGCTCTGTTCCTCTGGCTGCCTGAGCCTTGTCCTCGCCCTCCACACCGTCTACTCCCTGGGCTCTGAGCTACCCCTCTTCCCCAGAGGTTTCTGAGAACTATACAGTTGCTGTCTTCAAGAACATGCCCATCGTGGAAACTCAGTCATTTTCTCCAGACGCCGACACCTGGTCTCTCCTGCTCCTAGTCTGTATTCCTGTGGCATCTGCTGGTCCAAAGCTACTGGTTACGTACGTTCTGCCCTTTTTTACCGGCAGACAGTCTCATGCAAATTTTCTCACAATTGTAGGTGTTGCTTCTACAGCCAAGAAGTAAATTCCTTCAGAGACCGGTACCCAGATCTGATGTGTCACTGTTTCCCCCTTAATGCTTGGTACAGAGCTGGGGCTCAGTAAGGATGTGATGATTAAAGTATCCTTCCACTTCTACCGGGTCAACGCTGCCCTTCATAAATATATCATGCAAGGTTCCTTCCCACCATGCAACCAGAGACCTTTCTTTCCCCTTGAGAGGGCGGGGAGGGAGGTGGCAGCAAGGAAGACAAAACTGAGAAGAATAACCCTGAGGATCTGAATAACACTCAACGCTCTTTGGAGGAGTCAGTGGTGCCCCAAGTGTCTTTACCGAGAACTGTCTTATCATCTCCCAGGATTTCTAGGAAAAGGAAATATCTTGCAAATACAGGATGCATTTACTAACCCCCATATTTCCATCCATGTAGACTACAAGTGGCTTCAAGTACAGATTCGAGCGTATTTGTAGACGCTTTTCCAACAGTCTCTTCACAGCGAAGTGTTGCAGGGAACGGGGCTGAGTTTCAGAGAAACTGACTGGCCGATTTAGTCCCCATGGTGGGGCTGTTCAGGACGCAAGAACTGGCCCTTCACAGAGTCTCTGGCCCCATCATCTGTCCAATAAGCCAATGGCTGGAGATAAATGAGCTACAACGTCATAAATCAGAAAGAAAATCACAAGTTGTAGGCCAAGACCAAAGCCACATCAGCTCAATCCAGATTCCCATCTGGTTTCCCAGGACTCCAGTTCTAGGAAACCCATTTGCTCGAAATAAATATCTTTCCGCCCAGATTCTTAGCAGAAGTGAGTAACTCCTTTAATCAGAGATTCCAATGTATTTACTGAAAACACTGGTGTTCCAGCTAGAAAGGGAACAACGTCAGCCACCAGATCTACTCCAAAGGTGGCCTCACATTAGCCAACGACAGATCCCAGGAATCTGGATTTTTCAAAGCACTCCCAGGCAATTCTGACGGTCAGTTTAAAAGCTGAACAAAACACGTGAAATAACAGTTTTCAAGACGCTGAACGTCGGGCAATGAAGAACAGTACCTTTGAAAGCTGACAAACAAACAAGGCAAACCCCATGACGTCTCAGCTTACTGCCTGGTAAATCTGAGCTGGGTTGTAGGGAGTGGAAACCCAGGCAGAGAGAGGCATCTGCCTTGGTGGAAGAGACAGAGGTGGGAATCAGGAAAGCAAGACAGCTAGAGTTTGAAAGACAGAGTGCTGGAGGGTAGAAGACTCTACGGGGGGGGGGGGGGGGGCTTTGGAGGTCTGGAGTGAGTGCCCCTCAAGTCTTCAGCTGAGACTGACCAAACTATGCATGTGAAGAAACTACCTGAGACCAGGAAAAGAACGACAAAGAAGTTAAAGGGACGACTTTACGGTACTCACACGGGGCCAGTAAAGGGCTCTTGTCTCCCCAAGCCAGAGTGGAAAAACCTCAGAATTCATGAATACTCAGAAGACTACTATCCCCCCTCAGTGGTGGAAAATTAGCCCTGGATTAAAGACTGCTCTGATTCCACCTAACAAAGCTTAAAAGCAAGACCTGAGAGGGTTAAACTCTCCAAGTGATTTAACTGCATCCCAGAACTAAGCTTAGAAATACAAAATATCCAAAAAGTATCCAGCTCCCAACAAGGTGTGGATTCCACAATGTCCAGCGTTCAGTCAAAAATTATCAGGCTTGCCAAAGAAGTGGGAAAACGCTACCTATAATGAGGAGAAAAATCCATCTCTCCAGACCAACCTAGAAAGGACAAAGATGATGAAATCAGTAGACAAGGTCTTTAAAGTTATTACTGTAACTGTATTTCACATGTCCAAGAAACTAGAGGAAAGATTAAGTGTGTTATGTGGCGACACAGAAGGTAGAAAATGAACTTCTAGAGATAAAAACTATATGTGATTTTTAAAAATACACCAGATTAGATTAATAGCAGATTACATGTCACAGAAGAAAAGATTGACACAGGCAATAAAAACTACCCAAAATAAAACACAGAGAGAAAAAGATTGACAACAAAAAGCTAAACAGAGCATCAGTGAGGTGCGAAAGAACTTCAAGTGACTTAGTACACATGTGACTGTGGTACCCAAAGGGAGGGGAAACAGAAAAATACTTAATGAAATATTGAAATGGTGGCTGAAATTTTCCAAATTGACAGAAACCATAAACTTATAGATTCAAAAAGCTCAGCAAACCCTGAGGAAAAGAAATTAGAGGGAGAAAAACACACCAAACTATATCACAATTAAGTTGCCTAAACCACTGATAAACAGAAAGTCTTAAAAGCATCCAGGGACGGGGGATAAAGATACGTTACATACAAAGGAACTAATATAGGAATGAGAGCCAACTTTGCATAAGAAACAACACAGGAAGACAGGACAGCACCACCTTTAAAATACAGAAAGGAAAAAAAAAAATCTCTCAACTTGGAATTTTATACCCAGTGAAAATATCTTTCAAAAATAAAGCCAAAGTACAGATTTTTATAGACATACAGAGGTGAAAGGTTTCATTATCCACAGGTCCACATTATAAGAAATGTTAAAGGGCATCCTTTGGGCAGAAGGAAAATGATAACAGATGGAAATCTGGATCCACACCAAGAATGAAGTGCTCTGGAAAAGTAACTTTTATGGATAACCATAAAAGACCTTTTCCTTATTATTTAAATCTCTTTAAATGATTATTGGCTGTTTAAATTAAAAAATAAAAACAATGTCTTCTAGGATTTATAACATAGGTAGGAATAAAATGTATGATGGCAATAGCACAAAGGCCAGAAGGGAAGGAACGGAAGTACACTGTTGTATCATTCTTATAGTACATGTGAGGTGCTGTAATATTACTTGAAGAGAGACTATAGGTTCATTATACTTACTACAAACTCTAGGCATCCACTTTACAAAAGCACAAAAAGTTATACATAATAAGCCAGCAAAGAAGATTAAATGGAATCTTAAGAAACACTCAAGTATCGTCCCCCAAAAAAGGCGTAAAAAGAGCGCAAGTGTAACAAAGAACAGATAAGTAACATAGAAACAAATAGCAAGATGGTAGGTTTAAACCCTACAGGATCAATATAATATTTATAATTACATTAACTATAAATGGTCTGAACACCTCAATTAAAAAACAGAGGCTATCATATTAGATTTTCTAAACAACTACATGCCTCCCTGTTTGAAACTTACTTTTAACACAAAAACAGTTTTTAAAAAAGGATGAAAAACAATATACCATGTTAACTTGAATAAAGGGAAAGCTGGAGTAGCTATAAGAGTATCAGAGAAAGTAGATTTCACAGCAAATAATATCAAGAAAATGAGGATCTCTTCATAATGATAAAGTGGTCACTTCATCAAGTAGACACAGCAATTTCAAATGTTTATTCATCTAATAAAAGAGATGCAAAATATATGAAGCAAAAACCGACAGAACGAATCATTAGGGAAATGCAAATGGAAACCACAAGGAGACACCACCTCACACCCATTAGGATGGCTAATAATGAAAGAAAGCAAAAAAACGGGAAAATAAGTGTTGGCAAGGATGTGGAGAAACTGGAAACCTTTTGCAATGAGAATGAAAAATGGTGCATTCACCGTGGAAAAGTTTGGCACTTCTTCAAAAAATTAAAACTAGAGTTACCATATGATCCAGTAATTCCACTTCTTGGTATATGCCCGAAGTAAGTGAAAGCAGGGTCTTGAAGAGATATTTGTGCACCCGTGTTCATAGAAGCATTATTCATAATAGCTAAAATGTGGAAGCAACCCAAGTGTCTATTAATGGAGGAACGGACAAGCAAGATGTGGTCTATGTATACAATGGACTATTATCCAGCCTGAAAAGGGAGGGAAATTCTGACACATGCTACAACACGGATGAACTTGGAGGACATTATGCTAAGTGAAATGAGCCAGACACAAAAAGACAAATACCGTATGCCTCCCCCTACATGAGGCACTTAGATTAGTCATATCCATAGAGACAAGTAGAATGGTGGTGGCCAGAGGGTGGAGGGGAGAACGGGAGTTACTGTTGAATGGGCACAGAAGTTCAGATTTGCAAGACGAAAAGAGTTCTGGAGACGGATGGTGGTGATGGTTGCACAAAAATATGAATGTACTTCATACCATTGAGCTGTACGCTTAAAAATGATTAGGACAGGGGCTTCCCTGGTGGCGCAGTGGTTGAGAGTCCGCCTGCCGATGCAGGGGACACGGGTTCGTGCCCCGGTCTGGGAGGATCCCACATGCCGCGGAGCGGCTGGGCCCGTGAGCCATGGCCGCTGAGCTTGTGCGTCCGGACCCTGTGCTCCACAACGGGAGAGGCCACAACAGTGAGAGGCCCGCGCACAGCAAAAAAAAAAAAAAAAAAAAAAAAAAAAATGATTAGGACAGTAAGTTTTATATTATGCGCATCTGACCACCACGAAAAAAAATGGAGAAAAAAACTGATAGAAGCAAAAGGAAAAACAGACAAAACCTGATTATTCTGGTGGCTTGAAAAGCATTTAAAAATCAGCAATCCCTGGATTTAAAGCCTATGAAATCTGGATGCAGCATTTCCCATTTTATCTTTTCTATCCCTTTCAAAATTCCTGAATCAAGAGACTTGGCTGGGAGTGGTGGTGAACACAACACATTAAACGTTTACTTGTCAAATGAGCACTTTAGTGCAAATTCACTCTCAAGGTCCATTCCCTCCTGAGAGGAGGAAGAAAGTATATTGTTATAATGATGGGAAAGAGGATGAAGACAAGCCCAAGAGGCCATTTTCCCAGGGCATACCTGTGGCTCAGAGACAACAAGTCACTGGTTCAAGGTCATAGAGTCAGAAACTGGTGGAAGGTGGAGTCAGACTCAGGAGAGGCAAGTGCTGCCTCGAGGCCGAGACTCTGACGGGCAGGAAACCAATAGTGACAGCCCTGCCTCCACGAAGACACGTTCCCGGCAAAGTCATCCCACTTAGGTCCCACCGTGCGGCGCCCTGGACGCTCTTAAGCACGTGGTCATTTTCCCCATTGAACACAATCATCTGTCCCTCTCGTGAATCACCCCACCCTGGACCCCATCTCCAACAAACTGGCGAGGGCCCGCCTTTATGTAGGTTCGTAAAAGATCTTGGAGAGGCAAGCGTCTGACTGGGCAGCCGGTGAAGTTTCAGCGACCCTCAGCCCCAGAGCAAGGACCACGCGATGAGCGAAGGCTACGTTGAGACCTGGGAGCTCTTTCTCCAGCCCCGGCTTTGCCCCTGCCTCTCTGGGCATCCTTGACCAACCTTTACCCTCTCTGGTCTTGGATTCCCATCCGTGGAAGGTGGCGGCACCGGATTCGAGACTGTGGACCAAGCAGGCATGTATGTGGAGACCACGTGGGCCGCGTGGACAAGCGGAGGGAGGGGGTGGATGCGGACACCTCTGTGGGGAGCAGGAACCAGGAGGCCAAATGAAACATCTGTGCAGGGAGGCTTGGCCCATGTCCTGCTGTTACTTATCAGCATTGTGCTCACACCTGGGGCACCGAAGCCCAGAGAAAGGAGAAGATCCGTGGAAGATGAGCCCAGAAAAATAGGTGCACAGCCCTGAGAAGCCAGCTGGGAGGAGAGCCTGGGCTGGTCACAGTCACCAAACACAGAAAACAGAAAGCACCGGAGCCCGGGGCAGTGGCCAGTGCTGACGGAGCCTGCTCCCCAGAGCAGGCCAGAGGAGGAACCAGCCACGGCAGTCCAGCCACACAAGGCTGGGGGGGAAAGGGACGGCGGCTGAGGTAGCTGGGGTCAGTGAGAGCAGTGGTCCTCAAACCCTGGTGGACATCCCACCTCCACTGAGGCTGGATCCCAGCCTCGGATCCAGTCAGTCTGGGGTGGGGCTGAGAATCTGCATTTCTCCCAAGTTCCCAGATGATGCGGGATTGGCTGCTCCAGGGATCCCACCAGTAACCAGCAGGAACTTGCGTCCTGGGACGTGGCTGCTCGAGTTTGGAACCAGCGTCCGCCACTTCCTCGCTCTGTGACCCTCGGACATTCACTGCATCTTTCTGAGTCGCAGCTCCCTCTCTCGCAAGCCAGGGACATTATTAGTATCTGCTCTCAGGGTTATTTAAGAATGAAATTAGATTATGCATGGAAAGAGCTTGGGGCAGAGTAAGTGCTGGGTGAACACCATCAAGCATTTCTGTTCGTAAGGGCAGCGTAGCGGAAGCCCCCGGTGCTGGTAAGATGACCCCACGGTGACCTCTAGGTGTCAGGGCTCAGGAAGAGAGAAGTTACTCTCAGCCCAGAGGTGGTGAGGGCTCGCGTGGAAGCCTCAGTTGAGGGGAAGAGTCGACGGTGGAGCCTACAGGGAAGGAGCTGGAGGAATAACTGTTCTGAGCTCACTCCCCTCCCTCCTCTGATATGCTGTTGCTCCGTTGGTGGCGCCCCAGCTCACAACACCCCACCATGGGACCCTGCCAGCCCGCAGCCTGGGGGAGCTGGGGTGGGAGGGGAGCCTGTCCATGCAGTTCAGCTTTCTGGGGCAGAGAGCAGGGTGGAGAAGGATGGAGAGCACGTTAGAGGAGCAGATGTAAGACAGCAGCATGCTTGCACATCGTGTCATGCATACCCCGCCCCCTGGGGCAGGGCGACCCCCTAATCCAGCCAAGAGCTGGGGGACTCAGAAAGGCTCCAAGGCTCTGGGTGAGCAGCTCCTCTCCAAACCACATCCTGCGGCTAGAAATACCAGCCACACCCCAACACGGATCTGGTCCCTGGCACTCCCAGCAAGGTGAGCGGGACGGTCCTGGTTCCAGCCCCGGCCAGGGCTCTGGCACTGAGCCATCCAGGCACCTACCTCGAAGGAGACTGAGCTCTTTGGCTTTCTGTGGGGAACAAGAGACCACCTTGCGGGAAGCAGAAGAGAGAGGATGGATTTAGCCGAGACCGGAAAATAGACACAGCAACCTGACACATGGAACAGGCAGGGCTCAGAGCCCGGCTTTGGCCCTGAAATCAACTCTCTGGCCTTGACAGCGGACCTCTCCTCGGAGCCTCCCTCTCCAAAGGACAGTCACTATCAGTCCTGCCTGTTTCTCTTCCCAGCTCCTCCTTAGCCTTCAGGATTTGGGGCCTAGAAAAGGATTCCCAGATGTGTTAAGTCACACTAGGCTCCTTGGATGAAATCGCTAGAGCCGTATCTAGCCACAGTCATAGATATGACTGTGATTATTCATTATCTAAAATTGGATGGGATAAAGTACTGCAAAATAATACACTGTAGGGAATGTTCTGCCGAGGCAACGGACTGAATTAAAACCATCGCTGTTAAACATTTCCCACTGGTGACCTGTGGTGTTCTCTTTACTCACATGCTGGGTACCACAGCTTCCCTGATACTGACGGGAAAGTGACGTGTAAGACGCAAATGGCCGGCTTTCCGAAAAGGTCCAGGCACAGTGAGGTGTAGACACTGTGACAGGGAGGTTACCTTGAAGAGAGAAGATGGTATGCACCCTGTCACGGGCACCATTCATGCACTGAACACTGCGACAGGAAGAGCAGAGTTAGCGCTGGAAACCTGAAGGGTGTCTCAGTGACTCACTGGTCCCGTCCCCTGGCTTCAGGTAAGATGTGATCAAACAGCCCAAAGGGTCCAAGGGGCTCCCTGGGGGTCACTCAGCCAGCCCCTCAACCTGAATACGAAATCCCCACTCACCCCGAAACATACGGAAACTTAAATAAGAGTCATCCGCTCAACAGGAAAGGCTCCAAGGCTTGCCCTATTCGGGTTAGGAATCAGAGCTCTGCAGAGAGGCTTCTGGAACCCCCAAGACCCAGCCCATTTTGTCACAATGGCAAGGGGAAGAAGGACAGCCTGGAAGCCTCCCATTAGCACTTTCTGGGAGGGTGGGGTGATGCCGGGCGGATTGAACGACGTTTCCCATAAGGAACGACCAGAGCACCTCTCCTTACGGGTTCAGCCACCTGTCCAGGTTCACTCCCTGTCATAACCTTTGTCCTTCTTCCTCCTAAAGGATAAGACTCCTTGGTAAACCTCAAACTCCCTGATTTTGTTTTCTGCTGTGCTCTCAGGGTCAAAGCCAGCTCAGAAAAGACACGCCCCCTAGTAAGCAAGCTGCAGTCTGGACTATCACCCAGGTCTCCTGAACCCCATGAGCTCAAACCTGAAGTTCTTTAACACCCAGGCATCTCCACCAGGGCCAGAAGAGAAGGAGAACGGTGACCCTGATGTTAACTCACAACGTCCAGCAGCTGCAGAACAAACACCCGCCTTTGCTCCTCTGAGCAAAGCGTCTCTACCCATAACTCATGCACTCGCTCAGCCAGCATCCACTGAGGCCACCTGGAGTGCAGGCATCACGCTGTCGTGAAGAGGACGACCTGGCAAAGGGCAGGGACAGAAGCAGGGCGGCGGCTGCAGTGATCCAGACAAAGTATGATGAGGGTCTGACTGGAGGCAGCGGGATAAGGAGAAGGAGATGCAAGTAAAGGATGGGAAGAAGGTAGATTTGGCAGGATTCTCTTGCAAATTCTCTGGGAAGGCCCCTGGTATGACTGCTGACCAGTGCCCTTCAAGGAGGCAGGAACCCGGGGCAGGAACAGATGCACAAGCTCGGAGGAAAGGTAGGGAGCTCTGTTTGGGTCGTGGTGGACCTGAAGTGCTTGCCGCACACTGAGGAAGAGAAACCCAGCCAGGAGTGCAGGTCTGGACGTCACAAGACGTGCAGGAGGATGAGGTCATCCAGGGACGGGAAGCCGGGGTCAGCGTCACTACCAGCGGGAAGGAAGAAGGATCCACGGGAGGGCTGGAGAGAGAACAGCCACAGGTGCGGGAGAGTTGGGAGGAGGGAGGACGCAGGACCCCGAAGAGGAGAGGGAATCAGGAAAAACGAAACACAAACAGCGTCGGATGCCGTCGATTGACCAGGTGAGATTAGAGACCGTTGCAGTCGGTAACAAGGGGGGCTCCAAGGCCTGGGGCGAGAAGATGTCAGAGGACGGTGACTCCAGGGATGGCCGTCGCATCACCCCTCCTCTGGGCCCCTGGCATAGCGCTCGGCTGCTGGCACCAGCCACGGTACCAAAGGAATATAACATCCTGGCTCGGCCTGGATCCTGGGAGACATGCCAGGTCCCAGTACTTTAGAAATGATGGTCCAGCAGTGCACACTGCGGAAGACAAAGAAGTATGGCACTGACAGATTTGAAACTCAAACCTTCCCTTTCGTTCCCTCTACCCCGTACGCGTTCGGAACGGGCGAGACCCATGGCACATCAAGTGTCTGGTCATGCGGGGGTTAAAGGAACCACTGCCCAAGACGGGAGCCTCTCCAAGACGTAGGTCCCCAGAGCCCGGGGCCAAGAAGCTGAGGCTGCCTGCCCCACCAGCTGAACCGCGAGCCCTGCACGTCTCTCCTGCCTAAAAAGGAAAGAGCCATCGCTCTCAGCAACGCAGAGGGCCCAGCCTGGGGAAGGGTAGAGCCCGAGCCAGCAGGCGGAGAGCAGAAGCGCAGGCAGAGGTTTCCGGAGGGAGGTTCGTTCTCCTGCCAGCCTCCTCCCCTTCCGCCCTGTTCAAGTCAGGACCCTGGAAGAGGTCAGCTCCCCGCCAAACCCAGACGGGCGGCACCTCTTTGATTGTCCCCAAACCTCCACTTTCTACACCATTTGCCACCTCGAGGGGAAAGCATCTCGCGCGCTCAACAGCACAAGTTTAGCACACGTGGGCAAGTCTGGAAGGGGAAGCCATGTGGAGGATGGTGATGAGCTGTCTCCATCCCCTCTGGCAGCTCGATAAGGGGAAACAGGCACAAAGTTGGCCTGGAAGGCACCTGAAGCAGCAGGGGAGTCACAGCGAAGTTTAAGGCTTGCACAAAGCCTCCCCGCTTTCCAAAGGTCCTCATGCCCTGGCCTCCATCTAGTTCAGGGCCGCCCTATCAGGTGGGATAGACAAGGACCAACTCAGGCGTCTCTCACACGAGTGACTGAGAGTCAGAGGGCAGTTGGCAACAGAGTCAGGGCTGTGGGTTCTGCCTCAAGCTTCTCGGCTCTTCCCAGGCTACCTGGTATCCGCCGAGGGCCCGAGGAACCAGAGCGAATAATCCAGGGAGGCCGAGGCCGAGCCCCCTTGGTGCTCAGGATGGAACCTGGCTGCCTTGACTAGGGCGTGTGCAGTACCCTCCAGGGGCGGGGGCGGGGCTGAGAGCTCTGGTCTCTGATGCTGAAGCAGAGCTGGAAGAAGAAAGGGAGGTGGGCACAGGCTTGGCCGAGCTTCAGTGACGCCTCCAGGAAAAGCCACCAGAGCTGGCCGTGTGGACAGAAGCCCAGGGCCCTGCTGTACCGGCAGCCCAAGCCACTGGTTTGCTTTTCTTTCCCTCCTGGAATATGGAGCATCTTATTTTTAACTTTATAAATAGAAGAGTGAGTGACAGCGCCGGCCTAAGACAGTCACATCCTCCCGCAGAGCGCCGGCCCCAGAGCAGGAGGCTGGGGCCCCCGAGAGCCTGCAGCTAGGAGCCAGAGCCTCAGGGCTGTTCAGACCCCTTGTCTGGACATATCTGCCTCCCCCACCCCACCACGGCCCCTGCTCACATCAGCTGACGATGGAGCATCAGGCCTAGTGGGAAGGAAATACATTGCCTGATATAAACCCCGAGACTGCCCTGCTTCGAGTGAGGTTCCGCAGGGCTACCTCCACGGTCTCTCTGCCCCCTCTTCCCACCGCAGAAGTGCAGGGAATTCCCCCCCCCACAGCCCGGGCAGAGCCCTGACCTCCCCCTTCCGCCCTTTCTGAGACTTAAGGCTTGCCTTGTTCAGGAGGGTACGAAACGTATGCCCTCGTTTGTCTGAAAAATCTCCTCTTACCCAGTTTGCACTGAGTGTCACCATTCTCTCTGCAGTCCTGCCCTTGTCGCACAGCAGTGAACATCTGTCTGGGGCAGCTTACCTGCAGCCTTGCTTTGGGTTGGCAGATGATGGCTATGACCTCAGAGACTTCCTTTTTAGGGGACGCTGGGTGACTGACGGTCCCAACCAGCGTAGAAGGAAGGGAGCCATAGATAATGATTTAAACGCCAGCATCCACAGAACATTTTCAGTGCAGGAAAGGTATATGTCACAATGATCACTCGTAGAACAAAAGGTCTGTAACCTCTAACAGGTACCAGGCGCTGTGCTAGGTGCTGGGATCCGATGGTGAACAGCACGGATGGAGCCCCTTCCCTCACAGAGTTTACGGTGGACTTGCAGACGAGGAAGTCAGCCAGCGAGTACAAAGCGATACACACTGTGACAGAGGATGCACAGGTACTGCAGGATCACATGGCGGGAGAGCTAAGCCTGACTTAGATAAGGGGGTGGAGCCAGGGAAGGCTTCCTGGAAGAGGTGACATCTAAGCTGAGACCTGAAGGAAGAGTAGGAGGTGAGGAGGGGAGGGAAGGAGATGAGTGTAGCTGGAGCAGAAGGGAAGGACTTCAGAGAACAGCATTCAGGGGCATGAGCTTGCGGAGCCAGCTAAGCCACGGCAAGGAGGTGGGTCCTTCTCCGATGGTAACGGAAAAGCCACTGAACGCGTCTGAGGATGGGAGAAGCAGTCAGGTCGCCACTTCAGAAGGCATGTTCGTGCCGCTGTGAGGACAGACCAGAGCCAGGCGCGGCTGTGTGGGGGGCATCCAGGAGGTGATGCAGAGATCCAGGCAAGAGATGGGGGGCGTGCCCAGGACGGCCAAAGTGGGACCCAAAAGAGGAGGACAAACTCAGGGCAGAGGACAAGCCGATGAGGTGCAGAATCACCAGGATAGAGCCCTGGAGACGGGACAGAGGAGATGGGGCCTGTGCCTTGGGCAACTTCACACTCGGCAAGATGACGACCAGCAGGAGGGGGCAGAGGGGTGGGAAGCGGTGACACCAGGAGGGGCCCTGAGGGGTCTGAGGTCCCTGCGTGGCACCTGAGCGGAGGCGTCCTGCGGGCAGCCAGACATACAGCCCAAGCTCGAGGGCCGGATTTGGGCTTCGGCTGGGAACCCTCAGCACATCAGGGAGGAGGCGTGAGGTGGCCTGGGGAGAGCGTGTCGCGCCCGAGAGGGTGGCCACCCAGCCCCCACCTGAGGAAAACAGCACCCGAGGTCGCACATCAGCTGCAAAGCCAGGGCTGCTAACCTTCCTGACCCTGACCCTCAGATCCGCTCTACAAGATTCCCACCCAGGGCCTCACTCCCCGCCCCCCCGCCCCCATGTGCCCCCATACAACCACCCCACCACGTTGAGTCATCAGTCCCTGGGTCAACCCCAGAGCTCCAGGCTAGCGGTTAAATGTGCACCTCATTGTGCGTTACCTGCTCTGAACTGCAAACCACACGTGACACGTACATAAGCACACGAGCACGTGCTTCTGCGTGACGGCCCCGCAGACTCACGTGCGTGCCCACACCCCACGCGTAAACACGCCCGCCGCCCCGCAGCCTGGACGAGGTCGTTTACATCCACCCGCGCGGAAATCCGCAAGGAGGTCGTTTACATCCACCCGCGCGGAAATCCGCAAGGACTCTTCCCACTTTGCACTGCGAAGTTTCCCCCAAAAGCCAAACAAAAGCTAAGCAAATAAACGCAAAGTTACGACAGGAGGAAAAAGGTGAGAACGCGCGTCGAGTTTCTTTTTTCTGTCTTCTCCTGTGATTGTATTTAACCTTCACGGATTATAAAAATGGGTGTTAATCCCAGAGGCATGAGGATGAGACTCAAACTCACGTCTGCCCCCAAAACCCTCCCCGACGGTACCCTGGGAACCGCAGCTTTCACTCTGGAGAGCTGGGAGTAGACAGACTCCGTAACAAAAGGAAGTTGGCTGGTGTACGTGTGATGTGCGAGTTTATCTCCTTTATTCATTCAATAAATATTCATCACTTCCCTGCTAGGTGCCTGAAGGCAAGAGTTGCACTGATACACGTTAAGAGCGAACATCCCTTAATTAGGATCCCATTTACCCTTGCGATGGGCTGCAATCACTTTTGTGGGATTCTCTGATTGCGTCTCCTTAGAGAAGTGCTGTCATAACTGCCTATCAGGGCGAGATGAAGCCCTTGGATGTCATGCGCCTGGGGGAATTGCAGCCTCTCGTTTTCTGGCAGCCCCAGCTGTTAAAGGCCACCCCTTTCCTTCCCTTCAGCTAACAAGAGACGATCCTTCACCGTAGAGCTACAGGTGGGGACCTGAAGGAGGGATGTGCTCATCGAAGTTCCCTTTGTAGTGGTTTGGTCTCAGCTGTACCACCCTCTGGTTGGGCCTCACCCACCGTGAATGTCCTTTACTGGATTCATGGCCAAGAGGACAGGGTGTTTAACTCGGTAATTAACACCCGATTTGCGGTGCCTGCCTGGGTGATGCCTCTGTCCTCCTCCCCTCCCGCCAGGCCTTGTTCTCCCGCCGTGAGAACATGGGGAACATCAATCCAGTTATGGAGCAGTAGGAGTGGCTCTTGTCCCAGCAGCAGGGCTTGGGGGCACCCGGAGAAGGCCAAGAGGTCTGAAGTGGGTGCCCATCTACACCCCCCTACTTCTCTCCATCCCTAGGGGCTCCGTGAGGTTTTGTTTTCCTGCTGTGGACATTGCGAACACCGGAGCCCTGGACCCCAACACTGAGTGTGCGTGTGGAGTGGGGCAGGCCAGCCCGCGAGGCATGGAGAACCCTGTCCCTTCTGGGAATGTTTGGATCAGTGAGTCCATCACGTCACCAGTGGAGGCCCTTTATTCACCTGTGCGCCCCCCGCCCCTTTGAGACACCACCGGATAAGCCCGGATGATAAATCATAGCTCATCTTGACTATCTGCCGTGTACCTACGTGAGCTTCACACGAAGTCACTCATTTAACCCTCATAATAGCTCCGCGGGATAAGGTGCTACCACCACGACACAGATGATGAAACCGGGCACAGATGACGGTGTAATGCGTGCACGCCAGGACCCAGCCCGGCTGAGGTCTGCACCCAGGCACGAGCCCCAGGTCCTGCACCCCGAACCTCTGCACAAAACTGCCTCAGGCCCAGAAGCCAGCAACCCACGTGGCTTAACTGTTTGGAAGGGGCCGAGAAAGTCCTTACCGCTCCTGTCCTCCAGAAGAGCCCTTCACGGAAGCTAGGAACGGGCTCACAATGCTACCACTACGATAATTCTCTGGCAACGACAGAAAGCAAATCGCCTGGGAGGACGAGGGGATTGAACACGTGGAGCCGGGTACAGGCTGGCAGAGGCTCCAGCCAGCCTCCACCCTCTCCCACACACGGACGGACGTCTACCAGTTCCTTCCAGTCCCCAAAAGGCTCTCAGTGGGTGGGACCTGGTGTGGGCAAAAGTGAGGACACGCTTCCCACTGGGGATGTGAATAAAAGAGGGGGAAGAGGCCCCAGTCAGCAGCAGGACTGTAGTATAAGACTACTTACTGGTCCTGTAATCTTCGTCAAGACAACCAACCACTGTGAGTTTCCATTTCTTCGACTACAAAATGCGAATAAGAAGAGTTGCTTTGTAATGTTGCGTAAATTAAACAAGGCAACGCATACGAAGCACTGAACACACGCCCAACACAAAATAGGGACGTGAAAATGGCAGCTCTTGTTATAATTTTGCTGCAACTCAAGGAAAAGGGGGCCTGACCAAGGTTCTGCGGCAACAGTGGGCAAGTTGGACAGTGCGCAAGCAGCGGGAGACAGACTTAAAGGAGAGAGACAACCTTCACTGACTCTGCAACTATTCCGAGCCCTCTCTACAGATTCATTGCCATCTGCCAGCCACTCTCTACTCAGACCTACTACGTGTGGGCACCATGTTAGATGACGTTATGAGTTGAATCAAGTCCCCCCAAAAGATGTACTGAAGCCCTAACCCCTGTTACCTGTGAATTTGACCTCGTTTGTAAACAAGAACCTCGCTGATGTAATCGGATTAAGATGAGGCCATACTGGACAGGGTGGGCACTGATTCCATACGACTAGTGTCCTTAGAAGAAGAAGAGATACAGACACACGTAGGAGAAAAGGCCACGTGAAGACGGAGGCAGAGAGGCAGTGCTGTGTCTACCAGCCAGAGCAGAGCTGACAAGCATCAGAAGCGGAGAAAGAGTCAGGGAACAGATTTCCCCCTAAGAACCTCCAGCAGGAGCCCACCCTGCTGACGCCTGGATTCAGACGTCTGGCCTTCAGAACTGTGAGAGAATAAATTTCAGTTATTTAAGCCCCCAGTTTGTGGCACTTTGTTGCATGAGCCCTAGACGATGAAATAAAACTACAAAGATAAATTTAGGAAACCAAGTTCCTGTCCTGAAGTCTCTGCTATTCATTTCATCCCATGCAAGAAGCTGGATGAGAGTTCAGGTTTAACACGGTGGCCTCGGTCCAGCTTCCAGAAGGGTATACTTTGTTAGTCAAGAGTTTTGCCTGGCCCACCAGCCGGGACTCCCAGACCCAGGGACATCCGGGAGGAACGAGGACTGTCCTGGCCACAAGTTATACTGGGTCCCCGCCACCCATGGGGCATAGCAGTGAGAACTGAAAGCAGGAGGAGAAAGCCGGGGCTGGTATCTTTTCCTCGGTTTCTTCCCAATCCACCATTCTTTGTTTCTCCTGTTAACTTCTCCATTCTTTCCCTTTGTATTTTAAGTGTCTACTCTGTTCCTTCTGCTGTCTTCACAGCCCGGTGGACTGGAAAAAGCAGAGGTCTCAGTGGCTAGAAAACCAGAGTTTGAGTTCCATCATTTACTAGCCGTGGGATCTCGGGCAAGTAACACTAACTTTCCGTGCTTTGGTTTCTTCATCTGTCCAATGGGAATAATATGTAACTTGACGTGTTATGTATGGTGTACAGAATGTAACATATGTGTCTATGTATGTAACGTACGACGGCACCCATTCAACGAGATGATATATGCCGAAGCATTTTACGTGTCGTACGAAAAGGACAGAGATCTTGCTATGCACAATTCTTAGATCTTACGTAGGGAAACGCTGGTTTTCGATATTACATATCAGGATATACCAGAAAATTAGCACCAAATGTAAAAACAGTCAAGTCGGTGCTAAAGGGGGTAGAAACGGCGTTGACCTAAGAGGAAACATGGACCCGACGCCAACACCGAAGCGCTCTGATGTTGGCAATGTTTTCCCGTCTCTTAATTTGAATGATCTGAAGTTCCCATCCGGCTCTAAGATTCTATGACTTTATAAAATTACACTTTAAAAAGAGATCTTTGCTTATGGGTCACCCATTACAAATCTGGAGAAAGCTGTGATACCTGCGGGACTTCTAATAACAAGTGAAGGAGAAAAGCCATTTGAGGTGTGAAGTATCCCGTGGGCCGGGTACCACCGGAGGGGCATGTCTTCTCAAACACGCTTCTCCTGGCTAATCCAGAATTTCAGAGGAAGGGGTTGGAAACGCTCTGAACAGAGGCTGGTAAAGAGGGTGAGACACCCCTCCTGCAACCCCAAATGCAAAGGCAACCAGACGGTTTTTAATCTCCTTTTAGAATAACATAAACCAAGGTGACTCCAATTGCACCGGAAGAGATGGAGCTCAGACCTAAGGAAGAACTGACTTCCTGACTGTTGAGATGCACAAGGGGTTTGGGGAAGTTGCCTCCTGTGAAGCTTTGTAACAAGCAACCAAGGGGCCAACTGCGTCGTGCGAGCAAGAAGTGGGCTCAGGGCTGGAAGCGCGGACAGAGCGACCTTCGGGAGGCCCCTTCCCGCCCGCGCTTCCCCTCCTCTCGCCAAGTCGGTGCACAATGGGACAACACGCCTGCCTGTCACTCAACACGACCCCACCTCCAGCTACCTTGGCAGCTCACATCTCGCCACACTGCTCATTTTTCTCCTGCTGGCACCGTAGACTCCAAGGTGTAAATGCTGTTTTTACAGATTTTTGCACGTTCCGTGCTGGAATGTGATAATCACTTCACATCACAGTTAGCACCGAGGAGGAAATGAAACCCACTCCCGAGTCAGAGACGGGTGTGTGGTTTCACCCTCTTTGACAGCCAGAAGCCAGCGGGGGACTCTCTGCAGAGCCACACCTCTCGGGGGCGGGGGGCGCAAAGGACACGTGGGCATCTTCTTAATTCTCCTGAGCTCAGTTCAGGGCTGAAATCCGTGTTTGCTGAGGGATGTAGACTGTGGTTTGGCGATCATTTCAGCTGGAGAAATAAGGAAGTAGGAGAGTCCATCCAGCTGGTGCTTTTCTGGCGCGACTCCTAAAAGCTGACAGGTTGACGATCCTGCAGGCCTCGGGAGCTCGCCATGCTCTAAACCCTTTGCACGAATTAACTCATTCAATCATCGCAGCAGTCGTACAAGGCCCAGAGGGGTTCGGGGACTTGTTCATCATAACAGCACGTCCACTGAGTTCAGTGTAAAGCCAGGCAGTCTGGCTCGAGAGCCCCACGCGCGTCGGAAAGAGACACGATGCAGACCCCAGAGAAGTGGGCCTGGGTCCAGCCTCCTCTTGCCCTTTTTCTTCTCCTCCCCTCACCTTTGTGCTATAGGACCACACGCTTGAGCCAAAAACCCTGAGAAGAGGGAACCATGAGCGACGTCGGAATTCAGCCCATTTCTCCCCATAACTCACAGGGCAGCACCCATTGGTACCCTAACCCCACGGTCCTATTGTAGGAATTTTCCCAGCCCATAATTATTCTCTCTCCCCAGGCCAGTAAGTCAATAGCACATTCCAAAACCAGTCTCCAAAATGACTCCTGTGCTAAAACTATTTTCTCACCCCGGGGGCTTCTCCTCTGAGGTGCGAAAACCCCAATCAGGGAGTCGCACGGTAAATAATGCATCAGGCTTTCACCGAGAACCAGTAAAGCAAGCAGAGGCTCAGAAGGGTCCATCATCCCCCAGGGTTCATAACTGGGCATTGTGATTCATCCATTTATCTGCTCTTCAGACAAACACCCCAGGGGAAGAGTCAGTAATGATGGACCATTAAACAGGTACACAGGCAACCAAAGTGCACCCATGCTTCGAGCTTTGCAGCACCTCGCTTCCCAGAAACTCCACTCATTTTTTGAGTTTTCAGGGTCCACAATAACCTAAGCACAGGAGTGGGAGATGGGAAGCCCGATTTTCAGAAAGCCGTGAGTGATTAACACCCAGAAGCCTCACGAGCTTGTTCATAATCTCATGAATCAGTCAACATTTGTGAGCATTTTAAATTTACTCCGTGTCAGGTACAGTGTTACGAACAGGGTAGACACCCTCCCCCCCAAAAAAGTTCATTATCCAACTGAACAAACAGACATGTAAAAAGCCAATGGGAGATCAGCTCGGTGCTTTGTGACCACCTAGAGGGGTGGGATAGGGAGGGTGGGAGGGAGACGCAAGAGCGAGGAGATACGGGGATATATGTATACGTACAGCTGATTCACTTTGTTATAAAGCAGAAACTAACACACCACTGTA
Source organism: Phocoena sinus (assembly GCF_008692025.1). Taxonomy (NCBI): domain Eukaryota; kingdom Metazoa; phylum Chordata; class Mammalia; order Artiodactyla; family Phocoenidae; genus Phocoena; species Phocoena sinus. The sequence continues at coordinate 99,301,786 of NC_045772.1, forward strand.
AAGCAATTGTACTGCAATAAAGATGTTTTTTTTAAAAAAAAGCCAATTATCCTGTAATAGGAAAAGTGAGAGACAGGTGTTAGGAACACAGAAGAAGGAGAAGGAAAACTCACTCTCCGTGGAGTGGAGGATAAATGGTCGATCTGGGAAGGCTGCTGAGAGGAAGAGACCTTTGAACTGGGTCTTGCTGGGTGAGGAAGACCTTTTGTTTCGAGAGAGAAGGGGGGTGGGTAGAGTAGCCCAGGTAGAGGAACCAGGAAGCACAAAGGCGTTCAGGCATGAAGTCAGTGTTTGCAGAGAACTGCACGGGGCAGGTACTGAAGGGCTAAGGAAATGGGCTTTATCCTGTGTCCTAAAGGCAACAGGGCGACATGGTAAGTTTTGAAAGCAATGTCTGATCATGAGCAGATCTGTACTTCTGAAAGCCCGTCGAGGGCTGGATTAGAGAAGAGGACAACAGGAGAGAGGCTGTTGCCTTAGTGAGGGTGGTGGCCTCTGCACGGACAGCCGGCTGGGAAGGAGACCAGGCAGTAGAAGGTTTCCGATGACACATGCGGAGCAGGGGATGATGCCCTCGGCTGAGGAGGAGAAGCACATCTGAGGGACAGAGCCAGAAAAAGCAGAAACGGAGCTCACCATGCCCACCCTGCCCCCGCCCCAGCTCCAAACTTCACCGGTCAAGGGAGGCTCTGCTCACAAGCAGGTTTTTTGTTCCCCACTCTCTCCTGCCTGCTTAAGGATTAGAAATATCTCTCCCTAAGAACCTTGTGAGAGGTCACCTTCTCCCTGTCACCCTTGCCTGTCCCAACCACCGCATCTCTCCCTTCCCAAACATCCCTCTCTCCCTATCCCTCTCTCTCCTGCTCCCAATCCGAACGTGGCATCTTTTTAGAAGTCACGTAGGGACCTCCCTGGCGGTCCAGTGAGTAAGAATCACTGCGTCCACTGCAGGGGCAGGGGTTCGATCCCTGGTCGGGGAACTAAGATTACCGCATTGCTGTACAGTGCGGCCAAAATAATAATAATAATAATAATAACAAAAGAATAGAAGTAGCAACGTAGGGCAAAGGGCAGTGAATCAGAAGCAGGGGCAGTCTGTGCTCCAAGGCTGTCTGTCCTAGCTGACCAGGTAACTTTCAGAATTTGCTGAACCTCTCAGCCTCAGCATCCCCACCTGTAAATGGGGCTAAGAAATGAAAACTAATCTTTGCTTATCTCACAGGATTATGGTGAGGATTGAAATGAGATAAAGTGCTTGTAAACCACACCAAGGAAAGGCAGGAAAAGGTGCTACTGAACTATCTGCAATCACCTGGCACTACCGTCCCCCAGACTGTGAGTTCCTTGAGGGCAGGGGCCTGGTGTCTTCATCTTTGGATCTTCGAGAGGCTAATCATTCCTGGCACAGAGTCAGTGTTTGATAAAGACGTGTTGAATTAAAAACAAGGAGCGCTACCACCATAGAACAAACACACACACACACACACACACACACACACACACAACACACCACCCCACAGAGGCATCCTTGCCTCCCTCTCTCTCACCATAAATGCAGGCAGACCCACAACACCCCACTTTTGGAAGTACTGCTCTAGTCCTGGCTCATTCCAAAAACAGCCAGTTCCTGGAAGAAAACCAAGTGATTGTCACGCTGCCTGGATGCCTCCATTGCCACGTTTGACCAAGTCTGAATTCTTCCCCTTCTCAGGGGAAGCTGTGAAGAACTGAACCCCAGACTCACTCCCCTTCCCGGAGCCCCAGCTGGATCTGCCCCTCCCACTTTGTGCCAGGCGTTCGACATGGGTTTTTTTCTTTTTTTCTTTTTGTGCTCGCAGGAGCTCGGCCGCCTATACTGCTGTTTTCATTGATGCTTGAGCAGAGCTGGCATGTGCAACCGCCGAGAAGGGGGAGTGCGGAGCTGCGGGGGAAGCATGTAAAAATAGCCTGGCGCGCGTCGTTCGTTCTGCCTGCTCCGGACTCCCTGAACCCGGGCCGAGGTGGGGAAGCTCACATCGCCGTGCACAGTGCGGAACCTGGCCGGCCGGGGTCTGCACCCAGACACGGCGCAACAACCGGAGGGCCGGGGGGCTAGAGAACTGCGAAAACCTTTTTTTTTTTTTTTTTTTTTAGAAGCCGAGCGGTAGGGGGATGGGTAGAGAGAAGCTGTTTCTTGCTTCTAGCGCTCCAGCCACACGGCTGCAGGGACTGCTACGTGCCCGCTGGTCCAACAGATTACAGAAGTGCAAGCCTGGACTCTGAGCTAGTTTTAGAAACCCATTCTGCAGGTGGGCGATGGGAGGGAGGAGGGCGAGGGGTTTGGTAAGGCTAGCTCTCTGCCTTGCACCACACATCATTCTGAGTGTCTGCTTGCCTGGGGGCGGGTGTGGGGGGGCGTAAGAGGAAGTGGCGAGGGGACCGCAGGCGCGCATGCTTTGCCCTAACTCAAGGCGACGGCATTAGCTCCCGAACACCCCACTGTTCTCCCCCAGAGCGTGTTTGTTTCGAAATCGACAGTTGCCAGATGCACGCTGCTTCTAGTTTCTCAGAGAACGGGGATTTTCAAAGCTTTGCTGCCTACGCGGTGGGGTTAGGAGGCAGCTGCAGTTCAGACCTCGAGGGGAGAAGATCGGGAAGGGTCTCTGTCCCTTTCTGCAACCCAGCAAGACAGAGGGACAATCCCCGTGCCACACCTCCATCCCGCCCCACGCTGCATATGGGTAACCATATGTGAAGTGCACGGCAGCCCCACCAGACACCCGGCTATTAATAGAGCCCGGGAATTTGCTCTCTGCCTTTTTCCTGCCACCGAGTAAGGGATGATCTTCACACACATACCCCACTCCGCCCCCCCCCCCCCTCGGCGCACCGTTCCTCCACGAAGGTAAGGGGGCTGCCCACGCGGGATCCCCTTCGTGACTACAGGTGCCCAGAGCCTACGGGCTAACCCAGTTGTAATGACAGCAGGGTCAGAGCGAGGCCAAGGAACGCAGCCTCCAGTCTTTGCGGCTCCGAGCCAACTCCAGAGTACAGAAAGGGCAGCCGCTGGCTGCCGGAGGCGGGGGACGAGAACGCAATTTGCGGAGCTAGAGCGACCTCCTGGGAACTGCTGCGGAACGAGCGGCTGCGGACCCATTTCCCGATGCAGCGCGGCGCGCAGGCCCCACGGCCCGCGTGGGCTCGGCTGCGGCAGGAGCGGGCGCTGTCCCTGGTCCTGAAGGTGGCCGCGGCCCGAGCTTCCTCCCCAGGGTTAGCGTCCCAGAGGCGGCTCGTAGGTGCTGGAGGGCAGACCTCTCCCCGGCCCGGATCTGGGCGCGAGGGTCTGTTGGTGGTGCCCAAGTGCCATCCCGGCACGGCGCACGGGGCCCCCCTCCCCGACCCCCATCCCCGCGGCCCGGAGCTCTCCGCGGTGCCGCGGGGACCGAGAGCTCGAGCTTGAAGGGTAACGCCGAGGGAGCGGCCGGCCGGAGACGGTCAAGGCGCCGCAGGGAGCAGACGTGGCCCCCGGATCACCCATCCCGATCCGGCTGAAACCGGCACCCTGGAGCCCTAACGGAGCCCAGAGGGGAGGGCAGGGGAGTTCGGCCGCCCGGCGTTTGGGACGTGGGGTGGGGGAGGGTGGAAAGCGAGCAGCGGGGGGCAGGAGAGGGAGCTGGGGTGAGAGCGACTCTTTTGCATTTTCAAGAGGGAGGGGGCCTGAGACAGGCACTGTCTTTCCCGCACCCAGCACACGCACACACACACACACACACACACACACACACGCACACACGCGCACACGGCCGGCAGAAGCAAGCGGGATGGAGCTGGGAAAGTTTGGCACCAGGTGCGGAGCGGCCGGCGGCGGCGGCCGGCGGCGGCGGCGGCGGCGGCGGCGCGCGGCGCGGGGGTCCCGGCGGGCTGCGGGGTCTCCGAGCCCGGCCTCTCGCCTCCTTACCTCGGTGTTCTCGGCCGTGTTCTCCGCCATTTTCCTCCTTAGGAGCAGGCAGCGGGAGGAGTGTTTCATGCCCATAAGAGCCAGCAAGGGTTTGGTGATACGGAGATAGTGCCGAAAGAGAGAGCTGGTGTAGCTTTAAAAGAGAGAGAGAAAGAGAAAATGGGAGGAAAAAAAAAATAAAATAAAAGCCCAACCCAGTCCCTCTGCTGGAGCATCAGCCCGGTACCATCAACCGCGGTGGAGTCTTTTCCTGCAGTCTCCACTTGTTTTATTTTCCTCCCTTCTCATCGGCTTCGGATTCCTTCACACAGTTTCGAGTTCCTGTGGCGCCCGCGACCCCCTCTCCGCCTCTCTCCACCCGCGCTGCGGGCCAGGCAGGAGGGAGGGAGCCCCGAAGGCTCCGCGGAGGCGGCGGCGGCGGCGGCTCCTCGCCGGCTGCTCGCAAAGTCCGGCCGGCCGAGGCAGTCGACAACTCCTCTCAACTTCTGCCGATCAGCGGGCGAAGCAACACGCTTCCTGCGCGTCCCTCCCGGGGGCTGAGCCGGTGAGTGGGGGCGGGGAGGAGGTTGGGCCGGGCGGGAGGCTGCTGCTGGGCGCAGACCGAGAGGGCCCCCGCGCCCCGGGCCGCCCCCTCGCCCGGGCTCCGGGGGTCTCTGGGCCGCCTCCACTCCCGGGCGCCGTGGACAACTTGCTGGGGCGGGGGGCAGGGAGGGGGGGCGAGGGCTGCGCGGACGCAGCCGGGCCACGCGTGATGCTCGGAGAAGGCAGGCGCCGGGGCTGGGCTCCGGCAGGTCCTCGGACCCGGTGTGCGTCTTCCCACCGAGGACGGGCCCTGGGCAAGGCTGGGCCACGGTCACCTCGCTCCCATCCCAGCGCCCCCCCACCCCAGCTCTCCCGCTCCGCTGCCAATTCATGCATCCTTCCTCCGCGTTTGGGGTTTGGGGAGCCACGGGGTGGATGCCTGGATGAGGGAGGGTCCTTAACTCTTTCAACTCTAGGACTACGTGTAGCATCATGACCCCTTTTTTCTCCCACTCTCCCTCTCCAAGGACCTGGGGCTCCAAGCCTCGCCCAGGCCGAGAGGGTGGGACCAAGGTTCAGCCAGAGGTGGCCTGGGAAAGAGGGTGGGAGAAAGTCAGATGGGTGAGCCTTCCGCCGCGCTCCCCCTGCCCCGGTCTCCCCTGGCAGCCCCCTGCCCACACATCTCTCTTCTCCCTCCTCACCCCTCCCCCAGCATCACCAGATTCTGAAGTCCCTTCTATGGGAGGGGAGGAGGATGTCACGTACCCATTAGGATCCTCTCGATCCTTTTTTAAGGGAGTTTGGGCGGCAGCAGAAGGTGTGAATTTTTATACAATGCATTCCTGTCTTCACTTTGAGAGCTTCTTTCTCTCTGTCTTACTGGCCATCTGTCAGGCGGGTGGGGATTAAAACGGGCTGGGGGGGGCGCTCTGTGTCCCCCATTACAACAGGCCTCTGGGGCTGACTCCTTCGAAGACAGCTGCACTTTCAAGCTTTCAGTTCACAAGTCAAGGGCAGGGACCTAAAAGGGGCTCCTTGGGCGTCCTGGCTCTCTTCCCTTCCCCCCTGTGCTTACCTAGGCAGAGCAGTCCTGCACGCATGCCCTATTTGTTATTTAACGTCACCTTTGACAGCCAGGAGGTGTGAGCCTGATTGCCCTCAACTAACCGGAGTCCATTGAAGAAATGGGCCAGGATCTAAAGACATTTCCATCACCTGGTCCTCGGGAAAGAGAGGATACATTGCAATAAGTGGAGGAGGGGATGGAGAGTGGGCAAGAGGCTTGAGTTAGTGGGTGAGTGTGTATGTGTGTGTGTGTGTGAGTGTGTGTGTGTGAGTGTGTGTGAGTGTGTGTGTGTTGAGGAAGGAGTACATTTAAATGAAAGAATGACCTTAACCTCCTTAACCTTCTCCTCTCTCAGACCACAAACCTGGATGCGTATTCAGGGTGAGCCAGCAGAGTCTGGCAACACCTGGTCATCCTCCTTCCCTTTCACATCCTGCCAACGCGCAGAAGGTGGTGGTGGGCAAATGAGCTGAATCTAAGGAGTGACCTTTACCCTCTTGAACCGCATTTTCTCTAAGCATCCTTCTCAGAGACGAAAGATCTTGAGACATCTGATCTCCTACCAAGAGAGGCTCAGTACTTGTACAGTCAACAGAAACCAGAAAGGGTCTTCCCAGTTCTTCCGTCCTATACTCTCATTTTACGGATAAGGAGCCCGAGATCAGAGAGAGGACACGTGTCTGTGATCCATCGGCTAGCGGACAGAGCATCTCAGAGCAGCTCCCCAGCCCCCTGGCTTCCAGTCCCGCGCTCTGTCCCCACCCTGCCCCACCTCATACTGCTGCAGCCTGTGCAGTGCGTCCATTCTGTGACTAACCGGGGCGGGGAGGGAAGCTCAGACAAGCTCCCACCGAAATAGGCTGCTGCCTGTGCGTGATTATGTTGCTATGAGAACCTCAGTGGGTGTGTTTCCTCCATTCTCTGTTGAAATCTTTTGCTTGGCTTGGCTTCTCCCCAAGCACGGCTCCCCTTGGAAGGGGGAGTGGAGAGGCTGAGATGGAGAGCTGTATTCTCATAGCAAAGAGTTTTCTAGTCCGACCCATCCAACCCCGAGCCAGCCTGGGGAGGCCAGGCCACCAGGGTGGCTCCAGAGTGGCTGGAGGACAAGACTGAGCGGTCCTGAAAGTGGACACTCCTGTCCTCTGCAGAGCCACCTTGGAGCAGAGAGGAGTTGCCCCTTCTACGCTCCCACCTCTTTACAAATTCACAAGCAAAATAACTGTTACGTTTAAGAGACTAAGTTTGGGCGTAATTTGCTACACAGCAAAAGATTACCTGGATACCCATCTCCTGGAGTTGTGAAAATTCACGATGCATGAAAAGTGCCTAGCACATAGTAGGCATTTTGCGGTAGCATTTTCTCACCATCCCCGCTGTTCACAAGAATTCGGTCTTTCTCCTTCTCTTTTGTATAGGTATGTCACATAGTCTTTTGCAAGATTTAGTCATTCCACAAAGAACTTACTGGGCATCACTTATATACCTAGCTCATGAATAGGCCCTGGGCTTAGCAACAGGCAACAAAAGATACTGGAATGACCATTGAACAGATCTTAATTTAATCACCCTGGAGGCTTTGACACAGAGAGAACTTTTGTAGAAGAGCTTTGGAAAGGACTCTGCTGGGAGGCAAAAGGACGTATGACAAGGAGTACAGGGACTTCTCCAGGATGTGAGTTAAATAAGTGGTCTGCACAGTAGGTCCTACTGGGTACAGAGGTCCCGAAGACACATTTTGCTTATGTCATTTTTCTTATGCTAGATCTTCAGTGCCACAAAATGTATTGAAGAGTACATGTAAAATGCTTAAAACAAGGCCCGGCTTATGGTCAGACCACGGACGTTGTGCTAACCTTTGCTAGGCACTGTGCTAGGCTCTGAGTTAAACTTGACAGAGCCCTTATGTGCTGGAGATGTGTCCTCATGAAGTTCTTTCGACAACTCTTTGAGGTAGAGAGATGCTGTCACTGTCCCCACATCATAACAGATGACACAGAAACACAGAGAACTGCCCCAGTGGTAGAGTCGGCTTGCGAATCCAGGAGGTTACCCAGGTTCCAGGAACAAGGGAGTGGTTCTAGAAGGTTTCAGTTGGACTAACGATTTGGTGTAGCTGTTGCAGCAGAGCTGCAAACCCTGGAAGGTTGAGCAAGGCCTCTGAAGTTCCATCCCGTAATCATCTCCTCCCAGGCCTCCAGAAGGTGAAGACTGTGTGTAGTAGCTCTACTCCAGGAGCCAACCAACCGTTCCTCTGCTGCCTCCCAAAATCCAGTGCCCGGGGGGCCAGGATGCCGCTTCTCCGACCTGCAGACCATACTGCCTGGGAAAGCCCAGATTCTAGCCTGTTCACGTGTGCTTGCTTCAATAAAAGGGGCTGTGTAAGAAATAGCGTGTGTCTTCCCCCTCAGGGAACCTCACACGTGGCCAGGGCTCACATATGGCCGAGACACGCTGCAGTGAATCCATGGCTCCTCAAGAATCAGGCCACAGCCGTTATCCATCACCACCTCCCAGCAGCGAACCCAGCAGTGCGCTTCGTGTCTTCTGGGAGATGGGAGACAAGCCAAGGCTGCGTCAGCCGACTACCTGGCTGAGCCTCCAGACGGCCCCACACCTGGGAAGTTCTCCTGCACAAGAGCCTCTGCCGTCCTAATTCTCCCCAACCCAAGGCTGAATTATTTCTTAAACTGTGTTCCGAAAAACAACTTGTAAGAGTGCCACCAACGCCTGCAAAGTAATTTGGGTTTCTTCCCTTTTTTTTTTTTTTCTTGCCATTAAAACCGGAATGTTATGTCTTCCTTGCTCGGATAATGTCTGATTGAATCAACTCACTGTGGCTTTGTGCTGGATATGATACTGTTTGGTTTGACTGTCTATTCTCACTGTATTTGGGAGGCATTTTCTTAGTAGGTCTGCAGTCAGAGCTTAATCCTTGGTGTTTTAGGCCCCTGAAGAGCTAGACTATTTTCACCTGCCTTTCTCTCAGGGTGAGAAGGACTCCAAAGACACCCAGACGTTTTCTCAGTGGCCTACGATGGAACCCAAACTTCTCTGGAGAAAGCAGAAGAGGGACACAGTGGCAGAGCCCTTAAAGATACTAAAATATTCTTTCTACAGTGCTATCGCGACAAAAAGCAGCTTTTTCTTCTTGGTGGAAGTTGTACACGCTACTCCGTTCCTCTTTTTCAAGCCTCTCATAAAGGCTCCCCCTTTTCTGGAAAATCTCTCCTGAGTCCACCCAAAGCCAGCTAGAAATCAACTCAGGCTATCTGGTACAGGAACTTAACACACGTTTTCTTCCATTAGCCCTTATACCACAGCTACTACAGTAGCCAAGCACTGTGCCAGGCATTCTGGACTAAAAGATCAAAAGACAGCCCTACCCTGATGACCTGTCTTCCAGGAGGAGTTGGTTAGGGATTAAGGTACTATCAGAGGTCATATGGATTGGTTCTTAGAGGTTAAATACAGCTATAATAAATGGCTTATAGTCAGGAAGGCCCTGCCAGAGCTATCTATTGATATGGACAGGGAGACCCTGGAGGCTTTAAGGCCTGGACCAGTAGCCTCCATTCAGGTAAGGTTGGGGACAGCTTCTTTATCAAGATACCAAAGTTCTTGTGTGCTTCCAAAACTTTTATGGATGGGAAGTTTCGCAGCCTTGGCCCCCCAAAAGCATTAAGTACTGATGCCTCTTGGGGCATATAACACACTGTGACCTGCCGTAGCACAGGGCTGATCTCTGGAGTTTCACGGGTGGCCCTACCTGAAGGTGCACAGAGAATGGAGGCGGCAAAGAAAGCTGTGCTTGATTCCACCTGTTTCCTTTCTGGACCAGTTAACCACCCTGATCTATTTCTTCCATTCCATTCCCAAAGGGTTTTTTCTTTAATATAAACCTCCGCTAGATTTTTTTAAATGTACAATATTACCCCTCTACGGTGATACTAACATTTTGCTGTGTATCCTCCATTTGTTTCTCATGCAAACGTATGAATAGACCTTCCTTGACTTACAGTCAGGTTACCTCCTGATAAAACCCTCCCAGATGGAAAATACCATAAGTCAAAAATGTGCTTAACACACTTAACCCTCCCAAACATCACAGCTTAGCTCGGCCTACGTTAAACATGCTCGGAACACTTACATTAGCCTGCAGTCGGACAAAATCATCTCACCCAAGGCCTATTTTATAACAAAGTGTCAAATACACCATGTAATGTATTGCGTACTGAACTGAAAGTGAAACACAGAACGGCTGTCTGAGTACAGAACGGTTATAAGTATGTCGGTCGTTTACTGTGATCTCGGGGCTGACGGGGAGACCTGGTCGCTGCCACTGCCCGGCATCACGAGGGAGGGTTTCCCTGCCTATCGCTAGCCCGGGAAAGGATCAAAACTCAACATTCAAAGTATGGTTCCTACTGAATGTGGATCACTTTCACACCATGGTAAAGCTGTAAAATCGTACATTGAAACTCTGTATATGTGTTGTATAGACGTGGAATAGTACACATGGCTCAGCAACTCGGTTTCTTTGTTACACAGTGTATTATAGACTCCTTTCTATGTTATTACATGTAAATCCAAGTTATTATTATTTTATTTTTCTTTTTTTGCGGTACGCGGGCCTTTCACTGCTATGGCCTCTCCCGTTGCGGAGCACAGGCTCCGGACGCGCAGACCCAGCGGCCATGGCTCACGGGCCCAGCTGCTCCGCGGCATGTGGGATCTTCCCGGACCGGGGCACGAGCCCGTGTCCCCTGCATCGGCAGGCGGACTCTCAACCACTGTGCCACCAGGGAAGCCCCCAAGTTATTATTTTTAAAAGCTGTAAAACTTCTCAATGTGTGCATAAGCCATGCTTTCGTAAACCAGCACCCTACTGATGGATTCTCAAGTCATTCTAAGTATCTTGAATGTCACTCTAAGGAATTCTGCAATAAATGTTCTTTTACACCCTTATAAACAGGAGCTTTGCTTCCATAAGATAGTTTCCCAAAAGTGATATCATTTTAATTTTTATTGCCAGATCCTCTCCAAAATGTGCTTCCTCAGAGTGTAGCCTGAACCCTTGGAAGGTGCACATCCAGCCTCCCTTCCCATCTGCTATTCCGATGTCGAGTACAAAAATATTTACTGCATTCAAAACCCCGGAGTAAGCACTTGAGGGGGAAGATCCCTGAAATAAAAGACACGATCCTTGTTTAAAACGCATTTCGACACCAAGAGCTCTACAGCCTGGCAAAGTGTTCACGAGATGGGCTGAGACATGGGGTATTTTTCCCTAGAGGGAAACCAGATTGATTCCAAGTCTAGGCAGCCAGGCATGAATTGGATGTTACCAAGAGGCTCTATAGTCTGAAAAATAATAAAGACAAAAAAAAAAAAAAAAAAGTAGGCATCAATTACATGCCACTTGGGATACTCAGGCTTTCGGGGCCACCTTCATTTCCCATTCCTTCCAGGAGGCTGTGCCGGAAGGAGAGCCTGGCTTGGAGGCAGGATGCCACTGCCACTTTTCACGGGGCCTGATAGAAACCCGCCACCTGGAAAACCACAGCCTCCACCTCCCAGAGGAGTCTTGTTTGGTCCCTTTTGAGATAACATTTGTCGTGTTGCAGACTTGCCCATAAGACGTGACCCACCCGTGACCCCTTAACCCAAGGAAACCTTACACCACTTAAAACCTCCCATTTCAGGCTATCAGAGGATGCCTGAAAGTGTGAGAGACGCCGAGGGAAGAAGAAGCAAAAGGAAGGAGAGACCTTTGGCCAGAGCCTGGGAGAAAGGGCCTGGGCTTTGTGGTCCTGCAGACCGGTAGGTAGCCTCTCCATCGGTACAAGAGTGGCTTCCTGGTGATCGCTCTCTGGCAGATGCATTGGGAGAATAAAATGAACCACCGTAGATAAAGCATTAAGCACATTTCCTAGGAAATAGCGTTCTAAGAAAAGTGAGTTTCCTTCCCAGCATCTCTCCGGAGAGGACCATGTCTATCCACGTGGGACAGTAACGGCGTGACGCTCAGGGACAGCATCACTGCCGGGGGCCATCGGATCTGTGCTCTAGTCCCAGCTCTGTCGTTCAATAGCTGGGTGGCTTCGAGGAAGTCACTTTCCCTCTCTGAGCCCCCTGCCTCTTCTTTAAAAGAAGGGGTTTGCATGAGACAAGCCCCACACCCCCTTTCTGCTTTGTCCCTTTTATGTCTGGCATGAATTATGTTTCTAACCACACCCACATAACAACAAAGGCCGGTCACATGCATCTCAAACCAAAACTCAACTCTGGTGACCAAAACAAAGGCTGAGGAGTGGGACACACTCTCCCCTGACGTGTCAGAGTGATCAAATGGAAGGTCCGCTCCTGTCGAGTCGGAGACTTACAAAGGGGGCCTGCAGCTAACGTTCATTACAATGGTCACTCCAGCACTGGGCCAGGATTAGGGCTTTCCAGAGGTCAAAGGGCAGATGCCAGTTTTTTAAACCGTCCTGTTTGACTTTAGCGGTCTCAAAGTCATCACCAAGTGGTCGTTATAAATAGTCATCACTTGATTTCCCAGACGCTTACGAAGGAACAGAGCTCGATGGGAAAACCAGTGAATTCCTTGACAGCCCGGGCTGCGGGGCTCTGGTCAATTACAACCCTATCAGGTCTCAGTGATCCATATCAATGCATGAATCGTGCAAATTGGCAGATTACCCAAAAATCGCTTGTCTGCCCCATTTTATGTTTCCAGGTGCGTGCAAATAGAATTTATACCTGTCTCATGAGTCTTGGCTTCAAAATCTGTTCAGATTAATGTGTTGTCCCCAGTACACAACGTTGGCCACGGGCGGTGGTCCAGACAGCGTCCAGCTGGGTTGCTGGCGAAGCCGGCCAGAGTTCTCATCCTATCAGGAGCGGTCCACTCTGGGGCTGATTCGCCTGTGGGGAAAACAAAAATCAGTTATCATCCTCACGTATCTCTCAGGGTTATTCCATGGGAAAAATTGCATACAGGTTGGGTGACATTTAAAAATCACACAGCAAGGAAAGAGTGGCTTCGGTTCCGTGGACCGTCCGGGTATCCGTTTAATTCAAATGCAGCTGTGGCTTCCAGAGGGAAGGGCTTCCCTCTCTTGGGATAGAAATATTCTGGAAAAGCTAAGGGCCTCTCCTGTGGACATGCCGCTTCTCTCCTAGGGCCTCACGGGAGGAGGGGGAGCCTGGGGACCTCAGAGCAGTGACTGCAGGCCAAGCAGTGCCAGGCCAGGCACTGAGTCCACACCAAGCCCAGAGGTGAGCCCGTTCCTAACGGGGGACTGAACATAGCCTAGAGCCCGTGCCTGCCCACAGCTCCACCAGGAGGAAGAGCACAGACCTGGTTTTACATCCAGATTCTGATACTTTCCTCTGTGACTTTGGGCACATCGCTTCACTTCTCTGAGCCCCGAAATCCCCACCTGCAGAAAGAGGTGGGCCGGATCGGCACACAAAAAGATGCTCAGCATCACCGATTATTAGAGAAACGCAAATCAAAACTACAGTGAGGTAGCGCCTCATGCCGGTCAGAATGGCCGTCGTTTAAAAGTCTGCAAACAACAAATGCTGGAGCAGGTGTGCAGGAAAGGGAATGCTCCTACACTGGTGGCGGGAATGTAAGCTGGTGCAGCCTCTATGGAGAACAGCATGGAGGTTCCTCCGAAAACTAAAAATAGAACTACCATATGATCCAGCAATCCCACTCCTGGGCATATACCCTGAGAAAACCGTAATTCCAAAAGATACATGTACCCCTATGTTCATAGCAGCACTATTTACAATAGCCAAGACATGGAAGCAACCTAAATGTCCATCGACAGATGAATGGATAAAGAAGATGTGGTACATATATACAATGGAATATATTCAGCCATAAAAAAAAAATGAAATAATGCCATTTGCAGCAATATGGATGGACTTAGAGAAGGTCATACTAAGTGAAGTAAGTCAGAAAGAGAAAGACAAATACCATATGATATCACTTATATGTGGAATCTAAAATATGACACAAATGAACCTACCTACAAAACAGAAACAGACTCACAGACATAGAGAACAGACCTGTTGTTGCCAAGCGGGAGGGGGAGTGGGGCAGGACGGAGTGGGAGATTGGGTTGAGCAGATGAAAACCATTACATATAAAGTAGACAAACAACAAGGTCCTACTGTAGAGCACAGGGAACTATATTCGATATCCTGTAATAAACCATAATGAAAAGAATTTTAAAAAGAAAAAAAATATATATAACTGAATCACTTTGCTATAGAGCAGAAATGAACACAACACTGTAAATCAACTCTACTTTAATTAAAAAAAAACAAAGGTGGGTCAGGTTGGTGCATCCGGCCTGACCCAGAGCCAGGCTCATTGCACACCTCAGTAAACGGGTGCGACGGTGTGCTGGGTGTGGATGTGACCGACTTCAGTCTGCAAAACTGCATCTGCTGTTATGTTCGACTCTCCGAAACAGAACACCCCCAGAGGCCCAGTATCTGTCAACCGGGTGATGGCTCGAGACAGGGCCACTCCATCTAAATGGCACCTATCAAACCGTATTCTTGCTGCAGCTCTTTCTGTCACATCTGCTTAGTAACTGCTCTGAGTGGTGTCACCCTGGGTCGCATACCATACTGGCAGGTATGGAGGACATTGCCCTTTTCCCTTAACTTCTGGAAAACTCAGCTTATGCAAGTGGCCAAATCTGCCACTCAACATCTTCAGGACTCGGTGAATGCATCCTGAACAAACTGGGATTAATCACAGGCAGGAAGGAAGGAGTCGGCACCTTGGCAGGTGGATGGCTGAGGAAGAGGGGGAGAATGACATCAGAACAACTTTGCTTATACACCCTGGCTCTTCTACAGCCTGCGAAGATGGCCTTTTCTTTTTGAAACAAATCTCCATCTGTATCTTTCCCCGCCGTCCCATAAACCAGCCCTGGAAGGTTCAGGTCACGGTTTCCAGCTGGGAGGCTCTGAGCAAATCTCATCCCCCTCCTTCCGCCTCATTTTACCCTCAAGTTCATAAGACAAGGGTAGGCTTCCCCCTTTCTTCTCCTGATTGGATAATGCAGTCCCTGAAAACTCTGCCCTTTCCCAAGCCAAGTCTGGGACAAAGTTTCCAGTCCTGTAGAATCATGGCCATGACTTGGGTGGGGAAGAAGGAGATCGCACCCATGAACTACTGGACTTTCTCTAAGCAGGACCAAGGGCTCCTTTCCTGTCCTGGGATCAGAGGCATTTTTGTCTGTCAGCATCTCAGGCAGGGCTCGGCTGGTGTAAGAGGAACTCCAGTATAACCAGGCCACTCCACCCTGTGTCACAACTGAGTAACAAGGGTCCAAAGTTCCTCTTCTTGAAACTTCATGTGACAGAGAATCCCTTATAGTGCCCTAGCCCCCCGCAGACCCTCCTAAGGGTCTCTAGGGGACCCTGCAGGACCACACTGCGTGCACTCATGCTGAGTCTTCTTCTTCGTCTCTGCTCCCCTGGGTCAACATCCAGTGACCTTGAACTTGCTTCCGGAGCCTTGCCGTGGCCCGTGTTGTCAACGTCCCTCAGGAAGCTGCTGATGGCCGTGGAGGCTGCTGTCTCCCTGTGCACCTGGCAATTCCCGATGTCGTGCAGAAGCTAGGGCAGATCTGCGAGCTCCCAAGCTCACTTCTCGTGCTCTGAGTCTCACTGAGCCTTCTGGGGAAACGGCCCTTTCCGTTTCTGACCCTAACCCTTCCGTTCGTCTGCCAGGACACGAGGCCCCGTGTCAGGGTGGAACAGAGCTCACACCCCATCCCCTCTGCCACCTCGGTCTCTTCGCCTGTCTTCCAATCACAAAATAACGGCACAAGCACCTCTGTTCTTCAGCCATGGATGAAAGCGCCCATGCAGGTCAGTCCATGCAAACGATATACCCTGGGGGAGCAGAGGGGACCCGCCCCAGTGTCGATGGCTCGGGCTGGGTGTACTCAGAGGGCAGATGGGTGGGCAGCCCTGTCTTTCCCTTTCAGTTTCCAAACATTTGCTCACACCTCGGTGACAGGAATTTCCCACCAGTGTATCTGGTCATGTTCTGCCCTACATGTAGTGGGCAGGTGGGTGGTAGCACGTATGGAAGGTCCATAACAGGGAGGACCCGTTCTCACACCAGTCCCAGCTCTGTCCTCCTGCTTCAGCGAGTTTCATATCTCTCTGCCCCGCCTTCCCCTCCACCCCTACCACCATCAGCTATCACCTCTCCTGGAGAAACAGCCCAAGGCGGTTGCTAGCTGTCAGCCATGGGTGGCCTTCCCAGAGGTATGTAAATTTCAGGAGGATACTCTGGAAGCCGGCCTCACCTCCAAGTGACAAAGGAATGAATCTCTAATGGTGGAAGGTCAAGCATCAGTTCCACGCTGATGAGAGCATCGTTCTGGGGTGGAAGTTCACCCCGCACGCTTCCCAATCAGGTTACGCCAGGGTTTCATTCTCCTGCCTGACAGTATAAGTTGTGCCCTGGCCGGCGGGCTGCAGAGAAAGCATGGAGTTCTGGGGAGGGGGGGCGGGGAAGCACTGAACTGAAATCAGGAGTCTCAAATTCTAATCCCAGCTCTGCCCCAAGTTGCTGAAGACCCTGGGGAGGGAGTTATCAAGAGAGAAGTGGGAGGGCGTGGCTAAGATCTGTCCCGGCGCTTCAAGTCCCTGGCGTTCCCGGTCATCTTCCTCTGTAGAGTTTCGACGAGCTGAATCCGTGGGTCACTCTCAACTCTCCATTCTGTTGTTGGGAACCCGTGGTGGCATCCAGAGGAGAGGTGCTTCCCCAGCTCCAAACAAATGAGGAAAGGAAAGAAAAAGTACTGGGAAAGCGTGTGCTCCAAGGGCTCCAGCACGTGGGCCACAAGAACACCCAACCCTGCCTATCTTCAAAGTGGTTTTTCTGTTTAAAAAAAAAAGAAAGCTTAAATGCCACCTCTTCCCCCTGAGGACCTCAAATGCTCATGGTCTCCCAGTAGGAATCATCTATTCTAAAACACTGCATCCAAGTGAGGCTTGCAGAGAGGGTCTCTCTAGCTGGGAATTTATGGAGAAATATGCCAGCCAGGGTTCCGCATTCTCCGTGCCCACGCAAAGCATCCGTGGACTGGGACCGCTGGGCGTCTATTTGCAAGGCAGCCACAAACGGCTTCCTGTTCCTCTCCCATCTTCCCCACCACCACTGCCTCCTCCTCTCTGCCCCCACTTCCACAGTGTCCTCCACTTCCACTGAGATGCTTTTAAATGAGTGGATAGTGCCTGAAGCATAAATAAAGAAACCGGAGGGCCGAACCCGACACCAACAGGTAACATGTAAACACATGTAATACGTAACATATGTAACACACACAGCAGGTTCCAAGAGGCCTCCTCATTCCGGGGCAAAGATGCCACGAGACCATGTGTGTCCAGCGTTCCTCGGGGGGTGGGGAGAGCCCTCAGGCTGGTCCTTCCCCTGAGCCCAGTGGGCTTGCACAGGAGTGATTTAACCTTTCTTGGCCATCAGCAAGTGAAAAGCAGGAAAGCCTTTTCAAGAGATGTCACGGTAGCTGTGTCTTTGGAGGTTTTTTTTTTTAAGCAATGAAGCCAGTTATCTAAGGAAAACGGTTTAAGTCTAGTGATGCCTGGAGCCAGGGGGCAGGACATAGGGCTTCAAGGGCCCCCCACTAGGTTGCACGGTCTAGGACTATAATAAAAACACTAGCCAAGTTCCTGGGGCCCTCCTGAAGACAGCCGGTTGGGCACGGCTGGTTCCCAGCCTCCCCCAATCTGGAGAGCCAGGGAGAACCCGGTCCAAGGCCCATGCGGGTGAAGGAGTCTTGGGACCAGCTCTGGCCCACAGGGAACCAGGCCCAGCCACGAACAGCGGCCACCAGGGAAGCACAAACTCATGCCTGGAACATTAACCCCGCTTGGTTTTCTCAGACACATTCACACGGAGGAGAGAAATTGGAGGGAGAAGGTTACTTTAATAACATGAATTTTTAAAGAGCTTCCAAGACTTTCTCTGTGGAGAGGCCTGCCGGGGGCTCCAGCCAGGACTGGCTCTACCAGCTCAGACTCCGAGGACCTTGGGGCAGCCACTTACGCCTCCCCTCCCACCCGCCAGGCGTCCTAAAGCAGCACCCCGTGGCTTGGCCTGGACTCCTAGTACCTGTAACCTCCTACAACAACTTTTATTTCCTTCCTTCATTCCTCCCCAGAGCCCTCAGGGCTGCTTCCTGACGGATCTTCCCCCTCCATCCAGCACAGCTGCCAGTCTCTCAAACTGGCCAGGCCACCGCGCAGACCTCCCAGTCAGGCATATGCCTGATGTTCTTAGCAACCTAACTCTGCCATCGCGCTGTTTCCAATGGGTAAAGGTCACACAGGTGTGTCTACTGCCACCCAGAGCGTCAGGCTGGGAGAGAGAGACTCTCCCAGCCTCATCCCCTCTGAACACTCATGGGATGGATTTGAGAATTAAGAGACAGCAAACACTTCATGGGATGCTGGCAGCCCCAGCCAGGTAGCCATGCCTCTTTAGGCTCCAGAGACAAAAGCGAAGGCTCTGATGGGGGCTGAGAGGAGATCGCCGGCGTCAGGTCCATCGCACACTTTACCATGGTGACCGCGCAAAGGCAGCCAGACCTTCTATAGCAGTAGCTGCTTCTGTTCAGCCAGCTGTCCTGGGGAGATGATGAGTGAGTCCACTCACCCCCAGCTAGGAGCAAACTGACTGTCTCTTTCTGAGACAGAAGTGTGTGCAGTTGGGCCAAAAGGAGGTTCTTCACTCCCACTTTTATCCTGCTTTTTGTGACCAGTTTTCATTTTTTTAGAGGGAGCCAGTGGATGGTAAACTCTTTGAATCCCTAATGTCCAAAACGACTCTTTTTCCCCTACACACTTGAAGGAGAGTTTTACTGGGGACAGATTCCGGCTCACTGTCTTCCCCACCCCCGAGGGTTCATGCTCCTGGTTCCACTGCCTTTTTTCATCTAGTGTAGCCAGTGAGAGGTCTGTTGTCCTTCTCACCCTTCTCCTGTT
Source organism: Phocoena sinus (assembly GCF_008692025.1). NCBI lineage: Eukaryota > Metazoa > Chordata > Mammalia > Artiodactyla > Phocoenidae > Phocoena > Phocoena sinus. The sequence continues at coordinate 99,320,364 of NC_045772.1, forward strand.
TAGATCATCTTTTTTCCCCCCCTCTTTCTCTCTGGAAGTTGTTAAGTTTTTGTCTCTGTTTTTTCTAGTAGTCTTCCTCTAACTTTGCGGTTGTGCTGTAACTAGTTATAGGTGTTTGTCACTCTCCCTACTTGACCCTTGGTCATCCTATTTAATCTTGGGACTTTGTCTTAAATTGTTTCTTTTCTATCTCCTGGTAAATTTTCTAGCAGTGTTTCTTTTCTACTTTATTCTTTCCCTTCCATCCTTTCCTTCCTTTGGAAACTTCTTGTGGACAGAATGTGTCCTCCACGTCTCAGTGTTTCTTTCCATATCTCCGTCTTGTGGTCCTTTAGACCACACGCTACAGAGAACTCCTCCAGTGCACGAATTTCTCTTCAGTTACATCCACTCTGCTGGTCCAGCCCATTTGTTGATTTTTACAGGTCGTTGTGAACATTTTTAGTCTCCAAGGTCTCTGGCTGAGTTTTTACAGATCCGATAGCTGTACTTATTCCAAAGGCTCTGGAAAAGTCCTATTCTGCTTACACCGTTAGCATTTCCCTGAGTGCGAACTTTTGTTTGCTGCCATCAGCACCTTTTGCACATCTTTTTGGTGAATCCTGGAGGCACGCTCATTTTTTGTATCAGAAAGTCCATGTGGGCCTGGTCAGCAGAGGGAAGGATTTGGATATATGGTGGGGCAGGTTTTACCCCAGCCTTTCCAACATAAGCAAGGGAAAGCCCCTGCTCTTGGTAGAGTGAGTGAGCAGGGAGTGTAGAAGTGGACATCTTCCTGGGTTGTGTCAGTCACCCGGAACACTGCCCTGCCCCTCTCACCCAGGCATCCAAGCAATCTCTATTGCCCGCTGCCTGCCCCGTGGAGGTCAGATATGGAGGTGTGGAGGGATTCATCTGCCTGCCTGATCCTCCTGGTAACCCCAACTGCTCACCCTCTCATGTACTCCTGCCTTCCCTCTGCCCCATGTCTGCCACTTCCAGTCCCAGAGCCCATTTCTTAGTAATCCTTCCGTAGGGACATTTGAAGCTTCCTTCATCAGTCGGACCTTGACTACTTTCCATCCTTCAGGGATTCGTCCATTTCTGATGTACCAGGGACATCCTTTTTTGATTTCTGGCACCGCTGATATTTTTTTTTTAAGTATATATTCTGTCATTTCTGGGAGTTTGGGATGGAAGGGTGAGATTGCCAATTTTGCTGAAACCCTCATCTTGAACCAAAGAAGTGATATGCTCTCAATAAAGAGTGGTTAGATGAATGAATGGATCCTAATGCCTCACTCTGCATTTTATTCTAAATTTTCCTGCGTTTGAAAAATAGTTGTTGATTCATTGACAGTGACTGATTTCAACAAGCTCCCCCTCCCATTCTAAGTGGATGGACAACTGGCCATCTGTTGGAAGGGTCTTAGGCCCAGTTGAATGGCTGTTGTTTTTTTCGCTTTTCCCTATTGTTCTGGATTTCCCAAGGATTTATAAATTGAAAAAAGACCCTCACGCTTTTCATCAATAACAGGTGTACACATGAGCTAATACCCGCTGGGGGCTCCTGATTCCAAGTGCAACTTGGTCATCCTTCCGAAATATTAGGGAAAGTTGGATTCTAGAGAAAGGGGTGGGCCTTTGACAGCACAAGAAGGAGATGAAACCAGCCCTCTTCCTCCTCTGCCTTTGAAGCACACATGGAAGCTCAGTGATGCTGTCCCATTTTTTGTCATTGGAGTCAAAGCCGGGGGAACAAGTTTCTCTCCTCTGATTCACATTCACAATCCAGGCACCACCCGTGGCCAGCAAATGTGCCACTGGTTCCTGTGGAACGCGGAGGGGCCCAGGTTCTATAGGATAAGTTCCTGCATGGGCTGCGGGATGGAGGATGTGGCATCACGTACAGCCTCATGAAGAGTTATGTGTACGTGTCATGAAGATATCCTGATTCCATTGGAGAGTTCAGTCTACCCCTTCTCAATAATGTGGCCGCCTCCCCTCGACTCACCAAGGCCCCGTCCCATTCCCAAGGTCTAGCTAACTTTCCGTCCCATAAAACGTTTCCTGTGGCCTCCCAGCCCCAGGGGAATCTTTTCTTTTCTTTAAACTCTCAAAGTATTATACACCATGTCATTCACTTTGACAGAGCATCTTACAGAGTTTTGTCCTACTTTAGTCAAAAGTTACATCCAGCCACTGTGAGTCTGCAGAACACAGCTTAAGGCAAGGAAAACGCTCTCAGAAGAGTTCAAGAACTGTCATCGCGCTGTCCCTGCAACACCCCAATCACCAAGCCAAAGCTGATTACCCTTAGGTTGAATACGAGGCTCAGCTTTGCTCATTAAACAAAATCGCTTCTGTCCTTCCTCCAGTCGGTCCTCGATTGGTAAGGGTTACGGCCGATTAGGGTACCGCAGCGGCAAAGCAATAACAGGCTGGGGAACAGTCAAGGGAAGGGAAGGTCGGGACCAAACCATTAAAAAGAGATGAAGCTGTATTCCTTGGGTTCCGTTTCCTAAGGCAGAGGGTGGTGTCCTTTTAAAGATCTCCATCAAAAGTGCTCAGATGAGATGTTTCCGAACTTAAAGGCCATAGGAATACCCACCACAGGGAAATCCAGGTACCCGGGGCACCCCACGTCCACCCTCCAGTCCAAGATGAACAAAATGCAGCTACCTCCCAGTCTTGTGCTGCACGGGGGCTCCGCCGTGTCCTGGCCGTGCCTCTCGGTTTCCCCACTGTGAGCCCCAAGAGCACGGAGCCAGACCTTCTGTGTGTCCCCCTCTCTGTGCCTGGCCCTACTCTGTGCTGAGCACACAGAAGGTGCTTGTACACACTAGTCGAATGAATGAATGAGCGAGTGAGTGAATGAATCAGTGGCCACACCCCAGTTCTGGCCCATCCCCCTAGCCCTTATTTTCAGGCTCACTGCCTTTCATTATTCTGGAGCAAGATTAGGAAGCAGGTTTTTTTAAACAATTTTTGCACAACCAGGTAGCCTCGTAAATAGACCCCTGCAGCCCCACAGCCCTCGTGACCCCCTTTCCCCAACCTCCTCACATCCAGCACCACCGGAGGAAAATTGATTCCCACCTACAGCCAATCACACTCCAGGCGAACCCTACAAATGCAAGTTCCTGCACATATACATACACATACAGGATGCTGATTCGCTCAAGATGCTGCCTGGTTTCTCCAAGACACAGGCCTGGTCAGCCCAGTTCCTGAGGGCCCCTCCTCCCTCCACCATCCACAAGTGGACAGACTCCAAGCCCTGTCCCTGTTTGGTTCACAGCCCTGCTCACGTCAGAACCTGCAAACAGCTGCTGACCTTCTGTCAGGCAGAAAAGAGGGCAAGAGGTGGCCGTCAGAGCTCCAGGGCGACCATCCTGACAAACCCGGCCGGGAGGGCTCCACCGGAGAAGGCTGTTTTGCAGGGACTCATCCAGTCTGCCTCTTCTCCTGACCTGCCTGCACAGCCCCGAGCAAGAAGCCTACCCCAAGAGAGGGAGGGAGGACACGTGTCTGCGGCCGAACCAGGGCTGGGGCTCGACGGGAGTCCTCCAGGGCCTGTGAGTGCAGACGCGCTCGCAGGCACTCGCCTGATTCACTGTTTATAAACCTTGCCAGTAGCAGAACCTCTTTCACGCGGAGAATCAGACTTGAAAGAAGACGTCTTAATTTCCGCCCGCCTCGCCCGACAGGCTCCCGTTTCTGTCACTGCACGTGGAGGAGGGCTTGTCCCCTTCCAAAGACTTTTGGAGGCGAGGCCACAGGCTCCCTCATTCCTAGACACCCCACCTCCTAGCAAGAAGGGCTGCTGTGTGCCTGGCCTGACCCACCCCCACTGCCGGCTGAAGCTCCCCTCAAAGTTGCTTGGCTCCCAACGGGGCCAGAAAACTCTTGGGCCTCTGCTCTGGAAACTGCAGTCTTGGGAGGGAAGATAAAGGAATTTTTATTAAATCAGTCTTAGGACCAGTGAGCTAAATGAGGTCTTCCCTCTACCAACATGCCTAGGTTTTTAGTAGACAAAGCACGTGACTCCTGAAGCTAGGCTGAGTACCCAGCCCAACCCCGTTCTTGGCAAATTATCAGAAAACCAACTTTAAAAGCTCTAACATGGGAAAATATGTCTAAAACACAGAACTAGAGGCACAAAGTGCATCGCCCTTCAGACCCCTGGCCTCCACGCACATCACACACCCACAGGACAGGGAAGAGGGTGATCGTTACAAACGAGAGTGTTCTGGGACACAGGGCTCTCCCAGGACTTGAGCACAGCAGCTGCCTGTGCCTCCCCACCCCAGCATCAGCCTCCTGGGACCCCAGCGCTGGGACCCCTGGCCAGGGGGAAGAGGCAAGCTCAGCTTCCCAGGGAGGCCGGAGGGGACAGCCGCTGCTCGCCCTGGCAGGACCACACTTAGGGAGGTTCGTGCAGATTGCTTGCCTGCGTGCCACCTCCACCTCTGCTAGAGACCAAAGCAATGCGTACCCCAGGAGTGTAGCAACTCGGGAGGTGGCCGCAGGCTGCAGAGCCAAGGAGGACTTGGCCGGCAGGGGGCCGGCAGCTCAGCCCAGGTCATCAGGCAGAAGAAACCCCCAGGGATCCCTCGCAAGACAAACAGGCAAGTTCACTGGTTCGCCTGGTGGCAAGTGACATTCAGAGATGCTCTGACCGGCCTGAAACTGATTTTAAAACAAAAGCTGAGGGGCTTCCCTGGTGGCGCGGTGGTTGGGAGTCCGCCTGCCGATGCAGGGGACACGGGTTCGTGCCTCGGTCCGGGAGGATCCCACATGCGGAGCGACTGGGCCTGTGAGCCATGGCCGCTGAGCCTGCGCGTCCGGAGCCTGTGCTCCGCAACGGGAGAGGCCATGGCAGTGAGAGGCCCGCGTACCGCAAAAAAAAAAAAAAAAAAAAAACAAAAGCTGAAACCGTTTGGGTAGGGAAAGGTCAGTCCTTGGCTGACGGTCCCCAGGTCCAATGTCCAGCGCCCTCCCAGGCAACCAGGCCTCGGCTCTGCACACCCCCCATACGTGCTCGGCCCCATACCACCACTGCCACCTCTCATGAGCCGGTGCCTCGGGGACAGCCCTGGACCCTCCACGCCACTGGGTTTGCTCTGCACAAAGTGGGAGAAGGACGCAGTCTCCCCATGTGACATTTCCCACCTCTCCGAGGCCGGGCAGTCGGCAGTACTGATGAGGGTCACCTGTGTGCTGATTGCACCACTCAGACAGGGACCCTGCCCTCAGGGAGCTTACAATCTGATGGACTGACAGCCCCTACTCTCCAGAGGAACAGAAACAAACAAGAAGGACAGCATTATAAACCGATAAATAATTAAAGTGAGGATTCCAATACCGCCCGGAGACAACTCCAAGTTTAAGCTGTCTGTTCAACAAAGGTTTATGGACAACCTGAGGTGCCGGGCTGAGCACTAGGGATATAAAGATAACGAAGACATGATCCCTACCCTCCGGGGCTGCATCACTCAGCCAAGAGCCCTCGAGAGAGACGGGAGGTGAGGGCCTTGACGGGACGATGGAAAGACTCTATGGAAACATTTGGGAGCCGCAACTAGTCTAGGTGTGTGCAGGAGAAACTTCCAGCCGGTGATTCCCGAGAAGAACCCTAAACAGTGGTGAGGAGTGTTAAGGAAATAGAAGTGGAAGGCGCCAGGACCCGGCGCGGGCTGTAGACAGTGGCAGTGGCGTGGAAACAAGGAAAGGATCGGATAGGGGCGGCTTCTGGGGAGGGCACAGCTCAGGAGCCAGCGCGGGGGCACCGGGCGACTGTCAGTGGGGATAAGCTAATGGTCCAGAGACAGAGCAGGCGCTGGTCCAGGGCAGGAAACAGCGGGCTCCACTGGGGGCGCACCTGCCCTGAGATAAAGATCAAAAGACAGCTACAGAAACAGACTCAGCCCCCAAAGAGCAGGCGTCGCCTGTCCCCTCGCCAACAGCTGGACACAGAACACAGAGGCTCACAGAGGTTAAGTAACTTATTCAAAGTCACACAGCAAAAGTGTTGTCGGGACTTGAGCACCAGTCTCCGGGTGCCACTCGCCACGCTCATCAAGACCACGGGATGTGGGGGGCCTTGGACACCCTGCTAAGGAGTTTGGACTTTATCCCGAAGGCACTTGGGAAGCCGTGAAGAATTTTAAGTGGGAGGACGCAGTGTTGCATTTGTAGACGCTCATCCTGGCCACTGCGTGGAGAATGAATGGGAGGGGGCATGGGCGGGGGACGGAGGCTGCATAAACCCCAGCAAGAGATGTCAGGGGGTCTGGAGGACACCGTGGCAGCCGAGATGAAGGATGAACTCCACCGACAGGGTGAGGGCCGGGTTTGGGTGCAGAGCAGAAGGAACCACGGCGCAGAGCAGGCACCCGGGTGGGCTGAGCCACAGCTGGGTCTCGTGCAGTGGTTGATCTGGCCAGTGGGTGGCTGGAGACAACATTTACCCAGATAGGGAGCCAAGGAGGAGCAGGCTGGGCGTCAGGGAAGGAATTCAGTTTGGGGGTAGGCAGGAGGAGGTCCCCGTTGACAGACGGTCCTCCGGAAAGACCTCTGGCCGGGTGCCCACGCCAGCCGGCCGTCACCTGCACCACGATAACATTTGAACTCAAGGAGAACGTGACAGTTGGGAACGGCAGAGGGCAGACACGGAGTTCTGGAAGACCCCGATCTTTAAGTGGGGTGAACAGAGGAAGAGGATCTCAGCAAGGAGACTGAGAAAGCAGGGCTCGAGAGACAGCACAGTCAGGGAAGTCAGGGCAGCAGGGCATCTCGGGGGAGGCGAGGTCAACGGCAACCCTCGGAGGAGCCTTGGAGGAATGGGGGGCCTGGGAGGGGTGTCCACTGGGCTTTATAAGCGGAGGTCAGCAGTGACTTCAGCTGATGGTAGCACAGTATCTTCGAGGGCAGAGGTGGGCAGTCTATGAGAGCTCGATTGTGAGGGTTGGCAGGTGAACAGAAGGGGATGCCGGTAGAGGCAGTAAACACAGACGGTACTTTCAAGAACGCTGAACTGTCAAGAGGAGCGGCGACCAGGCCCCAGTTTCAGAGGGACCTGGGGCTGAAAGAGGGTTTTGTCGTAAATTGTATTGAAAGAGCCAGGAGCGAGTTTAAACACCAAGGGAAAGGAGCTGGTGGTGAGGAAAAGATTCAGGCAGGGAGAGAACCACCAGACACGGAATAAGCCCCCCAGGCAACAGGGAGGGGAGGGGACTCAGAGGCGAGGCGCGGGGCGCAAGCGCCCTCCACCAGTGTAGTGGGACGAGGGGCTGCCAGGAGGAGTGGGCAGAAGGGTCCTCCCACGTACTGAACTTCACTTTCACCTTGAAGTACAAGGTGAGGTTGCCGGGAGCTGGGGCTGGGGAAGGGAAGTTAGCAAGAAACAGAGCTCAGGGAGACAGCTGAGGGTTTGGGATGGCACTTGTGGGGACCAGGGATGAGGGTGTGTGGGACCTCGGGGCCTCATCAGGGACAGCACAGCTGGGAAGCCCCGTGCTGGCCTGAAGCCGGGAGCTCGTGTGGCCTTCAGCCACTCTCAGCCAGCCCAAGTAGGAGCACAGCCGCCACCCAGCGAGACTGAGCCCAAGTGGCTCCCACAGCGGTGGCTCAGCCGGGCAGACGAAGAGGCCGAGGAGGTGACATGCTTATTGCAGGAGTGGCTGACACGGCGGGTCATAGCAAAGCACGTGACAACGCGGGGGACTTACTAGGAGTCTTGGGAGGAAGACTCCCAGGCCCTTGATGCTGGGGGACCGAGGGATGAGAAGTCGGGATGCGAGAGGCGCGGGCAGGTGGGCCCATGACGGGGGGGGGAGGGGACGGTGATGGGGACGGCTTGTCTCCACCAGTGCCAGCACACAGCAGCCACCGGCAGCGAGGGGCTCCCCCGCTGGGGCTTCTCCGGGCACCTAGTGCCTTTCCCCGCCCAGACCCTGCCCTCCCCCATCTCCCGTCCGCACTGCATCACAGACTCAGACTGTAAGAGCCCGCTTCGCATCAGGCTGGTGCTTGGCGGACTCAAGGGGCAGACAAAAAGGAGGCGCTCCCAGCCTCCGATCAGAAGTCACCCTCCCGGCAGCCGGTGTCTCCCCCCAGCCCCCAGCCCCGGGGCTTGCTGTTCTCTGATCCTGCTGGCTCTCGGCTTTTCGATTTGCCCATTCACCCCCACCCCCATTGACCCATGGCAATGGGTCTCTGGCCCCTAAGCCTTCATGGACCCCATGGCACCACTGGTGGTGTCACCCCTATGCTGGATCCAGCTCTTGCCTGGCTGGGACACTGTTAGCCTAGCCCTGGTTGGAAGTGGAGCGCAGTCCTGGCGGCCTTGCTAACTCCCTGGGAGTGAGGAGGGTTCAAGCGGCTTGGGACTGGGCCTGGCCTTCCCTCCCCATCCACAGACGTGGCCGGGCAGCTGATTTCCTGGTGGGCTCGCGCCCCATGCCCACATGCGGTGGGTGAGTGGCCCCTGCCCACCAGCCCCCTGGAGCCAGCCCGGTCATCACACTTCTCAGAACATGAGCACCTCGCCTCGGGCCCTGTGCTGGGAACCCTATGGTCACGGCGATGCCCCAAGCACTTAGCCGTGGGTATAATCCTCACCTTACAGTTGAGGGAAGGCAGGCTCAGAGGAGTTAAGTAATTTGTCCTGACGTCACACAGCTGGCAAGGGGCAGAGCCAGGATTCAAAGCGAGGCCTTTCTTCTACCAAAGTCAGACGCCTCGACCCCCTCCCAGCCAGCCCTCCTTGAGGGTCTGATGGCTCTCATTCATTCGTCCATTCATTCATTTACCCAACATTTAAGGACTCACTAGCCTCCAAATCCTACTTTGGGATTCAGAAACGTTCAGTTTGGTGTAAAAAGGAACAGGTTCGGATGGGCTGAGGTGTCAGGGAAGCAGGGGCAGAGTGGAGCCCATTCCTTAGGGCAAACTGAGAATTATCTCCTGTAGCCAGAAAGAACTCTGCAGACCTTCCAGTCGCCTCTTCTTGTTCTCACTTACAGGACCCAAAAAAGGAAGAGAGAGAGAGTTGGGAACGAGACGGCACTTCCCAGCCTCGCCCGGGGAGACCTGACTCGGGGAGAAAGAGCTCTGCGGGCAGGGCTGTCTCGCGTGTGCACTAGCTTCATAGTTTTTATCGCTGGGACAAAGTTCAGACAGGCCAAGTCTTAGGAGACCTGCTACTCCCTCATTCGGCACGCCCCGCACACACACCCATCCCACCACCAACACAAACAGTCTGCATCCACCTAGGACACCCGGCTGTCAGCTGCCATTCTGTTATCCAAGCTACAGCCGACAGGACCGGTGGACATCTCACTTCACGATGGCCAGTGTATCATTCCCGGAGGTGGCCTCGTGTGAAAGTGGCTACTGACAGGGGTCATGGTGACAGTGGTCTAATCGAACTCTTTCCAGAGATTTGAATTCGAGAGAAAAGGCAGCTGGTAGTGTGACTAGAAGCTAAAAGGCACAGAGAGAGAAGCGCAAGTGAGCCTCTCGGGGCCGAGAATACGCGGAAGCAGGTGCTTGAGAGTGGCAGAGTCGGGGCAGGGGCCCAAGGACCAGGTGGCGTGGTCCGGGGGCTCCATCTCGCCAGAAAGCCAGGATAAGCATGATCCCTGGAGCTGCTTGAGATCCAGAATCCTGTTCAAACTCCCAGAAGCCAATCTGCCCTCAGCGTTTATGGAATCTTTCCAATTTCCAGAAATATCCTTACAATAAATCCCCATTACTGAAGGTCACCCCAGAGGGCCTCTGTGCCCCTGAGAGAGTCTGACTGACCCCCAAGCTCCTTAAACCTGCGGGGGGTCACGGGGAGAGGACGGAAGAGGGCTGGGGGCTTGGGTGAGTCTCCACACTCAGACGCCTGCTGCCTTTCACCCCATCCTGCCCTCCCGGACTCCTGCCCAAAGCCCAGCAAGTGGCAGGAGCCCGGGGTCAATCACTCCCCTCTCCCTCTGCCTCCACGGGCCCCTCTTAAGCCACCCGGGCCACAGCTGTCCACCTGAGGCAGTGATTTATAGCAGTGCACGGTCCTTCCTTCTGAGAGATACCAGTCCCAGGTGGGCCCTCACTTTGCACCTCCCCACCTCCTTCCCCCGGAAAACCCTGGAGGTAAAGGCACACACGGATCTCCACTCGCTGAGCAAAACTGACGATGTAGAGCCTGGAGGACGGGGTTGGGGGGAGTTTAATCAGGCCTCCCCTGAGCGGCCCCCAAACACAGCCCCCCATTTCCTGGGTCCTCTTTCCCTCCACTACAGCTTTCTGTGTTCTTGGCCCCCTGAGTGAGAGGCACACGGAGTCTTTTGGCAAAATAACAAAAGTTAGTACAACGGGGGCAGCTGCTGTGAGATCCCAGATGCAGGAGGCTGGCGGATTCGGAATACATGGAGATCACCGGCTGTCCGGGGTTACCGAGGTCTGTGGGGACGTCTGCCTTTCCGCAAACACAGTGAGCATCCCGCTTCTCTGGGAAACGAGCCATTCCACATGCCTTATCTTTCTAGCTCACTGACATTGGACGCCAGAAGTTTTCATATTTCTTTAAAAGGTTGGAGGTTTTAAAAGAAATTATTTTTTTTACAAGTTTATTACCGATGACCTGCTCCCCTGCTTCTTAAACTAAACATTTTGGAAATAAGGCAACCTTCTCTTGAGGGGGTCATCAGTACGGATGCCCACTGCTGTGTGGGGTGTCACCCCTCCAGAGCACAGGGATCATGTCTTAGTCGTCTTTCTATCCCTTGGCGCCCAGGGCCGCAGGTGGCCAACAGGGACGTGGTGCCCATTTGTGGGGTGGCCTTGGTGAAGCCGGCAGAGGCTGCAGGCAGAGCTTGGGGCTCTAGGTGGCTCTGCTTCTGAGTAAAGATCTCCTTGTGTCTGAATCCTCCTTGCTATCACATTACCAGGCTGCCAGATCTTCTTCAATATAACATTTTTTTAAATCGAAATATAGACTACCTATCACAAAATGTACCCTTTTTTTCTTTGTGGTACGCGGGCCTCTCACCGCCGTGGCCTCTCCCGTTGCGGAGCACAGGCTCCGGACGCGCAGGCTCAGCGGCCACGGCTCACGGGCCCAGCCGCTCCGCGGCACGTGGGATCCTCCCGGACCGGGGCACGAACCCGTGTCCCCTGCATCGGCAGGCGGACTCTCAACCGCTGCGCCACCAGGGAAGCCCAAAATGTACCCTTTTAAGGTGGTTTTTAGTATATTCTCAAAGTTGCACAACCATCACCACTATCTAATTCCAAATATTTTCATCCCCCCGACCAAAGAAATCCCATACCCGTTTAATTGTCACTCCCCATTCCCCCCCACCCCCCAGCCCTGGAAACCGTTACTCTCCCTTCTGTCCTTCTGGATTTGCCTCTTCTGGACATTTCTGTAGAAATGCAGCCCTGAGTATCTGGCTTCTTTCATCAGCATAATGTCCTCAGGGTCCACCCGCGTCTGACCGTTCCCGGCCCTTCCCCCTTGCATTTCTAACCTACTGTGAGCATGATAACAAAACTAGTTAGAATGTGTGCCAGACAGAACGGATCGGTTTTGCGTAAAACCCTGCGCTCCTGTAAAAATGCAGGGCATGGCGGGACCTATTTCAGATGCTTAGAAGCATGGCCGGCTTGCTTCCAATCTCTTGGCTGTTTTCTCAGTGGCTAAGGCTTCTGCATAAGCGACTCCCAGATAACGAAAGTATCAACTTAAGAATTGTTCATTTCCCTCGTGCTGTTTATTTTTACACATCCTTCCGCAGTTCTCTGTTTTGAGTCTCCCAGCAGTACTGAAGAATTAGTCTCTATGACAAGAGAAACGCAAGCCCCAGACCTTCAGGAACTGCCCTGTTGCCCACAGGTCGGCCTCGGTTTGTCAGGGGTAGGGCAGGCGCTGGACCAGGGTGTTCTGTTGGACATAATCTCCCAGGACACCAACGTCAGACAGTCACTGACCGTAAGGGAGACAAAAGCAAGACTACTTCATAATCTGGTCTAAGCAGACGTACACACGTCAGGCGTCTCCCCATCCTAGGTATACGCCCAAGCGTCTCAACTTCTAGGCGACAATTACTAAGATCCACACTCAGAACCTCCCACCTGCTTCCTGATTAATATTCAACCCAGAGAGAGACCCCGCCATACTGAACTACACCCTCCCCAGAATCACCCAATACAAGCCCAAACCCCAAAGTTTCTTCTGACAACCCCTCCACGGGTGAGCGTTCTTCCCCTCTTGTAACAAGTCAAAAAAACCCATTTTTATTCTATTGCAGGCGCGTTCTGGGTGGGTTTTGACTGGAGGCAATTGGCAGAAACGGAGGTTCCCCTGAAGAGTGAGCTTAGCCACAGCCGAGAAGCCTTGTTTCCTGGAACCCAGAGACTCTGTTCTCTGCTGTGGACCTCACATCCGACGCCTCCAGGCCTCCCACCAGCTGGCCCATGGCTGGAGGGGAGCTCGGCCCAAACTGCGTTCCAGGATCACCTTGAGGCCCTTTGGCTCTGAGCACACTCTGTTCTCCTAGGAATGAGATGCTGCGGGAATTCTTGGTTGTCTGGTCAGACTTGGGTTGCTCCCTGGGGAAACTGTTGTCTAGCATTCTAACTGCTGCTCCTACGTCTGTCTGTCTGTCTAATGTCTTAAGTGCTGTTTGTGGAAAAGCCGACAGGAAGAGCACAGACACGGTATCAAGTAGTCTGTCCTGGCACTGGTCTCTGGGATGCAGGAGTTCAGGAGATCTCCTCAGACCAGCATCCTTTGGGACCAACTTTATCTCAGGTTATTGATTCGAAGCCTTCCAAAGCCCCCTTGCCCAATCTTGTCTTTGTGTCGTTCTAGGGAACTGCCTTCTTTAAAGTTCCATCTGCCTGGAATCTGGAGGATTCGGGTCAGCCCCTGACTGCTGACGACCAGCCGTTGTCCTCTGACCATGGTCCCGAGACACACAGCCCCCTTCCTGAGTCTTCTGGTTTTCACAGGGTCTTTCTTCTTAACCTGAAACGACACACTTCTTGGCCTCACACCTGCTGCTTCCACATTCTCTGTTGTCTTAACCCATTTCTCAGTTCTCTAACACAACGTGAGAAACAGTTTGGAATTGCAATGGCCACTTGGGGGAATTTTGGCAAGAACAAGGTGGTTCATTTGAGAGGAAACTGCATGAAGATCTGTCTTGTCTAAGACAGAGATTATCTCATGTAATACAGGAGACACAACCCCCCACCTTAGTTTCCATACTTTGGGGATAAATAAGTGTTGGCTTTTTACCATACAGCTCGATACAACTGTCAAGGGCCCATGCTATTGTCTAAAACAGTGTGAGGCCACTCTTTCGAGTGCATATGTCAAATTCTGCTTTTCTATATCTCACCTTCCTTAGCTCTTCATGCAGAAGAGACTTCGTTAGCCTTATAATGATCATTTCATGTTATTGGAAACCAGTTTCCTCTAATTCTTTGGTCCCCAGCCCTCTATTTTTCCCTCTCTTGGAAAACTAAAGATAACTGACCAAAAATATCCCTCAGTAGTTGTGTGTACGTTCCAGGAATATCTAGAGCCCAGATGAACAGTCAAAAACGTC